>NC_143513.1:69783951-70383951 GCF_031878675.1 Megascapheus bottae | reverse complement strand
TATCAAAGGATCTTTTCTGCGGTCATTCTTCAGGGGACTTGGAAATCTCAGCTGTTGGGATCTTCTATCTAATACTTGTTATTATCCCTCCCTTTTCTTTTTCTTTTTGTTTTAAATTCAAACATTTATAAGCCTGTCTGTGTCAGGGGCTGTAGCTACTCAGGAGGCTGAGTTCTATGGATTGTGGTTTGAAGCCAGCTCAGGCAGGAAGAACATGAGACTCTTATCTTCAAGTAACCATCAAAAAGCCAGAAATGGAGGCATGGCTCAACAGATCAAATGCTATCTTTTGAGTGTAAAAACTAAGGGACAGTGCTCAGGCCCTGAGTTTAGGTACTAGGACTGGTATGCATGTATGCATGTGTGTGCATGCACCCCCCCCCACAGTTATAAGCCTAGTTTGCAATCTATCTTGTAATTTTTTTGGTGGTGGTGTTGGGATTTGAACCAAAAGTATTATACATACTTCATATTTTTTGGCAAGTTTTAGCAAGGATTTATTTTAGTACAATGGGTTTGAATAAGTAGAAATATGGTTAAATAAGGTTATTCTAGTCTGACAGATTAAAATAAGGAGAAGAGAGAGACAGAAAGAAAATGAGCTATTTCCTGTCTTCTCCCCTGCAAATTCAGGAAATGGGAGTTCTTATCTGTACTTTCATACTTTCTGAGCTGGGAGAATATACATGTTTATGCCAGCCACTTGTAATCCTTAGACAATGGTTTTGAGTGGGTAAAATGGAAGAGGCCCACCCAAAATCCAGGTAACCCATAGGACCTTCTTTTCCCAGCCATATCCTTTATTCTTCCTGCCTTTACCCATTCATGACTAGTCCTAAGCCATATGACTTTAACTTGAGGAGAAGAAAAGAAAATTTCACCCATCTGACAGAAGTATGCATTTGTCCTCATGTGGTTCTTGACTCCTAGTCTGACTTTGGTGGAAGTTCATGCAAGTGAAATGACTTTCAGTCAATTTTAAAAAGCAGAAGTGTTATTTTATGAGGTCTAACTACCTTCCTGGAAAATTTCAGGGATGCTGGCTCCCTTCACTTTTAGCCTGTGGTATATAAGAGTGTCCTTTGGTCTATGGAGACTTTGCATGGAGATAGCAAAGGAGGAGGAGAAAGATTGAATGTTTCCTAGTGTCAATTTTTCCAGCTCCCACCACATCCAGGATGTGGAGTATGATGTAGTGTACTGAAAAGCCAGCTGAGGCCTATGTCATAAAGAAAATGGAAAAGGTATTATGGACAGATATGGCAACCACAGATGGACAACTCAAGGCCAGGGAACTGAGATAACTCTCCCATCTAATGAGCCTTTACCAATAACAAACCATGGGGAATTATTCCTGGAGCCTTTCATTGGAGACAGTAGCTGTTCCAGGCAAGAAGGTCTAATGAACTACTTTCAAATGAAGAAAGTGAATGGAATGTCAGGCCAGAGATCATGCTGGGTATGTCCTACACCATGAAACAAATCCATAAAGAGGGACAATAGAATACTGGTCTGGAGAAGATCCATCCAGGTGAGTAAGGCATGAAAGCCCTGTTCACAGGAACTGATTAATTTGGTTACTATGGAAGTGAATCAAGCACAACTTGAGCTCCCCTGTTGGTCTTCCTTGCTTCTCTTTTCCTTTCACCAGTGTGATGCCTTTCTGCCCTGTCATGATGCAACACAAAAGTCCTTATCAGAAGCAGACACTTAGATCTTGGATTTTCCATCCTCCAGAACTGTGTGGAATAAGTTTCCATTCACCATCAGTTGCCCAATCTCAGATATTCCATTATAGCAGCATAAGGGTATCCTCACCTCTTAAATATCCTGCCTCTTAATACTGTCACTGTAGCAATTAAACTTAAACCTAGGCTTTGGAGGGAATAGACTTCAACCCTTAGCATTCTGGTTAAATCTCTGTTCTGCGTTTGGCATACAACAATGTGAACTAATTAGCCAGGTCATACATCTTGTGAACAAGTGACAAAGCCAGCATTTGAAGATAGTCCCTTAGCTCACAGGGTACACATACACACACACACACACACACACACACACACACACACACACACACACACACCACCCTTACATGTACTTGTCTGCATATAATAATAATAATAATAATTATTATTATTATTATAGGGATGTGCATCCATATAACTGGTGTTAGAGAATGTCAACTTTGTTCTTTGCTTACTTCTATTGAGCTCAGAGTAGTAGGTAATCCGACACTTTTCCATAGAAATCGGTTACAGCTATTTTTTGGGGGCTATGCTTTTTTGAAGCTGCATCATCCGTAGGGTTCCACCTGACTGGAGGTATTTGTTCTGCCCTTGCTCCCTGCCACAATATAAAAGCTAAGTTCATCATGGAAGTCTGCAGAACTGCAGGTCCTCACATGGTAGCCTGGGAGGGATCAGAGGGATACAGCGTTGTAAGACAGACCAGTGCCAGGACTGGGAGTAACAGAACCAGAAAGCAAGCTTTTTGATTTTTCTTTTGCCTTTAATTAGCCCTTTTAAGTTAGAGGCGAGTTCAGGGCCAAGAGTAGAAAGGAGGAGGCCAGAAACTGCACGGGGCTGGTGCTGTCTCCCCAGCCAGTCTAAAAAAGGGCCAGACTGGCTTTTAATGCATAGTATCAGTTTCCTTTGATTTGGCTGATACCTGAGTTGCTTTGCTCTGGTCCTCTTGTGACAATTCATTTGGACTATTCTCAGACCACATGTTTCACATGGTATTAACATCAGCCAGGCTATGCTTCAAAAGCTATCCTCAAACAGCCTTGTCGACATCCCAGATTTCCTTCAACCTATTTGTAGGACTTTTGAGTTGATTTCTTTTCCATTTTCTGTGTAGAGGTGGATGATAGACAGGGATTCTGTTTTGCCTTGAGTCTGGGGTGCTTACAAGTACTGGAATGTGGGTTCTGGATTTCAGATGGTTTCCTTCCTGTGGAATTTCTGCTATAGAAAAATGGCAAATGTAGAGAAAGGTCTAGAAGGTTGACCCTTAAGGGTTGTGTTTTATAGGCAGGATGAATGATGGAAGAGCTGAGGAACTCTGAACTTGTGGCTTTTATGATACCTCAAGTCCTGTGGAGTCCAAGGCCTCCCACTCTTCCTGGGGTAGGATTAGCCATTCCTAACCTGTAGTGGGAAAACTTAAAATTTGATCTGTTATGAACCAAGGCTCTGTGTCCCTCATGAGTTAAGTACTCAGTATCTAGGGGTTTCCTTGGCGTGGCTACCTATGCTCCTGTCCCTTTCTTCATACCAGGGTAGGCTCTGTCTGTAAATGAATGGAGGAACCTCATAGGCCCTGGGAAAGTGCCTGGCCAACAGACTCATGGACAATGGATGTCAAGCTCTGTCTCCAGGAACCTATAGAGTAGAGAAGAGCAGGTCACTGTGGCCTGGTGACAGGAACTAAGTAAGTGGATAGGAGTTACCATTACTCCTTCCATTAAAATCTCCCCAGAAGTGAGTACAGGAATCAGAAAGTCTTACCTGGACCATTAGGCCTGATTGAGAATGCTGGCACAGAGGAGGGCAAGAATTAGCTTCCTTGCCTTGACCCCAGAGTGACCTTCTACTAAAAAAAATTCGTATCCATAGGGCAGGAAGGACTATCCAGAATCACTGCCTAATACCTGTCTGGCCCTGTTACTGATAGCAAGGAATTATGGCTGCCAAGTGGGCTGATAATAGCACTTAAGCATTCACTTGGCACCTACCTGTCCATATACAAAGCCCTTTTCTTGTCTCTGCACTTCTGTAGAAAGGGCAAGTAGACTGTCCTGCTAAGGGGGTCTGCCAAGCATTTCTCTTGGCATTTTATACTGTGGATCTGAATTCCTAGCCCAGTACTTTTCCCACAGTATTTTAGTTGCAAGCTGGCGTTGCTGGTCCTGTTCCTGGGTTAGGGACTATCTAGTTATTGCAGGGCATTAGTAATCTTGGAGAGATGATAGTGGGACTTGGCAATCATTGCAGACCTAGAAAAGTCTTTTAAATTCAAGAAGCCCCTGAAGTAGAACTATGGCTGAACCAAACTTCTGTCTGAAGTCAGGATTTATGCACTGGTCCTGTCTGACCCATGTTGGCCACAAACCTACGGAAGGAATTTACCTCCTGCCTGATAGGGGGCATCAGTGGTATAAAAAAAGACCCCATTCCATGTGTAGTGGTGAGGCCTCAGTTGGTGTGAGCCATCAGTTTCCCAGAGAAGAGACAACGTCACCCCCATGGACTTAACTGGACTTGTCTTCCAGCCCTGATAGTCAGTCAGCTTTGTCTGGCGCCTGAGATCCTGAAAGTTCATGAAAATGAGCATCCGCAATGGCCAGGCAGCCTTCCCAAGCTGGTCTCTGCCTGTCTGCTTAGACTGTTTTGTTTTCCCTGCCAACAGGAAGTGAGGCTCTAACTAGATGGGCTCGTTTCCTCTTGTTATTGGGAGGGAAGGTTTGCTCTTTCTGCGGGGTTCCTGGCCTCCTGGTGCAGGAATTCCTCCTCTTCCCTACCCTATCCCTGCTTACTCATCTCTACCTCTCATGCCACAAACGATGTACACTCTTTACCACACTCATACCCCAATAGATGCTCATATCCCAAGTAAAAATCCTCTCACTTAGCCCCAGCCCTCATCCCTAACCCTTTACCCTTCACCACACCTTGACCTGTGCTACAGATTTCTTGCCTAAGATTTAAATGCCTGTTAAATGGAAGGTCCAGTCCTGATAGAATCAAGCCTTTCCTTCGTCTCCTTGCTATAACTCCTAACTTCTGTCAGTATTAAGCTACTAAACCCACTGAACAGCGGGATTTGTAATGACAGTTTCATCCTGGCCAATCATCACGGTGTTTTGAGATATTAGATGATGGGCAAGCCTTGAATAGTGTGTTGGTTCTGGCAGGAGGAAGTGATCTGATGTTGGTCTCCTAGCTTGGATATGTTGTCCCAGGATGGACCTCTCTGGGGATACACACAGAGAAAAGAGATTTCAGGAATCACTTGTGCTGAATTTTAACACAGGTAGCTCTCAGGAGACCTGATCACAGAGCTCCTGAGTTGTGGAAAAGGGAGTAGGATTTCCCCATGCTGAGATAACACTTCATCAGCCTTGCACACTCACACACACGCACACACGCACACACACCTGTGTACGCATGTCCATACAGGCCTGTTCTGTGTCTCATTCCTCCTGTCAGATGCTCTCTCCCCTTTCTGAGTGTCCTGCTCTAACTCACTTTTTTCCACTTTTTTTCTGTCTCTTTTTTCCCAAGTTGTGTTCTCATTTGTGCCCACATACTACTGTCAGCTCAGCCTCTTCTCCATCATCACATGAGCCATCCCTGCTTACCAGTCCAGACACAGATTCCTCAGCCTCCCTATCAATGCTTGGGCTGTCATACTCCAGCATCCTGTCTTGACCAGGATACTGGCCTGGGAGTCTGAATCTTAGTGTGTCAGGCAGTGCCAGCTCATGAGATATAACAGGGCTAATAAGCAGTTTCCCTTTTAAGTTTTATCCTTGAGAATGAGACTTTGCTTCTGTATGTTACCAAAAGACTATGTCCCTTCAACGAAATGCAGAAGAGAAATACAGGCATTAATAAATAATGGTAGACACTGAGCACCTTATATTTGTAGGAATAAATATTTTCATGGCACCATTCTGTATGTCTGCCATTGGTTAAAATACAACCTTTGGGACAAAAAAAGACATGATAATACTTCTGTCGTTAGATTATTTTTCTCCAGCAATGTGCACTTCTGAGAGTTGTGGGCTGTGTCTACCACAGATATTATATTTAATACCCCAGGTCTTGGAATAGGCCTTTCCTTTCTGCAGGACACATTCCAAAGGAGAAGATATAATTCTTGACAAATCTTGCTGCTGTTATCTTCAGGTATCTCTTAGTTTGCTTAGAGACGTTGAAGGCCTCTGACTGCACATCAAGACAGTGTACTTGCTTGTTTCTTTTCATCGACAAAGTTAGTGGAAGAAGAAAAAAGGCATGTCAGAGGGGACTTCACCATTTGGTCTGGTTTACCTGTGTGTGTGTGTGTGTGTGTGTGTGTGTGTGTGTGTGTGTGTGTGTGCGTGTGTGTGTGTGTGTGTGTGTGTGTGTGTGCCTAATGTGTTTGGCCACATCCAAGATCTGTGAGAGAGAAGAAAGCCCACGCCATGCTCAGTGTCATTACTGTATCCCTGTCGGTGTTCCAAGATATAATGGGATTGATTCGGCTGATTTATCTCGCATGCAGGCTACATTACCCAGACTCACACATGGGTCTGAGGAGCACAAGAGGAAGATACACGGCAGCAAGAGTGGGGCTAATAAAATTTACTCTCACTAACAAGGGATTGACCTAGCCATAATTCAGCCTGGCGAGCAGGGCCTCTGCTTCCCTCTGTCCACCAGCAAACATACAAACCTAATCACTGTGGCGTTCCTTACTTCAATTAAGTTCAAGTGGTGGCTGAGGCTGCTTGCCATAGATTCTGGGAGGGAGAGTTGGAACTGGGGGTGGATTGGCAAGTGTAGGAGATTTATCTGTCCTTGACAGGCAATGACTGTGTCCAATGTCTGCAGAAAAGGAGGATGGCTTTGTGATGGTTTCATTGATAATGTTTGTAAGATGAAGAAGCTTTGGGGTTGGAGATTTAGCTCAGTGGAAGAGCCCTTGTCTGGCGAGTGCAAGGCCCTGAGTTCAGTCCTTAGCTCTGGAAAAAAAAGATTAAGAAGGTTCCCCAGGATTTCTCAGAGGTCCAGTTTTGGCTACCAGGCTAGCCCCCAGGGTGGCTGTCACCTGTGAAGATCAGATTCACTTGGCAGGCTGGCCTATCACTCTGGCCTGTCCTTACCTTCCCTCATCATTAGGCCATGCCCTGGCTGCCTGTCAGAAGAAGGAAACTGGGGTTCTTGGCAGATGAGCTAATGAGGAGAAGGTCAGGGGTTCATCCTCCTGGATCCTGAGCTGATTCTTGACTGCACTGTTCAGCAATCCCTGTGGGCAGTGCACTGCTAACATTTGCTATCAGTTACAACATGGTCTGCAGGAAGTATGCCCTGGATTAATGCCCTTCGCACGGAATACAAACTCAAATTAATGGCTTTAGTTCCCTATTAGAAAGCTAGCTTGTTTCCATGATGAGTGACAGATTCCTTATATAGTTGGTGACATTGGGCCATAGTTGGTCTCAAAACATATAGAGGTTTCAATATGAGTATAAAAAAGCTTGGTTGCAGTCTGTAGTTTTCGTTGCTGTATAGGTACATTAATTAATTCCACAGATGTTTGCCTTAGAAGTTGCCCTATCCCATGATTGTCCTCTATTGTGATTTTTTTTTTTGTCAGTTGGGGCTTGAACTCAAAGCCTGAGCACTGTCCATGGGCTTTCTCAAGGCTAGTGCTCTACCACTTGAGCCACAGCACCACTTCCAGCTTTTTCTATGAATGTGACACTGAGGAATCGAACCCGGGTCTTTGTGCATGCTAGGCAAGCAGTCTAGCACTACGCCAAACTCCCGAGCCCTCTATTGTGGTTTTTAGTCCCCTCTTCTCTGTTTTGAACCTGGGAAGCAGCATTCTGGGAAAACTTGCCTGCAATTTGTTGGCTTGTTTTTCCCATTTGGAAACATTTCCACTAGTAACCTATTGTCTAACTAGGTTATTGTGGTGGTGGTTTGCTAGCTCTCCCTCCCTTCCCCCCCCCCACATTTTCTCTATAATCTCACTGAAAAAGACACAATACAGAGTCACTCTGAGACGTGTACTGATAACCAGGTGGAGAAGGCCACATTCCCACATTCTACTTCTCTCATGCTCCAGGCCAGTGTGCTGCTGGGGTCACCATTCACTTGAACACAATTCTCTGGCTTCTTTTCCAAAGTTCTACCCAATGGGTTAATCCCAGATCATCAAGAGAGGGTTAGAAATCATAAAAGAGCAAGGGACATCTATTCAGAATGGTAGACCAATCAGAGGGTTGAAGAGTTGGACTTTAAATTTATTTGTTATTATTGTTGTTACTGTTATTATTATTACTGTTATTTTATTTGTGCCTGTTCTAGGGCTTGATCTCTAGGGCTAGGTTTCATCACCTAGCTTTTTCGGTCAAGGCAAATACTCTTATCTCTTGAGCCACAGCTCTACTAATGGCTTCTTGGTAATTAATTGATGATAAAAGACTCATTGTCTTTTCTGCCTAAGCTGCTTTGAACTACACCCTGCAGTCTCAGCCTAATGAGTAGCTAAGAGTAGTGGCATGAGCCACTGGTACCCAGCTTTGATTGCTTTATTATTACAGAAATGATTGCCCAGGCACATGGGACTATTGATGAGGCCAAACCTAAGCCTCCTACCAAATTATCCATAAAAATGTTCCTTCTCTTGTTCCCTTAGGAACTTCTGTTCTTACCTCAATCCCTGAGGAAGTAGAGGCTTACATTGTGTAGCCCCTGATGCATTTATGAACAGAACATCTTATGGGTCAGTGGTCATCTTTGAGATATGACTCCCAATAAGTGGGTGATCATTATTTTTCTGTAACTACAGAGCTTTACAAGAGTCTGTATTTAGACATGAGCTATTACAGCATATCTGATCAATATCTCCTTTAAAAAATAAAATCCCAAATGCATACTTCACTGAATCCTGTTTCTAGCAGAGGCCTGCTATGGTCAGTTCTTGGGGTGTGTGTGTGTGTGTGTGTGTGTGTGTGTGTGTGTGTGTGTGTGTGTGTGTGTTGTGTGTGTGTGGTGTGTGTGTGTGTGTGTGTGTGTGTGTGTGTGTGTGTGTGTATGCATGTAGGTGTAATCAATGGGAAGTAATTTAGGGTTACTGAGCATGAAGAATCCAAAGATCTTTTCCTGTTCCCATCAGCAAAGCCCTCCATTGGCCAAGGGCCAAGGGCCTCTTCAGGAGGAGAGAGTTGATTTTGTCCTGGCTCTGAAAATGGGAGAACTCCTTTCCTGGACCATATCCTGATCTCACAGAGCCTGGAAGATGCCTCCTTTGAAGCTGCCTCCTAGCAATCCTGGAAGGAGCCTTTGCAGAAGAGCAGTTCTTTCATTCTGGACTGGGGTCTGGGGATCTGTTCTCTATGTTACTCCACTCTCATGGCCTTGGTTTCTCTCCCTACTTTGTAAAGTGTATGGTGTGATCTTGAATTATTTTCCCCCAGACATAGTATGCAGTGAAAATGAAAGAACCCTGTACCCTAACAGAACAGGGAGTTGAGCCCAAATCTCCCTTTTCTCACCTGACCTGCCTCTCCTACCTTTTCAGGGAAACTTTGTCTCTGCCTTTACACAATGGACAGTCCTGGTCTCAGTTCTCCTTGAGGCATGTAACTGAAGTTCTAAGTAGACAGCTTGCTAGTTATGGTCATTGCTGAGGTCTGTCTCCTCAAGTAGGAAGGGGACCATTTGGGGAGCAATAACTGAGACATTCATTTTTATATTCCCAAGGAGGCCTCCCCTAAGTGCTTGCTCCTTCATAATCACTCTGAAAGTAATCAGTGAACAATCAATATCATCATCTTCATTTAGTGTTTCAGTCTTCTGCACTAAAGGCAAGGAGTTTCTGTGGGTTGATGAACCCAAACTTTGATGAAGAAAAAAAAATGTCACTAGAGACCTGTATTAACCCATACTAGTAAGGCCAGAGACCCCTCATGGCTTCTTCCCGGTTTAATAGACAGGAGAAATGTACCACAAGTTTGAGCTGCTTAGAACTTCATGTGTGAGACTAGACAGTATTTTTCTTCCATGAAGGACCAGATGTATAAAGGATTCTTCTCTTTGCTGACCACAGGATCTGCCCACCAAGCCCACCACTCACTTTGTGAGCAGCCAAGAAAGTCCACCTATAGTTGGAGCAGTGAATCATGTCTTTGCACTCCACAGATTCACCTGGCCTGCCATTTTGGACCAGTATGGGATATTTGTAAACAGTGTATGCCCAGGGTGAGGGGCAGTCAGTGGCTGTGGAAAAGACTGTGTCCCGAAGCTCAGCTAATTGGCCCACAGGGGGATGATGTTACTGACCTGTACCTCGTTAACACTGTCTTTGGCCTAGAGCTCTGGCCTAGTTCTGACCTTTCCATAATAAGGGCTTAATGGTACTTCTACAAAGGTGGAATAATGGAGGGCTAGGGCTGAAACAGCTCCGTGTGGCAGGAGAAAAGCCATGAAGGATAGAACAGGGGCTAAGACAGATGGGGGTAAGAGGTAACTTCAAGATCACGTACCAATGCTATCTTATCTTCAAGATGTTGGCATTGCTGGTAAGATGATGGCTGCATCCTTATGAGCTTGTCATTGAGGCCCAGAACTGGGGGTGATGGCTCAGGAGCACCACGGGTGCTCCTCAGTCTCCCGGGCCTTCCTCCCTCATGCAGCATTTTTCAGGGCATCTCCACACACAGATTGCAAGACACCTTTGGGCTCTCTGGGTGGCCTCTTTGCAGTTCTTCCCTGAGTTTGGGGACACTACTGGAGAAAGGACACTGCCAGCATTTACAATCCTCTTTCCATGGAGATGATAGAGCTTTTCAGACTGCCAGTCTCTGCAGAGTGGGAGCAATTTCCCTGTAATTGGTAAAGTAACCGTAACTGCTCTGTCATTTGTATGTAGCGACACGTAATTGCACAGTAACCTTTGCCGCTGTGCACGAGGGAAGCACGGTAAGCTATTAGATTGTAATTCGGATTGTCAGCTCCGGCTCCCCATGCCACCTTACTAGGGCTGTTGCTGCTCAACAGACCATTGGGAGGCTGCCACAGAACCTCTCCGGCACCCAGGTCCAGCTAAGGTCCTGCCCTCTAGTACCTCATTCAGCTAGGAAGGGATAAAAGCCCGGATAGAGAGCCTCAGAACAGTGGCTGAGATGATAATGTGGATACCCAGGCCCCACTCAGGTGTCATGATGGAGAGAGTGGATCTTCATGAGGTGCTACATTGGCTATTTATCTTGGCTAGTCTAGCCTCATGATAACACCTGTGAGGAAGATGCCATAGATTTTCTTAATAATGCTGAGACTCACAGAAATCAGCTGACTTGTCAACATGCCCATTGCATTTACTATGTGCTAAATGCATTAATCTCCACAGCACTGGAAGTGCGTGCTGTTGTTACAATTGCTACATGAGAATTTAATTGACTTACCCAAGGTCACAAGGCATTACGTGGCAGAGGATGGGATTCCAACCTAATTCCATACTGTTAAACACTGTAAAGCCCAGGCTTTTATTTAATATTGATCCATCAATCTATCCATCCATCCGTCCATCCATCCATCCATCCATCCATCCATCCATGCATACATTGAACATGTGTCCTAACTAACTATGATCCTACGATAAAGGTACAAAGAGACAAAGGAGGCCCATCATCCTTGAACTTATAGTTCCTGAAGTGCATTTCTCATCTTAATTTACAACACACATCTCATAAGAATTATGGGAGTGATGGACTAAGAATACCATCTTCCCTAACTAGAGAGGGAGAGGACACATAGGAGCATAGACCTCCCTGGAGAATGCTCCTAGGTCTACTGATGGTGTTCCTCAAGTGGGTACCACATAACTTCCTTTGTAATAGATCTGCCCTTCACTTGTAAGCATGGAGTTTCCCTGTAATCAATAAGTGTCCTAATGGCAGCTGTAATTCTCTTATGGGTGTTTGTGGAGTATCTGCTGAGGAGTGGCAAGGCTAGCCTCCTGATTACAGCTGAGACTCACCCTGGGTCCTCTGCCTATGGCTCTAATCTCTCTGTTAATGGGACCCAAGGGAAGACCAGACCAAGGTCAGAGCAGCTTCTCTCCATCTCCATTGCCCAGGGTATTCAGGAATTCACATCAGCCTTTACCTCCTGAAAGCTTTCACCAATTAGTCTGGAAGCCCAGCATTTGCTATCTTTCTGCTTCTTAGTCTGAAGGCCCTGAGGGGGGCCGTCCTGATCCTTTCCTGTGCTGTAATTATCCCATAGCTGCTGCTCACAAGATAGGCTAGGGCCACTTCTCTGCAGCTACTCTAGGCTGGATTTCTACTAGAACATAGCCATGAAATGCCCTTTACTGTTGAAGTATGTCCAGGTCACAGATTCCTTTACTCAGTCCTCCCAGACAGTATTGTCTTGTTGGAGGCAAGGAAAGTGTGGCTCAGACAATTGTAGGAGCAAGTTGTATATCGTATATCTTGTGAAGCACCTAAGTAACCCAATTCTGTAGATTTTCCCTCCCCCCACTTCTGTTTCACTGAAAAATCCATCACTCATCATTCCAGCTTTGAGGAAACAGAGCAAGGTTATTTCCCACAACAGCTAGGAGACCTCTGTGGCCACACAGACTTGAGCTGTTATTGGTCAAAGGCCTTCATCACAGCTTTATCACTTGGAGCCCACTCAGAGGGAGAAACTGAGCTATAGAGAAGGCTGGACATGTAGGTGTCACTGTCCTGGATGACACTTCCGAGCTCTCTTAGGGCACAGGTGGGGAATCTGAGCCCCTGTCTTCTGACCAAACCTATCAGGGAGCCAAATGAACTGAAGAAGGAAAGAGCCCCCCGTGAGTTTCAAGGCTGAGTGGCCCTCACTTCCCTGATGGAAACATTCTTCCCTTAAGTCCCTTGCAATGTGACACACCACAGCAGAAAGGACTCAGAGATCCCTGACTTTCTAACTCTAAACAGTTATGGTTTGGTGATGAAGTTATCCAAATGTATGCTCCATATTTATATATGGCCTTGAGTTGCTTGTTTTATCTAGCCAAGGTGAAGAATTGTGATCGGTGACCTGACTGCTCAGAAATACAATCCTGGGGATCAAGCAAAGTTAAAAAACATCCCTCATTAGATTGATGAGGAGTGTATGGAAGTAGCAGAGATGCAGGGGAGCTATAAACCATGAACTATCTCTTTCCATGCTCAGTGTCCCTTTATAAAGAGTTGATACTCATTTGACCTAATTGATTTGGAAAATAGATCTGTACGGACAAAATACAAGGTTTGCTGGTGGCAGAGGTTCTCTAGCACAGTTCTCTCAGGCAAGCCTGAGAACATTAGGGATGGTGGTTGCCTGTGAACGCGATACAGCCATAGTTAAGGATAGTGATGATCTCAAACCAGTAGGAATATACTGGGAACACTGGTAGGTTGCTATGGGACAGATAGCGTCTTCCTTTAACCTTGAGGCTTCCCTTTCCTTCGTTTACTGTCTTTTATCCACCTCTTTTCCCGTCCGCTACCTATCTCCTTTGCCATTTCCTCAGTAGAAGAATGATGTAAATCATGCTAGACCTTGAACGCTTTATTCTGAGTTTGTATCTTATGTTTTTCTTGTGTGTGTGATATGCCTGGTATTGATCTCAGGGCTTTGCACTTGCTAAATAGGTACTCTACTTCTTGTGTTGCATCCTCAGGCCTTTTAAAGATAATTTTAAGATAAAATTTTTAATTTTTAAGATAAAATATCTACATATTTTGCCTGGGGCCAGACTGCCTGGACAGTGATCCTTCTACTTATGCTTCTTTTGTAGCTAAGGAATGACAGGAACACGCCACTGTATCTGACTTTTTTCCTGAGCTACCCTCTAACCTTTATCCTTCCACTCTGCCTCCTGAGTAGCTGGGATTATAGAAATGAACCATGAAATCCAGACATGGTTGTGGTGATGTAAGAGAGTTGTATTTGGTCTAGGATGTTGGACTAGATGAGGCTAGATCTTGTCAAAAGTGTGGGGCAAGCATCACAAACATCAGGCTTACCCATGGTCCCTCTGTCATGTCTGTCTACTGTCAACATGGAAGAAGAAAAGAGACCTTGGAGAGCTTTAGATACTCCCCACATTGTTCTTCCTGAAGTAGATGATTCTTGCCTGTTCCCCTTCTAATATGGAAAAGAGGAGCCCCAGACCCTGGACAACTGAGTTGGCCAGAGCTACAGGGCTCTCTTGGAAAAAACCTACTTGCTGTTCTCTCCACAGCTCTTACTTTGGCTGGATTGAAGCTTTTTTTATTTTTAAAAAGTGACATCTTGTGTTTTATTTTCATTCCTTTCTCTGAAAGGCCCAAAGACTTTTACAGGCATGAGCTCAAGAGGCTTTATAGTAGTCCATCAAAAGGCAGGGTTTGTTTCCTTCATCTTTATAGAGTGGAAAATAAAAGCACTGGAAGACAGAGTAACTCTTACGAAGCCACACAGTGCTTTCAAGAAAGACTGGAAGACCAAATAAGTTTCCAGCACCTCACAGAGATCTGAGCCAAACCCTGAGGATAGCTAGGGGCTTCTAAGCTGTCATTTGGAGTTATTTACACTTCCTGCAACAACACAATCCACAAGGACCTGGCTGTTGTATGGGGGTCCCTCTGATTCATAGAGAGGCCTGGTATGAAAAAAGAGGGAGCTTGAGTAGAATCACTGTAGCTCTTCCTTCCTGAAACCTGACTCCTAAGATTTTACTACCTGGACTTAAGAAAGAACTGTGTCAATATGTTTCATAGCATAGCTCAAGAGTCCTTGTTTTCCCTTTTGTTTAAAGAAATGGCTAGCAGGGCTGAGATGTAGCTCAGTGGCAAAGTGCTTGCTTAGCAAGGGCAATGTCTTGGATTCAATCCCCAGTACCCCCCCTCCCCCCCCCAAAAAGAAAAAAAGACAAAGATGGAAAGAAAGAAAAGAAATAGCTAGCAGTTGTTCTTCTCAAAAAATGGTTTGTAGACAGTTGTTTTGGAAAAGGCTCGGGTTAAACTTATTTCTTTAAAAAAACCACCTTTCCATTCTGATGTCTTGGACAGCCTTGGGCTATTTTCTATGAGTTTGTTCAAGGAGTCAATTTATGTGGAGAATCTTCAAGGAGATTGAATTCCATAGCAACAGTTTTGTGGAATGCTGGTAGAGGGGTGACATGGTCTTGGCTGCCTCTCCTTGCTGTGTTTAAGAGATAGGGACCCTCAGAGTAAATTGATGATGACTCACCTGTGATCTGATGTGAATAAGCATGAATTTTGCTTCTTCCTTGCCTTGTTCCCCGGCTGATCCCCTTTTATGCACCTCTACTGCAATCTTGTTTTTCCCACATTAATAGGTTTAATCTTTATTTTACATATTTGAGTCTTCACAGCAAGTCTCTTCCACAGCAAGTTTGTAGTTCCCTTGATGCCAGAGCCTACTGCTTATCTAGAGTCCATGTTTATCTAGAGTCCAGGCACCAAAATGGTGCCTGAAAGTCTTGGCAATATGGCAAATAGACCAAGGAGACCATAGTATCTGTGCTTTTGCACCATCCTTCAATGGCCTGCCTAGGTGATTAGACAGATTGTCTCAGTTGCTCTGCAGCTGAGGTTTTCATGTAAGAAAGAAGAATTGGTACCAGATGATCCACTGCTAGAGATTCTTCTGCTTTGGAGTCCCCTGAATTCACACTTCTGCTATTTCTCCTTATTAACTTTTCCCGTTCTGTTTCATTTCAGCTCCTAACGATTGATGATAACTTCTGTGGTCTGGATATGAATGCTCCTCTGGGAGTGTCCGAGATGGTACGTGGCATTCCTGTCTTCACGGAGGACAGGGACCGTATGACTTCAGTCATTGCATATGTCTACAAGAACCACTCTCTGGCCTTCGTGGGCACCAAAAGTGGCAAGCTGAAGAAGGTAGGGATAAAGTACAGTTATGACTTATGATGATTGTGAAGACAGTCTGTTCCCTCAGGGATAGAATCTGTTTGGTTAGTTTCTGATTATCACATGTCTGATAGACTGGTTACAAAAAAAAATGGAGTTAAGAGATTACATTGCTGCTGAGATCATGACCATGTGTTGTATGTCTGTCTTTGTACCAAACTATTTGTGGGAATCAGACCGGGTGAATGAATGAGTGGATTCATTCTCATCTGGGGCTAGTGTGTACATATGTGGTATGAGCCCAGGACTGTCTGAATGAATGTTGCACTCTTCAACTTGTGCTTGTGACCTGATATAAGGGCTTTATTAGGTTGGAGAGGTGGGCTAGGGAGAGGGATGTGCCTGCTTATACCTCTTCTCTGTAATATGTCCATCTGGAGTCTATTCAGAAAAAAAGATGGAAGAAGGCACAGCCCTATTAGAGGTAGTAATGGGACTCTTACTACCTGTTAGTTGGTAGTAAGAGACAACTTATAGGATGAAGAAATATCAAATGTGGATGCTATGGGTCCCCAGATGAAGTGACTCCTAAGATGAAGTGAAGTCCATAAGGACTTTCCTCCAGAGCTTGTTGGTTCCTGAGACACTGGGCAATCTTGGCCCATTGGTGTTGACAGACACAACTGAGCATTTTAGACTGTTCACTTGCTAAGGCTTCTACTCTCAGCAAGCTGGAGCAGGCCTAGTATGCTCTCCTCAACGGAGTTCAAAGTCTTGCTGAAACTGTAGTTCATAGGCCAGTTTTCTGTTGGCTGATATTTGCTCTCCAGTACTTTCCTTGGGAAATTTTGGTGATTCCATATGAAGGTTTCTGATTTGTTTTAGCCTCCCTTGAAAGTCTCTGGACATTGTACGTTTCAGATTATGTGAAGAACACTGTCTCTTGAAGACTGAGGTTTGATCCCGACTTTTTGTTTGTTGTATTTCTGGACATTAGCTCCGGGTTGCAAATCTAGAAGGCTTTGTGTCTGTCCTGCCATCCTACCATGAAACAGCCTGGAAAACGTTTGTTTCTCTAAACTTGGTATCTTCATGGCATAGATTATCTGGAATGTGACCATGTGCAATGCAAGAGACAAGGGGAAGAATGAGTAAGAATGGGGCATGTGTGTACAGAGAAACTATATGAGTAATATATGGAAAATAAATAATATTTCCCACCAGGGCACTATGGTACTGTATGAGGAGTGCATGTGCTGTACGTTCAGTATCAACAAGGAAGTGAGGGAATGTCCTCATTTTAATATACGGCTTGTGTCACAACTAAAGGATAATTTATCCATTGTCTACATATCTTCAAGAATTATATTTGCTAGGTCCCTGCCCTTTCTTCGAAGAACATAGTAAATATAATTGAACCTTATCAAGCTGCCTGCTCTGGGTGATTTTTACTAGAGATGCTTAGAGAAGATGTTACAGGCGTGGGTGTACTGTCCCCACATAGCTCCTGTGTCTGGTTGTTGTCATCTTTCTAGTAGTCACTTCCAGTCAAATGCCTATTGCCTCTCATCCCTTTCCTCCTCCTCAGTTTCTGGCACCCAGCTTCCCCTGGGCTAGGAAATCAGATAGCCAAATTTGTGGAAATTTTGTCCAGACAAGTATATAAGCTTTCTAGCAGGCAGGCACTCATGGACTTTTTTTTTTTAGCTGCTCAGATGGCTCTATTTTTTCTTCTTTCTATTATTGAATGCTTTCAGTTTGCTAGAAAAGTGAGTGCTAAATCCCAAAGGCAATACTATAGTTTGGGCCTTGAATGTTCCCCAAAGGCCCAATTTGTTCAAAGTACTCTGTGTATATGTGTGGAAATATCACAAGGAATTCTCTTTTTCTATCAATGTATTTGAACTCACAAATAAAATAAATAATAAATTAAAAATAAGAGTAAATACAAAAAAAGGATTTTTTTTATTAGAAATTAAAGGGATTGGTCCTTAGGGTGGCAGTGCTGGAAGGTAGTGTGACCTTTTGGAGATGGAAACTGTTAGGGAGCCCTGAGGTCACTGAGGACCATGACCTTGAAGTTGATTAAGGGACCCAGTTCCCTTTCTTTTCTCTTTGCTCCCTGGCTCATGAAGTAAATGGTTTTGTTCTACAACATGCTCCTGCTACAAGCCTGTGATGATGGGGCCAAGAAATCTTACACTGGAATCTTCAAAACTGTGAGCCAAAACAGTCTCTTTTTATAAGTTAATTATCTCAGATATGTATTTAGTGATGAGAAGCATTATTTTTTAATTTTTTTTGCCAGTCCTGGGCACCGTCCTTGGGCTTTCTCAAGGCTAGAGCTCTACCACTTGAGCCACAGCACCATTTCTGGCTTTTTTTCTATGTATGTAATACTGAGGAATCGAACCTGGGTCTTCGTGCATGCTAGGCAAGCACTCTACCACTAGGCCAAACTTCCAGCCTGCACTATTTTTAAAATTTGTTTTATTTCATTGTAAAGGTGCTGTACAGTTACAGTTACATAACCAATGAGTACATTTCTTGTTGATTACTGACTGTTACTTCTTCTCTCATTTTCTCTCACTTCCAAGTCCTCCCTCCAAGTTGTAAAATTAATTTCCAACACTCACAAGAGAAACACTATTGCCAGTAAGTAATAGGCAAGGCTCATGGGTGAAGGTTTTAACCCTTCTCCAGTGAGCCCTTTCTTTGTGTAATAGAAAAGAATGTCCCCATTGAATGAAAGTCCAGTAACTTCCATTGCTCTACAAGGTCCGTACTACCAAATTTCCTATCTGCTGCCAGTGGGTCATGCACTTGCTGCAAAGTATGTAGATTATAGTTTACTGTTTTTCAGTGTCTGAGCCGATTGGAATATGATGTCCATGAAATGAACACTGAGCATTCAGAACATATAACAATAGTTATTGGGGAAAAATACACATTTCCTGGCAGCTACACTGTAAGCCTGAGACAGCCATCTTGCAAATGTGTGCTGTTGGTCCCACGCTGGACTGAGACAGATGGTAGCTAAACTCTCAACATAGAAGCTGGTCTCCTTACAGGAAGGTCAGGAGCACATACCTCTCGGATGCCCCCCAAAACCTGGGCAAACAAAGGCTCAGAAACAACCAGCCTGGGGCAAGCAGAGCAAATCCAGGCAGATGCCACTAGTTAGAATCATGCAACTGTAGGTTTGGGGCTTTCTAAGCCCAGAAGCTGACTTGTATTTCCCTTCTTTTCTTGTCATGGGTTTCGATAAGAATGGCTCCATTTTGGCCACATGGGACCTTATATCTAATTTCCAGAGCAGTGGTGGGGCCAGTGAGGCATAAACACTTGAAAGCTGAGAGCAGAGGGGTCATGTGGAGAGGAATGAGCCGTCTGTCCTCCTGTGGAGTACCATGCCATTGAGGCAGCCAAACTTTCTGCTCCATAGCTCAGAGTGGCAGCAACTTAATAGTTTTGCTCAAGCCTAGCGTCCACTTCTGCAAGATCAGCACAGTTGGCCCTGGGCTGGGGGTGGAGGGGAGGAGGGGTGGGGAACGGTCCAAGTTGAAAAAGGAAGGCGGGGCTGCCATGTCTGTTGTTTGAAATAATAAAAAGCCAAAGTGGCCTGGTTTATTTATTTATTTTTTCTAAACAATAGAATTTCCCACGGCCCATCTATCACTCACTGGGAGCCACACCCCTTTCCTTGTTAAATTAAAAAAAAATCTTGCTTTTCCAAGAGATTATCAGACTGCCACCACCTTTTGGGCACAGGCCCGACTAAAGCAAACTGGAGGCTGCAGGAGGACTTTGCAACAAGTCTTGTGAGCAATTGAGCCCAGGGTGTGAGAATAATGGAAATCACACAGTAGCCGTAATTACAGAGTTGGCTTCTCCGAGCCCTGTAATAATCTCCAGTGTGTCTCAAGGGCCTTTCAGAGTTCTTGTCAGCAAGACAAGAAACTGGAAGTAGGAAAGGTGGGTGGGAAGGGGCTTGGGAGTTTGCTGAGAGGAAGGAGTTGGCTGGGTATTTTAGGGGTCCAGGAGCTAGACTGTAGCTATCCATAGGCTACCTTCAAAATTACTGACTTTTTATTTTGTTTGAAAGGTATGGGTCCCAATTATTTGCAACCTTGCCTTTGATGACCATAATTTCCCTCCTTGAGTGCACACATCACATGAGGCAAGGGGAAAGGAGGTGAAGTAAATGCCAATTTGGATGTCTTTTGTGTGTTTTCTGATATAGGATGTGTGTGTGTGTGTGTGTGTGTGTGTGTGTGTGTGTGTGTGTGTGTGTGTGTGTGTTTGAAGCTAGCCTGATCAAGAAAGTTTGTGAGACTCTTACCCCCAATTAACCAGCAAAAAAAAAAAACTGGGAATGAAGCTGTAACTCAAGTGGTAGAGTGCTAGCTAGCCTGAGCAAAAACAAACAAACAAAAAAACTAAAAAACTAAAGGACAGCACTCAGGCTCTGAGTTCAAGCCTCAGTACTCATACCCATAAACACAAAATCTGGTATAGGAATGTCATCAGGAAGAAGTACCCGGAAACTTAGAATACTCCACTGACTGCTAAAATTTCAACTACAATTGAAAAATGTAAGGCAAACACCATTTTGACTTGTGTAAGTCTGTATAAATCTAAAAACCTTTCACCCTTGCTGGGCAATAGGATCAGTGTTGTTTTTGAAGGACATGAGCTTTTTTTCTTAACTATTTCTGATGAAATCCTCTGTCTCTTTCTCTCTGTTTCTCTGACTCTGTCTTCTCTGTTTTTCTGACTCTGTCTTCTCTGTCTGTCTGTCTGTCTATCTGTCTGTGTTTCTCTGTCTGTGTTTCTCTCCCTCTTTCTTCCTTTCTGCCCCTTTATATTCTGTCACTAAGTGATCATATTTTATGGTGGCTGCCCAGCAACAAATTACTGCCTGACATTTGTGGGAGAGACTAATGTTCAACTTCCACTTGAGGTGTGATTGCTCCTCTTTTTTGTGCTTGCATCATTCCTGGGTAGTTTTTTTTTCTTCCAAGTTAAACTATTTGTTTGGACATCAAGTTAAACTATTTGTTTGGACTATAATCGTAGCTATTCCAAAGGCTGAGATCTGAGGACCGTATTTGAAGTCAGCCCATGCAGAAAAAGTCTGTGTGATTTCTATCTCCCAATTAACCACCAAAAAGCTGGAAGTGGAAGTCAATTTTGAGCAAAAAAAAAACCAAAAAAAAAACAAAACAAACCACCACCACCAACAACAAAAACAACAAAAATGCTCAGGAGCAGCATCTAGCCCCAAAGTTAAAAGATAGGCAAAAAAAGAAAATGAAACAAACAGAAGCCACCTAAAAACTATTTGTACCAAAGGGATGAATGCTTCTGGCTATTCTTGTTCTGAGCCTGCAGACACATACCCATCTGGTTGTGAGTATTCTATGCCATAGCAGCCTTTTGGGATGGGCACCGGGCCAACATTATCAGCAGAGTGCATGTAGAGATTTCTTTAACTATCCTAATATTTTCCTAATATTTTTCTGGAATCTATTTTGAAATCAGTTTGTTTGTGTTCCCTAGGCCCTCAATCTAAGCATAGAAGGGGACCTACATGGAAGTTCTTGCACTCAGGGCATAGACTTTGTTCTTTAGTTGTTTTGCTCAAGGCGTGTGTTCTACCTCTTAAGCCACAGCTCCACTTCTGACTTTTTGGTTGCTAATCCATCACGCTGTCTTTGAATGGCAATCCTCAGATCTTAGCCTCCTGAGTAGGTAGGATTACAGGTGTGGCATTAGGTACCTGTCTTAAGCTCTGAAGAGATCAGGAAATCTCAGAGGCATGCAATGTGGGGATTTCCCATTGACTGGGATCCTGTACTGTGGGCAGACACAAGACTTCTATATTTTGGAGTCAGTTATACTATATATTTTTCATACCTGAGCTGTTTTAAGTTTGCAACAGAAAGGAAGAAATGTGTGGAAGAATCTTTGTGGACTTGTTTCCCCACAGAGAAAGGAACAGGGAGATTGTTTTGGTGATTGTTGTTGCTATGATATTTTGTATTTTGCAACCTGGGCTTCTCCAAGTATTAAAGCTACATACATTTTAACCTCTGCTCCATGTACATGAAAGGGAAACTGAGTCTCAGATGCTCTAGACAGAATAGCCACAGAATCAGAGAGGCAGAGAGGCCATTCTGTTATTAGTCTGACCAGCCTTGGAATTCTGAGGCTGGCCTTTTGAGCTAATTTTACTTCATTCCATCCTGTCCACGCTCAATCTCTTTTGCTATGTTTTAAGTTGATGTTCTGTTTTGTAGTTAGGGAGAGAAATCTGGCATGCTATTGTTCTCTTCAACATGTTTTATTTTCTCATACACCATGAAGCCCTCACTCAACCATTCATTTAACATAAATGGTTCTCCGTTGGCCTTATGTCCTGACCCTATACAGTTTCCCATGACACTGCCTTCCCTGTATATTGCTGAGGAATCACAGGTGGTCACTTGAGGCTCACTTGAGTAAGGCTGGAAGGTGACCTGGCCTGGGATCTCTGCCACAGCGCTTCTTAAGGCTGCTCAATGTGAATGGCTGTGTTTGTGCTCCTCTCCTGGCCTCCTCTAGAAACCCAGGTCACAATCCCCAGCCAACAGCACTCAGAAGCACTCGTCATTCTCCCTCCCCAGTGATCATTGCTAATGCGCATGATTTAAGGAGATCGTTTGGAGTGAGTTTTGCCAATTCAAGATTTATTGATACACGTGCCATTTTTTAAACTCATATGTGTGTGTATATATACATTCATGTAGAAAGATCCTGTTCATAAATTAAAATGCAAAGACGTTCAAATTGAAGAGAGTGCTGCTGAAATACCCCAAATCATAGAGCACATTTAGTCAGCTGATACACAAATGTCAGACACGCCAGAGGAATTTATCCAGTGACACATGCAATTGAAGTAAAATATTATGCTTTACAAGAACATATCATTAGAATGAAAACTAGCAGCATATCAGGAGTCTGGCCATGTAACCAAGACAACAAAGATGGGAGAGGATGAGAAAGAGACAGTGCTTAGACGAAAAGGCAGAAGGCCTGGAGACAGAAATCCCCCAGTAATAAATGACCCCTTGTGCTAGGCCTCTCCCTGCAAGACTTCAGATGGAAGGATGGTAGGATCTAGAAGGCTCTTCTGAGGATAGAACTGATGGAGGGATTCACTACTAGAAATCAATACAACTTCTTGGCCACATTGATAGGGAGGTGGTGGTGGCTGATTTATAGCCTATTGGTTGATGCTCTGATTAGGTAGGGTGCTCTAATCAGAAGGGGACTCTTCTGAGCATCCCTGTTGTTCTCAAGGGATTTCTGTGAATGTGGCTTTTAGGCTTGTTTCTTGGTGGTGTCATACATTTCCCCCCCCAGGAACTTTCGTTTCTTCCAGAAACATCTGTGGTGACTCCCTAAAGCTCTGTCAGGTCTCTCATAGTGACAACTTAACCTCTCCTCTCCCCACCACCAAATGACATGGATGTATGGTTATATATTGTGGTGTAACAAAATACTCCTAAATCCAAGGGCTCAGGATAACATTTGTTACCATACAGCTTCTGAGAGTCAAGAACCTGGGCTCCTCTGGCTTAGGGTGTTGAGAAGAGTTATAGTCATCTTAAGGTTCAAAGCCAGATGGCTTCACATGGCAATCCTTTCCATCTTAGCCACCCTGGCTAAACTGCTGGGATTACAAGCGGGAATCTCCAGTGCTGGTTCTAATGATGTTTATTCAAGCAGCATAGGCTTAGATCCTGGGAGGACGTAAACTTACACCTGAACTTGGTCTTAAGTGCCATCTGCTAGGTGAAGCTGGTGTGTGGTGAAGATTATGGACCCTTTGTCCCCAGGGTGGCTAACAACATAGATGTGGATGGGGCTGTTGGTACTGATTGCTTCCTTTCAGCTGGGCCCTGGGCTTCTTTGACTAATGGGAAGACAGGCTACCAGCTACTGGGCAGGGCCATAAATTCATGGAGGGACAACAGGATATGTCAAAATAATTCTTTTCTAGAATTAGTAGTAGCTTTCTAATGTACCCATTTTCTCAATTTGGGTTTGAATTACTTAGTCACATTTTGATTGTCCAGAAATTCTAGAATTCTAGGAAAGTTTCAGCATTTGTAGGTCAGCTGTGTGTGTGTGTGTGTGTGTGTGTGTGTGTATAAAACAATCCTAGGGCTTGAACTCATGGCCTGGGTCCTATACCTGAGCTTCTTTTGCTCAAAGCTAGAGCTCTACCACTTGAGCTGCAGCTCCACTTCTGGCTTTTTAGGGCTACTTAATTGAAGATGAGTCTCACAGACTTTGCTGCTCTGGTTAGTTTCAAATTGTGATCCTCAGATCTCAACCTTATGAGTAGCTAAGATTTCAGGCATGAGGAACTGGTGCCTTGTGAGACTGGTTTTTTTTCTAGGAAGAATACACTTATTTTGTTCATGTGGAAAACGTATTTCATCAATATAGATGAACATCAACCTTCAAACCAGAAATATGTCCTTTATATCTCCTGTAATATGCCCTATATTTCTGGGTTTTAAAAGCTCATAGTTATTTCTTCCATAATGACAAATGCTAGAACATATATGTCCCAGAGTTAAGATGTGGCTGATTCCATGTCACTGACCCCAGATATTATGTCAGACTAGTAGTCTCTTAAATCAATTCTCTCGCAGCTTGTTTTCTTGTGATTTACTTTTTCTCCCCAAATTGAAGCCAGAATTGTTCATGTTCTTCCATTAGTCAGGCTCTGGAGGTTTGCATCTCCCTAAATTTAGTTTTCTTGAAAGTAAAGGCACTTTTCTACACAGAGGCAATGATTAGATTGTGTGCAGCAGATGTCTCTTAGATAATTAAATTATTCAAATTTATTGAATCATTTCTTTTACCTACAATTAAATAGCGCCTCTCAAATTAATTTTTCCAATGTAATTTAACTTCCAAAGATTCCTTTGTTCCCCTTCAACCCATAATGTTGACCATGAATTGCAAAATTTCACTGGGGACCCAGGCAGGAAGTTGCACTTTTGTGTTTGTTTCTTGTAGACCAGATCCCCAACACTGGCTGTGGTTCAAGACCAGGTTGTGAGCCTCCATACCAGGCTTTCCCATTTGCTCTCTTTTCTCTGGAAATGACATGCAGATTTGGAGTTCTAAGTCAAGGAAGCCATCCTGTAGATTAGCTGAAAAATACAGATTTTAAATTCAGTTCCTGGATTGCCAGGTTTTTAGCCAACGTGTCTTAAGTCTGGATTATGTGGATGATGATGACAGGAAGCACAGAGCAGCTGGAATGGACACGGCGATTTATCTGCTCACAACTGTTCACACATGGCCCTTCCTGTTCTCATTCATAAGCATGCACATATACCTTATGTGTGTGGATCCAGACCTTCATTCACCTAGCAAAGCCAACCACCCATGCATGCACACATGCGCAGTTAGGAGTAGATGGAGACTTTTTTTTTCTGCAACTCAAGTCTGGGGCTGATGTCCCTGCTCTCTACTCTTTACAAAGAGCCACTAACAACCTTCTGTGCTATCTGGGAAATTAGCAGCACACCCTCTCGGCACACCCTCTAGCCAGTTTCCTTCTGATTTGCCCACTTTGGCCTTGAGATGATGACAGAGCACAGCTATTTAGCTGTCAAATGCTCTGACAATTGCCCAGATAGACAGCCATCAGACTGGTCTCTTCCTCCTGCATATGGGGTGGTAATGGGTCTTCCAGTTGCTTTTTAAAGTGCTTCTTGCATCTGGCTTTAATTTTAATGCCTTTTGCTTGCTGACCTTGCTTCCCAGCAGCCAGCCTAAGTGTGATTCCCATAATTAGCTTAGTGATAATTTAATCTCTCTGCTTTAAATTTGATTGTTTTGGAGGGACTTGGGACTGGGGATCTGGCAAAGGGTCCTTTGCTCCTTTCTGACCTTTGCTTTTGAATGAACTCTTTCTCTGCCTGGGGGCAGAGATAGAAGGAAATGCTTGGGTTGCTGGTGGGGGGTGGGGAATGGGGATCACTAAAAAAGAGGACCATGGCTCATGGATAGATTCTAGGCAGGAAGCTGAAATGAACTCATTTTCTTTCCCTCTCTTGTTCTCTATGTTTAGAGAGCTCTTTTTCTTTATCTTCATTTCCATGCAAAAATACAAAGGCATAGAGGTGTGAAGACAGCGAACTATAAAATAGGAAAACAATCTATTTCTCCAGGGGTCTTAGCAACCATCCTTTCAAGCCCAAGAAAGATGAGGAGTGAATGGCATCACCGAGTTCCACCCTACTGCCTCCTCTGCCAGCTCTACGCACTCAGTCATCTTCATGCCCATGAATCCACCTAGATCTGCCTGTGGAACCAGTCACTCAGGCAGTCCTGATTGGCACAGGGAGAGTTGGAGCTGAAAGCCAGGAAATCACAACTTTGTTTCAGGCTATGCATCTGATTTTGGACAAATTAAACATCTTCATGTATGGCCCCTGCATATCAGTTCTGTGTCAATCGAGGGCCATAGGACAGCACATTTACAGAGCATTCTTTGATATACCAGGAGGAGATGAAGACGATAGTGAGGATCTATTTGATTTTGTTTTTCTCAATATACTTCTAAGGAGATTCTTCAAACT
The DNA here is from genome assembly GCF_031878675.1 of Megascapheus bottae. NCBI lineage: Eukaryota > Metazoa > Chordata > Mammalia > Rodentia > Geomyidae > Megascapheus > Megascapheus bottae. The sequence continues at coordinate 70,357,668 of NC_143513.1, read as the reverse complement.
CTATGAACAGCCATGTGAACCCTGGCTGAGTTGGAAAGCAGAAGGCAGGAGATTTTCCCTAAGGGAAAATCTTATGCTCCAAATAGATGCCCTAACCAGCCCTTGTGGGATTGAATTGTGTGTGTGTGTGTGTGTGTGTGTGTGTGTGTGTGTGTGTTCGTATGTACATGCGCATGTCTTCTCATGAGAACTCATGGGAAGAGCTTCAGGGAGACCAGTAAGAAAGATAGTTAATCATTCAGCAGAACCACCCTTTGCCCCTTGCTGGGCCCCTCCTGCAGCGATCTGCTGTGACTGGGGTGAATGGCCTGTGAGAGCCAGCAGGGCCAGACAGGTGCTGTGCTGAGACCCTTGGGCTCTCTCCTACCACCTCCTTCTTATAGCCTGGAAACAAGGTCTTTGATTTATGAGCTAACTTTTAATTAAAAGACCAGGGAAAATATCTCATTTTGCCTCCCCAGGATAAATGCTTCATATGCCGAACTAATTTTGTTTCTTCCCCCAATGTACTAGGGCTGCGGGTCACGTGATACTCATGTATAGGATGACCTTGACCCTGGGCTCTGATGCCCCTGTGTGTATTTTCTGGGCACTGCCACAGGCTGAAATGTCTGATTCCAGGTTTTAAGTCATTCCCTGTGTTCTGCTATTGTTCTTTGCAGTTGTTTTACTGATGTCTTCACTTGAACAGGTCCTGTCAGTTCTGTGCTAAAGGGCTGGTAGATCTTTCCTTCCTGGAACCACAACAGTTTTTCCAAAGTCTTTGGGAGATTTTACTCTGGTGATCACCTTAAATTCACAGCACATTTTGATTTTTTTCTGACAGCCCTTCATTAGGTTCCCTTGGCACTTCCTGGGACAGAATTGATCAAACTCAGCCCTTATACTTAAGAAATGATCCCCTCTGATGTGACTGAAACTGACATGGGAGTGGCATCTAGTGTGCTTAGACATAAACTCAGCCCTTCTGATGTGACAACATTTATTTTCCCTCATTATCAATCACCTATAGTAGGTTGACACTGACTGCTCTTTTTAGTGGGCCCTACCTTTTGGATGTGCTTATTTATTGGACACTTAGCAATAAATATCAAGTCTATTTGTAGTGAATTTTCTTACCACCCTTTATCCATTGGGCTGACGATAGGCCAAGATACCAGTCACCAGGGAAGTCATCCTGGCACTGCCCTCCTGCTTTGGGGGCATCATTGGAATAGCTCTTGTGGCATCTCAGCTCCAAGGAAATAAGGGGAAAACCTGGTGACAAAACACACTGCTAAACCTCAGGGAAACTACTCTGATAAGTTCACTAGAAACCTTACTGTGAAGCCCTGAAGGGGAAAGTGGAGTGGGCCAGTGGCAGACCTCAGGACTTATACTTGTTGACCCAACTTGCACCCCTCTCCCCACCTTTTTTTGGCTACTGACTCATTGCACAGGATAAGGGCAATTACCTCCTTTGCAGGCTTTGGTATCCTGTGCAATAAACAACAGAGAGAATGTGTTCTAGCCTTCGTCTGTGTCTGCCCATTGCTGCATTTATAAATATCCTGGCTTGTGATCACCAGAAACGGTCAGAGGGCAGCTTTGCCAGGACGTGGCATAGGAATGTTTGGCCCTATTTGCTATTCATTTTCAACTCACTCTGTCGGAACCTGTTGAAGTCACCCAGAGACCTCATCATAACTGTGTCTAGTAGCCTGGGGACCTTAGGGAAAGCGTGGTACTCATTTTGCTGGTCCCCTGTCTTGGCACCTGCTGGCTACTACCTGTCCTTGCTCTTCTTTGTGATCTTGTGCAGGGAACCTGAGGGACCCTTGAGCCTGCCAGCTAAATCAGGGACCAGCAATGACATCTACTTCCCAACTTGTCTAAGTGATGTTTTCCTGAACACTCTGAGGCCCTGGGGCTGTTCTGCAAGATGAGATCATCAGTGCTAAATTTGTCTCTGCTGACAGCCAGGAACTGGGTTCCCGGGCCCCTGGCTGGCAGGCTTGGGAGGTAGCCAGCTGGGGTATGTCTTGCATGTGCCAGAGTTCCTGCTATGACCACTGCTGTCTGGTAGGAGGAGGTTTTCTGCTTCATTGGATAGTTCTCACTTTTCTCCTGACATCCTCTGGTCCCCTTGTTTAAAAAACAAATTGCTTTTCTGCCCACTGCCCCACCTTGAACTTGGCAGGTTTAGTGAACTAGCCTAAAACTCTCACCTCAGCAGTTTTTCTGAGGCTAGAGAATATAAAGGAAGAAGTTGAAAAAAGAAATGACCATAAGGGAGAGAGTGGTAGTTGTGAGAGATCTGATAAAGACAAAGACAGGGACTTTATATTCTTGTACAACTAAAACACACCAAAGATCTAATTAGAAAAAATATTTCAGAACAAGGAAAGCTCTGGATTTGCCTCTGAAAGATCTTTCTGTGCTCCAAGAAAAATAGATGAAATATGGGGGAAAATGATGAAAAAGAAAGCATGCAGAAAAGCAGAAGAAAAATCAGACTGGCCTCAGATTTCTCAGGCTTCTGAAAGATAGTGGAGCTTGGACACCAGCGAAGTCTCCAGAATGGGTTTAGGCTGAGATTTTAGCACATCTGGGAATCCCAAGAACTCCCAGCAGAGCAGAGTAGCCACACAGGGCCTAGGAATTCTCTTCTCAGAAAAGTGGTTTGGGGTTTTGTTTGCTTGACCTACTGGTTTTGTGAATTGTTACAGATAGTTACAGATGGTTTAGCAAAGCCCATGCGATGTATTTAAGAATTTCGATGAACCGATCTTTATCTGTTTAGATGTACCTGAACTAGATGGGAAATGATATGTCACCTCCAGAGTTCATTCTTGCACATGCACAGTTACGTGACACTCAAGGCAGGATGGTTGACATTGTATAAGTACACGTCTGGAAGTGGGGGACATTGGGGCCAGAGTCTGTTCCAACTCATATTCTGAGGCGTCTGTGTTCTCTCAGTTTGACAAATGAGTTTGGCTCTCAAAGGGTTCCAGAAATTATTGATAAAGGCTAGAACTCCTTTTAAAGAACCAGGAAAGGGCAGGTGGTTGCTCTCCAGAGAGAAGGGCTGATGAAGAACCTTGGCCAAGGTCATCCTCAAAAGTCCCAGGTAAAGCCTATGAGCTTCCCTGATGTGATGACTTAGCCAGTGGCAACTTCAGGGAAGCCAAAGGGGCAAAGGGAAGATGGGACAGATAGCTCATCATGCATTAGTTTTCTATTGCTTCACTAACAAATAGAAATATACTATCTTTTACATACAACTCTTCTTTCTAAGGGAGAATCTATCTCCTGGTCTTTGAAAGTTTTTAGAGGTCACTCATGTTCCTTGGCTGTGAAACAACCTCTTCCTCCAGTAAGAGTCAGCAGTGTTGCATCTCTCTGATCTTCTTCCATTATCGGGACTCTCTCTGAACACAGCTATAAAAGGTTCTCTACTTTTAAGAACTCGTGTGATTAGGGTGGACCACATGAAAAGTCCTTTTTGCCATGTTTAAATAACATGCAGTAGCTGGGGACGAGGCTGAAAATTTATGGGACTGTACTTGGGTTGAGATACAGACAATGGGATAGTCTTATCCAAAGAGAAGATGAGGCAGTTGGTTTTTTTTCCCCCCCAAGGCTGAACATCCACCAAACATCCCTATGGTTCCTTACAAGAGCACTTGTGATTCTTAGAGCCAAGCCAGATGAGTGAGGTGAGAGCAAGTCTGAGATTTCTCAGCCCAATAATTTACATTGATCAAAACTTTACCTTTCAGTTAATCCTCTGCCAGCTTTTCAGTTTCATTGACTTCATTTGGGCTTTCATTGTATGTGGGTTGCTTTGTCAGGGTCTCAAGAGTTTTCAGCATGAAAAGTTCATGTTGATCTGAATTGCGTGGAGAGTAGAAGGTTTTTGGTTGCTCTGTATATGTAACAGCAACTGAAGCCCAGAGGAAGGTCAGGGGTAGAAAGTGTCACGCTGGACCAGGTGTGACAGCAGCAAATGCTGCCTGTACTCCAAGAGGGTGTCACTACTGACCTTGACTATGAACTGGACAAGCTGTGAGCGACTAAGCTTGAGGTGGCATGCTTTGTTTTCATTTTCTTTCTGCCATTTCCTGGCACTGTTGCCATCCTCTATTGACATTTATTGTTGATGATTTGCGACATGGTGAGATCACCAAATAAGAGAAAACATGGTCGTCCTATTCCTGGATGTTTGAAGTGGACAGTGCAAATGAGAATGGAATGATGCAGCCCAAGTCCACAGGAGTACACTGGAAAGAGACCAGGGGCCTCCTTCTTGGCATTGAGGTATGTTCTCTACGTCGCTTTGTACACATCAGAAAGGAGCTACATTTTGGGAAGGGTAAGAATTCCTACCAAGTTGTCCAAAGCCTCTCTCCAAGACTAAGAACTAACTTCCAGCCACTGAGTAAATCTATATCAGATGTGAGTTACTTCACAAAGGAAGAAATCACTTTTTATCACTCAGGACTAGGAAAGGGAGGGAAGAAGATGGAAAATAAGGGAAAAATAAAATAAAAACAGTGGCTATCTCTCTTTCCTGGGTCTTGTGCTATAATACATTATATAGGTGCAACCCAGGCCCTCACCACAGCTCTGCCAGGTAAGTGGCTTTGTTCCAACTTGACCCCAGGAAGCCTCAGATGAGGAGGTCAAGCACAGATTCCAAGGGCCACATCTTCGTATCACAGAGGGCTAATTCTCCCTCAATCAACTGAAACTGTCTACGTTTATAGGGGTTTTCTAGTGTTGTTTTGTTTTTCACATCCCTGTATGTTTCAGAACTCAATTTTGTTTTTCCATTAAACATTCAAGTTTCTGTGGGGCCAATTTGGAGTTTAAGGCTCCAGACTGTAGCTTTTGTTACATTTCAGCACCATGTAATCAGATAGCCCTCCACACTGGAAGCTTCTGAGCATCCCAGGGCTATATTGACCTTGACAGAAAGAGAGAGAGAGAGGGAGAGAAAGAGAGGTGGGGGAGAGAGAGGGGGGGGAGAGAGAGGGAGGGAAGGAGGGAGAGAGGGAGAGAGAGAGAGAGGGAGAGAGAGAGAGGGAGAGAGAGAGAGAGGGAGAGAGAGAATTAAAAGGAGAGGAAAGATAGAGAGGGAGAAGAAGAGAGAGAGAAAGAAAGAAGAGAGAGTTAAAAGGAGAGGAAAGATAGGGAGAAGGAGAGAGAGAGAGAAAGAAAGAAGAGAGAGAGGTAAAAGGAAAGGAAAGATAGAGAGAAAAGGAGAAGAAGAGAGAAAGAGAAAGAGGGAAATGGTGAAGAAGGATAGAGAAAGAGTCCTTGTCTCTTGGTACATTTGAAGCCCCTGGACTCTCGCCATGGGTTTCTGTACATAGGGGATTGGGTACACTCCATTTCTGTTGGGCTTGTGGAAATGAACAGCTGACAGGTTACATAACTTTTTCTCTTCAAATGTTTAACACTGTGTACTTAAATAATGTGCCTATGTGTGTCTCTGTGTATGTGTGTTCAGGGTGTATTCCTGGAAAATGTTGCTGTTTTTAGTGACTAATTTTCAGTCTTCTTCTGCCTCGCATCTCCTCTGCTGGGCCTGCTTTGGTAACAACAGGGCCAGTCGTCTAGAACGGGACATTAGGGACATTGTTTGCATTTGCTGTGACTTGGCCTTTCCTCCAGTATCTTGGGACTTCCCTGTCTGACATCAGCTCTTTGGATTGTTGAGGCCCCATCATTTCTTCCTTCAAAGTTCACTGAGATTGAGTATGAGAGCCATTAGCACTATTAGGAAAAGTGATTTGCATGACATATAGGGATGTATAAATATCAGCATAAATAGTATGTTCCAAGTACATTACATTTTAAGTCTTCTAGCGCATTGTTTGTAAGTCATTTGAAGCCTTAGCAGCCTGGAATATAAACATGTCTCTTGTCATAATTACTTCAGGTATGTCTTAGGTTGCATTAATACCAGACAACCAATGTTTTGAAACATTTTACTCTTAGTAGTACCTCAAAATCACCAGGACTGATCAAAGGAAAAATCCAGGTACATGCAGGAACCAGTCAATAAGCCATTCGGGGCTGTGTATGTGTGAGTATATGAGATGAGATAGATGTGTAATCACCTCTGATGGTGTTAGAAGGAACAAGGGCTCTGTGGGATGTGGTGGTTTGGTGAGCTATAGGCTGTGCTTCTCAGCAGACTGCTGTCCACAAACAACACATTTTCTTACTTGAACACCATTGTCCCAAACAATGCAGCCATCTGAAGTCTCAGAAAGACATGGCGAGCTACTTGGGATGCTTTCATGGGCCAGCATGAGACCAGGCTGGATCCTGAGGTTCACCACATTGGATCCTGAGGTTCACCACGTCTTAACTTTGTGACTTAGCAGCCACTCTACCCTTTCCCTGTGTTTATTTCCCCACTGTGCACTGCAGACCAGAAAGCATGCTTTGGAATCACACTTCTCAGGGAGGGCTTGGTGAGTAGGGCCGATGGCTGGGCCAGCCTTTAGAATCTAGGATCTGGAAGCCAAAGGACAGCAAGAAGGCCAAGTGGCAGCAAACAATTCTGGCCTTGGACTCAGGCAGAGTCTTAAGCTCTTGGGTAAGTGGCAGCCTTGTTTACGACAGAGTGTGATTGATTGTGTTTTGGGACAATAATGCAAACTCATTCCCTCCTATTAATGGACAACTGCTAGCTCCCCTTGTTTGTCCCAGGATCAAGCACAGCCAGTCTGTGGGATGACGTCAGGGGAGTGAGCTGGACTGGACCTGTCTTTACCCAATGAGCCAGGAGCACCTCAGCTTTTTCCCTCCTATAACTTCTCAGCCTGTCTTGTAGCTTTTCTTTGTGTGAAAGACCGAGCTGCTCAGGGAGCTGCTAAAGATTATGAGATCAGCTAAGAGATGAGGATAGATTGTGTTTCTTCTAATAAGTTAAAAAACGCATCCTGAACAGGTGATTTTCCTCAATGGGGGTGTCCTGTTAATCCAGACAGCCCAGTCACCTGTAGACAGGCGATTGTGTCCTCGGTCATATATTATGTAGGATTCTTGATTAATGGCTCAGCAGACTGACTAAAGAAGCACAGAAGGAAAACTAGAAAATGTATAAGACATTCAGACAGGAGAAAAAATGCAGAGATGAGAAGGAAGCAGAAGAGAAAAAATAGAGAAAATGCATGCAGCAGAAGAGTGGAATTTTCTCCTTGGGGCTTTCTGCTACTCTTCTGTCTGCATCCCCTTCCAACTTCAGGATATCACTTTGCTCATTTGGAGTCTCATGGCCTGAGCTGACCGTCCTGGTCCCCGTGATTCCGGAGCACTGTGCATGACAGAGAAGTAGGAGGGCATTCTGGTAAATCAGGGAAGTTGTACTCAGGCATAATGGGATCTATCTAGAGCAGTTCTGGATGGTATTGGATACTATTTTCCCATTAAGTCAACAAAGTCATTATTTGGGTGGGTGAAGAGGCCTTTGGATGATTTTTCCCCAAACCAAAGAACAGGTCCTTTTTCTCTAAACCTTAGTTAGGACTCTCACAATCCCCAAGAACAAACATTGTAAGGCTTTCAAGAGAGAAGCTCTTTTCTTCATGTAAAACCTTACCTGAAAGACAGACATTGAACTGATAAAGATCCCTTTCAGGTTGAGGAGACAGGGAGGGCAGTAGTGAGTGGTTCCATGTTTTCCCAAGGAACTAAGGGAATCCTTCAGGAAACTAAAGACCCTTGTGTAGCACAACTAGAAGCCCCTCCTCCATGTGGGTGGTCCTGACCACATCACAAATTGTAGAAGGTCTGTGGTGCTGTCTCATCAGGGCTAGAGCTAGCAATGGAAAATATGTATGTGTGAGGGGCTGGATAAAGGAAGGACTTTCCAGTTTTCACATTAGATACTCATGGGCTGTGGGTCCTGGACTCCTTGGGTCTAGCTCACTTCTCATTAATGGCTGTTGAAGTCAAGCCAGTGTTCAGGAAATTCATGAGCGTGAGACTCCTAGCTGAGTCTCAGAACTATGGTGAAAACAAGCTTCTGGATGGCAACTTTTGTCCTTGAAATATCTTTGAACATACATGTATCAGCGTTGGGAACAGAGAGCGTGCTGACCTTAAACTGGGATACTTGTGCCACTGGAATGCCACTCATCTTGTTATGGGTGGGGACTAAGTTATGATATCATTCACTTATGTGATCATATAGTTTGTGTTGGCAAATGTCACTCATATCACTTCTGTCACCAGATACCTAAGATCCTCCTGGTACATTTAAACACAGTTTACAAAGACCTTTTCGATGTTCTGGAATTAAAATAGCATACCTGCCTGAGATCAGCTGCTCTGAGTCTCACCTTGCAGGTACCGAGTGCAACTTATGGAGGTTAATGATGTAAGCAGATCACAGAACTTGCTTAAATGTAGGAACCGAAAATCAAACCTTGGCACTCCAAGCCTGATGTCATTTCATTGTGTCTTGGCTGTCCTCTTCTCAACATCTCTGGTTACTTGAGATTATAAAAGGAGCATGACAAGAGGTCCTTACTTTCTAGAAGGCTCTCTGCAATCCCCTTCTATACCTTCCATGATCTTCCTCCTTACCATCTTCTTCAGGTAAGACAGGAACAGGGCTCTTGCAGAGCACATTTCCATTGTTATTTTTTGCATCTCAGTGCCACGTGTATTGCTATTTTTATCCTGTACTAGAAACTATTAAGTGGGAGAAATGTTAATTGGTATTATTACAGCAAACTGTGTCCTAGTAACATTGCAATTCAGAGGTAAGCTCCCAGCCCCCTCCCCTGCCTTTTAGCAAAGATCGGGATTTTATTCATTTTTGCTGACAGACAGTACAGATTTCTTTTGCTGGAGCTGGGCCTTTGAGAAGTATTTAGACTCTGTCCAATATAGTTGGACAGATTTCTGGGGCTCCACTTCGTGTTAAGGTGAAGGAAGTAGGGGTGGGTGGAATTGTCATGGCTTTAGCTCCGTTTTATCCATTGAAACTAGACCAGAAGGGACAGGGGTGGCATGTTTGCTTGTGGCTTGTATAGCTTGAATACTGTCTCATTGTGAGAATGTGGGGCTTTTGTATTTATGGTCCAGCTGAATATATGAGATAGCAACCTTCACAGTCGTGATTCCCTAAGCTGCAGCAAAGGAAGATTATGTGAAAAGAAATAACTGCAACGAGGTTCAGAAATGTTTGGCCTAACTTCCAGAAGGAAGAATAGAGGCCAGAAATGTGTTGACCACTGGCCACATGGAGACAAATTCCAAGAAAGTGATCTCAAGCAAGTTTCTTGTCTTCTCTGTTCTCAGTTTCCTCATCTGTAAAATGGCACTATAGTGTCTATATCTCCTGGTTGTTTTGTAGATAAAGCTCAGTGCACAGAGCACATAGCAACTAATATGGAAATTATACATTTCCTGGTGTTTTATTTTTTTTTCTGTCTGAGTGACAGGCTTAAGAGTTTGCTGGACACAGCAAAAGATAGAACATCCAGATTTTAATCAGCTGGCTTCCTGAATCTAACCTGTGGCAAATATCAGCCCATTTCTTTTCATGACCATGGCAGAATAATCAGCTTGATTGTACACTACCCTAAATTTTTTTTAATGCTGATTGCTTTAAAAATGATCACAACCATGTATACTGTTTGTGGAAAATAGACAAAGAATAAATAAGGGAAAATTACTTGAAATTCTACCATCTTCAAAAATCATTATTGATATTTGAAGGTATTTCTGTATCTTTTCCTTATAAATGTTTGCTTTAAATTATATCCAAATTGAGTTCTCACATATATGAATGCATTATTTTGTCTCTCTTCCTTTCATTCTGAACATTTTCTGATGTGACCAAATACCCTTCTATCTTATGCTTTTTAATGGCAGCCTGATAGTCTGCTGTGTGTTCATCTGAGCCTTTCTTTTAATTTTCTTTCTGGTGTATTTATCTCCTATTTACTTCTAATTTCTGTTAATTTCAGTTAGATGGATTGATTATAGTTTTGTGTGTTTTCATCTCTGTGATGACTTGAAAAGCATTCATTTTATTTCATTTTAACTTAATAGTAGTTACCCTTCAGATTTTGAGAGCATATTTAAACCTATATTTTGTAAGAATTAAACACTATAGATTGTATTTCCCTTTGCTCACTCTGCTACCTAATTGTTATTAATATGATTTAGGCTTTAAAACCCTTTGCAATAGTTTTGCATTATGATAATTTCAATATTCATTCATCCATCTCAAACATTGTTTCTGACATTTCTACTGTTTAGTAATCAAAATTATGTAGGTGTTTAGACAACTCTGTCAGGTTCTTGCTCACTCGCTACCTGTAGAGTCTTCATATCATCGTGTCTCTCAGGAATTCATTGTTGCCATCAAGACATTTGTTTTCTCATGAAGAGAACACTGATGATATAATTTGAAAGCCCTTGGATGTCTAAGAGTGTCATTCCTTTGACCTTTTGTGCAAGTAAAAACTTGCCTGACCATTTTTCTTCTCTCAAGGTTGTGGAAATTACCTCATTGTTTCTGAACAGTGACTGTAGGAAAGAGCCTGAGGCTGGTTGGGCTTTGATGCTCTGTAGGTGATTTTGGCCTTTTCTCAGTCTGATGGAACCTTCTCTGGATGTCAGAATTTGTATGTGAGCTGACTTAATTTCATTGGCATGAATTCAAGAATCTGCTTTCACTCTGCAATCTCAAGTTTTCCATGCAGGAAGGTCTTTATTACCACTTTATTACATTAGTGTTTCTGTTCTGTAATCGGTTCTGTGGGCATACATAATGTCTCCTGGATTTGTCATCCATGTCTCATCTGAGTTTTCCCCACTATCATCTGATTTCTATGGAATTTTCCAAATGTGTTTTTATTTATTTACATTTTGTTGTTGCATGCTTTCTGCTACTTGGTACTTTCAGAGAGGTGGTAACTTCAGCCATTCATACTACCTTACCTGTTTGCAGCCCCATCTCCTCCTCCTCTCCCCAGACCATTACAGCTGAAGGCCAGATCTGCTCCTGCTCACATTTACATATCATCTGCATGTTGTTTACATATTGCTTCTTGTGAAAGAGACCGTGTGACCTTAAAGCTGATAATATTAACTCCATAGCTTTTTAATGGGAAGGTTTGTTAACCTCTGAACTAGATACTATTTACTTTGATTTTTTTTTTGCCAAACAGAACTGCCATTGAATCTTATCAAAATATAAAGCCAAAAATTTCCCCCACACTTTTTCCTTTAATAAATCCAAGACATTTCTTGCAATCGTCTTCATCTTTATTATTTTTGGAGCCTATTATGTATTTTTGCTTCTCTGGTGGCTTTTGTCTGTTTGGTCAGCATTATTACAAAGAGAGATGACGAGCTTGCAAGAGAATGTGGAAAACTCTTTTCTGAAATGTTTAAATTCCAGATTTTCTCCTGCCCACCTATCCTTTGCTTTTCTCTTTTACTACATAAACTAAATTCATTTTTACAGTGAGTAGCACATGAAATTGGCAGAGATGGGGTTTTAGGTAGGGAAAAAGTAGAGAACTTGAGGCACAAAGAGCCTGGATGCATACACGTGTGCATGCACACACAGGTAAATTTGAAGTACTACTTTCCTGCATTGACAGCCTCAGCCCCCTGCCTCAGCTGGCATCCACTTCCACTGTTTCCTTGTTCCCACCTGGTGAACGCCACTCCGCTGGGTCCTTTGACATCTGAAACTTTGAGATGTCTGTGACTCGGTCATTCCACTAGAGAGGCAGGCTTGATGGAGTCTTAGCAGAGAAGAAAGACACACAGCTAATCTTTTATCATGCAATTATTTTTGTTTGAAAATATCTGGACAATTTATGATTTGAATTCTTCATGATGTACCTGACTTGTACATAGCATAGGTATCCTTGCTTTTGGCCGCTGTTTGCAGAATTCTTGCATGTGGACTTTGAGAAGCAGGAGATGGGAATGTGTGTGTGTGTACAGAACATAACTGAACATGAGACACACAGTGCTCATAATCCACTGACGTACATTATTACAGCCAGAGAGGTGGATGGATTGTGGATCGATGTCTAATTTGATTGTAGGAGGGAGAGGAGAAACAGAGGAGCAGGTGTAGAGGCACTTTCCTTTCCATGCAGGCGTGAATTTGGAAATTAGATAGTTCGGTGATTTAGTGAACCCCAATTATCTGAATGTCTCAAAGGTAGAATACACCACCATGTCAGCAGATTATTTAAGAATTATTTCGACTTGGTTTTCTAAGTTTACTTTCAGTAACTGCAGAGGAACCTCTCTGCTTCAGATGAGGCTCCTTGCCCTCCCATCCCCTGCAGATTTGTCTTCTGGTCTGTGCTTATTTGGGCTGGGGTTGAAATTAGTCCAGACTTGCTGACATGTTGTCTGCCCAATAGCAAGAGTGTTTGGGAGAGGGGGAATCAGAATTGAAGACACCCTAGGGGAATAAGCTACACTCAGAACCTCAGGAATGGGCCCTCTTCATCTTCTGCCTGGGACATCCCTCACACCTCAGTGTGCTGCACATTTTGAAAGAATCTACAAAATCAAATCAGCTCTGGCCTGCTTATTGCTCACTGCTCTTTCTCTGGCATTCCTGCCTGTCTTACCAAGGAAATAGAATTGTTCCATGTCACATTTGCTGCCATGCAATTTGCTTCCAGCTTCCTTGAATGATGGATTATGGCCAAGGAGGTTAAAGTTATAATAAAAAAGAAAGAGGGGAGTAGGGAGGGCTTTGGACCCCATTAGAAACAAAAGTCTTCACCTTGTGCTTTTCCCCACAAGTTTTTAATTAAAAGATTGATCCCAGAAAACTGTCTCTTTAGAGGAATTTCTTCCCAGAAATTGTCCAAGATTTTGTTCAGATGTGATGTTCACCGTAAGGGTCAGGGAGGCTCCAGGCTGGGTGGTAGGGGCTGTGTGGACGCTATGCTTACTCTCTGGTTTGGTTCATGCCGTGTAATGTACGTGCTTCACCTCGGCGTGTGTAGATGTATGTGTTTATGCTTCCAGAGCTGCATATTTCAGGGCTGTAATTGCATCCCATGTCCCCACAACATTATAGACATGAAGGGAAAATGAGAGCTTTGCACGTTCCCGGAGATGTAATTATGGTAATAGGCAGGCCTTGTTTGCTATGCTTGTCCTGTGAGGTGGTTAGCCCAGTTCTCCATTGCACACAGCTTTTGGAGTAGACGGCCTTGCAAAAGGGCCAGTTCCAAACTTGAGTTTCTTGAGCATCTTTTTACTACATCAGTGTGCTCATATAGGAAAGTGGTGTGCTCTGAGTGTACTCCTTTTTCTGACATTTCTCATAATTCCTCCATGATGTAAGCTGTGACCAGAATCCCAGGTTCCTTCAAATCCTCCCTTGCACTTCCTAAAATCCAGGTCCCACTCTCCTAGGGGCAGCTATTATTCTGTCATTTTCTCACTACACAGACTGGCTTCATTGGCTTTGGAGTCGACCCACAAAGCATCATGTGGAAAATGGCTTTCAGTGTCTCCTCTCTCTTTCTCTGCTTTAGGTGTGTGAGTGTGATCTGTGTCACCACATGTGAGTCGAGACCCAAATTAGCATTTTACATTTTGTTAATTGATAAGCATTTGAATCCATTGGGGTTTTTTTGTTTTTTTTTCTTTTAACACTGGGAATCAAACACAGGCAATTGCACTTATTAAATATCTACTTTGCCACTGAGCTACATCCCAGCTCTTTGATGAGTATTTGAATGATTCTCAGTGTTTGCCTTCTATGAACATTAACACTCTTGACACCTGTGGGCAAGTGTTCTGGTGTCCACAAATAATCACATTTCTATGGGAAATGACATCTAAGAGTGAAATTGCTGGGTCATGAAGTACATTTAGCTTTCATAGATACTTCCAAATATGAATTAGATCAATCAAATGTTGCTCTCATTTGGCAACGCTGAAAAGGACCTGAGAGTAGCCTTCATTTTTAGATCCCATGGTACAGTGAGTTGTGGAGAGAGATGGACCTGGCATACTAGTTTTTGAGCATTTACTATCTACCTTACAGGATGTATTAGTTTCTAGTACTTCTGTAACAAATCACCACAGTGATTGGTGGCTTCAATCAACACAAATTTATTTTCTTCTAGCTCTAGAAGTCAGCAGTCCAAAATGAGTTTTACTTGGCAGAAACCAAGACCATACTCCTTCCAGAGGGTCTAGAGTAAAATCCACTTCCTTAGCCTTTTGCAGTTTCTAGAACCGCATAATTTAGCTCACAATCCTTCCTCCCTCTTCAAGGCCAGTTGGACAGTATCTTTAAATGTGTCTCTAAGCTGTGTGCACATTGCCTTCTCTGTGTGGTAAGACTTTCCTCTCCTGTCCACTTCTTAGAATACCTGTGATCGCATTTAGGACCTGGGCAGATAATCCATCATAATCTCTACTTAATTAATTATACTGCAAAGTCTCTTTGGCTATGCAAGGTTCCAGGGATTAGGATTTAGTTATCTTTGGACCATTTTCAGGCACTACAGGAGGGGTGCCACCTTACCTTGATATTCACCATCGTATCTGCAGAATCTGCCATCACGAAACACCGCTATACTCTATCACACATCATTTGTTCTGTTGCTCACAGGTGCTCTCATCACATCAGGAGAGGAGGTTGACAGATAGGACTAGGGAAGTGCTTTAGATTTAAAGTATGGATGCCTGAAAGTGTAATTAGCAAACACTTTTAAGTGAATAGGAAGAAAGATATCAAGAGATAAATCACACTCTGTGAAATGTGATGGTCTCTGATTGGTTCCTGGAACTGAAAGAGGGCATTAATGGGACACGGACAAAATCCAAGTGAACATTGAAGGTTTAGTTAACAGTACCATGCTAATTTGATTTAATAATTGTTCCATGGTTTGTAAGATATTAACATGAGGAATTTTACATGCAAGTTGTAGGCCAAACTCAAGAGTTTGCAGCTATTTTATACATTTAAAATTAAAATAAACAAGGGACCCACTTAAGTATAGCAGAAAAGCATTGATTGATTGATTGATTGTCTACTGAGGCTTGAACTCAGAGCACGGGTACTATTCCTTAGCCTTTTAGCTCCCGGCTGGTGCTCTATCACTTGGAACACAGCTCTATTCCCATCTTTTGCTGCTTACTTGGAGGTAAAAGTCTCACAGATTTTCCTGCCTAGGCCGACCATGATGCTCACATCTCAACGTCCTAGGTAGCTAGAATTACAAGCATGGACCATTGGTACCCAGCTAGAAAAAGCTTTAAATTCCTACGTTTATGTGATGTGGAAAGCAGAATCCAACACAGGCCGAATAGTTTCGAAATTTTGAAAGGCTGATGAGATTTTACAAGATTAAAATGGTACCTGGGAGCTACAGTTAAATAGATAACTTTTTTCCCATCTCTTCAGGGATATGAATGAGTATCATGCAAGGCCTCCCAGAGGTGCTGAGCAGTGGAGACCCTTGGGCAGAGGCTGAGGGTCCTGCTGCCCCCAGCCTCTGATTGATTGATTCATCAACTCCTCCTCAGCCCTCTTCCCCTCCCCTTTTTTCTTCTTGGCCCATCATGGGGCTTAGTCTGTTATGAGGTCCCCAGTGGCTTGCTAGCTCACAGCTCAGTTATCTTCTCGTCACACACTTATCTGGGCACAGTTACAGCTCTGTAATAAAATTTGTCACTGACTTTAATCTCATCACTGTCCAGACCCAGTTGATTAGCCCCTCTGGTCTTTTTGGGTTAGTTCTGTGCCTCTACTAGCCTCTTCAGAGGAAACTGGTTGAGTTGGGGCTCAGAGACACCTCAAAGAGAAGAGTGAAGAGGCAAATCAGAACCCCCAAACACAGCTACAACATCGAAATTCAAACAGGTTTGTCTCCCTCTGACCTCCTGACAACCCTGACAGGAGAGAAGAGGCAAGCTCAATTTTCGCCTTTCTTCCCCTCCCCTGGTCTTCTGGGAGGCACAGGTGGATAGGCATGTCTAGACAGGGTTGCTGAGGCCCTGGAAGGCTCTGCACACTCGCAAGCTGCCTGGGGGCTGTCTAGATGAGATCCCACCCGCTCTTCTCTAGACCTCATGAACAAGCTTGGCAGTCTTCTCTGGTTGTCTAACTCCTTCCACAGCTGCATGTTTGATGCTCTGAAAGGGAGAGTGTGAGGGAGAATTCAAAGTGGGGATTCTCTAAGGAAAACTCAACAAATGTACTCTGGGGTCCTTACCACACACTCAGGCATGTGCTTGTGTGTGTTACCCAGCATGGTGACACATGCTTCTGTGTGTGTGTGTGTGTGTGTGTGTGTGAAAGAGAGAGAAGAGAGAGACAGTCAGAGAGAGATGAACAGAGACTTGCACAGATACAGGACTGGCCCTTCCTCCCTTTTCTTCATTTTCTGCTTTGCACACAGCTGCCACCTGTCTCCCTGTACCACCCTGAAATCCAAATACCCCTACAGCCCTTGAAGGTAAACCTGTTCCCTGTAAAGAGGTGTTTGTTTCCGCTCTGTAGTTCTTTTTCTGTAGGCTTGAGGCTCTCATCAGACACCTGCCAGGAAAGAGGCAGACAGTGGAACGGTTCCATGGTGGCCCCGGGTACCTGACTTGTGTGAGCAGACAGATGCAGGTAGTCCCAGGAAGACAGCTCACCCTTCCTCTCAACAATACCTATCCCTGCTGAAGTCTGGCCACTCTGGTCCAGACAGAGCAAGGGTGCTCTGAGCTTGTGCTGTTAGCCAGTGGGCACTTTAGAGTCTATGGGCAGTGGAGAGCCCAATGGAACCACTGGCCGGGTGTCTAAAATCACAGACATTCATTGGCTGGCAGTTGTGGAGGTTGGGAGTCCACAGTCTAGGTGTGAGCAGGGCTGTGTCTCCTAAGCCTCTCTTTGACTTAGAGATAACAGCCTTTTCTGTGTCTTCATGTGGCCTTTTCTCTCTTCTTCTGATTAGGACATTCATATTCTAAGGTTAGGTTCTACCCAAATTATGTCATTTTAACTTAATTATCTCTGTAAAGACCATCTCCAAGTATAGTCAGTCCTGAGTCCTGGAGTAGAACTTCCACACATGAATGAGAGCAAGAGCTCTCACTTTAGCCCATAACCAGTTCATTTCTAGATATCCTCTTTACCTCCTTTTTCTCAGCTATTTCTAAACTGGCTTCTGGTAGAACAAGAAAATGGCCCCCACAGAACCCTAGATATTTTTCTCCCCATATCTTAATGTAATGAGGCAGCTTTGTTAGTGTTTTAACATAGAAGAAGGATAAGGCAATGCAACATCATGGCAAGAACAAGAACTTTGGGGTGGGACTTAGTCATTGTGTAGCATTGATCAAATTCACTTCACCTCTTAAAATGCCTCCCCTTCTCCTCCCCTTCCCTATCTGTGACTCTATTTCTTCCTTTCTTCTCTCCCTCTCTCTCTCTTTCCCTCCTTTCCTTCCTCCCTTCCTCCCTCCCTCCCTTCCACCCTCTCTTTCTTTCTCCTTCCCTCCTTCCTTTAATTAAATCCAGGGTCTTCATATGGTAGGTAACTGCTCTACCACCAAGCCATACCCCTAGCCCCAGACATGTTTTCTTGCAATTGAGTTTATACATTGGGTCATCATTATGAAAACTGATTGAGATTACTATACATAAAGTAGATTAGGACAGTTCCTGGCACACAGTTGGTACAGAAAATTCATTTTCTTCTTGGACTTCACCTATGCTATCCATGCTCTGTCATTCCTGTGGACAGAGGTATGAGGTGATAAGCACCCAGCCAGCATCTGCCATGCCAGGGAATTAAGGGCCTGTTCAGTACTGGGAGCCTGTTTCAAAGTAAATCACGTTCAGATGTCATTTCTGCTTAATGGCGCATCAAAGACAACATCACTGCATAAGAATGAGAATGATCACAGGTGTTAGCACTTGACACTCATAGTGGGCAGAGGATGGGATGGAATTCTGGAAGTCTCTTTCCTATAGGTTGCGCCTCAGACTTGAATATGAATTGTAATTACCCAGGACCTTTTACCTACTTCAATCCCAGAGTCTCTGAGTCAGCAGAGTTAGAGTAGAGCTGGATGTTGGCTTTCCTAGCAAGTTCCTTTGGGATGCTCCCAGCTCAGGGGCTATGCCCATAGTCCCTTGCCTACCATCTCTGTCTTTGCTTAGGGTTTGTGCCACCTCTCTAGACTCTGGTCATTGCTGCTGTCTCATTCTGAACTTATTACTCTACTTTCATTCCTGGGGGTAAAGCCAGTGGGCTGAAACTTCACCATTTTTACCCTTTACATAGTTGTTTTTTCCATCTGTTGCTGAGCAATTGTTTCTTTAGTCCCCAATCTCTCTTTCCACTTTCTTTTTTTTCTAGTGCCATTTTGAGGTTTCCAGACTTTCCATGATGGAAAGATAGAAAGCAGTGCCCAGCTCTCTGACTGATGGATGTTTGTGATGACCCTAATTGAGAGGAGACAGATGCAAAAGGAGAATCTTTCCCACCACCATCCTCATCTTCAGAACCCACATATGCCTCTTCCCCAACACATATCAATTCCCTGGTCCCAATTCCCTAATTGCTTTGCCAGAGTAAATAATTGCTGGTGTGTGGTGACCCCAGGTCATCACCAATAGGGGAATGTAATTAGGACCTTCATTTCCGACCATCTTAGGAACTATCCTGCAGCTGGTACTTGTTTCTCTGACCCCTTGCATTGATGCACGTATCCTCCCATTCTCTTACCCTTCTGAGCCTGGAGAGCTTGGGTTGGAATAGGGTTGCTGGTGAACAAGATGCTGACATTGACTTCCATTGCTTATTTTCCCATCATGAGGATCTGGGACCTTGGCCCTCCCATCTTGCATACCATCTTTCACAGAGTGTAAGCCAGAGGAATCTGATACCAGAGACTCACTCTTTGCCATATACTTTTGGAGTCTACAACTCTTCTTGGCCACCATTGCTTTTCCTGTGCTAGCCCACTTTGCTGCCTTTGTTCCTTGCCTTTGGAGCTATGTTAATAAGTACATGGTAGAGCTGGGCATTCTGCAAGCTTCCTAGGTTGAGCAGGCCTGAAGTGACTCTGAAAAGTGCCCCGGTGGGTGGGATGTAAATGTGGGAGGTAGAAACCAGGCCTTTTATTTCTGCCTCTGTCATCTCTCCATGCTGGTTCTGATTCCTCTTTCTCTTAAGTGCTTAGTGCCAAGATGCCTTGCTGGGGAAGATGACAGATAAATGCTTTAAGTTCTTTTGGAAACATCCCCCCAGTCAAAGCAGGGTTGGAAACATATCTGCTTGCCTTCACTATGACTCCCATGGCTAAGCCAGATTTGAGACAAAAATAAAACCAAGGAAAAAGGCCAAGACTCTCTGGAGTGTCCTTCCAACGTCTCTCTCTCTCTGGAATGGGAGGGGACTATTGGAGAAGGTCAAGGACAGGAAGTGGGATATAGTGTTTTGGTGTTTGATACTTTGGGTCTCCTTTGGGGAAAAGTGTTTGGATGAAACTTGAAAGCAGTGGTTCTTTTTCATATTTTCTTTTACTTTGGTAATACTGGGGTTTGAACTGGGGCTTCATATTGACTTAGGTAGGTACTATACCATTTGAGTCATACCTGCAGCTCTAATTTTTCTCTGGTCATTTTTTTCAAAGAGCCTCTTTTTATGCCTGGGCCAGCCTAGACCGTCACCTTCAATTTATGCTTTCCATGTAGCTGGGGTAACAGATGCACACCACCACAGCCAGCCTTTTCTGTTGAGATGGGGCCTTATGAACTTCTGGTTTGGGTTGGCCTCAAACTGCAATCTTCCAGATCTTTGCTGGTTTAAGCTCTCAGAACCCAGAAGCAGTGGTTTTAGAGATTTAAGAAAGAAAAGGATTATTGACTGCTATCTGGAAGATCTTTCCTACCAAGAAATGTTCATAGCCCATCCTTGCAGTCAATCCTGAGCCATGGAGGTCATATAGGAGCCTGAGTTATTCTCTCTTGCAGTGGGCTTGCTGCTGCACCCTCCGCTTAGAGACTCTACTCTTGCCTCTCCCTCCTCATAGACAGACTCCGCACAGACAGAGGTGTTTCCTTAACTTCTCACACACTTCCCACTCCCCACCAGGCCCAACGAGCACAACTAGCAACAAAACACAGGAGGCCTCACCCAAGAAAAACCCTTTTCCTCAACCTTGCAAGAGAGCCTTCTCAAATTTCCCATAAGGAAACACAGACTTCATGGGACTTAATATTTACCTTATGTGTTTTCCCATGTACTGATTATGTCTCCAACTTCTGAGGACTATAACCATGTACCCAGCTGGATTCTCTTCCCTAAATCTCTCCTAAGTTGTTCAACACATGGGTTCTAGTTTGACTAAAATGTGGTCTGCTGGAAAAGCCAGTGGTCACTGCCCTGGCTCCTTTTTTGATGGTAATTCCAATAAATTGCACTACAGGGATGCAGCCAAGAGGGAGCCCAGTATAGGGGCCTCAGTCAAAGGGTCTAAGAGTAAAATTAGCTGCCTCTGGAGCTGCTCACCAAGTGAGGATATCTTGACTCATGCAGATGTGGCTTTGGATATAAAGGATGAGCCCGAGGCCCCAAGGTCCAGGCTCACTCTACCTCTGACTTTTCCTCTCCTATGGAGTTTGACCCAGAGTGCTTGCTTGCTAGTTCTTATGTTGCCTAAGAAATTAGAGGACTTAAATTCCCATTGTTCCTTTGAGCAGTAGGTCTGATAACCTAGCCAATAAATGTTTTCCTAGGGAACAAAATCCCATATGGATTAAGAAGGGGAACGAAGTTGTTCCTAGGTAAGATAAATGATTATTAAATTTGAGGTTGCTGCTGACATCCTTTCAACATACCCGTCTTTGGCTCTATCTCTACCTAAGCTGATCCCATAGCCAAGCATCCTATCTACTAAACTCACTGGCTGTCCAAAAAAGTTAATAAAGTCTTACTTTAATATGTTACTTGCTATGAGGTAAATATTTCCATCATGGTGAATTCAAGCTACCCATTGATTTAACTACCAGATCACAGTATATCTAAACATTCAACAATCAGCTCTCCTAAGCTGCCAACCACTGGAATCAGCTCATCACTGTGGGTCTCTTCTCAAATGAGGTGGTCCCAGGTCCAAACAGTATTGTCAGAGTGGTAGCTCCTTAGACAGTGCCAATATTGGAACCCCCTGGTAGCATCCACTGGGAATGGGAAATCCAAACAGGAAAATGTAGCTGTAACTTGTGTTTAGTTCTCCAATATAGCAATTCTGAAACTGAAAGTGGAGACAGAAGCAGATGTGTGCTTGAGGTCATAGACTTGGGAGAAATGTTTGCCTTCCTAAGATGTGCCTTTTATTAGATTAAGAAAGGAAGACTCCTCCATTCATCTTTCCAGCAAACCTATTTTCATTTCCAAACCATTTTGCTGCAAGATAGTAATCTTGTCATCCACAGAAACTCCAGTTCAACCCTAGGCATGGTTGAAAAACATCAGTACTTAACAGGTGAAATGAACCTGGTCCCACTTTCCAGGGCTAATCATTTCCCAATGTTTTCCCATCACTTATCTCCATGGAGGACATTGAAGGATGAGGAATATGCCTATCAGCTGGCTAATGGGGACAGATTCCAAGGATAACTGAGTCTTGGTCCTTGAGAGCATGGCAGCAAGTGGTGAAGACAAACTCAGCTTACCCATGTGATATGCTGTTCCATTCTGGGCTCCAATGAGAGTCTAGAAAGCCATCCTGAGGTCTCCAAGGGAGAATCAGATTCAAATATCAGTCAGGCAGTAGAGCAGGTTTAGGAAAATCAATGCTGAATCTCTCTGACTGCCTAGAAAGGAAGGAGTGAGGAGAGAAGGATAAAACAAGGGCATTTGTTTGGAATTCTAATATGAGAAATCAACAGATCACTGGGCAAAGAAGCCTAATGAAAATGCACATCATATATGTTGGTGAGTGAGGAGAGTAAGGGAAGATGGAAGCCCAAGGTAGATTTGCTGAGGACTTCACATATGTTTGTATCTACAAGGGGCATGCATAGAGGCCTCGGCTGGCTGGGCTGGAATTCCAAACCTACTGCTTATGGATTGGGTGGTACTGGACTAGTTATATCATCTTGCTCATCTCTCATGTCCTTCTCCATATATGGAGCCATCAGGAAGACAAGAAGAGTAGGGGTTTTGTGGGGCTACAGTAAGCTAGTAGAGGGTAGAAGGCTGATGATGGATATATGGGAATGACTATTATTTAATAAACCTATCTCCGTGTCCAGTACATAAAGTTAGTTTCCTTCCCTCATCTTTTCTTGGTGTCAGTCTAAAGACTAAGAGATGGAAAAGTCAGAGACCAATCTCCTATCTTTTCTGAGAAATCAGGCCTAAACTAAAACTTTGTCCAACTCGCTTTGTGGGCCCCCCACCACAAGCGCTCCACAGATCTTCCCCTTTTCTCATTCTCCTTTCAGTTCTTCCAGCTGGGTGACTTTGGATGAACGTTTATTGGCCTGAGGTCTGGATTTTCTCATATGTGAAGTGATTTGGTAACAGAGACTAGCTTTCTGGGCTGTAGGGAGGTGGGCATGAGACACATTATGGGAATATTTGGGGTTGCTGCTACATCTTTCCTGACAGGCATAAAGCACAGTCTCTGGTTTGAGCATGCTCTGTAATGTATTGTGTCTAATCATAATTAAGTGGGACAGGTTAGTGCTATTAGGCCCTTCATAACTCAGAAAGGTTTCGGTGTCAGTCTTAAGACCACCCAAGACCATCTAGATCTCTATACTCAGAGTACCATACCCCTAACCCTCCCTTCCCCCACAGGACTGCTGTGTTGTTAACATGGTACACAGATGTGTTGGACCTACTGGCAAGATATGTGCTCAAGCAGCCCCTTTTATAGTGAATGATTTGTGCGCTCTTGTTCTCTACCTGTGGACTTGATTTTATCAACACAGCACATGAACTTAAAAGGTGGTGTTGCACGTACTAACAGCAGGAATTTCTGAGGGAAGATACAAGAAGAGCTGATAGATTTGCAGGACTGGTTGTCAGGAGCCATGAGATATATTTAAACTTGTGTGGTCACTAAATCTAGAAATATTTGCAAATTAAATATTCTCTCCCTTCTCCTTTTATTTGTTTTCAAAGCATTTTGTGTGTGAAAATACCACTGTCTATGCTGAAGTGAGTGACACATCATGTAGACTTAAGCATGCTTTGTTCAAATGCAATAATTTCTGGCTTACACATATTTTTTTTACTACCTTCCTTTGTGGCAGTATGCAACAGTATTCTGTGGGACATATCCTTTCTGTATTATCACAGAAGTCCCAACCAGGGCTGAGGGAATGTATAGCAAAGAATGGAGGCCAACTCAACTGCTAGGAGCAGAAGGGTTAGAAGGCCTGAGAGAACATTTAGATGATGTGGGATGTGAATTATGGCAGACAAAATTCCTCAACTTTAGAAATTATGTGCAATGAGCAAGTGGAAGGTCGGGGATATGAAGCTATATGTGTGAGGGCACATGTGGTGAAGTGGTTTGATTGGCTAGAGCAGGATGCTAATGAGAACTCAACTTTAGAAGATGCCTTTTAATGGACCCCAGTGTGCTGGTTTTCAGCTGGTGGGAGGAAGAAGCACTATTGTTTGGTTCTTCTGCTCTTCCACAAAAATAGTTTAGCATGCACACTTTGCCAAGAGTGGTCAGCAGAGTACTGGAGAGTAGGGAAGTTAGAGAATGTGCTTCATTGCAGTTGCCAGCTCATTGACAGGCACACCTTCATGCAACCCCCAAACCAGAGACTCTAGTATCTGAGCCATAGCTCCACTTCTGCCCTTTTACTGATGGTAAGAACATTGCAGATTTGTCTTCTTCTGTTGGCTTTAGAGCCTCAGATTTCAGTCTCTTGAGTAGCAAGGATTACAAGTGGGAACCATCAGCACCAACTGCCGGAGATTTCTGGAATTTAGGATTTTTTTTTGCACATTCACCAAGGTGTGATCCATGTTCAGGATGCATCAGGCACCGAGTGTGGGCCTCTTTTTTTTAGGAAAGAGTCAATGTCTGATGACAACTGAACAGAAGGGCCCAGCTGAGAGTGTGAGAAGGTGAATGTTCAGTTTCATCCCCAAATTTGAAGGAAAAGAATAAGTAGGGAGGAGAGTTTTGTCATAAAGGATTTTCAGATTTTGGAAAAGAATGTTTAGGAAGGCTGAAGTTTGAGCAAGATCATTCTTCGAAATTCACATAAACAGCTTTGATCTGGCTCAGTCTGTGTACAGGGTATTAGATTGAGCCAAGTGAGTCAGGGAGGAGGTGCACAGCCACGTCGCTGCCTATTTTAGTCTGAACCAGGGGAGTCCACGGCCCTCCTCTGCTCATAGATGGGATCTATCTATTATTGTGTTTCTTGGAATGGAAGCACACATTTTAAGAAAACATGAAGCTATGCCAGAAACATTTTCATTCGAGAGAAGTACCAATTTAGAAAATGCAGGGGAACCCTGGAGATGCCACATGTTGGTCTTAGGAAATTTCTTCTGCTTCATCCTTTAGAGACAATATTTTCCCTTCCCCTTCATAGAGAAAGGCTACAGACACAAGGTTAATTAAGAGGGACATACCTAAAGGAAGGCTGAATCCACAGCCACCCCAGAACCTGGTCATGGCCACCACTAGCAGTGCCAGAGGTGTCAGCTGAGCCACAGAGAGGGAAGCAGATGGCTGGCTATGCCCATCAGCAGCTGGAAATCTAGAAACATCTTAGAGGAGAGGGCACAGGGATCATTGTTACAACACTGCCAGTTTCTCTTATGTGCAGAGGGAAGAGAGAATGTACACAGAAAGCAAGGATGAAGTTGGGTCCTGAAAAGATGGCGCAGTTGATTAGGATTTCTGACAGTATGGCAACCTTTCTAAAGAGCCGGGACTTGGATCCAGGACTGTTTGAGAGCAGCTTGGAGGATAGGAAGGGTATCCCAATAGAATGGGGTACAAGAAAAACTATTGATGGGCTTGTCTATTTGGTATAACTCAGCCACAAAGAAAGGAAAGACCCAGAGCACTAGGAAGGAACATCTTTCTCTTGGGAAGAATTTCTCATTTTGCCAGACTCTCTGGGAGCCAGGCCCTCAGAATATACCAGAAGTGTTAAATGTCACATGGATATCTGTATGTGAGGGCTGCTGTCCTGTGATGGCAGGTGCCAGATGATGGCTGTCCTTCAAATAAAGTCAGATGTGGCCTTCAGAGGCAAGCTACATAACACGAAGTCCAATTAGATTTGACTCTTTTGTCAACCACCAGCCAGCCTGGGTCACAGATTGGGGTTTAAATGTTTGGCCAGTCTCATTGCCTGTCTGCCATATCAAAGCATGGCAAACTGGATCGATTCCACAGGGAAACCACTCAAGAAATTCAGAGGGCAGAACATTGCGCACAGAGCAGCTTGACTCCATGGATAATAGCAATTTTCATACCTCATTGTGAGCTGGAGGGACATACGATTGCTTTTGTCTTGGTCATTGTTCCACAACTGTGCTCAGTCACCAGCCAGGGAGGCAGGACACATCTAAGTACTCAATGAATGCAAAGGCAATGGAATGGTAGCATTTGGGAAAACAAAGGTCAGCACCTAAAACTGCTGGAGCAGCAGCAGATGGGAATCCAGAAAGAGAATGTAGGTGGTGGGGAAAGTTGCCCATCTCCCCCTCCCCCCCAAAATAGGAATCTTGAGGCATTCCTAGGAAGAAAGAAAGTAGGAAAGGCTATCTGGTAGAATTCATGGATATGGCCTGAGGGCTGCTCCACTCCCATCTTTCCAGGCACCCTCCCCTCTTTTCTGTTTCTCTGTTTGTAGACAATGTTTTACGTAGCTGAAGGCTCAGTCTAGTTGTCCTCTGGGATCTTGGTGACCCTGAGTTCTAATATGTGGGATCCTGACATTAAGCATGTGTATTGCTCCTTAAACATTCCTGGCTGGGAACATTTTCTCTGCTCCTGAGACCTGGATTTGTTCTCTCTTTCATCTCTGAACCACCCAGGGAGTCAAGCATGATGACCTCAGAGGGCCTATAGCTCCTCCCAGAGAGGAAGAGCACATGGCCCCCAACTCAGAACATCTGAGGCCTCCTCTCTCCTCTGACTCTGAGTGACTGATGACTACAGCCAGGAATGTCATTCTAACATGCAATTTTCACCATGAGTGTTGGTGACATGCCATTTCATGATATACTTGGCGCTCCTTACCCTGAAGGCCTTTCCAAAATGAAGTCCAAATAGACCTCTGGCCTCATTTAGCTTGAGCTTACCTCTGGGATCACCCTTTTCTCATATTCAACCTTTTCTGGCTTTGGGTAAATCATTCTTTGAGAGATTTCTGTAACTGCCAGCCAAGCAATAGGATACTTATTTGACTGAATAGGTTTTAAAAATGTGGTCAAGTCAGGATTTTTATATAAATATAATATGAAGTATAAAAGAGACACAAAATAAGCTCTCTGAAAACAGAGCTTAAGAAAAGAATCTCATTCATTACTACACCCCTCACTGCCGTCCCCCCAAAAGGCTAAGCTGAGCATAGCAGCAAAAGGCAACACTGCCTCTGTAACCTTGAGATCTGTGGGCCATGGGCTGTGCCCTGTGCTTCCAAGCAACAAGGACATACATGTATGAATAAGAGGACTGTGTTGTTATTCTGGATTCAATCCAATGTGAATTTCTGGTACACACCTTAGAGTTCAGGCACTGCTGACCCAGTAGCCACAGCCAGACAAACTCTCGCCTGGATAATCAGTCTTCTGAAGCAATAAACAAATAGAAAGCAAGGACCTTGTTGTTCAGGATTTCATTGAGAGTTCAGTGACAAAGGCAAGCTTATACATCTTCTTTAAAATTTGCATTTTATTTCAATTCTGGTGAATCACAATCTCTTGGTGGCAGAGAGTAGCAGTTGCTGGGGAAACGGGGTTCTAGAACTGACAGTCAGGCTTAGGTTCTAGCTACAAACCAGATGAGGGCCGAGTATGGAAACTGCAGAAATCCCTTGTGGACTACTACTATAAGGAACCCAAGGCTCCACTCTTATCAGGCTAGGACTAAGGAATATGACATTTTTATATATGCATAGCCATAATAACAGAATTCCTACCCCATCTACTTTCAATAGGCATTACCAAACAGATGTAAAAACAGCTGTCAGAATAAGAGAATTCATTACAGAGTAGTCTTGACTCTGCTTTTGAAGCAAGTGTTGTCTGGTAGATCCTAGCAAGGTTGCTGCAGAGATAGATACAATTGTTAAAAACAAAAAAAAAAACAAAGAAAAACAACAACAACCCCTCTAGGTTGTTGACACTTGTGTAGGTTCTGACACTTGTGTACTTCAACAAATAAGTGCACAATAATCACCCTTCATGGTGAAATATTTGATTTATTTTTATGGTCCTTTATTGGAGGGTCTTTAAAACAGGAAACAGTGTGAAAACATTTGCTGGCAGCTTTAGAGAAAGGAAAGAGCAGAAAGAATTACGACCACACACCCTTGGAATTGTTATCATATTAAACCTGTGTTCCACGAGTGTTCAGATTTTCTGATGCAGTTCGATATCTTGCCTCTGGACAATGAAATTGCTATCCTCTGCCACCGAATAAATTACCTGTCAGGCTCTTTTAAGCAGTTTGGTGGATTTGAAGACAGCAGCACACACTGCAGCAAGCAGGAGGGCCTGGGTGTGAGGAAAGAGTGTTTTCCAGAGTTGATTCTGTGCTTCACAATCTTACTTTTACATCTGATGCATTCTGATGGCTGTAGGCAAGAGGCAAGGGAAGGAGTGTGACCTCCCAGGGGTTAGCCCAGACAGCCTACATTTGCACAGGGCAGTGGGGAACAATATCGAGGGGTGCCTTTTGAAACATGAGTACTTTGGCATTTTTCTACAGGTTGACTCTCAATGATTTTTTTTGGTTGACTCACAGTTGAGAGGACATTGAAGTATCTGACTGACCCCACTGTAAAGATAATTTTATGTTCTATGATGGCATGGCATAAACCTATACAGGTACACATACACACTCATATATGTGCTCACATGTATACACAACTAGCTACCACCATATATACCAAAAAGCATTTGTCCTAATCCCAGAAAGCATCAGAAGATGCCATACTGTTAGTTTAGCTTTAGGACACTTTCTGGAGTCAGGAACCTGACAGTTCTTGCCTGGACAGTAGGGCCCCAGGCAGTAGGGGCTACAGGACCGTGGATACATGGGAAACTTTGGAAAAATGTTCACTAGAAGAACGAGGGAAATGGAGGGGAAAACAGAATTAGAGCTGGAGATTTTGATTAGGTCATTTATTACATGAACATCTGAGCTCAGGGCTTCCCCTTTACCAGTGTTTTGTAAACACTTAGCTCTAGATGCTATTTGAGGTGCAGAAACTGCCCCTGCTTCTTTTCCAAATATCCCCAGCAAATGTATCATGTAAGCCAAATGGGAAGGGTAGATTTACACTGAGCTCCATGTGCATATGCGTGCGTGTAGGTATAATGAACAGGTGTGTGCCTGCCTGTGTATATGAGCATTGTTGCATACCTATGTGTAGCTGCACAAATATCTGTATGTGTGTATTTATATAATATGAATATCTGATTGCTCAGTCCTGTTATCATAAAGTGTAGCAGTTATACCTACATCTGTGGATGAGGTATCTTGAGCTGAGAGTGTTAGGCAAACTGGATATTGATGAGACTATTTTCTGCTTCAGAAGTTCCTCCCTCACCCCCTGCCCAGTCAGAGATAAAATGAGAACCTAAGTTCCTGAATGATACCAGCACTACTGAATGAAGCAGAGCCATTCTTGCCAGTGGTAAAGCATGTTATACATAGTAATCATTGCCAGCTAACTAATATTTGCTGACCAGGAGAAAGTTGACAGGTGACATGTGTTGACTAAAGAATTATGCTTACTCATTTCGTGCATGCAAACCTACAGAAGTCTATTAGTAGCTTACTATCTAGCAGTGACCAGTTGGCCAGTTTATTCAAGACAGATCTTTTTGTTTGATATTTGAATATTCTTAAGGATTTATTTTTGTAACTGGACACAGCAGATCATGTAGACAGCTGCTTAAAAGGTAGACATCAGGAGCCATGGCTGGTCTCCCTCTTGGAGGGCTTGTAAGTCAGGTCAAGCTCCCTTCCAGGACTTGAGTTCCAGCTTCCATGAGCTCAAAAGTACACTGAATTCATCTATGGCCCTTTTCTTTGGTCTTCCTCTTAGTCTTCCTCTATGGAAACCTTGGGCGTGCTCTTGATTCTGGTCAGAACCACCTTTGGCTCCTCTTGACTCCTCCCCAGTTCCTTCTTTTGGTGGAGGTGGTGCTTTTGGTGTTGTTATTTGTGGAATAACAACATCTTGTCAGGCTGTCCTCCTGCCTGCTGACCATCTTGTACAGG
Source organism: Megascapheus bottae (assembly GCF_031878675.1). NCBI lineage: Eukaryota > Metazoa > Chordata > Mammalia > Rodentia > Geomyidae > Megascapheus > Megascapheus bottae. The sequence goes on along the minus strand of NC_143513.1, from coordinate 70,328,196 downwards.
CCAATGGCAGTAGCTCTATGAAGGCACATGCCCAGGGCCCTGTGATCGCTTCCTCTAGACTTCTCTGGGTTTTCAGATTGTATGCAGTTGATGGTGTGTGGTGAACCTAAGAGGGAAATACAAGAGGAATGTTTCCTTGAGAATACAGAATATGGAAGAGAACAGCTAGAGCTATAGAGGTTAAGCTTCTCTGGTTGCAGAGGTAGATAGATACCTAGTTCTCTTTGGTTCAAATATAGCTCTTCTTTTGCCTGTAATACTGCGTTTCACACAATCACATGCATAGCTTTTTCACACATACACCCACACATTGATGTTACTGCAGCTTCATTTGGGAAATGCATCTACACACACACACACACACACACACACACACACACACACACACACACACACACATACACACACTGTGGTTACATCCTTCATTGTTAGATTTCTGCCTCTCAGACTTGCAGTCTCTCCGATGGGTTAAGCTCATGACTATAAGAAGGAAAGGAGCTGACAATGGCAAAGGATTTGGACTCTGAGATCTTTCCTGTTGTATGTCTTTTTTTTATTGTAATGTATAAAGGGGTTACAGTTATATTTGCCATATAGTAGGTCATTACTTCTCACACTCTGATACCCCTTCTCATGTTTTTGTCCCCATTTCCTGCCCCAACCTTCTTTTCCTATTTCAAATAAATAAACATATACACAATATGCCAGGTAACAAAGTCAGATACTGTAACAATATGAGATTAACCAAAGGGCAACAAAAGAGAAGAGAAATAACATAGTACATCAAGAACAACAATCACACATGATAAAGCTCTTGTTTCTATACCCTGGAGATCCTTTCATTTAGTCTCATCCTATATGGCCTTATGTATCTAGGTTTTGCACTATTGTAATTCCCTGCTAGGAGAGTCCTAGATGTGTACTAATTATTACAAATGAGGGAAACCATTTAGTCTACGTTCCTTTGGGTCTGGCTTACTTCACTTAATATGATTTTTTTCATGTCTTTCCATTTCCTTACAAATGGGGCAATGTCAATTTTTCTGATGGCAGCATAGAATTCCATTGTGTATAAATACAACATCTTCTTGATCCAATCATCTACTGAGGGGCATCTGGGTTGGTTTCATATCTTTGCTATGGTAAATAATGCTGTAATGAACATCGTTGTGCTAGTGGCTTTAGTATGTCCTTGTTTCTGGACGATTGGGTAAATGTAAAGTAGTGGAATTGCTGGGTCATAGGGGAGCTCTGTGTTTAGTCTTTTGAGGAATCACCATACTGCTTTCCATAGTGTTTGAAGGAGTTTGCACTCCCACCAACAGTGTAATAGCGATCCCTCTTGGCCATATGCTCTATATCTTGGCCATTGCACATGGAGGGATTCTCTCTGAAGAGCAAGAGAGATGCAGTTGGTTAGTTACCTGAATGGTATTCTCTTATCCACATAGCCAGCTACTAGCTATTTTCATCTATGGACTAAGAGTATAAAAAGTGGCAAACCTGCATAGATGCTCTCCAGGCACAATTTTTCTCATCCACCTGTGGGTTCCAAGGCCAGGGTAGGCCTCTTTATACAAGTCAAGTGTGTCAGAGATGAATCCTCTGAAGGACATTGAAGCTCAAGTCACACTGTTATAGGGGTGATATCTAAGCTGGTCAGTGGTCTGAGTGTACCACATACCCAAATTCTCTTTATCGATTTGAGCCTGGTCACCAGGAGGCTTTCAGAACTGTGTCCCAGCATGAGGGGTGAGGAGTGCAAATGATCATAGATCATTCCTGGCTTGTAACAAGCAAGCATCTTTTAACCCTTCTTTTCCCCTCTCCCACTCACTGACTTTGTTATTGTTTCTCTCTTACACACTGACTCTAGGATTTTCTTGTCTCTTGACTCCCCAATCATGAGCTGATATTTAGGGTCCCACTTCTGCATGTTGGCGCATAGAGGTAGAGTTTACATGGGATCTTCTTCTGGGAGCAACCCGTGTTATAAAGGAGCAGGTGAGGGGAAGGAATTCCTGATCTGAGTGGCTCTGTCCCCACTGCTTTTAATCATTAAAGCAAGACTTTCCCCCTGTTCCACCACCCTGGCTCCAGGATGGCTAGGCAGAGTAATTATCCTGGATGGGGCATGGTATTCATTGCCATGGCCTTACATCACCAGGGCCCTGTTTTTCACTCAAGCTGCTTAAAATATAAACCAGAACCCTTAATCCCCATAGTCAGGCTCCCTTCAGAGCAAGACGGAGTGCAATGTGTCATATGTCATCTGATTTGCAGTGTGTTGGGGTGATTGCCAGATGGACATGGGAAGAAGGGGGGGCAGTTCTGAACATGCAAAGAGAAAGGAGTTTAGTTTAGTGGAGACAGAATCTCCAGGCTGACACCTGCCCCAGCAGGTGACTTTGACAAGTTACTTGACTCCAAGCCCCATCTATGGGATGGAGAGAAAGCTGAAAGTCACCAATCACTTCCTGGGAACTTGAGCCTGTAGGGAGTCCCTTTGTCGTAAAGCCTCAATGGCAGCAGTGGCTGAAAACGATCTTCTCAACCCAAAGAATCACTGAAAAATTGTAGGAAGTGGGGCCGAGAGTGTGGCCTAGTGGAAGAATGCTTGCCTAGCATGCACAAACTGAGTTCAAGTCTTTAGTACCACATACACGGGGGGGGGGGGGGGGGGGACAGAAGTTGTGCTGTGGCTCAAATGGTAGGACACTAACCTTGAGAAAGTTCAAGAATGGTGCATAGGCCCTGAGTTCAAGTCCCAGACTGGCAAAAAAAAAATTGTGGGAAGCTACCAGCATCTACTTCTTGTGGGGCACTTATCCTTGCCTAATGAAACTTGACCTTGAACTTCAACAAGTTTTGTGAGAGATAGGAAGTCAGAAAAAGTAGAGGAGGAGATTTTGTAGGGAAAGGGAGGCAGGATCAGTAGATATGCCTAAGGACGTCACACCCACACACTAGCTGGTAGAGCATCACATATTCTCTGGGCCTAGGTGCCACCAGTATGAAGCCAAGTGTCCACAAACATGATGGCCCAGCAGACATTCACGGTAACTCCCATAGTAATGTCAGGCTACACCTCTCACTTCTTTTTAATCTCCACCTTTCAACACTCTTCCTCTTTCTTCCGCAGCAGAGCTCCATTTCAGAAAGTCTTCTCTTTGACATTCTTTTCTCTTTGTAGGACACTGGTGTCCAAAGGTGATATGGTCTTTCAGGTGACTCAGGAGCTCTGTCTGTCCTGCCTGAGAGAGGAGCCAGGCCAGCTGAAGGCCATCACTGGATCTAGCTGAAGGCCCCATCCACAGGGCTGATTGGAACAGGCTGCAGTGTGAGCAACTGTAATAAGGAGAGGTTGTCATGGAAACAGGCTCTTGATGTTGTCCAGATTTCAGAATCTCTCCCTTCTCCCCTCCTTGGTTATTTTCCTTCCTTCCTTGTTTTTCCCCCTGGGGCTATGGGTACATATTCAGCAGGAATTGGTACACTAGCAGCTGAGTGTCAGGTCTGCAGATTTTGTGCCATCTTCACACCACAGCTACTCACCTAAATGAGGCCTTTGCCCAGCGTACCCAGAAGGCCTGAGGCAAGATGCACTCACTTCCTACTCAGATTCCAAAGATGTAAGCTGATGTATCCAGTTACCAAAACCACAGACCAAGGACCCCATATTTTCCCTTTATGAGGGGCAGAGAAGGCTGAGATATATACCAATCAAGTTCCGTCTCCTGTGATACCCCAAGAGTTGAGCAGCTGTAAGGTGGTTGTGAGCCTCTGGACTTGGAGTCTTCATTATGGACAAAATAGTCACCACGATAACATTATTATCATCATTTTAGTTAGTTTGGAGACCACCAACTCACCCACACCTACACTCAGTCAAGGCCCTGTAGTTTCTGTAGCTGAAGGAGGTTGCAAGCAAATCAGACCTTGCCATTCAGCATAGCACCATTTGTGGGCTGTGGGCCTCAGTCCCCCTAAATGCAGCAAAACAGGGCTCAGGTCCCTTGAGCTGACTACATCTATTGCTAGGAGGATGCAAGGCTAAAAAAGAGACAACAGATGGCAAGCTCTTGGGGAAGGAGCAAGTATTATATAAAGGAAAGAAATAATTGTTGTTGAGAATCTACTGTGAGACTCAGTTAGAGCAGCGTGACTTAAGGAGAGCCCCAAACTGATTTTTAATCTTAGAAAATTCTTAGCTACAAGTTTGAGCCTTACAAAATGTCTAGAAGAAAAACTGCAGGGTGTCTTAAAGTGTTCACTCACTTGTCTCTCTCTTCCTTGCCTTTCACTGAGGGCAGTTTCCATAGGCCTGGCAAGAGATATCAGCCAACTTGGTTAGCATGGATGAACCCCAGAGACAGCAATGCTGTCTTCACTGGCCTGAAAGACATAAAAATGGGGATTGGGGTTCAAACTGTGGGCAGAAGAGACCACTGAAAGTGGATGCTGAAAGTATTAGATTGGATGCTGATGTTGGTAGAGAATGGGGAATAATATGGAAAGCCCCAATATCAGAAGCTGCAAAAAGAAGGGATGGAATAAGTACCCCTGAACATGTCCTTGGAGTCAGGTGATATGTGGTGATAGGCAGGCGGGCCAGCCTGCCTAAAGGCCCAATTGATGCTGTTATAGTTATGTAGCAATTGCAGGTAAAAGGTACTAAGCAAACTGAGGGATTGGCAAACAATCCAGGGAACCAGGGCATCAATATTTTCCTGTGTCGTCTTAACTTAGGATTTATCATGTAGAGTGTTTTGTTTTAATTTTTCTCTTCTTCCTGCTCAACTAAGTCAAATAGGGATATATAGAGAGAGTTTCCCAGTATAGTAGTTCATTCTAGAGTTCAAAGAGGTTCCAGAAGTGATATGAGAAAGCCAAGAGCCTGGGCTAAGTCCTTGGATCTCATAGCTTAGGAGGTCCTGAGGTTATCCCAGGTAGAATCTTCTGTTTGGGGGTTTCTCCTTGCAAGTGCATTGCTCTAAGTTAGAAAAAATGGTGAAAGAAGAGATGATATGCAGCTAAGTCTCTGTTCTGAGAACAGAGGATGCTTCAGACACAAGCCAGGCACTCTCCTCTCTCAGTGGTGTTTGTGCTGTCTCCAAAAGGAAATGAGCTCTACTCATAACACTCTGGAAAACATCCTATTTTAGTGCAGTTCTGCCTGTGGTCACATGCTTTCTCTTTTGGTTATGTTTTATTTGTTATTCTTTTACCTCCAGCTGCCTGTGTGCAGAGAAGGTTCCGAAGCCTATGCCAGGTGTTTAGAATGGAAGACTGCATGCGCATCGTCCACTTGCAGGGACCCCAAAGGCATGCGTTTAGTATTACTTTTGTTGCTGTGACAGAGAGATGACATCAAACCAGTTGCTGGAATAACAGGCAACATCACACAGTTGTCAAAAAGTATGGATGGTTTCACAGTTAAAACAATTGATCTCTTCCCCCCACCCCCTTTCTGTGCTCCAGTAAGAGAATGCTCCTGGAATTTCAGAAGATAAAGGCAGCTTATAAATTTTTAGACCTGGTCAAGTGCTTTATGTTAGGACTTCATAGATAGTCAGATAGCCAGACAGGCATTTGCTTGCTGTGCTTGTTACCTATTTGGTATAGATGTTAGTAGAACTAGAAAACCATTTTTTCTTGGTCAGTTGTGGGGCTTGAACTCAGAGCCTGGGCACTGTTCTTGAGCTTTTTTCGGTCGAAGCTAATGTTCTATTACCTTGAGTCACAGCACCACTTCCGGTTTTCTGATGGTTAATTGGAGATAAGAATCTTATGCATTTTTCTGACAGTGCTGGTTTCAAACCATAATCTTCAGGTCTCAGCCTTCTGAGTAGCTAGAATTATAGTTGTGAGCCACTGGCACCTGGCTCATATTTTGACATGTAAAAGCAGAGCTGATATATGAAGTAATATAAGGGTAAGCATTTACAGTGTATGTGGTGATAACCCATAAAAGAGACATGATAACTATTATATTCTTTGCAGGGATTCCATAGGAGAAAACAGCTACTGAAAGTGACTCAAAGACCCAAAGTCAAGATTAGGCAGTGCTGTTTCAGCCCTCTAATGTTGAAAAAAAAATCATTCACTTATCAAATAGATGAACCTACCACAGAAAGCTCTTGTGAAAATTAAAATAGGCTAATTATAAAAACACTGTCTAAATGAGAACTACTATTCACAATGTTCTCTTCTGAGAAGTTTTTATGCCTCCTTCTTAGTCATTGCCTCAGTTTCCATCTTTGTCCAGCAGTCTTCCCCCAGCCCCCATCAGCAGATAAATCTCCTCCTCTCCTCTCCCCCATGTTAGTGAAGAAAGAATAATAAGTGTAAAAAGCTTCAAGTTCCTTGAAACCAAGGAGTGGGATAAATACCCTATATTGATTATGATGATTATATTTGGGACTAGAAAAATATGATTGCCTGGTTGCTAATAGCAACCAGATAGAAATGCAGGAGTAGGATGCTGTGTAGAGAGGTTCCCTGGGAACAGAAACATGGTTCTTTTCTTCTTTCTCTCAAATCCTCATCCCTGCTGCCTGGGTCTGACATTCTTGTTCTTGGGAGACATGTTCCCTGTGAATGGGTTTTGAAGGCACTACAGCAAAGACTGGCTAAGGGGCTTCTTAGGCATACCGTAAGCAGCAGGCAGGGCTTCTTTCACTGGTGAGGTGGACTTCACAAGTTGAGATGGGCTATCCAGGTGAAGTGAGGGGACCAGGCTATAACAAGAGTGCAAACTACCCTTGTGGAGAAATGTATAACCTCTAAATGAGGGCCAGGAGGCATCTGGGAGTGGGTTGAGGAAAACCCACCACAGAGGAGTAGGGGGTGTAGAGGGGTTCTGGATTTGGCTAAAGGCACTTCCTCCGAAGTAGAAATGGAGATCAAGTGTAGGTGTGATTATGAGAAGAAAGATTCCATCCTGTCACCCATTCTGATGCCAAACAAAACATCAGCCACATCTCTGAATTGTAGATTCATCTGTCCTTATTTACCCTGGAGGTCCCAGGCACTAGACTACAGTCTGTACTGAACACACACTATTTCATGTGTCCTCATTTAACTGATTTTATTTCTGTAGTCACATAGCCTGGAAGTAGCAAAGCCAGACCAAGAGCTCTTAACTGCCTACACTGAAAGATTACTACGCTGTGCCAGGATACTGAGCATTTCCTAAGTAGGTCAGGTACCTGAGGTATAATCGATCACCAAGATGGTAATTAAAAGACAGGCTGTGAGTATTAGTTCCCTTCACTTCTTTGTGGTCAGTCCACTTACCTAACCAGGAAAGTGGTTTTCCATTTCTGCCTCAGGGACAGAAATGTCTCCAGCAAACCTTATATTCATGTCTAGTCATAACCTAGCATAGATTGACCATCAAGATTCTCCCTAAGGTCTTGCTGGCAAACAGAGTCAGAGAATGAGTGTGAAGCCATCAGACATACTCAATCTTCTAGTAACCTGCTGACAGTGTCCTTGATAAATCCTCACCCTCAGGCTAGATCTTGTCAGATACCTGTTTATACACAGAGCACCAGTATAGAATTAGTTTTACATTCTTAAACGGCTGGAGGGGGGAAGAAGAGGGAAAAGTTAAATTTCACAGCATGTGGAAATGATATGAAATTCAAATTTTCAGTGTCCACATATGCAACACATATTCATTTGTTTATATGCTAAGGCTACTTTAGTGCGATGCTAGAAGAGTGGAGCAGGTGGTCCAGGAAACTTCAGCTATTTATTTGGCCCTGTGGAGGAACATAGATGAGTAATTCTTACACTAAAGGACAAAGCCCTTCCTATACTTGCCTGTCCTCACCAAGAAAGGAGCAATGGGAAGAGTCAATAACTCATCAGAAGTCAAAGGCCAGGACTGAAATTTCAGGAGTCTGTGAGTGGACAGGACACTGGTGTTTGGAGTTAACAGGTCTGTGTAGCCCGCCATGAGATCTGTGTTTCTGTTCTCTATTTAGGCTATAGGATAACTGGTCTCCTTCATCCTTAAAAGTGGGCTTGACTCTATGGTTCATTGAATGACGTACACTAGGGCCCCGAGTCTTTCTCTGAGGTCTGATTCTGAGAAGAACTGAGGTCCCCAGTTGGGCCAGTGTGTGAATGCCCCCTCCCCTGCCAGGGTCCTAGTCTTTATATCTCATAATGCTCACAGAGAATACCGTCCTTCTCCTCACACCCATCCCAGTTTGGACTCAATTCGGGGTGTGTGTGTGTGTGTGTGTGTGTGTGTGTGTGTGTGTTGGAAGTGCCTGAGATCCAGGCGGACTGTAATTATGTAATTCTTCCTTGTTATCTTTTCTAATTGTGCTCAGAGCTGTTTCCTAACTGATTGGAAACAATCGCAGACAGGGAATGGAGTGGGAGGTAGGCAGAGGCCTGGCTCCTGGCCAGAGCCAGGCTATCTGCTGGAGGTGGTGGCGTGTAGGGTGGGTGTAAGGGTAGCCCCAAGGGGACCACTGCACCCAGGCCATCCTGCACTGTTTCTGAGCAGCAGACGGGAGGCATGACAAGAAGGAAGCATTGATGAAGGTGTTTGGTTTAATCATTCAAAAATAATAAATCTCCCTCCTCTTCCCAGGCCCCAGAGGCCTGGCTGTTTTCTCTTTCTCTGTAGCCTCTGTGACGTGGGTAGAAGTCCCTGGGGATTCTGCCAGGGACCAACAGGGAGCAAGGCCCTTTTCTCTTGGCATTGAATTGTTTGTGCTTTTGTGACAGGAACAAAAATATGCAATTCTTGAGCCACCCACCACCCCTAGAAAGCCAGGGTTCATGGAAGGACAGCTTATGTACTGTGTGATTGGGGCCCAAGAGATTGATATAGGGTCCCTGGGAGGATAGCCTTGGGGGAGCCTCAGAGGTTATACCATCTTTAGTTTCAGGAAAGGGACTCAAGTCAGTGTATACTGGCACATCCCTACTGAATCTTTGCTTTATGGTGACTTTTCTTCTGACACTAGGTAGAGAACAACGTGTACTTGGCGCTTGTCAGGCACTGGACTCAGTGGGCATCATGAAACTGTCTTACTACGCAGCTCAGATTTTTCCATCTATAATAAGACCTCTCTCTCCTCCCCATTCTCCCCCGCCTCAATATGTTTCAGAAACCTAACAAGTTCCCTAGAAAGGGAAGACAAGGTAGGACGTGCAAGGAAACCTCTTTGCTTCTCCCTGGCATCACCATCTCTTTTAGTATAGGTCGCAGACTCAGGGGCAGCAGAGATCACTATTCGCATTTGATTTGGGGAGAACAGGTAAGAGAAGATCACCTGTGATTCCACATATACAGAAGAGGCTTCTAGTGTGTGTCACATACCCCAGGGGTGAGGTATAGAATCTGGAGTAAGACACAGCCTGCCTCCGGACCTGGAATCTTTCCCCTCACTTCCTGCCCCCAGTCTGCAAAGTGCTAGCTATGGCAGACACAAAATGGTGTTACTGCTTAGAGGAAGTGGTGGGCCTAGGTATGAAATTGAGGCTCAAGGGATCATTACCTGTATGTGGTAGAGCAGGAGACAGCTGTCTATCCTACTGTATAACTGTTTTTCCTCCCTGATTCCCAGCCTCTAGAGCAACAGAGCAGAGAGGAGGGAGAGGGAGAGGTGCCAGTGGAGTGCTAGGGAGCCAGTGAATTACCCATCCAGCGCCCCCATCCTCCCTTGGCTATTTGGAATTCCCTGAATCTTTAATCACACAGTCCATCCTGGAAGCTGGAGCACGAGCATCTGCTCTCCTATCTCTCTCAGACTTTAAGGTCTGAGGTGAGAGATGGGAAGAGTGTCCTGATACCATTTGTGTCCTAGAAACTCTTTCCTCACACCTGACAGGACATAAAGCATTGTAGTGTCTCTCACAGTTCCCCTGTGAAGTCTGAGGAGGTTGGTCTCTGGCTGGTATGTGGGAGTGGGTTCAGCTTTGGCTCATGGAGCTCTGAATTATGACCTGAGGGGCTCTGCCCTGAGACAAAATTTCCCAACTTGGCCTCTCTCTCTCTCTCTCTCTCTCTCTCTCTCTCTCTCTCTCTCTCTCTCTCTCTCTCTCTCTCTCTCTCTCTCTCTCCCTCTCCCTCTCCCTCTCCCTCTCCCTCTCCCTCTCCCTCTCCCTCTCCCTCTCCCTCTCTCTCCATAGAAAAAATTCAAATGTAAACTCTTTCAAATGAGAAGGCATATGAATCTATTGAGAGAAGAGTTGAGCTTTGGGCCACAAACTATTACAATGGTTAACATGTTGTTTTACCTCACAACTTTTGTCCTCTTGGGGGTGCTAATACCCGCATTGAGAATATGCACCTTAGGCTTGTGACATGAGGGTTATTTCTTTATAGTCTCCCTTAAGACACAAAAACAAGAGTCTTAGCAAATGAAAAAAGATGGTTTCCAGGACTTTTAAGGAATCAACTTCAAGCACACGTGTCTGGAGGGGAGGGACCATGCTTGTTCTCCTGGGACATCAGTGGAGGCCGTGAAAGGGCTGGCGAGCCATGGTGATGGACCTTTAGGGTGGCTGGGGCTCTGTGGTCCCGCTTGACATCTCCTCTTTGAAATACTTTCCATTGTGCTATTACCTCCCTCTTGGGGGAGCCCTCCTGCCTCCTTCCACAGGCAGGAATCATTCCCCAACAGGGAGTGGCTGAGACTAAGGCTGGGAGAAACCAGAGACTGCTAGGTGCTACCCCTTTCTTTTTCAACAAGGCACTCCAGGGCCTGGTGCTTACACTTTATGAAGTGTTTCCTCAGTTTCAGGGCCAGGGCCTTTGGGCCACAGAGCTTGGCCAGGAAGCCTGCGGGCTGCAGAAGTCTTTTCTGCCTCCAGTTTGGAACCTTCTGAGCAGCCCAGCACCCCCACTCCCATTACACTGATGGAGAGTTTAATGGAGATCTCAAATGAAAAACAGGCTTTTAGAAACTGACTGAAACTCGGTTCTCCATTTTCTCTGGCATTTTTCTTTCTCCTCTCTATTCCCAGTTCTTCTCTCTCCATTCCCTTCCTTCCTCTGGTTCTATTGTCTGGCTGGGTGTTGGCTGGCCTGCCTGTCTATCATTCATAGATTTAGGTCTGACCTGGCAGAACTAAAGTGGGATGGAGAGAGATAGGCAGACAAACAAAGGTGAGGGGGAAGAAGCCGGATCTAGACATTAACCCTTCCCTAGCCTGTGGGTCACTTAGCCATCCCCTCCTCTTCCTGCCAAGGTCATAAAATCCATTTCTAACTTTTACCAATTCCCCTGTTAGTACCAGAAACACACAATTAGCTTTAAAAGTGTCTCTGAGCTGTAGCCAGTTAGAAATTTATGACTTCTTTTTTTTTTTAAATAAAGCTTTCCTTTAAAGTGGCTAATTAGGTGTATTTCTCCAATGGTAATTTTAAAAATGCTAATTGGTCTGCACTTTGGAAGGATGAGGGGAAAAAAAAAAACTTTTCCCCTTATTATCTTGGCTCGAGCGAGACAGGAGGGATTGACATGGCCTGAGTGGTAGATACAGCCTCCAAGGAGAAGGGCCAGGCACGTGCCCTGTTCTGTAGTTGGCATGGAGGAGCAGGGCCTGGGCAGGGGAGGGGCTGTGTTCAGACTGCAGTCTAGAGAAGAGATGCAGTATAATATGTCTGGGTGAGAGTGTGGAGAATGAGGTGGGGCATTAAATAGTTTGCCCATCAGTGATTCTGGTGTTCAGATCCCCAGATGGGTGGGCAGGGTGTGTGGGAGGCACTTGGAGCCAGCAAGCCCAGCCCTAGCACAGAATGGAACAGCTCCCAAACCGTGCATTAGCAGAATGCATGGTAGGGAGGAGGCTCCTATGTTAAGGACAATTTCAAATTGAACAAAAACAAGTCAAAGTCTGGGATATATGATGGCCCTAACCTAGGAAAGGGTCAGTTCACAAGAGACCCTGGAGCAGGAATATGAGGCATATGTCTGGCTGAGGACCCTTAGGGTGTGAACCCATACCCTGTTGGTTTCCAGGAGATCTGATGGCTGTGGGTTTGAGGCTTACTGTCCTCCCTTGGCACTGAGAGTCCATTGCAGCCTAGCTATGGAGGAGGTCTGGGCTGGTGTCTCCAGTGTCTTGCTTGATCTCCCTAGGAAAGCTGAAGGGCCTCATGTGACCCCTTTGGCTTCTGCTTAGAAACACAGGCCTTGCTCTGGGAGCTGGTCTAGGAGGAAGGACCTCCCTGAGGCCTGGCTTGTAGGCCTGCTTGTGAGTTGCACGTTCTCTTGGAGAGTTGTCTCCCAGTCCCTTGGCCTTTATACTGCTAGCTTTCTTTCATCCTGTCATCTCCATGTGTTGCTATGCGAGTAACACAATTATGAAGATGTGAGACAGGGAGCTGGGAGGAAAAGAAAACATGGTATAGCAGAGAGTGGGGAGGGGCCGGTCTCAGCCAGCTCTTTTGTCATCTGGATATTTCCGGAAGGAGTAGAATTTCGGGAAAGAATCCAGGTGGATTTTTAACCCTGGGCTATGGAAGAAAGATGAATGATGAGCAATTTGATAGGTTCCTCGCTTTGTCAACTTGGGCCGTACCAAATGTCTCATTTCTCTTTGGCTCCATTACTATCTCAAGGAAAGTCAGGCAAAAGAGTGACCAGGGTTCTAGATCTGAATCTCGGCCACTTTTATGCAGCTGGCTTCTGCTCTGCTCATGGACTTAGTTTGTTAGCAAAAATGGGAAGCGAGAGAAGTCCTTGAATTATAGCAGCTGTTGCAGCAGCAGCACGATCGACAACAGCAAGAAAACAACAACATGATCTACTCCTTCACAGCCCTCTGAGAGTGGGCAGAGCAGGATTTGAATTCTGTTTTTCTATTCTCCTCAGAATGAACCCCTGGAAGCATTACTTCATCGGTTGGGGGAATATCTAATGAACTAATGTGCAAGTTGCACAAAATAGAAATACTGAAATGGTATGATGGCTTGCAAAGCCCAAAGGAGGTAAGGAGGCAGAGGATGGAGCACAGTATCAGCATTCCATTCCCTCCCCCCCTCACCTCCCCCCCATCCTTCCTCACTAGCTAAGGTCCATGGCATTGACATGGGAGGAGGAGAGGATGAAGATGGTAGCATTGCCAAGAATACCAAGCACACCCTTCACATGAGCCAGAGAGAAGAGAGGATGTTTCTAATAAGGACCCTCCACACAGTCTGCTTTACCCTTCCCAGCCTCTCTGAGTCCCGTGAGGTAGAGAAACCTGGCTGCTCTGGTAGGAGGAAAGTTTGCTTGGTCAGCTCTCACCTTCTCAGGCTTCCCAACAGCTAAGCTATCGCCTGCGTCTATCTCCTGGAGGGTCTAGACTTCCTTCTCATTTCTGACCTTCTTTCCAATGGGAGATAATAATATCCACTTTATAGGGTTGTTATCAAGATTAAGAGAGATCATGTATGTGTAGGATGGAGCTCTTAGAACAGGGCCTCAGTCTTAGAAAGTACTTGGTGAACGTTATTTCCCTTCTCTGCACAAAATCAGTAGCCAGTCGGCTGGCAAGTGGACATCAGACTAGCATTTCACTGTTTATTATGAATTGGAAAGGAGACAGAAAAGAGATAAGAGACAGGCTAGCAGATACAACCAATACGAGTCTTCCCTTGGATGGACTACTGATAGACAGGGTGGTCCCTATTGGGATGGATGATTGGGAAGGGTACAGAGTTTATAGAGTTTAGAACGCAGTTTTTGAGTTTTGTTTACCATATATCAGTTTTGTAACTTTGGATCAGTGGTGTATCCCCCTGTGCTAGTTGACGTGGATCCTAACGGTCAGCCTGGTAGCACATGGCAGGGCCCCAATAGATGCTAATTTTCTCCCAGGCTTCTTTGAGGCAGGTGACCAGTTTAGTCTGTATAAGACATCCCTGAGGTGGTGGCCCTGGGGCCACCTAAGAGTGACGACACTGAAGTTACTCTTGAGATCTCACACATGTAATATAGAGTCATCCACAGTGATGGCCCTTAGGCCCTCAGGTCCATCCTTCTCTCAGATAGGGTCTGGTGGTATCCAGTAAGCAAATCAGTTCCAACATATCAGCATCTGTCTGTGACAATAGGTGTGTAGTTGACAGTATCTCCCTGTGAAAATCACTTTGTTGGAAACATTGTCTCATGGTTCGAAAGATTTCAAGACAACATCTGATTTATCTGATAGAAAGAAGTCAAAGCCTTCTAGAGGGTCACAGCAAGGCAATGATATACCTGGCATCAGAATCTTGTCCCAGGACCAATTTGTAGTATATTTGTTCATAGCTCTATTGGTGTCTCCTACAAGAGAGGCTCTCAGAGTATCTTAGGCTCATTTAGGATTTCAGGACCAAGCTGTAACCCTGAAAAACAGATTTCATAGGGCTAAGCATAATACATAGTATTATTATTTTGAGAGATAGATTCTAATCTCTATGTTAGATATTTTACTTTTGATTTTTATGATTATTATATGTAAAGTAGTCACATCTGCTTCATACCTGAAGCTCTGGACAGAAAAATTAAAAAAATTAACTGATAAGATAAAGAAGTAGCTATGGTTTAAAATTGAGAGATATAATCAAAACAAGCCCTAGACAAGCCTAATCTTTATCTAACACGGTTCTAAACATAGGAGGTGGGGTTGGAGAATGGGGTGTCATAGGGAAGAAATAGGAAGAGCAGGTGGAATGGAATCCAGGCCAGGCTGGACTGCTGGGGGAAACTTGTAGACATCTAGTTGTCATGTGTCAAAACTGCAAAAGACCTAGACATGCTTTTACTTCTTAAGAAAACTCGATCCTTGTGGTTTAGAAGTGAAAATTCTCTTATCCAGCCCTGAAAGAAAGAGAGGGGGGACAGCTGCGGGTGAGCACCAGAGTAGATTCTGCACATAAGCAGGGAAAAAAAAACTTGGAAAGGCAGAGGCTTTCCTATCCATCTCTGTGCCATCAGTATCAGGAACTTGTTGACTCACAGCCTTATGAAGAAGATTAGCAAGCAAAGAGACATTTCAAGGCAGCTTGAAAAACCCAGGACACAGCACAGTATATTTTCTCAGAGGTCACCATTGTGGAGAATAGGGCCAATGATGAGATGTGTTCCTGTGCAGATGCTAACAGGGGCATAAGCGCCCATATGAATATGGTCTTCACTCCTATGCACCTGCAGCAGAGCTCTTTGGGGGACCCCTACACTCCAACCTATTACTAATAGTTGCTTGAACCTTTTGCAATATGCACATAAGTCTTGGTTGATGTCGTGGAGTGTAGGGAATGACCCTATTCACAGGCCAGATTCAGCTTGCCTCTGGTTTTGTACAGCTTGTAAGCTAAGACTGGCTTTATAGTACTTAATACTAAAAAGTAAACATCAAAAGAAGAATAACAGTTTGTAGCATGTGAAAATGAATGTTGGTATATATGGAAAGTTTTGTTGGGTCATAGCCATGTGCCTTTGTTTACGTTCTGTCTGCAGCTATGCTTTTGTTCTAGGGGAAACAAGGAGTTTTGACAGACAATATAGACTGCAAAGCTGAGAAATATTTCTTATCAGCCTTTTCCAGGAAAGTTTGTTGAACCTTGGCCTAGTCTATTATTTTTTTTAAATTGTGGGTGACAACAACAAGTCATGAATCAACTTAGTATAACATGACCTGGCATGAAAAAAAAAAGTCAAGGAGAAGAATAAACAGAAAATACCATAGCATATCACTTATTGCGAGGGCATTTTTTTTCCCTTGGCGTTTTGGGCTTTTTGTTTGTTTGTTTCCTTAAACTTCTATTTTATTTAAGTATGCATGTGTGTAACTTGGTCATGATATAAACCGCTTTGCTTACTTATGAGTCTTAGCTATTTATCTGGATGAACCTGAGATATCTCTCTTAATCTAGATGCATCTGTGGTTACTGTTCAGGCCAATGCCATCTGTCCTGGCTGCTGAAGTCCAAGCCAACCTGAGAGGTCTCTTACCCAATTCTTTCCCCCAAGACATTTACCACAACATGATTCCTAGACCCAGGTAGAACCCTACCCATGTTTCTTCCTAATTTTTTTTTCCCACACAAGAAAAAGGACTCTCACTTTTCCCAGTAGAAATAAATGCCTAGGCTGAAAGAGAAAGAATTTTCAAGGACACAGAGTTCCTTCCCTGACCCGGTTGATTGACATCTGATGCAGAGTGACAGTGATGAGGGATGGCTCTTGGGTAAGGTGACAAAAAGCCAAGTCTTAGAAGAAGGCTTTGTGTTTACAAACATGTTGCCAAAAGTGTCATGGGTATAACTGAAAAACATCATTAGCAATCGATAGCAACAAATCACTAGCCCCAGTCATTAAAAAAGAAGTGCAGGAGAGTGTGGAGGAAGTGAAGGGGACGAATCCGTAGAGGATGGAGACATGTTACACACTCTCTTCACCCTTCACCCCCTTCTCCCTTGACGTTTTCTTTGTCTTTTCCACTTCCCTTTTACTCCACTGCCTGCTCACCTCATTCATTTAAATGGTGGAAGGAAAAGTATTGACCTGCACAAGAGTCTTTGCCTTGATCTTAGAAGCAGATTAGATCAGTCTTGCTTTCCTCTTCCTTTCTCCATGACATGTCCAAGGTATCCATTGAATTTCAAATACTGACTTTTGTGGGCAAATTTAACCCAGGTTCAAGTTGCCACAGACACTAACCAGAGGCACTTCTCTACAATCCTTTAATAACCAGACAATAAAAGACATTGTGCTGTCAGGCAGCAGTGGCTCATGCATATAATTCTATTTACTCAGAAGGTTGATGAGGTCTGTAGATACAAGTTCAAAGCTAGCCCAGGTGGACAAATCTGAGAGACTTCCCTCTCCAATTAACTACCAAAAAGCTGGAAATGAAGGTAGTTCAAGTGATAGAGCTCCAGCCTTCGCAAAATCTTAGGGAACAATACCCTGGCCCTCCTGGAAAACAACAACACACAATGGCCGTGAGATTATGAACCTGAAAAATGAAGTTGAAGCTGACAGCCCTTCCTCCTTCCCCTCTCTCCCTCACATACACACACACTTACTCATTCATCCATCGTATTGATTGTTTATCCTATGCCAGACACTTCCTGTGCATTGGGAATTCAGATTTAAAAGATAGAGAAATAAAATCTCTGCCCTCAAGGACTTTGTGAGCTAAAACGTTACCTCATTCCTTACCTACTGGACAAAGTCTGTATTCTGAAATTTCCCATTTCATCTCAAAATCACCGTATCGTTTAACTGGTGGAACATGCAATTTAAGGAAAAACCATGGACCAGATGTCTAGAAAGAGGTAAGGAAGGCAGCTGTGGTCCATATTCCAAGTTGATTGAGGGAAGGAGCAGACCTGGCTCTTGGAGCAGTAGAGAAAATAATATCCAAATGGGGAAAGATGTCCAATAGCCTTCCAAGGAGAAGGAATCTCTGTCAATTCCGCTCTGGCTATCAGAGGCTCCTCCATAGTGCTGGGTAGTGAGTGAGATTTCAGAAGGATGGGTGTGCCTCGTGCAATGCGGGAGGTAATGATGTGAAGCCAAAGAGGGAAGAGAAGACCTTGAAGAGTGGGCAATAAACCTATAATAGTGTCTGTGGATTTCTGGTACAGAGAAGTCTGTCTGACCACATTCCTTTGCAGAGATCAGAAGTCCTTCTTGGTTCTGCAAATACCAGTATGGTATAGTCACTATTTTATCCTGGAGACCGAAACATAGTTCGTTGGATGTGTTCTGTGCACTGAGACATTTTTTTCCTTTGAAGTACTTACGGAAAATCACCTTTGAGTGTGGGTGGACCGTGGGGGTGGGAGGATGAAACATCAGTCCATGAAGCAGTTAAAACACCCATAGACAAATACCATCTATCAATCATCCGTCCACCCATCGTCCACCTACCCATCCATCCAACCAATCTGAAGTATTTATGGACTGCCCACATGCACCCTAATCCTAAGAGAAGAGATGAGAAAAGGGGAGAGGAGAGGAGAGGAGAGGAGAGGAGAGGAGAGGAGAAGTGAAGAGAAGAGAAGAGAAGAGAAGAGAAGAGAAGAGAAGAGAGAAGAGAAGAGGAGAGAAGAGAAGAGAAGAAAGAGACAGAGACAGATGGGTTGGGGGGAGGGAGGCATCCTATATGGCCTGGGTTGGTGGCCCTGCTAGTTCCCACTAGATTCATTTATAATGAGAAGGGGTCAGGCATATTAACGCTCAAGGTCCTTTTTTTCTGTAACACTGAAATATCACTTGCTAAGAATACCAAATTATTGATCTATACCCTAATGTTCTCTGCTTTCTTCTGGCCCTGCTACCTCTTTCTTGTCCTTTCAAGATCTGAACAGCTCACGTGTCCATGCAGTCCTTTCTCCAGCAGTTTAGCTGAGGATTATTTTTCCTGGCCAACGTCTAGCATTGTCCTGAATTTGGCACCATCAGATGGGATTTCAATGGTGGTGACCATGTGTGTATCTACCTTGGCCATTCTTGTAGTCACTGCTATATGTGACTGTTGAAGACTTGAACTTACTAGTGTGACTGAGAAACAATACCTTGAGTTGTCTTCAACTTTGATTTCACTTTAAACAACCACCTTGTGGGACAGGACAACTCTAACCTGTCTTATTTCTTAATGCTTTTTGGTCATTATTGAGTTTACCTGTTGATCTCATCCTAAATCAGTGATTAAAATTTTGCCAAAATTCTTTGGCTTGAATCCTCTTTGACCACTTACTGAATGAGGAAACTCAGGAAATTTGGGAAATTTCCGTAGTCTTTCCCAGCCGTGGTGACTTCCGCTATAAAATGGGGATACTAATAGTCCTACCTTCTACAATGCATACGGGTATTAACTGATAATAAATGTAGCGTACTTAGCACAACACCTGACACTTTGTGTTTTTAAATATATGTGAAAAACTCTTCAGGACCTAGATTATCTGATCTTTAGTATTAATATCTTGAATATGAAGACAGCACTGTGATTTCCAGGGTTCACATGGGTATTTTGTTTGGTTTCTCTCCTAATACTTTCATGTTCTGCGCCAAAACAGATACAAATCTCCTAAAATCACTTATTCTAATGTTAGCTTGAGTAGCCATATTCCATGATCCCCTTTCTCCCCTAGATATGCACACAAGCGTGTGCATGCACATACACATACACACACACGCACACACGTACACACACACACACACACACATTTCTTATAAACCAGACAGTCCTGTGAGTTCATTCCTTCAGATGCAGCTGTGTCTTTTGACTTTGAGTCCTTCTCCTCCTCCTCTGAGTTGGGAGAAAGGGTGATGACCCCATTAATTCTCGGCAGGCCCTTGTTCCTTTGCAGGTCTCTAACTCCCTTTGAACCTCCCCTTTGGCCAACTTGATCTCCCAAGTGACATCTTTCAATCCTGCCCCAGGAATCAGATGTCTAAATAGCAAATGAAAGATTAATGCCAATGGCCAAGATTGGGGTATGAATAATTAAAGGAGGAGAATGAGAGCCAGTTCTACTTCCCAATAGGGCTGTCTGGCAGAGGTCAGGGATGGGGTAAGGGCCAACTTAGGGCCAAGGATAAGAGGTTGTGTGTTTCAATGACTTAATTAGATAGAAGATTTGTTGATGGAGTTGTGATGAAGAAGTTGTAGTTACAACTGGAAAATTACTGGTTCTCTTCTCTTCTTCTTGCTCAATCTAGGGATATGGCTTCATGAGAAATGTGGGCAGCTTTCACATGAGTGCCACATTTTTTTATGGACTTTACAGTGTGTCCTCTTTCCCGTAAGGTAAGGAGAGCTTCCATTGGATCTCCATTCTTGCCATCTTGAACCTGACAGAGGAAGGGTAATGGGTCGACCCCTTCCCCTGTAGCTGTTGGATCCATGTGGGGATAAGGGATTTGGAGTGAGAAAGAACAGTAGCCTAAAATCTGTGAAATGAGCAGATACTTTACTGAGGCTATGGCCTTTATCCAAACAGGAAACCTCGCATGGATATTTCCTCCTCCTTTTCTACCATCCTTGGTCACCTCTGCTGCCCCAACCTCCTGTTAGGTTTACCACAGTCTCTCCTCTGATGGTTTGGGGTTTGATAAATATTTCCCCCTTCGGAAGTCATTAATAGTGCAGCAGAAAAGGTTACATGATGGATTCTCTCCATCACTTTAATTGAAGCCATAAAAAATGAAAAGAGAGTTTCCAATAAACCAAACCATTACTCACCGGTGGATGGAGAGGGGATCCCAGAACATGGTCCTGGGAGGCACATCTGGGAAGCCCTCCAGCTGCCTGTCTATCATGATTATTAATCACAATGGTAACAGGGTTCATCTGCACCAAGTTTCTTAATGAAGTCGGACTTGTGTCCTTACAAGGTTGTAGCCATTATCGCAACGAGGGCCTTTCCATTTTCAATCCCCAAAAGGCTTAGTTGGCTGGGATGGATGGGCAAGTTGGTGTTCTTGTGCCTTTTTGAATTACAAGATGTGTTATTGTTTTGTCTAGGCCTCAGTAGGCACAGGGAGAAATCTATGTCTATGATTTGGAGATAGGAGAATATGGCCAGTGGTCTTTTGTGTGTAAACGGGTTAATGGCTGCCAGTCCTGTGTGGGATAGAGTTTTGTTTTCTCTTTGGGAGTGGGTATAGGTGCTTCAAGATGGCATCTTTGTGGAGATTCCAGAACATTTGTGTTGTAGATGAACTGTAAGTAGGAAGACACCAGAACTGATTATCCTAACTACAAGAGTTTTAAAAGTAAAAGGGAATTACTAATATCCTGTTTGAGTCACAAAATATAAGCAAGCCTGTTCTAGTCACCAGGGCATGTATTAGTGGCTACAGGCTTGCTGAGCTGTTTTCTATTGCTCTTGGTCCCTTGTTGAGTTCATGTTGAGGATGAATCTGTGGGATGAGAGTGTAGAGGAGCGGGTGAAGGTTGCCTCTTCAGTGGCATAATAATTATGGCTATCTGCCATATGGTGAAAAGCAGCGTCATCCACTCTTCCCCAGAGTCATTTCTCAAAAATATCAGACATGACTTGGTTCTGCATTCATGTCTTGATCGTGCGGGGCTGAGTCCCCATCACAGCCAGGGGTCCTGGGGTTTATTTACTCCCTGTCTGGGAAAGCAATGACCCAGGCAATGACACTTGTCACTCTCTGAGAGTTTTCTAATGTATCTTGGGGTCACAGTACAGTGATTCGGGTTTTAATACCACTCTCTTATGGTTGGATCTATCCTTGACTTATCCTTACTTTGTTTTATCACTATGTGAAATGCAGGGAATATTATAGATTATTTGTGTTGATATATTTGAATGCCACATACTGGGTAGGTAATTAATTAGAAAAAAAAGAAAAATTATTTCATAGCTCTAGAGGCTGGGAAGATCAAGGCACTGATAGCATTCATGTCCAATGAGAGCTGCTATTTCCATGATGGTGCCTGATGCCACATCCTCCAGAGGGGAGAATGCTGTGTTCTCTCATTGCAGAAGGCAGAAGGGCAAGAGAAGGGGCTCATCCTTTTGTAAGGGTACCTTCCCTTATTCATAGTAGAGGTCTCCTCCAGACATGGCCACCACCTCTGAACTATTATGACACTGGAACACCTGAATTTCAGGTGTCATAGCAGAGAATACTATTGACAGTGACAGGATTAACTCTTGCTAGTAGATTATGTGAGAGATCCTTTGAAATCAATAGTAAGCATCAAGGTCATCTCATGATCCACAGTGGATAGTGTGCTCCCTAGGAAAACACTCAGAAGAATCCTCTCCAGGCTTATTTCTTTGGAGGTTCTCTCTCCTACCTCCTTGTCGTAAACCAAGAACTCTCTCCCTTGCTGCCAAGAACTAACTGTAAACAGAAATTAATCCATCTGTGCTAAACCTCAACATGTCACCTGATCCTTATCACTGCCTCATAATAGCCTCCAAGGAAGATCTTATTATATTAAAAAGCAATTGCCCTCTGTGCCAGAAGCACTAATAGATTCTGTGTGATATTTACACAGGATTTTGTTTTCAGCTCACGAGATGCTGTTGGTTTCCTTCTGTCTCTTTCCAATCCCCTTCCTTTCTGCCCAAGCCTCTTACAATTCTAGTTTTCTGCAGGCCTTCTGCAAAGTGATCAGCAGCACAACGACAGTACAGGTCTCCTCCAAGATTCTTATCGGTCCAGAAAGAGTAGCTAGCACATAGTAGGCTTGCAGTTTTCATCCATCCATCCAACATAGAAAAGCCAAGGAATTGAGGGACAGATTAAAAATGTATACCAAAATGATAAATAATTACCAGTGCTTTGAAAGAAATGGAGAGGATGTTGAGAAAGAGGACTATTGAGAGAGAGCAAGAGCATCTACTCTTAACTAAGGGTAGTCAAGTTCTCTCTGAGACTTAACTAGTAACAAGGGACCAAGGTAGATCAAGAGCTTTCCAAACCACAGGAGAGAGCCTTTGACTTGAGTTGGGTGGTGGAAGGGAGCCAAGGCATTCTGTGGACAAAACTTGGTGGAGGGAGAGCTGAAAGGCATTTGTTGAGTTTATGGAGGGAAATGGCTAAACAGGGATGTCAGGGTAGGCTGTGATCATATGTCCAGTAAGTGGAACATGGCCCACATCCTCCAGGCAGTGAGATCTATACATATGATCTGGGTGTGAAGATCCCAGAAAGGCTGTGGTGGGGCAATGCAGGGTGCAGGTGCTGAGGGTCATTTAAACCAGGGGTGCTGGAAAAGGACTCACTGAGGCTGAGTGCCAGCGTTCCTGGGGCTGCCCTTCTCACATTGCCTGTGACACATCATTTCTTACAGTCTTTCATCCCTCCAACCATAGTTCTGGACATAATGTAAACTGGGCATAATGAACTGGACATTGGACACACGTAGCTTCAGTCAGATAGCAACAGAACTGGACATCAGTGCCTAGGTAAAGCCTTGCAATTAGCAGAAAAGATGCAGGTTTCCAAGAAGACTGTAGTTTTATCAATATTATGAATTAGCTATCAATCCCATGAATAGCTCATTTTTACCTTGTGGGCTCTTTGGTGACAGTAAATTGAAAGCAGTTCCATTTGAAGATAGATTTAGGTTTGAGAGCCAAGCCCATAAACGGCCCTTCACTGATGATGGTCTTGTCAATCATGTGTACCAACTAGCTGTCGATGAAAGATTGGCAGGGCTAAGGCCCAAACAGGATGGAAAGGTGCCAGAACCCGGTCCCGTTGGTGGGAGTTGCTGGATCAGCTTTGGAGAAATAGAAACCCCGTGGAGAATCATCGTCTCCTGGAGAACTTGGGCCTTCATCTAGAGTAAGGGGAGTGATGGGAGCTTTGTTTAGACAAATGGAACAACTCATTAATTAGAAGTTAAATGTCTCCCTTTCTCTGCCAGCTGTGAATACATTACAGTAAAAACATATGAGAGCTAGCACATTCCTTTCGTGTTTTTTTTCTCTATTTCTAAACATTTCCTTGCATCAGATCCCCACGTTTCTTTATCCCATGACAGCCAGATCATGTCACGGCATGTTTAACTGGGATGCCGGCCGAGGTGTCAGCCATTCCCTAAAAGATGTTGATAAAGACTGGCATTCATCTCACAGGCTATTTATTATCTGAAAGGCTCACACAAGGTTCTGGGTACCCGTAGATTCCTTTCCTCACAAAGGTGGGAGGATGCATGGAAAGACACATGGCTAGATAGTTACAGAGAGAAAAAGCTAGAGTCCAGTCCAGCCCTTGGCATGTCTTCTACACCCCCCGATGAAGACTACTGAAATCCTAATAATCATGGCCTCTCCTACAGCCTCTGGAGGATGATGTTGGCGAGTGTCTATTTTCAGTGAAGCATTTGAAAAAGCCCATCAAGACTTCATGGTCAAAAGGCAACAGTATCCCTCCTTCCTCCATGGATCCAGCCTCTCTGGTCCCCATTTTATACACTTGTCTTCCTCTCACAGAGAAGAAAATGTCATCCTGTCAAAGCTCTTCACTGCCCACTGGGCTGGAGGTGGTGATCCTAATGATTATCCCTCTGGAGGGGGTGAGTGAGGGTGGGTGTCTTCCCAGCTGTGCATGTGACAGGCAGGGTGACCTGAGGCCAGTGGCTCAGCTTTTCCCTGCTTGTCTCACCCTGGACAAAACCAGGAAGAGCATCTCTGCTTCCTCCTACCATTGGCAGGTGTCACATGCAAAACATGATTAAAGCCCAGTGGCTTCTAGGAGAGCTCAGAAGGAAGGGATTATGCTGTGATGTTCATAGGATTTTCCAGTGCTGGTTCAGTCTGCAAAGGGGGCAAGTGAGGGCTGGGGGTGTAGTTCAAGCAGTAGAGCATCTACACAGCAAACGTGAAACCCTGAGTTTTAACACTACTACTTCAAAGACATATACAGAGAAAGAGAGAGGGGGGGAGAGGAGGAGGAGGAGGAGGAGAGAGAGAGGTGTCCCTTTTATAACATCCTTGACCACTCTAAACAATAGGAGCAACTTAATGATCATGCTTACTAATGACCCCACCTTTCCCACACAACTCTCCGATCCAGGAATAAGAAGAAGGTCCTTTCAAGCCAATGTCCTCAATTTAGGAAGAGGGCCTAGCCAGAAGTGGGAGTCAAAAAAAGCTTGGTGCTGGATCAAGACCCTGGAGGCCCTCTGCCAGATTAGGCGTGAACCCTTTAGGTGATGCGTGTTAGGGAAGTCATTAGGCAAAGAGCCAGTGCTCTAGGTAAAGTGCTGAATGAAGTGTTGAAAGGCAATGGCAATATTTCCATATTTTATCTTCCCTTCATTCTGGTACATGTTAGCTTGATGATTAGATCTAAGACCAAGTTGTATTTTTTCTCCACACTGTGGGAAAAGATGGCCATGTATGGAGTGGAGTGAAGTGGTCTATAGAAGATTAAAGGTATGTTTACCTTGCTCATCCATACCTTGTTTCCCTCTCTGTGAACTATCTAACCTCTGTGAAGTGACAGTCACTACCAAGCAAAAGGAATCGAAATTATGAAACTGTCAGACAAGTTGTGAGATGATCTCCATCCCCAACACACACACACACACACACACACACACACTACTACTACTACTACTACTACTACTACTGTGGAATTTTGAAATACCTAGGGACCAGAGTTGTCAAGGTAGATTGTAGAACATGGTTTGGGTCCTACTATCTCAGAATGGGCCACCAAGCCACCTAGCCTAGTTCTCAAGGAGATGAACCCTGTATAGAAGCATGGCGCTCAGCCTTTCCCTCCCTCAGCGTGATTCTTGGTTTTGCAGCACAGCTGCCAGAGGCCTTCTTAATTTGGATGTTTGGCTCCAGATGTCCAAGCGCAAGGACATCATGTCAGCATGTTTCTCTGCTGACTGTAAAAGAGCAGCTGCGTCTTCCAGAAGACCATCCAAGTCCATCACTCATTAGGATGATTATAGTATTTTACTTGTAAGATGGTTACGCCTCTTGGACCCCTTTTGAGACATCATTCTCCAGTATAGAGGGATGATATTTTGAGATGCAGAGTGTGAAATAAGAATGGTTTTAGAGATCATGTGATCCAACACATTCATTACAAAGATGGTAACATGGGGGTGGAAGGAAAGAAGGAGGCAGAAAAGCTCCCCAAGTTCTCTGAGGTCACCTGCAGAGTTGGGGACAGAGATATGACTGGCCTTCACCTAAACAGAGTGAAAACACAAGCATTAAATTTAAACAGCAGTAAATAGGTTTCTTTATTTGGAGAAATTCAGAAATGTAAGAGGCAAATAGGCCATATACCTGAATGTGACCACATCATAACTATTGTCTGTGTGCACACATGCACACACACACACACACACACACACACACACACACCAGTATTGGGGCTTGAACTCACAACCCTGTAGTCTCATCTTACATTTTTTTCTCAAGGCTGGAGCTCTACCATTTAATCCACACTTCCACTTTTAGCTTTTTGCTGGTTAGTCAAAGAAAAGTTTCTCCGATTTGTATGACAGTCTTCTGAGTAATTCGGGGTACAAATGTGAACCACCGTGCCTGGATCCTTTGAATTTTTTTTTAATGTTCCACAGATAAGATTATACCACACATGAGATGTATATTACACATAATCCTTGTAACTCAACCAATTTCTCCACTTCTTATAAACCCTTCAAAACATATTTTTGAACATCTGCTTAATATTCTATAATATAAATACATCATCATTTACTTGCCTACTCCCCTACTGTTTTACGTTTGTTACTTCTAACTTTTTGAGTTATGAATAATGCTAATATGGAAATTATTGTGCATAAAGTTTTTAAAAATCCCTGTGTTTCAGACTGTTTCCTTTGGCTAGAGTTCCAGAATTGGAATTTTTAGGTCAGAGGGTATGAAGATTTTAAAGATTTGTTATCTATTAGTAAATTATTTTTTAAAGTATTGTTCCAATATATATTCCCACTAGAAAACCATGAAATTTTATTAAGTCTTAGTTAATGTAGTAGACAACCCCCTTTTCCAGCATGTAATATCTGAGGATTCTATGTTTAAATGTAACAGAGACTAGAATATGAATATATCATTTCACTTAAAATTATTGAAAATGCATTAAACTATAGACTCATCCTAGAGAGCAAATAATTGCCCCCGTTTAGCTCAGCTAATTAAGATCAGCTCACATTGGTACCTATACCTCAGATCGTGGAATGCATGCTGACATAGTCCCAGGAATAAAAATGAAACCCTGTGAGCTAAGGCACTGGTGGTGACACTCGGGAGCCTGAGATCTGTGGATCACGGTTTGAAGCCAGTCTGGGCACATAAATGTGAGAGGATCTTATCTCCAATTCACCAGCAAAAATAAAAAGCAGAAGTGGAGATGTGAGTCAAATGTTGGAGAGTATTGACTGAAAAGTCTGAGTTCAAGCCCCACTATTCACGTGCACGCACGCGCGTGCACACGCGCACACACACACACACACACACACACACTCATACACACACATGGGTTAGATTGCACTCTGGATAATTTACTGGGCTGATAAGACCTGAACAGCTCATGTGCTGGTGTCTGTGTACACCTGTGCATAAATGGCATATTTGTATGAGGGGTATGCATACATACGTGCATTTCCATGCTTGTGTGTGTGTGTGTGTGTGTGTGTGTGTGCGTGCGTGTACAAGGAACATCGTCATCTTGGAGTGAGCTCAGAGTGTAGGGACAATGAACTCAAGCACACATCTCCAGTAGAAAGTGGGCCCAATCCAAACACCCTTTGAATTCACTGTGGTGCTTCATTCAGTGCTCTTCACACAGTGCTCTTCATTCAGTGCTCTCAGCAGCCCTCCCAGACTTAGGATCTACACTGTCCCAGCACCATGGCATTGGTCTTGGGGTAAGGGCCCACTGAGATAATGCAAAGACTGGCAGGTTTCACATGGAAATAAGGCATGTTGGTATATGTCTTAACAGGTGTAGCTTCCAAGGCAGGAAGCGTAGGTGTTTCTAGATTTTGCCAGTCTCCATCATTTGGTGACATTGTGGGAACTTGGGGATGAATGGTCCTTTGGAAGTGGAGAAGACAGTAGGGCTCAGTTTCTTTCTCCTCTGAAAAGGAATAAATGAGAGGAGGTCTAAAAGCTAAGGTTCTCCCCTCAGTCATCCCCCCTCCATTTTGATTCCCTTCTATCAGAGCTGGGTCAACTTGGGTGTATTGGAGACATAATCTTCCTTCCTTTGTTCCTGGAGACATCACAGGGGATGTGGACTTAAGAGAAAGTTTTTCTGCATGCCAACCCTCATTCCAGTCACCTATGTGACTCTGTGATCTTCTAACTAAAGTAGAAGATGGCATGTGTCATCTCTGGGTTATTTAGTTGTTTATTTGTTTACTGGTCGTATTAGGATTTGAACTCAGGACCTCCTGCTCTTTCAGCTTGCTTAGCTGGTGCTCTACCTCTTGAGCCACACCTCTAGCCTTGTTTTAATACAGATTATTTTAGAGACTGTCTCATGAACTTTTCTGATTTGGCTTCAAATAATAATCCTCTGGAGCTCAACCTTCTAAGTTACCAGGTTTACGTTGATACTCATATTATTGATTAATTTTTGAGCTTTATGAATTTCCTGCATGATAAAAAAAGCATCTCTGCTTTAAAAAGTAAAGCTTTGGCCAGAAAGGAGCAGAGGCTTTGGATTTAAGAGGCCAAAGGAAAACTATTTTTCACCAACTCATCATCAGGAGGCTCATAGGTATCCTGTAACATCCAGATGCGTGCTCTCTCTCTCTCTCTCTCTCTCTCTCTCTCTCTCTCTCTCTCTCTCTCTCTCTCTCTCTCTCACACACACACACACACACACACACACACACACACACACACACACACACACTGAATTCAAAGTGAATAGCAGATGAGATGAATTGGAAAGGTCCTTGGCTACTGCATCCTTCAAAATCTCAGAGGTGAAAAATCCTGCCATTGGAAGAGTTAGTAACAGTACAGTTTTGAAGAAGTTCTTGGAGCAATCCATGAGCGACTTATCTAATGGAGGGCCATTCATGTGCCTCAATGAAAAGACACGCTATTGTGTGGCAGGAGTGATGTGCTGCCTGTTTCAAATGAGCCAATTTGGGTCTGTGCTCAGAATTAGTTACTGAAGGGGCCAGAACTGGTTGTCTGTGAATGGACTGACCTAGCAATCTAGGAAGTCCTTTCAACCCGACAATTCAGCCCTGGGGCTCTTTGGTCTCTGAAGTTTTCCGGCAGTCTGTCCCTCTGCAAAATGGGATCTCTGCCAGCTTTGTGTCTACTCAGACTCATTGTCACTTCCCTGCCTCTCCAGCAGTGCTTTCCAAACCATGGGTCACAACCTCTTAGTATGCCATTAAGCCAACTCAGTGGGCTTTTAAAAAAATGGATTGAAATAAAAAAAGGAAACTATCTGAGTGAATTACAGGTAGAAGGAGGAAGGCGTGTTTTCCTGGAATGCTTTGTTTCACCCTAGACTGCAATTTGAGTAAGATCTGCAGGGTCAGTCTCAATCACAGCACTTTTTAGCGTTGCTCTCAAGGACAGGGAGGTGAGGTATGAGAAGCTGGAGGCCCGTTTTTTGTGCGTGTGTGTGTGTGTGTGTGTGTGTGTGTGTGTGTGTGCGCGCGCGCACGTGCGCGCGTGCTTCCTGCAACATGGAAATGGGAGATAGGACCCAGAACACCATCCAAGATGCAATGGTGATGAGTTTTGGAAGGTTGTGGATTGTTCATGAAGCATATGATAGTCCAGGTACCTGATGCAGGAGACGGGAGAAGCCAAGTTGTTCTCTCCTGCGGGGACTGTCAGCAATCGTTCTATGGAAGGTAGGTAATTGATTTGTTCCCTCTTTTTTTATTTTATAGTAAGGATCAAAGTTGAGTCAAGGAAGAGTAAAGGCAAAGAAGCTGGCTGGACAATTATCTGCCAAGTCCTGTGTGCTGGTGGAATCTATTTTCAGAATCTTATAATCAGGAAAGGCTGCCTTTGGTCTGTAACTCAGTTCCTGAGATTTCCAACCCCTGGAAGCTAAAAACATATAGCTTGCTGTAGAGGGTTTAGAGCCCAGGCTTTGTCATCACTGGGTTTTCCTGATATACTGGCTTGGAGAAGATGGTGGTGGATGAAAACATACATGTGTCAGAGGGGAGGGCGTATGCAGACACATGCACATCCTATATTCACAAGCACACACACATTCATGCATGTTCATGCACACACATCCATACACATCCATATATAATGTAATATATACATATCATGTTTAATTTTACATATATTAAATATATATACATATTATGTATAATTTTACATATTTATTGTCGATATGGACTCTCCAATAACGTTGCACACACAGACTTAAACATGTAGACACACACATGCACATCTATAAACACAACACATACAAGCACACACATACACATGCGCCTTGGAACTACCTTTATTTTCTGTCAAAATAACTGATCCCCTAGAAGCTGAATGTTGGAATAAGGTGTTTTTATCACTAGTAGAAAGAGGAAGTCCATTAACATCCATGGCTTCCGGTTCGTGACTTCTGGTCTTCTTACTTAGACAGCAAATACAACAACAGTAACAGTAGCAGTCACCAGGTTTGCAGACAGCCACCACAGCAATAATGATAGCAGTCACCGTGTTTGCACCAGGCACTGGTCAGATCCTGTCCAAGAACTTCTCGTGAATTAGCTCAGCTCAATTCTGCAACCCAAGAGCTGCTGCTGCTTTCACCTCTTCTATAGGGGACAAAAACAGGCACTGAGCCAGGTGCCAGTGGCTCATATCGGTAATCATAGGCACTCAGGAGGCTGAGGTCTGAGACTGAAGTTCAAAATGAACCCAGGGAGGAAAAAAATCCATGAGACTCATATCTAATTTACAAGAAAAAAGCCAAATATAGGTATGTGACTCAAGTGGCAGAGCACCAGCCTTGGAGAAAAAAGCTGAGGAATAGTACATAGGCCCTGATTTTAAGTCTCAGGACCAGCACATACCTACATACACATGCACATACATACATATACATGCATACATACGTATGTACGTACAAACAATTGAAACAGGCACTGTTACATGATACATCAGCACATAAATGCCAATCTGGTGGAATCCCAGTCTTAACATTTGCCACAGGGGCTTCTGTGCCCAGCAAGCCTTGTCACCTTGCAGCATAGCTTTCCTGTGTAGGGCTGGGCCATGCAGCCCTGGCTGTGAGCCTCCTGCATCTCTAGAGAGAAGAGCCTTTGGAAAATTTGGGGGTTATTTCTTGGAGTAGCACCAGTCAGAATCACTTAGAGATAGCAGCAATGTGTGCAATCTCACTTCAGCAAGGGTTAAATCCTCTGGGAATCTGATCCTTAGGGCCTCAAGGAGGTGTTTGGGACCTGTGGAAAGAAAAGAAGTGAAAGAAATTCTTCTCCCCTTAGCTGTCCCCAGGACCTGGATGAGCCTGTGCTCTCTGGGACTGGCAGGCCACCTCTCATCTCTCCTGTGCTTCTGGTACTAACTCCAGGGGCTGCCCTGGGAGCTGCTGGGAGTTGCCTGGAAGAGACTGGCAATCAGGTCTGCTATGGGGTTGGGTGATGGGGGGAAAGGATGACTCTTCTTCCTGGTCATTTGGTCTGGTTTTTGATGGCCCTTGTGGGCTCCATACAGCCTCCCTCTTCTCCATTTACCTCTCCCCCTTTACTTTCAAACCCAAAGTGGAGTCACAAATCTATCCCTGGGGGGGGAGAGGGGGGTTGCAGGAAGATCCTCTGTCTTTGCTTTCTGTAGGTTGGGAAAAGCTCAGCGAGAAAGGAGGAAAAAAAGCTAAGTGGGAACAAAAGTCCCCATTTAAACCCAGGCCAATTCAGGAGTTCAGCTGACACAGCAAGAAAACAAAATTAGTAAGAAGTGAGAGATGGGGGGTGGGGTGGGGAGAGAAATGATTTATGGTTTTTGCCTGAGGAGCCACAGAAGACTTTTAGGTGTCTGCTAGGCTGTCCCATGATCTTTAGCAGAAATCAATCTTCCCCCCCCCTACCCCACCTCCACCCTGCCCTATCTGCTATCCTAGTTTTTAGATAAGACTTCAATCTCCTCCCCTGTGAACAAAAGGAGGTTTTGGGGGGGTTTTCTTGCCAGTCCTGGGCTTAAGCTCAGGGCCTGAGCACTGTCCTTGGATTTTTCTCAAGGCTAGAGCTCTACTACTTGAGCCTCAGCACCACTTCTGGCTTTTTCTAAGCATGTGGTACCAAGGAATCAAACTCGGGTCTTCATGCATGCTAGGCAAGCACTCTACCCCTAGGCCAAACTCCCGGCCCCCAAAAAGGAGTTTTTAAAGTTGTCTTCTGCCTGCTTCTCCTTTTGCATATTTTCAAGTAAACAGGCCACGGGAGCCCCCAAACACCCAGGTTTGCAGCTCCTTCCCTCCCACTCCCTGCTGCTCTCAGAGGCTGTGGGTTATTCATGCCAAGCCTTTGAAAGTGAAGCAGGGACCTTGTCCTGTGTGACAAAAGAGATCAGACCTTTCCAATCTCCCCTCTCAGGTCTACCTTCTGGGATGCTGGTGGACAAGGCTGTCAAGTTCACCCAGCCATATGCAGGGCCAGATCTACCCCTCTGACTTTGAACCTCTAGCTAGCCCAGGGAATGAAGCTGTCCAAAAGACACTTTGTCACCTCTAGGAAAGAAAGTTCCAGCTATCACACGTTTGCATGGTGGCATTGGGTCATCGAAGTGTTTTGTGATTTGCTAAAGATTTCCAACAGGACACCACACTAGTTCCTAAATGGCAGGTCATTAAGTAGCAGAGTTCTGGATAAGAAGTGAAGCATCTGGGTCAAGGACATGCAGTTACTGACTGCACTGGAATAGGAGTTCACAGCCAAATCTGTGGCATATAAAGCACAGGGGCTTTGGTGTGTGAGGGGCTTCTTCTCATTCCCATGGCCTTCTGTGAATTCTCATTGATTGATTCCCCAGGCTCTGCCATGACAAGTGGACATTCCTTCCTGGAAGGATCTTCAGGAGGGCACTGTGTTTGACAGAGGGGTGTCTTCTCATCAGCAGAACAATTAGCCAGATATCCTCACCCACTGCTAACCTGTAGCGAGACAATGCCACTTATTGATATATACCTGTTGAATGAACTGATGACAGCCTCGTAACAAAGACAAGCAGGGAGCTTGGGATGGTTGAACTTGGTCATGAACTTATGCGTACGTGTGTGTGTGTGTGTGTGTGTGTGTGTATACGTCCATGTACATACACACACAAACATGTATAGTTCAAGGGATCAAACTTACTGTTTCATAAACCCTTTTCTACTCTACCTCTTGAACCATATCCTTCAATTTTGTTTTTCAGGTAGAGGGAGGATCTTTTGCCCAAAGTGGCACAAGTGTTGATTTTCTAAACTTTGTCTTCCAAATAGCTGGTATTACAAGTGTATGCCACCATGCCAGGTCCTTACACTTGAACATCTTAATGCTCTTTCTCCATCACTACAGCATAGCTCCTCAGCTTTGTCAAGGTGACCTTCAGGTGTCAGGTGAGTATCCTCAGGTTGTCCCAAGTTTTCTCCCCATCTTTGGGGGGAGGTATTACTTGTTAACTGTTTACTGTCACCCCAGTCTGATGTAACTCTCTTATTCCTGTTTAATTTCTTTCTTTTAATTGGCTATGGCCTTGAAAACAGATAATTAGTTAGATTTTGTACAGAAAATAAGAATTAAGAGGCACTGAGTGATGAGTCAAGAGAATCGTGACTCAAGTGTACTAGCTTTTGGTACATAGGCCCTGAGATTTCTGTTAGTCTTTCCCAGGCCATTTTTTAGAATTTTCTGCTGCTTCTCCAGGTTGTCAGATGGAAACATCTAAGACAACGGAGGTACAGATACCAGGAAGCACTGCTTATTTCTGCACTCACCAATACTCTCTACTGAAGCCATTCCATGATTTCCATGTTTCCATTTCCTTAGAAATGCCAGTCTCCCAGACAAGTAGGTCTTTGCTGATAATTATTCCTGGTAGTCCTGGCATAACTGGTTCAGATGTTGAAAGAAGCTGGGAGGACAGTGGCTGAAGCTATAAGCCTGGCTACTCAGGAAGCTGAGATCTGAGGACTGTAATTCAAAGCCAGGGATAAAAATCCAGATGTTGAAATTTCATCTTGACATTTCTGTTGCTAAGACTTCCTATCCCCCTAAATAAACACTGAATGCAACTGGGGCCCAAAACCTCTACTCTCCATATTCCAGTGCTGGGGTTATAGGCATGTGTCATTACACCTGACCTTTTGGTAAATAGTCGTGAATTTGAATGCAATTGCAAAAATTTGTGCCAAGCAATTCCTCGTGTTCTTTCCTTGGTTTCCCCGACAGCAATGTTTTGCCTAACAGTAGTATGATGATACTCCATCAAGCCAAGTGGAGGTGTCTCCTTTACTGAAAACCAACACTCTGCTTTGGGGTGGTGCATAGCTCATGGCACATGGTAGATGGGATGTGTCAGAGTTGCTGGAGTCCTCTTATGGCCTGCTTGCACAGATAGCTATTTGCAGAGCTGGCAAATGAAATTGAAAATAGACCAAACAATGTGATGGTTTTCTGCTGCTATTTTTTCTTCCATGAACAGAATGTTCAGCATTATTTTTTTTCCCTCTCTTTGTGTAATCCTGCAAGTGAGAAATAATCTGATTGGAATGCCGACTGATGCCACTGACTGAGAAGAAGCCTGCAGTCAGGCCCTGGCAAGCTGTGCAGAAGGAGTGTTCCCCAGAAATACATTTGGGGACTTGGAGAGAGAAAAGACTGGTTCGTGGCCAGCTTTGCCACATCTGTGTACTGAGGAATCTAGGAGTCAGTGGGTCCCATAATCTCATGGGCATGCTTCATAGGGCTACTTCTCTTCCCTAGGAATTGCTAAAGCTTCTTACCTGAAAGCAATAAGAGGTGGCCTGGGCTATGAACAAGGGGTTTATACAGTACTATCTGTCACTTGAAGGTGTTGGGAGTTTGGACACATTTTGTCTTAGATTTTGTCTCCTGAACATTGAAGTTTAAGACAGTAGCTTTGGACTACCAAACTGAGCGTTATTTAGACCCCTGGAATCTTGTGACCTTTGATGGGCTAGCTGTGGAAAACACAGTAGAGTTTGAAATGGAGTTAGCCATTGTTTTCAGCTTGCTGAAGATGCCTCTCTAATCTCAAGAGAAGGGATAGTAAGGCTTCATGAGTGTCAGTATCACATGAGGATAGAAGAGAACTAGAACTCTTTATTCCTTGTGAGACTTTTTTTTCTGAGGTTATTCTATCCTTTACCTAGCAAATACATTTGGCGCACCAATTCTGTGTCTTTTTGGTATGGAGCTTGATTGTGAGGGCATAAAGACTGACTAGGCATTTGTCTTTCTACCTGTGATATCATTTTATTTTGTTTTTCCTCCTGGGATGGGAGATGAATCAGAGTTGTGCAAAGAACAAAGTTGATTATTTTGATGTATTTCAGTTCACAAATGCCCAGATATGAATATAGAACAAGTACATTGTAAAAGTCACATTCCTTATTCTTCATTGCCTGTGAAAGTATTCTTGTCCTAATTGGGTATCATTTACACAAGTGAATACATTTGTCAAAAACTATCAAAGTGTCCACTTAAGATCTATGTATTTCACTAAGTATAAATTTTATCTTAGAAAAACTTTCTGGAAAGAAATAGAAAAAAGTGGGGGCCAGGAGTTTGGCCTAGTGGTAGAGTGTTTGCCTAAAATGCACGAAGACCCTGAGTTTGATTCCTCAGCACCACATACATAGAAAAAGCCAGAAGTGACACTGTAGCTCAAGTGGTAAAGCTCTAACCTTAGCCTTGAAAAAACCCAAGAACAGTGTGCAGGCTCTGAGTTCAAGCCCCAGGACTACCCCCCCCCCAAAAAAATAGAAAAGAAGCAATACTAAGAGAAGACTATTTATTTGTTTGTTTGATTGATTGATTGATTTTGTCAGTCCTGGGGCTTGACTCAGGGCCTGGGCACTGTCCCTGAGCTTTCTCAAGATTAGCTCTCTGATTCTCTGCCACTTGAGCTATAACACCATTTCCGAGGAAATTGGCTTTGTGAATGTCAGGTAAGCACTCTATTGCTAGGCCACACTTCTGGCCATGAGAAGACCACTTTAATCAGGGATATTATCTAAATTTTGTCATCTTGACAGCATTTCCATATGCTAAGACTCTCCATCCTCCCCCCCAAAAAAAAGAAAAGAAAGAAAACCTGGGTCCCTACACCTCTGTCCTCCAAAGTATAGGTATATATCTTTTTGTAACCTTGTCCCCTCCCCCCCACCCTACCACACACACATGTAGCCTGCCGCAATCCCTCCATTTAATACAATCTTTCCCTCTGTGCCTTACCTTCAGCGTTTACCTTACTAGAATTGGATCCTTTATTATTTAGTGGTTTCCATTGTATTAAATAAGTTAGCACAAATAAGGAGCATTGATACAGTGCCTGACACAAAATAAACACTCAAAAATATGCTTGTTAATATTACACTGTTGTTATATTCTCTGCTTATGATTAGTTTCTATAGATACATTTCAACTCCAAGCCAACATGTGTTACGGGGCCTGGGAGAGGGGATTCTACATCCTACCAGAGTCCCCCTCGCAGATGGTCTCATGCAAAAAATGAATTTATCGGGGAAGTAGATAGCGAGCTGACCAGCCAGGGACACAGTGCAGACTCGGGAATTAACAATGTGACCCCACGTGATTCTCAAGCTGGGTTTTTAAGGACAAAAACCATGCAATCAGCCCAGCTACCCACAGGTGGCCAATGAGATTGTAGCATACACAGGAAGACTGCATAGTCATATCTGCTACACGCAGGTGGCCAATGGGATTGTAGCATACACAGGAAGACTGCATAGTCATATCCAGCTACACACAGGTAGCCAATAGAGTTACAACCTGCCTCGTAGTAACTGTTTGAACTAGCCTATCATTTTGGTTTGAACTGGCACGCAAATTTGGCAGTTCCCCACACAAAGCAGGTGGATACTCATTCTCATGGGGATGGGAATAAGGCTGTTCCTTCTTGGATGGGCAAAGGTGGCTGGGCTGTTTTACTATTAACCTTCAACAGAGGCCTCCATACTTAGCTGTAGTATGGGGTGGTTGGCGCGAGGGGAGAGAGGGAATGCCCAGGGTCTAAGCACTTTCTCCAGCTCCTCCTTTTGAGAGACCTTAGGGAAGCTTGGTCCCAAGCCAAGTGAGGGTTTCAGTGTACATCGTCTTCATGGATGACCTTTTGCATTTCCTGTGGGCATCCCAGGGTGGGGTAATAAGATGCCACTTGGTGCCAACAGCCCTGCCTTTCAAAGTGACACTGACCAAAGGGGTTTCATGACGACGCCACCTGCTTATCGGCCTTACCTGTGTCCAGTGGGCATGGGCTGGGCCGCCCTGCTCATTAGGTTGGCATCTGTTCCCACCAGACTGCTACCAGCTGATGCTCATTAATCCAAGAGCCCTGAGCCTTTAAGGCCAAAAGGAGCTGAGCTTTTAGAGCCATTTATGGAGACACAGGCTCTGGGAGAGCTGCTGGATTGATATATAATTGGGCTGAGGTTCCTCCCTCTGTCCCTGGACTGGACTAGCTCACAAGGAGAGCAGTGGTATGCCGGTTTCATGGAAAGGACTACTACAGGGATGAGGTTCTCACCAGATCAGCCTGGATAGAAGCTCCACAGAGCTGAGTTCAGCGCATCCCCTGGGAGCCTCCTGCTCTGGCTGACTGGACATGGGCTCCTTGTTCTGGAGATCCAGTAGGGCCTGCAGGAATGTGAGATCACCATCCCTTCATGAGGGCAAGATGTGTGGTGGGGCTTCCTGGACAACTCTGGGATCATCTTTTTAAAATTCTAACAATTCTACCAAAGAATAGCAATAATAAAAGCAGTAGGTGATGTCTACTGACTGTTTAGCATCTATTGGACATTGTGCCAAATCATCTGAGCAAGATTCTCACATCCAGTGAGGTTGAAAACTAGTGTCAGTTCTCTTTGGCATAGAAGAAAACTGAGGGAGGCTAAGTTAAAGAACTGTTCAGAGATGGGGTCATTCTAACCTGTTCAGCTTAGAATGGGGGCCTTGGAGCAAGTGGTTTTAGTGTCTTTGATTTCTACTGCCTGGAACTTGGCAGGACCAACCTGAGCAATGTCTGTGTGGATCATCAGAGATTCTGGGAGCCTTGAGTAGAATGGGAAAGTCTCAACTGAGGAGAGAGAAGATGGCTGGGGTCAGTTTCATTTCAGGCATTTAGTAATTGTGTGGCCTCTCTGCTCTGTGAACCTCTACGAGATGGGCATATTGCTTTTTTTTCATATATTTTTATTGTAATTAATAGAAGGGTTACATGATATTTGCCAGATAGATGGTGCATTAATTCCCATACATTGATACCCTTTCACATGTCTTGGTCCCCATTTCCCTCCCCCATACCCCCACCCCTCATCTTGTTTTCCCCCATTTCCTATCTAATTTAAAATAACCAAATACAAATATATCCAATAGGGCATATTGTTTTTAGTTGTTTAAATTAACCAGGTATCAGTAGCTCACACCTGTAATCCTAGCTACTCAGGAGGCTGAGATCTGAAGATTGTGATTCAAAGCCAACCCAGACACAAAAGTCCATGAGACACATGTCTCCAATTAACCAGAAAACTGGAAGTGGTGCTGTGGCTCAAAGTAGTAGAGCACTAGCCTTGAGCTGGAGAGGTCAGGGACAGTGCCCAAGCTCAGAGTTCAAGCCCCATGACTGACAGAAACAAAATAAATAAAAGTAAGATTAACCTGAGGCTGTGTAATTCCCGCCAAGGATACATAAAACACTATGGAGGAAAAAAAAAAGATTAATAATGACCTCAGTACTTGCCCTTGGCCCATAGGGAACATCCATTTGGAACAGAGCCTTGTAGTTAAGGTGGTAGCTGTGGACATGGGCTGGGTGTGGTTCATCCTGCACCAGGGATGATTTCCTGGCTTTCTTTGTCTTCCTTTTCCATGTACTGTGTATGGGGCTGAACTTCCAGGAAGCTTTTGTTGGCTCACTTTCTGAGTCTTTTCTCCTGCCTGGGGCTTTATTGATATTATGGTACATTAATCAGTGTGTTTTACTCCCATTTTTTTGATTCTTCACACTTCCTTCTCTCCACTTCTCCTTTCCTCCCTTTCTCTCTTTCTGCCACTTTGCTGTCATTAAAAACAAATCTCCACCCTAACTGGAAACACAACTGTCTCCATTGCTGCAGGTTTCAGATCAGCCTGCATGATGGTGGGGCTTTTTACACTAACAGAAGCTGCTGATGCATAACTCAACAAACAATCCAGATATGCTCCCAAATCTAAATTACTCACATCAGAAGGATCTCAGTGTTAAATGCTGTTTCTTAAAAACCCACTCTATTCATGCTGCTCCCTGTGCTTTTATCTTCCAGCATTTGTAAAATTCTCTGGAAGACTGGATTGCACAGAGTAGTTTTAACCTAAAATGATGACTGGGTTTTCCCATGGAGAATGTGGGCATGAGGTATCCTGTCCCCAGGCACCTGCCACTCTGGCAGCTGGCTGAGGCTGGGATTAGGGATGGCATAGCCAACCCCAGAAGTTCCAGTTGCACTAGTGGCCTTTTACCTGGGTCACAGGATCCTGATGGATCCGGGAGAAGTCACAATGCACCGTGGTCAAGTACGAACCCTTCGGAAGGGGTCTCCAGAGGGTCAGAGTCTGACTTTGTCATTAATCCACTGTTTGGCCTTTGGATGTTTCTGAACATCCTTGTGCCTTCATTTTCTTACCTATAAAGTATGGATAAAAATGAGTCTTGTCTCACAAGATTGTTGTGAGCATTAAAAGCATATATATATATGTATATATATATATGAGAGAGAGAGAGAGAGAGAGAGAGAGAGAGAGAGAGAGAGAGAGAGAGAGACAGAGAGAGACAGAGAGAGAGAGGGAGAGGGAGGGAGAGAGAGAGCGCTATGGAAGAATTGGATTATTCTAGAAATTTCTGTGGATGTCTAGGGAACTCCTGGGTATTTCCATTTTCCTTCTTGAGTTCCCCAGGTTTTAAAGCATGGGACTGGCTTGGATGGAGCCTCTTCAGTGTCTGACTCAGTCCCTAGAGTCTTGCTTTGACTATGTGGGATGCATTTGACCCAAGTCTATTCAGTTTTCAGAATCAGAAATTTACATTCACTGGGAAACAAACCAGTGTCCTATAACTGATGGGAATAAGACATCACACCAGGAAGTCTGTGTCCTGAACTTGAGTGCAGGCAGAGGCTCTGCCTCTGTAGGTCAGGTGACCTACTGGCTTAACTGTTGGTCTCTTGACCATGGAGACCTTGATATTCATTCTGTCATTGCTTCCAGGTTCAGTGGGGATGGGCCACACCTAAATCACCACTTATCACTTTCGCTGGGAGGCTGAGAATCAAGTGATGGCTGATATTTCCTTGTCTTTTTTGTTTTCTTTTGTACTGGTACTAGGGCTTAAACTCAGGGCATGGACACTGTCTTTTATCTTTTCTACTCAACGCTAATGTGTACCACTAGAGCCACAGCTCCACCTCAGGCTTTTGCTAATTAATTAGAGATAAGAGTCTCACAGACTTTCTTGTTCAGGCTAACTTTGAACCAGGATCCTTAAATCTCTGCTTCCTGTGGATTACAGACATGAATTACCAATGCCTGGGATCTTTTATTTTTTTCCCTTTGTAAGAGGCTCATTGAGCTTCACAGGATTCACCTGTGGCTATCTGTAGCATGGGTGGCATGGTTCTTAGAGCCCTTTCACACTACCTAGATGGGTGTGAGGGTATAATTGACAGCTTGCCTACCTCTGCTTCTGCCTCTGCAGCAGCTCAGGGGCCACTCCCCAGGCACTGAGTAGCTTTCTTAGATGTGTGAAGCTGGCTCTAGGACTCAGAAAGGACCTGCCCAACTCCAGTTCATCCTGCTGACTTCTAAGGCAAGGCTCTCTTTGAGGCCTCTCCATGCTTTAATGTAGGTCCTCTTCTCATAATCCTGGGGTCCGGCACAACTTCTTAGCCATTGGTCACCACCACTTCCTCTCCTCCACCAACCAGTCCTCATCCACAGCTGTACTAACTAATGTCTACGATTTTCCTTGTTGTATAGCAATAGGTATAAGCAAGTCTATGTTTTCCAAGAGCCTAGAAGACCTAATTGGGATTTTTTTTTTGCCCCTAGTACTTCTAGGAGTAAAAAAGTAGTGTAGTCTGATCAGTAGCCCCTGTGCTACTGACATTGGTTACTTCTATAGATGATGCAACTTGACCCCATGGCCCTGAAGATTGAGCCATGTTGATACACAATGAAGACTCAGCCTCAAAGCTGAGTCCCAGAGCTGTAAGGCTGGCATATCTGGGCCTCCAGCGGCCACAGAGGTCTATGGTTGATCAGAGGAAGATAGTAAGTGGGAATAAGTGTGGCACCTTAAAGCAGGACTGAAAATGCAGTAGGCAGCCAGGTGCCTCATGCCTCAGTGGCTCATGCCTGAAATTCTAGATACTCAGGAGGCTGAGACCAGTAGGATTGAGGTTTGAACCCTGGGCAGAAAAGTCAGCTAGACTCCATGTACAATTAAGTACCAAAAAGCTCGACTAGACATACAGCTGAAGTGGTAGCATGCCAGCCTTGAGCAAGCAAGCTGGGTGAAAGCATAAGACCCCTAATTCAAGCCCTAGTAAGAGAAGAGAGACAGGGGAGGGGTTGGGAAATAGGCATTAGAGAAGGAAGAAGAGAGAGGAAGAGGGAGGACAGAGGACAGAGCAGGAAGGGAAAAGAAACCACAGCAGAATCAACTGATTGCTCCTGACCAAAAATCCCTAGGGAGAGCAGTAGGACCAAGTGGGAAAGGGCTTCACAGATTCCCGGGCTCGGTTATGGCCCTTGCTTTGTACTGGTTGTTTTATTCACTGAGAAATAGTTACCATTGGCACCAGGAGCTGAGGGAATTTACCCAGCATCCCACAGTAGGATAATGGCTAGGTAGAAATGAGGACCTACCTAGATTCGTTGCTTTCAAAAGACTGTTCTTATTTCCCTGAGTTAGAATCACCAGCTCTGATGACAAGCTCAGAGAGGGAAAGTAACTGGCTCAAGGTAATACAGCTCATTAGCAACAGAGTTGGGACTAGAACCCAGATTTCCTCACTTGAATTGAGTATGTGTTACACATCCCACCCCTGATTCCTCCGGCTACCAGTTCCTTCACCTGCTCCCCTCATTAGCTATGGAGAAGGGGCCCTCTTGAGACTGGCATCTGTGGTGCCATCTGTACCAGATCAGCCCTGGAGTCTCAAGGGGATAGGACAGAGGCCGTCTTCCCAGCTGGGCATCACTTCAGAGGCGGGCAGCTCCGTGGCTGACACAGGGGCTG
The DNA here is from genome assembly GCF_031878675.1 of Megascapheus bottae. Classification (NCBI taxonomy): domain Eukaryota; kingdom Metazoa; phylum Chordata; class Mammalia; order Rodentia; family Geomyidae; genus Megascapheus; species Megascapheus bottae. The sequence continues at coordinate 70,286,228 of NC_143513.1, read as the reverse complement.
AATGGAAGAGCGGGCTTAGCTTGAACACAAACTGTATGCATCCCCCACTCCCCACCTCCTCCCATGTGTCCTGGGTCTCAGTCAGGACTTGACTATATAAATAAATAAATTCTAGATGGCTGCTAGCCAGGCAGACACCCAGGTTGTCAGAGCACTGGGAAGGTCAGACAGGGATGCCAGTGAGCATGGGAAAGGAGGTGGTAGGAGGTGGGGAGGGTGGAAATGAGTGGCCTGGGTTTCACCAGCTCTGTGCCTGGAATTGGAAATGGGCCAGCACAAAAGAGCGGAGGCTCAATGTTCTAGTACAGTGGTCTTGTGGGTGCCAGCCAGTCCAAACTTCATGCCCTCATGCCCTCTGCTCTCATGGGTGCCAGGAGTGTCTTCTCCTATTACCCATCCTAGGTTAAAGTCTATCCATCTCTCTTTCTGGTCCACGAGTTTATATTCTCTCTTTGCCCTCTGTATTCTCTGCACAGTGGAGTACAGTAGGTGCTCACTACACCTCAGATAAGTGAGTGAATGTGTAGCTAATAGCAAAACTGAGACCTAAGAAATCAAATTGTCAGGACTCTGGACACTATCTAAAAACTCAGTTGAGTTTTTTACTTATAGGTCTGACTTCCAGGTCACAGCCAACTACACATCCGTGGGTTATGAAGCCTTGAAACCAAGATCAATTCAGTAGATCATCACATGCCAGGCATTTGGTGATGTTTGATCAACAGATAAGCAGGGCCCAAGGTGGGGGACTGGATATACGACATGCTCCAGGAGCCAAGGAGCCATTGACCCAAATCATTTAATTTGCTCGTGCTCATCTCGGCTAGGGAAATGGAACTACTGGGGTGACTTTGGGTGAGGCACTCAGCCATGAGAGCCTAGCTTTGAGGGGGTCTCTTGGTTTAGGAATTGGCAATGTCAAGGGAAGACAACGCCCTTGATAGAGCCCATGCCAAAGGCAGGGTAGGGAGATAGGGAGGATTCTCAGGGATGTGGCTGCAGCCTAGGGCCCCTAGAAGGGGGTCTCCCGTGAGAACCTACATAGTACATTGACAAGACTAATGACGCTGTGGCTTGTCCCCTCACATGAGCCCATATTGAAGGTTTTCATTAAGGACTCAGTGGGAACTGATTGAAGCCAGCTTGCACACCAGACAGAGGCAGAGACAAGCAGAGGGGGGGGGGGAAGGGAGGGTCAGAAAAAGACCCATGAGCTTGCAACCTCCGTGACTCCAAGCTCCAGACAGAGCCCTTAAAAGGATGTGAAGGGCCCTTAATGCTCAAAACAGTTTAGAGACGAAATTCCAGCTGAAGGTACAGAACTGGGGTGACTGATAGAGCCCTTGTAGACAGAAAGCAGTCAAGATCTAAATAAACATGACAGTCTCTGGCTACTAGGTTGTACAATTGAATGGTCTTCAACTCCTTGACCTTGGACTTTTCACCTAGTTAAGTGCCCCATTTCCTGATAGCATTTCAGAAGGCTCTCTAAATCCTTTGTGCTCACTCTGCTAGGTGTAGTCTAGATCTGGGAGTGTGAGAGTGTTCATTGTCTGGTGGGTAGCTTCTAAGCCAGTGGCATCTAGCCATAGATGGGCTGTTCACCTTCCCTCAGCTTTTCCTTTCCTCCAGGACTGCCCAATTTATTGACTTTCTCTAAAATAGTTCAGTTTGAAGATTCTGTACCCCTCTTTAATTTTTGCTCATGGGTGTTACTGAGGGTTTGAACTGAAGGCCTCACATTTGCTAGGCATGTGCATTATTGCTTGAACTATTCCTCCTGCCCTTTTTGCTTTGCTTGTTTTTGTTGTTGTTGTTATTTGTTTGAGACAAGGTCTTGATGTTGTGTCTTGGACAACTTGGACTGTAAGCCTCCTATTTACACTTCCTGCTGCATACCTGGAATGACAGATATGGACCACCATAGTCTCCTCCCCACTTCTCCCCTGCTTCCTGTGAACTGACCTTGAATTGTGATGTCCCTGATGTCAGACTCCTGAGTAGCCAGGATTGCAGGAGTTGAACCACTCTGCCCATTTTCACAACAGTCTTGTATTCTCAAATTTAGTTGAGATCCTTCAACACGAAGTAACACTTTGACTTAAAGCTATTATAGAGAAAACTTTTGTAATCTCTTAACCCAGGACTGTGGTCAGTAAAGCCAATTTGGCAATAGGAAATGAATGGGGCACCTCTCTTACTTCAACGTGCATGGCAGGGGGAAGGAAGGAGGACCTTTACAAGTGCAGATTCTGACCTCAGTTTGGGGGAGTGTCTGAGGATCTGCTTTTCTAACCAGCTCCCACTGAAGCCAATTCTCTTGGTCCTTGTACTTCTCACTGAGTAGAGGTCTAGACCAGTAACCTATCAGATATGGCCTGTGAACCATAATGGTCTACACCGAAATGGAAATACAAACATCCAGGGTGTTGTGGCTCACACTTATAACCCTGGCTATTGGAGACTGAGATCGAAGAATCTTGGGTGGAAGCCAGCCCTGGCAAAAAAGCCATCGAGACTCCATCGTTACATAACTAGCAAAATACTATACTAGAAGCATGGCTTAGGTGATACAGTGACAGTTGTGAGTGAAAATACCAAGTGAGTGTGAGTTCCTGAGTTCAAGGCAAGGTACCAGCACAAATAATAATAAAACTCACTATTGTAACTATTGTATATTATATATAATTATATGTAGTATAACATTGTATATTATATATAATTATATGTAGTATATATGTAGTATATATAATTATATGTACTATATGCATATTATTATAACATAACAATATAATTATATATGATACAATAATAGTATTTTAATAATAATTCAAAACAGTATTATTCATAATCAGTATAATAATTTTATTATGGTATTATACATAATTTATAATTATGTGACATAATTTATAAAATATAATAAACAAATGATTTATAATTATTTACAATATAATGTATAACTGTATAATTATTATAAATAACATAATCATTTATAATATAACATATAATTATATGATTATTATAGATAATTTGTACTGATAATATAACATAATTACATAATCAGTCTAAATAATGTGTACTTATTTATAATATAGCATAATTATTACAAATAATTATAATTGAATTATGGTGTTTTGAATAATAAGATGGTGTTATTTTTGAAGTAGTATAATAATATTATTATTTTGATAACATGTTGATATTGCTGCAATGTCTCAGACTGTTGTCAATGAGTTTGTACTTTCTGGCTTTACATTTTACTTTGCTAGACATTTGTTTTCCTGGTGATTGTACAGAACAGCTCTTCACCATGGACAGGTAGGGCAGACCTCGTCTAGAAGGCAACAGATTGCTTCACAGTCTTCAGTCTTCTCTTGCAGATTCTGGGAGATTTTGTGCATGTCCTGAGTCACTCCACACACAAAAGTGTACTGTCTTTGGGGGACAGAGCCCGGGGACTGAAATCCTTGCCAAGGATTTCCAGCCAGATTTTCTGGCAATAGTCTTCTCCTATGTTGTTTTCCCAGCACAGCTCTCTGTTTTCTTTCTGAGGCTGAATCCCAGGTATCTCAGACAACAGTTCACTTTAGGGCTACGGGTAGGGAATGCCAGGAAATGACAAGAGAGAGGTTTCAGGGTGGGAGGGCACTCTGAGAGCACAGCCTGACGCGAACCCCTTCCTTCAGCCCACTGTAGGATTTCCCTCCATGGAGACATCCATCTGCCCCACTTCTGAGAGAGAAAGAAAGCCGGGCTGAAAACCAGGCAAGTGAGGAGGCTTCCTGCCTGGCGTGCTCACAAGGGAGGGCTGGGTGTAAATGAAGCCAGCCTAGTGGAGTCATGATGGGAATGGGGCCAGCTGGAACCTGCTCATGGCTGACCTGCGGTCATTTGGCAGGACCCACACTGCTGGAGGAGTGGTCAGAGACAAAAACACCGTCTAGTTTTCTCCCTGCAGAAGCTGCCTGTGTTGTTCTTGGACTGCTATGGACAGTCATGTGTCCTGTCCAGACCTGGGAGGGAGGAGTGGGGGGAATGGTCCTGGAGATTCCGGACTGGAAAGTCAGCTTTTGAATCTACCTTCTTTCTCCCATTCTCCAGCCTTGGTGCCTGGTTCACTGTGGCGTTATCTTCTAGGCTGACATTGTTATCAATTGTTATAATTATTGGTTTGAACTCAAGGCTTTGTGCTTGCTAGACAGGCGTTCTACCACTTGAAATACTCCTTACGTTGTGGGTTTTTTTATTTGTTGTTTTTTGTTGTTGTTGTTGTTGTTGAGACAAGAATCTCACTATATAGATTAAGCTGGCCTTGAATGTGCAGTTCTCCAGCCTTACTCTGAAAGCTGTTGAGATAGTAGGGATGTTGGATTCCGATGCCTTCTGACTGATTACCTTCTCTCCCAGTTTCAGGATCTCTAAAATTTAGGTGCTCGGTGGATCTGTTCTGAGATCTGCTAACCATCTTTGATAAATACTGATTAAGTTTTTTAATCAGAGAAAAGGCATTAATATTGAATAACTACATGTTAAATCATTTTTACCTCCTTTAGAATCAGTGCTCAACAGGATATGGTTTGGGTCAGGCCTACATTTAAGTGAATGATCAGATTTTGATTTGTACCTCTGATTTATTGCATGACCCTGAACTGCTTTATCTTTGGGGTTGTATCATTTGTGAGTGGGGTGCCAGGTTTGTTATAGGCAAGGGCTTGTCACTAAGCCTGTGCATATGGACATTTGCACTCACTCCCCTGTTTATATAAGGCAGGGCTTCTAAGATGTTCTTCCAAAGACAAAGTTGAGCCATACTATCGTGAGTTATTCTCCTTTGCTGTCCAAGGCTAGTCTACCACATGGCTAACTTGACAGATGCCTGGGGCTGGGTGAGATACCCAGGCCAGAGATCATAGGCTTTACCATTTGGTCCACCCAGGATTTGGCCTCAAGGTCTGTGTCCTCATATGTCTTGTCCCAATGCCAAAGATTCTCCAGATATTTTGTGAAACTGAGTTTAGTGTACACATTGACTGAAGATGGGAAATAGAAGGGCCTTTGTCACCATGTTGCCGTACCATGGTCTAAGACTTATTAAGGCCTTGTTTAGTGCCTGCCACCAGCCTATCTGCCCTTCCCCCCAGCTGCAGGTGGGCCCCAGATTCCACAGAGCAACAATTACTGCAGGTCTGTGCTCCAGCTGTTAACTAAACTGAGGGGGACTTGAGAGCTGCATGGACTTATTTACTGTGTTGTCAGCCCTGGATATTGAAAAATGGAAACAGGCCAGCCAGCATCTGACTCAGCATGACCCCAGCCCTCCATCCCAGTTCCTTCCCTAGGGGAATTATAACCTCTGAAAGTGTCTCTGCTTTTTAAATTTGGGTAGTCTGTCTCTCCTCTCCCTCCACCTCCCCACCCCCCCCACACACATACCTCAGGTGCCCTGTGGGCATTTTGCACACTAGAGTAGAGGAGCAGTCAACCTTCCTGGTGATACACCTTGTAAACTTTAGCCAGGCTGACTCCCTGTCAGAATATGGCTGTTTCCCGGATCTGATAGGACACGGTGATCTCACATTCATTTGTCTACTTCTGGAGCCAAGCCACGTGGATAGTGTGTGTGTGACTAGGGGCAGGGGGCACAAGGCAGCAAGGGTGGAGCTTCCTCCCTCCCTAATGTAGCATTAAGTCAGTCACTCAGTGCTCACAATCACACAAGCCTCTGTAGGGAAAAGAAGTGGAAGCTGGGAATGCATACTGAAGCCGATCATATGTGCAAATGTTCTGTCATTCCTGACACAGGAGGGCACCTCCAAAATTAGTCAGTGCTGATGAATCCTCTTATTGTAAAACAAAACAACGGTGGTTACAGATCAGCACAAGCCATAACCCCTACATGGTTAGTGTCCAACATTGTTCTTAATCTCAGTGTTGGGGTCCATGATCAAAGGAACGAGTCTGACACAAAAGCAGAAGTTGGAAGTGAAGTTAAACAGAGTTTTATTCCGTGCCTAGCATCGAAAATCATACTGACCGGTAAGGGTCTACTGGAGGATATGAGTGAGAGAGTGACCCTGCCTAATCTCACAGGCTACTTTTATAGGCCCCAGCCATGTGGTTGGGCTGGCCATACACAGGTGGCCAATGGAATTCAGCATGGTTGATTGATGGCTGGGGCAACCACTGACACCTTTGCTGTTTGAATGGACCTATCATCTCTGTGGGCTTCTGGCTAAAGGGAGGGAATTCCCTGGCAGGCCAAGGTGGTTGGGGTGGGGAGGAATTCTGGTAACTCCACCTGGTTTAACTGCTCTTGTAATCTGAGCTGTTATCAGGGATTCTACAGCTCCCACCTTAGGTCAAGTCCTCCTTTGTCCTAAAGATGGGAAATGCCTATAGGGGATGGATTTTGGGGAAGTCAAGAAAGGGGCCCCTTCACTCAGGAGACTGGGGACTTGGATTGAGAAGGAAATAAGAACACAGAGTGTCATGACTCCCATAATGTCAGCTGACTCCATAGGAAATGAAGCATAAGAATGCACTACATTGGGCACCGGAATCTCACACCTAGAATCTTAGTTACTTGGGAAGCTGACATCTGAGGACCATGTTTCCAAGTCCATGAGACTCTTACCACCAATTAACCACCCAAAATCTAGAAGTGGAGCTGTGGCTCAAGTGGTAGAGTACTGGCCTTGACCAAAAACCTCAAGGATCAGCTCCCAGGCCTGAGTTCAAGACTCAGTACCAGAAAATACATGCGTGCGCACGCACACACACACACACACACACACACACACACACACACACACTTTCTCACCCACCTACCCCCCCCACACACACACAGGAAGAAGAATAAGAAAGGAGGAGGAGGAGGAGGAGGAGGAGGAGGAGGAGGAGAAGGAGGAGGAGGAGGAGAAAAATGCATTAAGGCAAAATGGTTTTTGCTGTCAGTACCAGGACTTAAACTCAGAGCCTTACACTCTTATTTGCTTTCTTGTTTGGGGGCTAGCACTCTACCAAATGAGCTATATCTCTAGCTGGCATTTTGCTGGTCATGTGGAGACATTTCCTCAAAGGCTTTACTGCTGGGCCTGGCTCTGAACCGCACTCCTCCAGATCTCAGCCTGTAGGAGTCAGGATTACAGGCATGAGCCAATGATGCCAGGCAGAAGTGGGTTCTGTTGTCTGAGATCTCATTTGAGTGGGCACTCTCCCTGTCTGATGGTTATAGTCCAAGAAGTGGGTTTCCTCAAAGTCTATATACAAGGCCCAGGTAAAGAAGAGTCTGTGGAGGGGCTGAAAAGCATGATAAACAGTTGTTGAGAAACGAGTCCCAGGAGTACACAAAATTCACTCTGGTTTCACTGATGTGTGACTACTGGGAGTTCTGGCTTGTACAACACACTTAGGAAAAAAGTTTGTAAATATTTAGCAAGAGCCTTATAAATAGGCAAATTCACTGAACCAGGGATATTTTTTTTATAGGAATCAATTCTAAAAATTGAAATGGGTGCTGATCACTGAGATACATTTTTCAGCATTACTTAGCATATCAGATATTGAAATTGTGCCAAGAATTGTTGGTGCATACTTGTAATCTCAGCATTTGGGAAGTTGGTGCCAAAGGATTCAAAGTTCCAAGCCAGAAGTAGTAACTCTCAGGTTTCGGAATTCATCGAAAGACCTTGTCTCAAACAAACAAACAAACAAACAAGCAAAAACAAAAAAAAACTTCATCAAATTCATGCTTAATACTCCTCTGTAGAGGAATGGGTAAACTGATTTGGTATATTATGCAGTTGTGGAAAATTTAGTGTTTCAAGGGCAATCTTGTAACTGATGTCATGTTATCACATTAAGTGAAAAAGCATGGTACAATTAAAGGCTTTTTTTTTTTTTTTACAAGGCACAAAATAAAAACCAGAAAAAGAATCTACCAAAATGCTGACAGCAGTTGTGTTTAGAAAACGGAACAAGATGTGCTTTATTAATTTTTTCCCTCTTCACCCACATGTTTCTAACCTTTTCTGCAAATGAGTACTTATTGACTTTATAATTTGAACAAAGCTATAAAAATAGAAAGAGCTCCAGAGAATGTTTTGGGTGGCAACTAGGCCTTACAGCAAAGCTACTTTTAAAATGTCAGTGTCCAGTGCCAGCCAATGAACACAGCAGTGGGTAGAAATAGGGTTTGCTGGCCAGCCTGGCTCAGATGCCTTACCATGGGTCACCAGTGGAAACACAGGCATAGGCATAAGCCTTCTCCACTGCTGGGATAAAGTGGAAAGCCAACTCGAATTAAATACTATCTGTGAAGGGTGAACTCTGTTTTGAACAGAGGAGGATTAAGATATATATATATGTATATTATATATTAATCCTACATAGAAGTCATTACACTTAAGAATTCACATGCTTAGACCAGGCATGGTGGCTCACACCTTTAATTCCAGCTGTGCAGAAGGTGGAAATGAGGAAGAATATATGGTTTAAGACTATGGAAGAATATATGGTTTAAGACTATCTCAAGGCAAAAAGTTAACAAAGCCTCATCACAGCTAACACATAGGGCTTAGTAAGGTATATCTGTAATCTCAGCTATGGGGAAGGATAGATTTCAGTCTGAGTTTGGCTCCAGGGAAACACAACCCCTGAGATTCTATCCAGAAAAATAACTAAAGCAAGAAAGGCTTGGATCAAATGGTAGAGGGTGTGCTTAGCAAGTGCAAGGCTCTGAGTTCAAATCCCAGTACTGCCATTAAAAAAAACTTAGAATTTACAATCCTATCCAGAAACACAATAATTGAACATATTCATAAAATATAGTACACAAATACAATATTATAATGTTACATCACATTATCATAATATAACTACACTCCTGTACATCCATATTTGTGTATATTTATAAATGCCCACATGTACATGCCCAATATGCACTCATATATACATACTTCAAACACTCTTCAATGTATTGGCAACTTGGACAAGATGGGATAACTGTTCAATGGAAGATAAGCACTTATTCTAGTCTGTTGGTGACACTGGCTTTGAATCAAAAGGACAGTGTCTGAATGCATCATTTTGATAGCAATAACAATGATTGCCAACCATGCTGATTCTCATCTCTGTCTCTGTTTCTGTCTCTGTCTCTGTCCTGTGTCTGTCTGTCTGTCTCTCTGTTTCTCTCTCTCTGAAGTAGTAGCAGTCTTCATCTGTGAAATGCCATGTGTGTTGATTTTAAATTTGTGATCCTTTTTGTCAGACTTGACTATGCATATCTAGGGTGAAAGGCTCCTGGAGATCTGTAGAATCCTGCCTGTGGGGCCTCCTGTTTACTTCTCACTGGATTTCCCCAAGGCGAACTTTGAATAGCCAGCCCCATCTTACCCAGGAAGGAAAGCAATGGTGGGACAGGCCATGGGAAGGCAGAGACTGGTGGCAGCAGCAGGGGTTTTCTTGTCCACATTGTGCCGCTCAGCTGGTCAAACATTATCCAGGCAGGCAAAGCAAACAAGGCAAGAGGTCCCTGCTCTAGTCCAAGTCCGTGGGTTGCTCTGACCTCTGAGACTGCTGTACTCTTAGCTATGGTCCTTCTTCCTCTCCTGGGAACTTCAGGGGACAAGGGGAAAAGGCCACCATGCATTAGAAAGTACATCCAGGGTCCTCCCACATGGCCAGCCAGACGGCTCTCTGGTTCCCTTTCTTCCCCTTTCTTGGATTTTCTGGTCCCCTGTGGCCTTTTTAATTCTTTGTTTCCCCTCCATAAAGCAAGCAAACAGATAGAAGTGTGAAAAATTGATTGAGAAAAGCTGGAATGACTCACCATTCCGGTGGGGGTGTCAGGAGGCCCGAGGGGGAGGGGATGTGGCACAGATGTTGAGCAGACACCTCTGGTTCCTGGCCAATTGCAGGCCACGGGACCACGCAGGGTTGTGTGACCATTTACCTGCCTCCGGACTCAGGTCAGGGCTCCTACAACCACTCTGTCTTGGGCCTGAGTGAATGCATAGGATCCTAGCAGTTCCTCTTAATTTGAACCTGGTTTGAACCACACTAAACCTATTCTCCACATTTACCCCTAATTGTGAGCATGTGGGAAGTAGAGTATGGGCTAATGCTGTTCAATCCTGGGTCTTACTAATATTTGACCAGAGGTTACTCAGCTGTGTTTGTATGTCTGACATGTCACTGGAAATTTAAAGTTACCCTGGATGTAGGATTGTGGTTAGGCTTCTCTATCTCCATCCCTCCTTCCCTCCCTACCTTTCTCCCTCCTACTTTTCTTTTTGCCCCGCTTCCTATGCTAGGAATGGAATCCAAGCTGCTAGGTATGTGTAACAAGCTCTCTCCAGTGAGCTGCACAACTACCTTTGGGATGAATTTGAGAAACGCTACGCAGCTTTCTTTTTGAAAGTCATTGTATACTTAAATATTTTAAAGTACCTGAGAAATCTAATGATGGGTTGTTGGTTTGCATTTGAATGTTCCACATGAATTTGGCCACGAAATCACGTTGTAGATCATCTCTCTTTGTGAATATTACTTCTTAGAGGACATTGTTCCAAGGCCAATGGGAACATAATGGAGTACACAGCTTTGTTCTCTTCCTGATACCTTTAAGAAGACAGGAAAAGATGAGGGAATGGGAGTTTGAGTCCTGCTTTCCTTGTCTGCTATCTATGAAGCCTTATAGAAATCTCTAAGCCTTAGTTTCCTCATCAAGAATAAGGATAGAACCACAACACACTAGCGCTCAATTGGCGTGTTCTGATGATTGTAACATGCCCACTACTCCATGTGATTATAAGCTAAGGACCAGTGGCCCATGCCTTGTAATGCTAGCTATTTAGGAAACTGAGATTTGAGGACCAGAATTTGAAGCCAACTGGAGTAGGAAAATCTGTAAGACTCTTTCCTTCCAATTACCCCTCCCCACCAAAAAAAGTTGAAAGTAGCACTGATGCTTAAATGGTATGGTGCCAGCCTTGGGCATAAAAGCTCAGTGACATTTCCCACGCCCTGAATTCAAGCCCCAGAACCACACACACACACACACACACACACACACACACACACACACACACAATTATAAATATAATCCATAGACAATGAAGTTACCTTGCAGCTATGCAGAACTCTAATCCATTTGGGAAACTTGAGTCTCCAACTCACAAGCTTTCCCTAAGTATCCTAAGTAACCTGATCTCCTGTTCGTTCTTAACCTCAGCAGAGGCAAATTCTTCCTGCTGATGCTCCTACTTTATTCAAATTGAACCCAGGCCATTGTTCCTAAGATGTGGCTCCTGGGAATCATGAAGGTGTCGGATCTTGTCAGACATGTGCATTCACCACCCAGACATCCTGTATCAGGTGTTGGGTTTGGTAAGTTTTTCAGATGATGCTGGTACTCACACTGAGGTGTGGAAACCACTTCCCTAGAGCATTTCCTGTGTGGACTTTGCCAAAAGTGGTTGATGGTCCCTTGGGCTAGGTTCTCATCTTGGTACATGAAACCTACCCTTTCTGCTTTTCCATCTCTGTCTTGGGGGAGTGCTCTTTCCTGGGATGTAGACATTCATGTTGTATGATAATCTTTGAGCCTCATCCCATGAGACGAAGGGCCACATTATCTGTTTTCCTCCATGCATATTCCACGCCCCTTGGCGGGGTCTCAAATCTCAGCTATCTGCACCAGGCACTAGCTGCTTGAGCCAAGAAGACCTCAGTATTGCAGAGGAGGAAAAACAAGCTCTCTGGGGGAGGAGCGTTGGATAAATATATGCCTCCTCCTTATCACCATGGGGCCTGGTGCTGCCCTTCATACAGGACCGCAGTGCTGCAAATTCCACTGGCCGCTCTCCACAGGGAGAGTTGAGCAATGGATAACAACTGTCGGGAGGGCTTTTTTTCTTTGGTATTTTGGTTCATTAAAAAAGTTATCAGTCATTCCCCAGAAGCCTCAAGGGGAAAGGCTGCTTCTACTCCAGGAATCCCACCTGGGGCCAGTTTTACAGCTCTTTACCATGTCCCAAGCTCTAACTTGGCATGTACATGATGTGGTGAGGCTTGCCCCTGGGTGTAGAAGCAGGAAAGAGAGATAGTTGTGGCTAGGTCAAGACCAGGTCTCCCAGCATTAATAGTCAAGTGAGAATTAACAACTGAGATCTAGGCATGCTGTGCATACCCCGTAGGACAATTGTTTGGCTGTTCTTTCATTGTCGATGGAATTTTCAGACACTGTGAAGAACTAGAGCTCCAGATTTCAGAAGTCTAGATTCTAACATTGGCTTTGTCACTGCTAGTGTGTGATCTTGAGTGAGAATATTTCATCATTCATTCATGCTTTTCTTCAAGAATCTTGGTTTGGCTGGCACTGAATATTTTCTTGGCATTATGGTGGTCACTGGACATATGTCCTAGTAGATGCTCAGCTCCTGCTCTCAAATACTGCTGGGGTGGTTTACACAAAGTCTATTGAGTACCAAAAGATAGTTCCTGGATGCTAGAGAGAGAGTAACACTTTTTAGACAAGGTTTTGAAATGCCATTTCCACTTTGTCCTAGGGTTTTGTAAAAATCATGGTGTAGCAACCTAGGTCTCTTGTGTCGTAGACTCTCACACAAAGAAGGGACATATCACCTGAATTAATCAACCCAAGGGAACTTACATATACTCTCTCCCTATATCCACCAGCCATTGCCCTTACCACCCCCTAGATAAGTGCCCACCACCTCTGGGAACGGGAAGCTTTAACACCAACTGTAGTGGACATCTGTTAGAGCCAGTAAAACTGATGCCTGCTGGATGACAGCAGTCTTCTCATTTGGTAATTCTGTTGGCTGCCATCTTGGTTTAAAGCTGCTATCTCCCCTTGAATGGAATTCCAAATTGAAGTGGTTCAAATACTCTCAAGGTAGCAGAGACTCTGCAATGATGTAAACCATTCTCATTCTTTCGTTAGATACCACTTCATATATGAGAAGTCTGGGACTTAGAGAAGTAAATTGACTGGCCCAAGTTAATATTTGCTTTGGCTGCTATCCAAGAAACTTCCTGGCATGTCTGTTTTTTTTAAGAAATAAGAAGCAGGCAAAATACAACTCCTGTAGTTATGGATGGGCAGAGTCCTCAGAAATTACACCCCTATCCAGCAGCAGAAACAGCTGGAGACATACCATGCCTCATGCCTCCCTGAACTCTCCAGAATCTAGGGATTGTTTCATGATGGGCAAGTTAGTGTTAACCAATAACTTAGGACAAATAACACCAAGAATATACTAAACAACAGCCATGTGCTAGGGGTGGTAAGAAGCTAGATCTCTGATTAAACTCTTTTACTCATCTTTCTAAAGTATGTTGCCGTGTGTGTGTGTGTGTGTGTGTGTGTGTGTGTGTGTGTGTGTGTGTTAGAGAGAGAGAGAGAGACAGAGACAGAGACAGAGAGAGACAGAGAGAAGGAGAGAGAGAGACACAGAAACAGAGAGAGTCAGAGTCAGCAAGGTGGGGGAAGAAGGGAGGGTGATACTGAGGATTGTGTATAGGGCCTTATACTTAATAGCCATTGCTCTACCACTTGAGCCATTCCTCCAGCCCTTTTTATCTTGTTTGTTTGTTTGTTTGTCTGTTTGAGATAGGGTCTCCCTTTATACCTGGGCCCTCCTGGGCTATGATCTCCCTACTAGTGCTTCTCCACATCACTGGGAATGACTAACATATGCCACTGATCCCAGCCACTGGTTGAGATGGAATCTAACAAGTTTAGGATGACCTCAAGCCATGATTCCTCATTCTCCACCTCCCAAGCTTCTCGGGATTATAGGCTTGAGCTCCTGGCACATGTTGCCAGTTTTCTAAAATGGGCACAATAACTATTTTCATGGCTTGAGAACACCAGACTTCTGGCACAGAAGAACAAAGTCAGTGAGCTGAACCAATGAATGCCAAATTCCTGGTACCACTGTGACTCCTGAGCATAACTTAGGGTAGCTGACAGAAGCAAGGTAATTGGAAACAGTGTAGTAGTCCAGCCAGGAACACATGATAGGAAGGGCAGGGAATGGAGAAGCCAGACTGCTCCTCCAATCCTGTCTCCTAGTAATTGTGGAAGAACCATGTGTTAATCCAAGTAGGCCAATTAGGTGAAGCAGTCATGGGCTGCCTATACATGGCAGCTAGGGAAACCTCTTCTCTACATCCAATGGCGCTGCCTAAAGCCTCTCTTTTATACCATCTAAGGCTGTGCTGTGAAAATCAGAGCTTCTGCCGTGACGTCTCTCACGGGACCCTAGCCCCATCATGATCCAGCTATCACGGCCTGCCCCCTTCTTCCAGTTCTTGGGAAGCAGTGATTTTCAAGTAAAGAGCACAGTATGCTGCTGATTTCTGCTGGTGGCCACTGAGGGGCCAGAGGAAATCAAAGGGTCCTTCCCTGCAGTGAGGCATTGAGGTGGTCCGGGGCCTCAACGCACATCCAGAAGGGGAAGCAGCTGCTTCTGCAGACACTGGGGGTGCTGTGATGACAGGATGCTGCATCCAAGGCTGGGGGCCGTGCCCTGCTCCTCAGTGCCATCCAGATATGGTGAACAACTGAGAAGGAAATGGATCGCACACCTTGTTGTTTCTACCTGCCAGTGAAAGTGGTTCTTGGGGTGCTCTCTTCTTTTCCACCTTTCCTCCTCTCCCTTCATCCTACGGGCTTGCAGAAGTCCTGTGTGTGGGAAAGCACTGGGTGCATCAGAAGCCATGTTCTGTCTGTGCCATCCTCTGAGATTCTGTGAGGAAGAGGCAAGGGGCAGTTGGCTTGGGCAACTGAAATCATTTGGAACAATTTTAGTAGGAAGTGGAGATAATGTATTTATTTCAAGATCTGGTCTTTTTCCAACTGGGTCTCTCTAAACAAGACTACTAAACTGCTATTTCATAATATAACTGTGCCTTATTCACCAGCTTTTCCTAAATTGCCTTTCAAGAAAGATTGGGGGGGCAGTGGGAGACAGAGAGCAATAGTGGGAGAGAGAAAGAGAGCGAGAGCGAGCGAGCGAGAGAGAGGGGGGGGAGAGAAAGAACTCCAATTGTCTCAGAGAGAATATCTAGGGAATATCATGTATATATTTTTCTCTGTGTTTTGTTTTTTACAAAATTCATGAGGCTGGGAGAGGAGGTTTTGCTAACATTCATGTTTGATGAGGAGCGTACAATGCAGGCATAAGAAGTTTCCATAAGCAAACATTGCCAAAGGCAGGTATAGCCTTTTCCCACTACACCCAAGAAGGTAATTAACCTACCTCTGCAAAGGTGGACCTGGCAGGACAGAGAGGCACAGGGAATCACCTGGAAACCCTGGGGCAGGTGGAGGGCAGGGCAGGTGATGGTTAGTCTGTGTTCTTTCTAGGACAGTCTTGGGGACAATTTCTTCTGATTACAAACCCAGACCTGAGGCACAGGTAAGCCATGCTGATGGAATGAAAGGGGATGGAATACAAGCATCTTTGCCAGATGGAGATATTAAGGGGGCTGGGGAGAGTCTCTTCTACCTTAACAGTGATTGATCAGCCTCCTGAGAAACGGTTATCACAGAGCAAATCGCTTCCTGGGAACAGAAATTTAACTGCAGCAATTTCCTTTTCTTATGGTTTGCTTCTTACTGAAAGTGCCTTGACTAACATTGCTGGTTATAGTCTCTGAGGTTGAAGGACTTACCAAAAAAAGCACTTTGTACAGGAAGGTAGGTATTTTGGAGAACGAAGTGGAGTGTAAATGAGGAGAAATAGCTACTTAGTTGGGAAGCAGTGGGCACAGGGACTTATTTATCACTAGGCTCCAGAATGAGCGCGAAACACTTAAAGCATCCTCCCTTCCTGCATCCTCAGTGCTTCTACTCTGTCTACATGTACCATTGGTAATTTCCCCTTAGCATGTAAATTCTGAAGACTTTGTAGCAAACTTCATCCAACCCCTGTGCTCACGCCAACATGGCTGATAATGATGAATAATGCCCCTTTCCATCTCCCCAGCTCTCAATAGACATACTTTCAAATCCTTGTCTAAATTTGACTCATTCAGCAAAATCATAGGGCAGCCTCTACAGATGTGGCCATTCTGATCTTGCTGGTAAGGATGCCAAGCCTTGGTGAGGTTCTGGCATTTGTCTGAGGTCACATCTGCTGGAATGGCATTCAGATCCCATTGTCCATTCTTTTCTATCACACAAGGGGATCCTGAAACTAGCAGGAAGAATAAGTCTTGCTCCCCTTGATTCCTGAAAGCCATTTTCCCTTTTTATATCCCATGCACATTCCTTTATC
The DNA here is from genome assembly GCF_031878675.1 of Megascapheus bottae. Classification (NCBI taxonomy): domain Eukaryota; kingdom Metazoa; phylum Chordata; class Mammalia; order Rodentia; family Geomyidae; genus Megascapheus; species Megascapheus bottae. The sequence continues at coordinate 70,269,918 of NC_143513.1, read as the reverse complement.
CTGACCAAACATGATGCATGATTCAATCTGTCCATAGCATTGTCCCACTCTTTCACTGATCCCAAGAGTTTCTTCTAGGTTCAGATGTGACTTGCTGCAGGAAGTCTTCACTAATATATCTCTTCCATCCTCTTTATTTGCCCCTGCACAGACCAAACCCCTCTAGTGCTTAGATTCCTACTTGGTCCTTACACACACACACACACACACACACACACACACACACACACACACACACACACATTGGCCCAAATCATCTTGTGTATGGCTATTTAGTCAGCTATCTTTGGGTCCTCTGTGGCCGCACATGGCATGTATTCATAGTAGAGGTGCTGTCAAATTCAGATGGTCTGTGTCCTAAGAAAATGATGTTGCAATTATTGTAACTCTAAAATGCATTTAATATAATGACTAACCTAACCTACCTTAAATGTCCTCAGAACGCTTGGAAAGTTGGACAATCATCCTACACAAAGCCCATCTTGTGGTGAATGCCCAGCATCATTCATTAAATATCACACTGAAAGAAGAGGCAGATGAGTGTAGGAATGTTTGCTTTTGTACCATCACAAAGTCATGAAAACTGAAGTCAAATCATAGTAACTGGGAGGTCATCTGAATTTGCTTTGGATCCCAGTCCACATACATAACTAGAATAGTGAACCCAAGGGAAAGTGCCTCTGTGAGTTTAAAAATCCTGCCTTAAATCATTCCAGGAGCTGGGCGGGGATGGATTTGGCACAGTTAGGATTGCTGGAGAATATTCAAAGGTGAGCGTGTATCTGTCCTATGAGCCCTTCCAGGGGACCTTTCCCAACACAGTCTTGCCCCGGCTCTGCAGGGACAATCTGGTTGGAGAAGACACGTGGGTGGATGTCAGTGTCAGAAACCTTGTGACAGCCAGGATGGACATAGCAAAAACATGGATGCAGTGGCCTTGCCTTTGTTGGTCTTTTCTTAAACACACACACACACACACACACACACACACACACACGCACACTATAGCACACTAGCTATCAAAAATCTTCCTTTGACACGTTGAAAGAGAATAGAGAACTTGTTCCCGGGAAGAAAGGATGGATTCCTTGACAATAGCGGGAGAAGAGCCCAGAACCAATACCAGAGTCTGTAATCCTTGAGGACCCTGGATGTGTTTATCTGTGCAGACTTCCGATGGATGCATTCTGATGCCCACCACTAACTTCTAATTACTAGCTGCTCACCCTCACCTTCCCTGCAGCCTTTCCTGGCTCAGGCTGGCATCTTGCAACAGCTTCCTTTGACATCTCCCTTGTTTAGGGAACATGTCTGTCGTGCACCATGGATCAGCCCCTCTGAACTGCAAGTGAGAGCCCCAGATAGGATTGCACATGACAGGAGAAATGAATCTATCAAAATCAGCAGCCCCTAATGAGCACAGTTGCCCAGTGCTAATGGAAACCTTAAGGAGTCAGGCATGGATTCAAGCAACAGAGTCTTTCAAATGCAGATTCCCCCTAATAAATCATATGTTGAAACTCATCACTTACTCCTTGAGTCCATTTTTAATAAAGACTAGGGTGGAGCTTCATCCTTGGCATGGGAATGAACAGGAGCCAAGCTGCCATCTTTGTTTGGCTCAGGTCAGCATCAAATGGCTCATGATTATTCTCTGATGCATAGCTAGACCACATGTGGCTGGCTCGGCGACCCTGCAATCAGTCCCAGCTGTTGGACTGGAGAATGGGGCCTAGCCACCTGAGCCTCAGGTTGGAAATGTCTCTTATATCCCCATTAAACCCCAGTCCCTTACCACATGGGAGAATTTAAAGGGAAAATGAGATTTTATTAAAGCCAGGGGACCTCCCTGACAGAACAGAAGGCCTAATAAGAGCTGCAAAGGTTTCTTATCTTGGACGAAACTTTCCTATTTCCCAGGATTTCTTTCTTTTTGTTGCCGTTGCTCCATTTCCATAGGTTTCTCATTATTCGGCTAAGAAAGAAACAGCCACAAAGCAGTTAGTTGCCAAACCATCCAACTTTTTTTTAATCCCCTAATGAAAGCCCAGTGGTTTTGAGTGTGTTTTAAAATCTGAACGCAATAATGTCAAAAGGCACCTAAGATTCCAAGCAGTCGTGTGATCTGAATTTCTTAGGGGGTGGAAGAAGATTGAGACAAACTCAGGGTGCATTTGTGGCTCTTGTACCAATAAGCACTGATGACCATGTCTGTCCAATGCAGTCAACTCCTTCTACCACCCTGGTGTCTCACAACGACTCCATAAGCACATCTGGAGGGCAGCAGCAGCGTGGTGTGAGACACACTATGGCTGGGCCTGCTCTTTCTTTTTTTTTTCATATATTTTTTATTGGAATTAATAGAAGGGTTACATTATATTCACCAGACAGAAGGTGCATTACTTCACATACATTGATACCCTTTCTCATGTCTTGGTCCCCATTTCCCTCTCCCCACCCCTGGCCCTCATCTTGTTTTACTCCCTTCCCTATCTAACTTCAAATAACCAAATACACATATATATACAATATATCAGATAACCAGATGAAACACTGTAACCATATGAGATAACCAAGGGACAGCAAAAGAGATGAGAGATAACATAGTACATTAAGGACAACAATCACTCATATGGCTTTTGTTTCTATATCCTGGAGGTCCCTTCATTTAGCGTCATACTATATGGCCTTATGTATCTAGGTTTTGTTCTATTATAAATCTCTGCTAGGAGAGCCCAGGGTTTATACTGATTATGACAAATGAAGGAAACCATTGAGCCTATGTTCTTTTGAGTCTGGCTTACTTCACTTAATATGATTTTTTCTAAGTCTTTCCATGTCCTTACAAATGGGGCGATGTCATTCTTTCTGACAGCAGCATAGAATTCCATTGTGTATAAATACCACATCTTGTTGATCCATTCATCATCTGAGGGACAACTGGGTTGGTTCCATATTTTTGCTATGGTAAATAGTGCTGCAATGAACATCATTGTACTAGTGGATTTAGTATGTCTTTGTTTCTGGACAATTGGGTAAATGCCAAGTAGTGGAATTGCTGGGTCATAGGGGAGCTCTGTGTTTAGTCTTTTGAGGAACTGCCATACTGCTTTCCATAGTGGTTGAATGAGTTTGCACTCCCACCAACAGTGAATAGTGATTCCTTCTGGCCACATCCCCTCCAGCATCTGTTGTTATTAGTTTTCTTGATCCTGGCCATTCTAACTGGAGTGAGGTAGAATCTTAGAGTTGTTTTGATTTGCATTTCTTTTATGGCCAGAGATGTCAAGCATTTTTTCATGTGTCTATAGGCCATTCTTATTTCTTCTTCAGAGAAAACTCTCTTTAAGTCTTTGGCCCATCTTTTAATGGGATGGTTGTTTCTTTGGAGATTAGTTTTGGAGTGATTCAATTTTTTGAACTGTTGATATATTTTAGATATGAGGCCTTTGTCTGTTGTATGGTTAGTGAAGATCTTCTCCCACACTATAGGCTTTCTAGTTAATTTGCTAGTTATGTCCTTTGCCCTACAGAAGCTCTGCAGTTTATTGCAGTGGGCCTGCTCTTTGTTTCCTTGCCCTTCTCTGGTCATGTCCAGACCTTGTATCAATAAAATGCAACTAGACCAACTGGACCAATGCAACTGTTTTCTAAGGGCTGAAGATAAACAACATGGAATGTTGGCTTGCCTCTCAGAGCAAGTTAAGGCTCATCTACCAGTCTGGTTCTTTCTTTCCTTCTATTCTCTGGTCAGAGTATGTCCTAGATATTGATGTTTACCATCCACATTTTCCTTCTTCATGTGAGTGCATTGTACTTGAGCTTTTTCACTCAAGGCTATCATTTTGAGTCACAGCCTCCACTTCAGGTTTTCTAGGAGTTAACTGGAGATAAGAGTCTTATGGACTTTCTTACCTGGGCTGGCTTTGAATTTCCATCTGCATAGCTCAGCCTCCTGAGTAGCTAGGACTATAGGCATGAGCCACTGGCACCAGTTGGCTTAAGAACTTTGGCTCCTGCCTGAAGCCTAGCTGCAGATCTCAGCCAATGGAATGGACAGACAGGATCTGCTATGGTTTCCTTTCCATGCATTCAAGGGCCAGCATCTTCCAGGCCTAGAGATAAGAAACTTTCTTTAGTGAAGAACAATGGCTGGAGTAAAGAGCACACAGACCTTGTGGTATGTGCTCAATGTAGGAATGCTGACTACTTTGCCATTTGTTGTGGAAAACGCACATCCGCAGACCACTCCAGGTTATCAATTTGGCCTTGGTTCCCAACACCACTTTCTGCTCTTTGCTGGCAGGAATCATGATTCTTTGCTGGCAGGAATCACAATCCATACCTTGTCCTGTATCCCTAGCATGGTCTCACCTATCACGTCTATGATTCCCTTTCCCAAAGCACTCCCATGTACCAGTCCAGCTCAGTCACCATCAGCACATGTGCAGGGCTGTGGAAGATCAGAAGAAGAATAGCACAAGTGTCTTTCTAGTGGTAATAGATCAGTGACATATGACCAAAGATTTTAAAGGTAGGAGGACATTGGAAGGCCTAGTAGCAGGCTCTCACATCAGCTAAATTTCCCTTCCAAGATTTTATTTCTGTCTGTTCACATAGGCGCAGACACTCTTCAGGGGCTCAGACTTTGTATGTGCAAGTTGAGAGACAGATTAGAGAGAACTACCGTGGGGATTGATGGAACTTCTGTCCCAGGTGTCTTCTCTCTAACCATTTTCCTTCAAGGACCACAGTGAAATCTTTCTCCCTCTTGAGTCTCTTCCTCCTTCCTAAGTTCGTTTGGTACTTTAGCTTTTAGCTATCCAGCCTCATGGTACCACAGTTTTTACACTCCTAGAAAGGAAGGCTGTACTTGCTTTCCCCAGCCCCCACAGAGCTCTGTCTAGAGATGTACTATCATATTAGTCACTTCTGAAGAGGTTCCACCTCCTCTAGGTGCCCTCTCAGGAACCTAGGTCTGCCTAAAGGTGGAGTTGTACTATCTCAGTCACATCCTTTACCATCTAGGGTGGGGAGGAGTGGCCCGGAAGTCCAAGTCATCAGAACTCAGGGACAGCAGTTGCTCACAGCTCCTTAGAGTGAGTTTCTTTCACAGGGACAGGTACTTACGGTCTCATGTTAAGAATAGAAGGGGAATGGAAATGGGAAAACAGTATGTCATGAAACCCAGGGTAGTTGGCCCCACTAAATAAGAGCATCCTCCAGAGTGAGTAAGAGATCAGTTCCAGGTTCCCCTGAGATAGTCAAGTCTGCAGATGCTTACATCCTTTCTATGAAATAACACAGTTTGTATAGACCCTAGGCACGTCCTCTTCCAAACTTTCAATTATTTCTCACTTATTTACAAACTACCTAATGCAATGTCAAAGCAATGGAAATGGTAACCATATTATGCTGCTCGGAGAAAACGTCTGTACATGTTTGACATAGATGCAGGGTTTTCAAGGATACTTTGTGTTGTTATTATAAAGATGATGTACAGAGGGGTTACAGTTTCATAAGTCAGGTAATTAGTTCATTTCTTTTTGGACAGTGTCGCTCCTTTCTTCATTCTTTCTTTTTTTTTCTTGTTAACATTTTGATTCATGGCTGATTGTATCCAGGGATACAGAACCTTCAGATATTTAGGACTGATTATATAGACAGAGCAATAACATTTTATTAACCAAGTACAGATTTTTTTAAAAATAAAAGTGATGGGGCCGGGAGTTTGGCTTAGTGGTAGAGTGCTTGCCTAGCATGCACGAAGACCTGGGTTTGATTCCTTGGTACCACATACTTAGAAAAAGCTGGAAGTGGTGCTGAGGCTCAAGTGGTAGAGATCTAGCCTTGAGAAAAATCCAAGGAGAGTGCTCAGGCCTTGAGCTTAAGCCCGGGACTGGCAAAAAATAAATAATAAAACACAAGTGATGTTATTTTCAAGAGCTAAGAATTCTAGAGACAAGCATGTAATCCCAGCTACTCCAGAAACAGAGGTAGAAAGATTGCGATATGAGCCCATCTATCTTGGTCAAAAGTACAAGAGCCTTTCTGTAAAGTAAATTAAAGGCAAAAGGTTTGAGGGTATGGTTTAAGTGACAGAATACTTATCTAGAAAGCCCCTTGAGTTCAAGGTCTGTGGCTGACTTAACACCCCCAAAAAAGAATTGTAAATAAGACCAGAGAAGCATTATTGAAGTATTTGGGGGGTTATGTCTACTCACCATAGAAACCACATTAGCCGGGTTTGGGAGGCCTGGGGTCTTCCAATAACCCCAGCCCCAGCTGCCTCCTATGCCCCTAAGAGACAAAGTGGAATCCATTCCTTCAGAAGCCTTGGGAAGAAGAATGTTCCTGGATTTTCACAAGTAGTCAGGATTAGGATGAAGAAGAAAGATACCTAAGTTCACCTATCTTCAACCTTAAATGCTTGGGTTTTCTTACAAGACACCCAAGCTTCAAACTTTCTCACTGGGGGTCATGTTCCTGACCACCTGTTTGTACCTGCTGTTGATGGGGCCATATTGGACAGATCAGATATCAGAACCATTTCTTTGGCTATGAAAACTCTCTTTCTTTGATGAGTTCATTGTTCAAAGTGATGTTTTGTGGACAGACATGAAACGCCTGCTTTTCAGCCGAGGTTGTGGCAGAATGTTCTCTTGTCAACACTGACGGTACCTTCCTTCTATTTTGGAGCTTAAAACACCCATGGGAACTCCTCCATTCATCCCATAAAGCCCTCTGGCTTCTCCTGTTACTGGAGTCAGAGCAATCATTAGCCTGCCCCCTTGGATTGCTCCTTGGGTTGGTGTCCAGAGCAATAGGAGCCATCGACCCTGCTCCTTCTGTTCTCCCCAGGCCTAGGGAGTGGAAGAGGCATCCTGTCAGTTTGCTGAGAAGGAGGAAATGCTTATGATATCAGCAAGAGGTCTGGTGATGCGTCTTAGCAGGTTGCTGGCGCCTGGGAGGCTCCCAGGGCCTGACAATCAAAGGAGGGGGCTTAGGCCACTAGGCTTAGTGCTGTCTTTGCTGCTGATTTTGCTCGAGGGGAAGACAGAAGTTGAAAGGAGCTGTCTTGGTCGAATGGCAAAGGCATTGGTGATCCTCTCCTCTCATGTTAAAGGGTCAGGAGAGGCTCTGAGCTCTGTGTAGCCAGACTCTGCTGGCAGGCAGATCTGAGAAGATAAACCCAAATGAGAAGTTAAATATGGCAGTATGAACAAACGGACTGATATGATTTAGAGCAGGGCGATGGAAAAGAGGAGTGCAGAGGTACAGACATGTTCTGACTGCTGTGGGAGGTGCATGCAATCCCCATTCAGACACAGTGACAACTTCCAGGGTCATTGCTCAAAATCCAACATCCCCACCAACCTTCTTGGCACTGGTAAATATTTCATGCAGGCAGCTGTTGTTTGGAGGGTCTTATCTACTTTCAGGGATGGCCTTGGCTTCTTGGCCAAGACCTGGTTAATTCTCAACTGGGTCTTACTGAGGTAGACATGGTACCCAAAGCAGAGACGCAAGCATCCTTGAGCAGACCACATGTATCCCGCCTGTGTACCTGTGTATCTAGTCCGGGGTCTGTTGCTTGGACCCTCCTATATGTCCAACGAAAAGAAACAGAGTTGCCAAGTTTCTCTTTCATCACCTTGCATCTTAATAGTTGTTCCTATAGGTTAAAAAAAGAAAAGACCATGCCTGGAAAGCCTACCTTCAAGCATAACTCCTGTTGTAACATTTTGTTTCCTTCATTCCCTCTCCTCAATAAGGCACCCCGCCCACATCTTTAGCATCATGCCATGGACATTTATATTGAATCTAGTCAGCATTTGCTGTATAGTTCACCAAGCCCACCTCCTCTTCTGCCTACTCCTGCTTGTGCTCTGGTCCCATGCTGTCATAAATAACCCCTTACCCCGCCCCCCCCCCCATTTTTTTATGTCTGCTCTCCCCTGGACTTGGAACATAAAGATTCAGTGATCGTGGTGGAAAGAGAGAGGGAACACTTGTTCCCTCGCAAAACTGATGCCATTCCCAAGTGTCTCACCTAATATGCGCCTTGCTCTAGGCCTGTGGCTCCTCTGATCATTCTGTCCTCACCAGTGCCCTCTGCTCTATCTTCTCACTCATTTATCCCCATCCTTTGTCTTTGCTTTCAAGTGGAGACATCCACCATCTTTGTCCCTCCAGGTTTCAGTCTGTGCCCTTCTGCATCTCCACTGCTCCCCATCACCATTCCCAATTTCCATTTTACCTGAAGCAGTCGGTGTGTGATGGTTCTTCAGAAACACTGGATCCTAGAGCTGACCTCCGTGGCAGTCTCTGGTCCCAGATGGAGTCTGCATGGACCCCACCACTGAGCCCATCACAGCCCTATTAAGGGGTGGCACTTCCTTAGTATCAGCCCACGCAGTTAATGGTTGCTATATCTACTCAGAGTACCATATTTAGCAGGGGTTTAATTTGGAGGTAATTTTCTTTCTTGGCTTATTTAAAACTCTCCTCATCACATCCCATCTGCAGGTCTCAATTATTCATCCAATTAATTTTTCTAAGGTAGATTAGAAATAGGCCCTTGCTGGAATTCCTTTGCAGGAATGCTGGCCATTCATTTTCTTCCTGGATAGCTACTCCCAATTTCTTGGAGAGAGCCTCTACCTCTAAAACTGGCCAGAGATAGAAGTATTTCTCCTCTTCCCCCCACTCTCTCTCTCGCTTTTTTTGTTGTTGTTGGTCATGGGGCTTGAATTCGGGGCCTGGGTGCTGTCCCTAAGCTCTTCAGCTCAAGGCTAGCACTCTACCTCCTGAGGCACAGCACCACTTCTGGTTTTCTGGCAGTTAATTGGAGTTAAGAGTCTCATGGACTTTCATGTGCAGGCTGGCTTTGAACCTTGAGCCTCAGAGCTCAACCTCGGGAGTAGCTAGGATTATAGGTATAAGCCATTGGTATCCAGTTTCTTTCTCTTTCTTAAGGTAGAAAAACTTAGGAGTTAAGAGACCTAGATGACACAGGATCTGTTACTCTATAAGCCCAGGCTCCTGTTGGCCTGAGAACTGAGACAAAGATTTGAAGACCTCTTTTTCAAATATTGCACAATTGTCTATGACTATGAACATAAAGCGTATTGTTGAGGGGTGATTTACCATCATCTCCGATTTTGGTATAGGATTACAAATTTCTTCTTCCAATATGGAGCTCCTTATAGCCAGACAGTGCTATAGTGAGAAAGATTTGTAAAGGTCTTAAAGGAATTGAGTTTCCCATCTCCAGAGTGTTCTGGCTTTCTACCTAAAGGGACATGACAGAGGAAGTATTTCTTTGCATATCCCTATCCTTTCTCTCTGAACCTCCTTTTCTAGAGCTTGGATATGGGCTCCACCTTTGTTCTCTGCATCACATATCTATATCTACGGCTATATATATGCTTTGTTTATATGTATATATTCCTATTTTCCTTTCCTAGTTTTCCTATGCCTTGGCCTAGAGCTCCAGGATATCACAGATCCATGGAAGTAAAAAGCATTTTACAAATGCATCTGTGTAACATTTCTTTTAGAGGACAGAGTCTCTGGGTGGGGGAAAGTGGCTTCCTCAAGACCAGTGAACATCTGGAATCCAGTTGTTTTGACTTCCATTCCAACCCCACTCAGTTTCTCCCTCCCCTTCCCAGTGCCATTGGAAGTCTCTTGGTTAGGAGAATAGGGCGTGGAAACCTCTGGCGTGGCACCATCCCCAGTGAACTCAAGGGTCAACATTACCCAGTGTTTTTATTGACTCTCCCCTGAGTTCTCTCCACTTATTGATGGAGCAGTTAAATCAGTCAGGAGCTGATCCCTGGTTTGTTTACTAAGCATCAAACTTGATGCCATTGTCACCCAGAAATACCTTAATGCAGCTTTTGAATGAATGGTAGAAAGTGCATCCCTGGCCAGGCCATCCATACAGATAGCTTTGGGCACCCTCTTCCCAAAGAAAGAAGCCTCCATTGAATGGACAGCAACTATAGTAGCTTTCAGGCCAGACCTCTCTTTCATGACAGACACTCTTGTTTATTTTGGGTTTGCAGACGAAGTATATGAGGATTAAGAAATATAGTAATTGTAGTAATTTGCCTAAATTGACAAACTAGTTAATGTCAGCTCTAGGAGTCAATCTAAATTTATCCAGTCCCGGAGCCCAGGAGCTGAACCACAGCATTAAATTCCAAAGACAATGAGGGAAAGGAGTCATCACTCCCCATCTTCCCTGAGCAAGATCACACAATGGGAATTTTTGGTAATAAGAAAATCTCTGCTGGCATGTGATAATGTCACCAGTGTTTGCCCTAGGTGAGTGACAAGGGGACTAAAAATCTGTCCCTTAGTAGGCCCTCTTAACTCTGTTTTCTCTTTAGGAAGAAAAAAAAGAGGCAGTTAAACTGGTTGCCACCCCCAGATACCAATGGTGCCTTTGGCTGGGATGCATCCAGACAGCTCAGCCTTTTAATGGCTATGAGCTGGCATTAAACCACTGCCCCATTCCAGAGAAGACAAGGACTCTAAAGCTTTGTACTCTGGCAGGCTGGCCCTGATCTCACCAGCTGCCAGGCCTTTGTGGAACAAAGAAAGGCAATACATTTCTTTCTTTCTAGCCCATTATTTGAAAGCTGAGTCTTTATCAGAATATCCTATCATTAGCTCCACATGACAAGATTTGAACATAAATATGTCACAACCAAAATGCTAATGGCTTCCTCCCACCATGGCTGTTCATCTTTTCCATTTTCCCTCCCCCACCTTTGCCCTCCTCACAGATGGATCTGATTTTCAAGGGGCAGCATCTGAGTTATGCCCTGCCAAAGAAAATGTGACAGCTGATGAGGGAGAATGAATGTTCTTTCCTACTAAAAAACTGATCCTGGACCAGGAACCACAAGCTTTTCATTTAACCCATGTAGGTAGGTAACAAAGTGCACAGACTCAAGCTGTTGGTCCTCTACCCTGGTCCTCAGCCTGGACATCGATGCTTATAAAGAGAATTCAATACATGTTTCTGATCAGACTCAGGGTATAACTGACCGAGGTCAATTTGATTTTCTTCAGCCTTGATCATAGTAAGACCCTTCAGCTTCTCCATGAAGAAGTCCAAAATATTCCAAATAGGCATCAAAATTTGAAATTTAAGAGGCGGTGATAGTTGTAGGACAGCTTCTCATGCACAAACAAATAATCTAGAATATAAAAATTATTATATGAGCTGGTAATTCTACTTCTGGATAATTTCCAGAAGAACCAAAAAGCAGAGTCTCAAACAGATAACTTGTGCATTTACATTCATCACCTCATTAGTAAAAATTGCTAAAAGGTACATGTAATCTGTATTCACTGATGGATACTGATAGATGGATAAATACATGTGGTATACCCATACAATGTAATTTTATTCATCCTTAAAAGGAGTGTAGTTCTGGCATGTGATACAATGTAGATCAGGCTTGAAGACATCATGTTAAGTAAGTAAGCAAGACACAAAAAGACAAATGATTCCACTTATAGGAGACACTAAGAGTCATACTCAGAGTACTAGATGCTAAAAAAAATGATCTTCAGTGCCCAGGAGAAGGGATAGAGGGATAGTTGCTGTTTAACATGTATAGACTTTTAATTTGGGAAGAACAGTGAGGTAAAGACCCCAGACTATATGCTTGAATGTCTAAAATGGTCCATTTTGTGTACAAAATCTATTATGTTACACATAGTAGTAGGAAGAGACAGTATGTATGAACATTTTCAAAAATTCTCAAGTTCATATGCAAATAACAGCTTTCCTGTTGTTATCCCATCCTTATTGGTGATGGTAGAACACTTGTAAATCAGAAAGCTTAGTGTCTCTCCTAAGATCATAAACCATGGTTTTTGGACTCTATATCCAGTGCTTTCTTCAATGGACAGATAGTGTGTACATGACACACAGTGAAGTGCCCTGTGGACTATTCCACAGTTAATTTGTAACTGTGCTTTCTGATCAAAGGCATATACAACCTCAGAATTATTTTTAACACATCTCAGAAGGCTGTCACCGAATCAGTCAGAGTTATCCTGTGCCATGGTACAGCTTCCTGCCCTTTGCTACACTTTCACCACTTGCATCTGATTCTTAGGCCGAGTTCTCCTGCTTTGTTACGATGTCTTTGGGAAACAGAGAAGATGTGCCAGACTGGCAGAGACTGGCTGTGGTCCTCCCTAGAGAGAATTGTTATAGTAATGGTGGTCTTTTTTTTCTTGAATATTTCTGCTTTGAGCCATCTCTCGAGTGTAGGATAACAACTCCATCTTACACTCGGCACCAAACTTCTCTTGGATAGACTTGTAGGCCTCTCCATCTTTCCCTTCTTACCAACGCACAGCAATGATCTCATACCTTAAATGAGAACCAAGGAAGGGACAGAACTTGTGACGGAGAGGCAGCTTGGTGATTCTTGTGGGCTTATGAATCCTCTTTTTGCTTCATGCAGCTGGTTGGTTTTTTTTTTCCTTTACAGCTGGTATGAGTTCAATACCACTCATAATTCTTCAGCTTCAACTTAGTTATTGATGCCAATGAAGGAAGAAATGGGTACAAGATCACTGTCAATTTTTCTTATTCTTTTCCTTTTCATTTTCTTCATGTTCTTCTTTCCTTTGAAAGATCAAAGAAAGGCACAATAGAACTATTTTTTTTCCTTCACACACCCTTCCCCCAACATAATGGAACACAGGAGGGAAAAATCCAGCAAATGAAATTGTTCTCAGACATGTTTTTTGTTTCCTTTCAGTGGCTTTGATTGAGGTCCCATGGCTTTAATCAAAGTGTTCAGGAAGACACAGAAATGATTGAGTCAAACAAATTCCTGGTCTCACTCACTCTTCCTCCTCGCTTACCACATGTTTTATTATTGTTTTTATATTAATGTGGGTGGGAGAAAATTACCTTGCAACAAAGGAGAAAGTGAGGATGGGAGAGAAATTTTATTTTCTGAGTTAGTAACTGAATTCTGGCTCAACCACTCTGCAGCTGGCTGACTGCTCTCCAAACTCAACTGTCCTCCTCTCCTTCCCCCTTTACTAAATTCATCCATCACCTGGCTATGACAAAGAAAGGCCTGATTAAAAATATCAATCCCCATCACTCTCTATGAGCTTGCATGGTGCCTGTCGTGACATAGGTGGTCCTTGGTCTCAGATCAGTGACTATGTACCCCATATATCCTGAGCCCTTGGTGGCCCTTGGAAATGCTGGCCCTTGTTATTGGGCTAGTACCAAGGTTGGCCTTCTATTGTTGTCATCCTTGCCTTAGGTCCACTTTAGGTCTTTTTCAATGTCTCTTTTAATCGTTTTAATTATCCTTACGTACTTATACAAAGGGGTTTTGATTTAGCATGTCAGTTTATGAGCACAATGCATCTTAATCATTGGCACCCTTTCATCATCCTTTCCTTTAGCTTCTCAGGAAGCTCAGATCCAAAGATGCCTCTCTTTCTCCCAGCTCCAAGCAGTTTTCTCTGGAAGGTTCCTTCATGAATTCATACTCCAAGTAGCAACCTGCCAGCCAGGGCTCATTAGTGGCTGAGATCTTGAGGAAGGTGGTGACGTGGAAGATGGCCCCATATTAATACCAGCATCTTCTAACAGATGGTCCAGCAACTGACAGTGAGGCAATAGGCATTACTTGGCCTCTCTTCTTTCCATTTAACATCTATTCTACCAATGTGTAATGAGAGCTTATGTGGCATTCTGAGCATGGCCAGCAGCCAGGGATGAATTTGCATGAGGCCGATGTGGCCCCGTCCTCAGGGTGGATGCAGTCAGTAGACTAATATGGCTGTATGGATGAGAAGCGTTTGGATGGGGATGGATATGCAGGCCTCTGTGTGCTAAAGCCAGCCTCACATTTCAGGCAAATCCTGATTTCTCCTGCCCATGCAGGCCTCTGGCCTGAGCTTTGGGATCCCAGAGGAACTGATGAAAATCCAAAGACCCTGAGGAGAGTGAATAACACTCTGCTGATGCTGTGGGAGTGGGAGGATGCCTGGGACCTGGGATAGAAGGATAAACAAAATGACAGACCATTTGGACATATTCTGCCAAGCTTTTGTTCATTGGGGAGACCTGAGGGATAACAGGCGCTTTTGCAGCTATGTATGGATCAGGGCCAGGCCTCTCTACAGATCCTCACTTCACAGTCTCTCAGCCTCTGAGACTATTGCTCTGAATGCTGGCCTGGCAAAAAGGAAGGCTGGTAACAAGAAAGTGTCTATGCTTATAGGTATGTAAGTGGTGACACTGAGAGCTGTGTAGTTTGGTCCAAAAGAGATGTGTGACTTTCACATCAGGTCCCTAAAAGGAATATATTTGTTAAACATTAGAATTACCCTTCAGCAGCTAACTCCATGGCAAATGAAAACTCAATCGCAATTGAGAACTATACAGCAATTGAAACCACGAGGCCCATTACTGGTTCTCAAATGATGTATTCATTTAGATAAGGCAAGCAATTATACATCTTGATTAGGTCACTGCTCCCCAGGGGATAGGGTATTTTTTCAGGGTTGTCCCATCTTAGTAAATAATGTCACAGAACTGCAGCAGGACTCCCAAATTGCTTTTTAATTCTTTCTCTTTAGGTGAAGGTAATGAGATAAAGATACAAATCACAGGCAGATATGTTCAGCATATTTCTAGGGAGGTATAGCTCCATTTTCTCTTCGTTAAATCTTAGGGACACTGAGATGTTTGAGTCTATGTGTCCAGGGTAGAAGATGTGAAAAATAATAACAATACCAGTGATAATGATGATGATAATAATCAATAATAACTATAAACAATTTAAATAGACATTTCTGTTCATTTTAATAAATATATTTACATGAATTATTCCATTCAATCACTGTTTCAATCAAATTAAAACAGAGAGAATAAATATTGAGACTTTGATTTTTTTTCTCATCTGACAGAGGAGAGAAATGAATTTAAAACCACTTATATATGACTTTCAGGCTTAACTCTGAGTCCACTTGTAGCACCCTGTTATAGAGAACAAGGCTAGAGGTCCAGAGGGGACCTGCTATCAGAGGCCAGCAGACTAGTAAGCCAAGTCTTGATTTTGGTGATTTTTTTCTAAACCTTACAGTGGATTCCTACTACACTCTTGATAAAATCAGATGCCCCCATGGCCCCTGCAAACTCCTGATTTCTTCATGCCCTGCCTCCTCTCTCAGTACCTACTGCCCTAGAGAAAGCCCACCCACTCAGACACAGAACACTGTGTCCTTAATATTAGGCTTTCATCAATAAGGAAGGTCATTTTGCCTCTACAAAGCCACCAAGGTTGTAATTAGATGCTCATTTGCAAAAGGCTTAAAAAAAAACTTCACTCCTCAGACCTACCGGATTTCTTGTCATATATAGGCACCAACTTAATATTTACTGAACACATACATCAGGGAATTAACTTTTAGTAAATAATGGCCAGGAACTGTGGAATCTTCATGCCTGAGGATCCTATATGGCTAATTACTTCCAAATAATTTTATAAATCGCACTTATTTCTTCACTTAGTTTTGTTTTCCACCAACAAGATTCACCAAATCATTTTGCAACTGCCACTATATTTAAAGACCCCACTTCTACCTAAGAGTATCAATAATTCTGCTTCTTAAGATTATGTTATGCAAGTTGGGCACCAGTGGTTCATGCATGTAATTCTAGTTACTAGGAAAGCAGAAAGAATTATGTCCCAGACAAATCTCAGGGAAAAATTCATGAACATTATCCTAGTAGGAAATCTAGGCGTGTTACTTCACACCTGTTATTCAAGCTATGGTAAATTCAAGCTAGAAGAATTTATACACAGATCAGCCTGGGCAAAGCCAGATTCTACCTTAAAAATAGCCAAAGAACTCTGGGTACCAGTGACTCAGGCCTGTAGTATTAGCTGTTCAGGAAGCTGAGATATGAGAATCACAGTTTGTAGCCAGCTTAGGTGGATAATTCTAGATACTCTTATCTCCAAGTAACCATCAAAAAGATAGAAGTAGGGGTATGGCTCACGGGGTATAACACCAGCCTAGTGAGCAAAAGAGCAAGTGTCAAGCCTTACACACACACACAAACATACACACGCACACACGTCCACACGCACATGCACATAAAATCATCACCTTCATCTTGATTAACATCATCATCAGAACAAAATTAGCTAAAGGAGTTGATAGACTGGTCTGCCTAGCAAGCATGAAACCCTAAATTCAACCCCCAGTACTTGTGGACAATAGTGGCTCACTTTTATAATCCTAGCTGCTGTGGAGGTTGAGACCTGAGGACCTTGGTTCAAAGCCAGTCTAAACAAGAATGTCCACGTGACTGTCTTATCTACAGTTAACAACCAACATGGCCAGAAGTAGAATTTTGTGGCCTTGAGTGAAAATCTAATGGACTGTGCCCAGGCCTTGAGTTCAAGCCTCAGTACCAGTACAAAAGCCTCAGTGCAAAATCAAAACAAAGCAAGCCCCAATACTGGAGGTAGGAGGGAGAGGAGGGAGATGTTTTTTCCTAAGGAATATGAATATATTGTTTCAGGATCATTGTTTAGGAATAACATCCAATGGAGACATTGGGCTTAGACACTGCTCTCCCTACCCCAAAACATAAAGCTTTCAGATTTAAAAAAAAAAAAAAAAACAACCCTGAAGCACAGACACTTTCTGCAGATGTCACACATTTGGTTTGAATTAGAAGTAAAGGAAAAGAAGGATTTGTATATTGTGAAATATGTAGATAATTAAATAAACTTTTCAATTCTCTTCCAGATGGTTGGTGCCACATAGATACAGCCACAGAAAGATTTTGTTTTGCACTCTAATAAAGCAACTTAGTGGTGGCAGTGGAATTTGAATCTTGTTCACAAATCCTCATCTCTGCTGAAACACACTGGCTGCAGAAGTATATATGCGTGTGTGTGTGTGTGTGTGTGTGTGTATTTATATATTTGTAGATATAGACATAGATACAGATGTAGCTGAATCGTGCTCTCTGTGTCCAGTTGCCTTCTGTTTACTGGTGTGCATTTCTCAGCAATTCTTTTCTCTGACTTTGGCTTAACAAAAATCCTTTGCTTTAACTTGGGCTCAGCCCAGCACTGTTATTTATTTATTAGAGTTGCCTGCAGAGTTCTAAGACTACCGGGTGCATGCACAAATCTATAAAGACACACAATGCAATTTCCAAACACTGTAGTAAGTAAACTTCCTCTGAAGAGTCTGCTGTCATCGGGGATATTTAAACCAAAAAATAAGTCTGTGTTGGAGGTGAAGAGAAGTCCTGCTGGCTTTCAACAAACTGAATAAGAAAGGAGAAGTACAGCCTTTAATTCTTCTTGGGAAAAGTTCTGAGCCCCACTACATACCTGAGATGGAATGAGGGAGGCTCTCAGTGAGCCTGTCTTCATAGCAACTCAGTGGGAGATAGCATGCTGAAATGGAAGTGTTTTGCTATCTTAGCCTCTTAAGATTAGAAAGTGGACACAGACAAACTTGTGCCAACTTGTGGCACCACATTCAGGCACTATTTTCAAGGAGATGAGGAATTGATCTTCCTATTTGGCTGGGATCCTGGACAATGGTTTCTGTGAGTCTAACACTCTTGAGTGAAGAGAGGGAAGAAGTCCTTTGTCCAGGCCAACTGTGAACATAAGAAGGATGTAAGGGAAGATGGAGACTGGAGGAAACTTAGGGTGTAGAACCTGGAAGTTAGTGACCACAAATAGGGCACAGACATGTAGCAGGTGTTGTCCGCTGAGCAGCTGTTGTCTCCTCAATGGTCTCCCCCATTCCCCACAGGGAGAGAGAATGGTCCCACAGGAGAAACCATTTCCCACGCTTGCCATGGCTTAGGTTATGATGTGAGGTGGATTTTAAGTTGAGGTGTCTCAAGATCTAGGAACATTTATCAGGCTCTCATTTCTGGAAATGAGACTCATGGAAGAATCACATTTTTTTTGGTTTTTATTGTTGTTTCTTTTACATTTTTTAAATTACTCTTAAATAGTTGTGCAAGCCAGTTGCATTTTGACATGTCCATAAATACAAGTAATGTAGCTTGATTAGCCTCACCCTGCCCATCTCTCTCCATCCTTCTGCTCATTTTCCCAAACCAATCTCAACAAATTTCATTGTTGGTTTATTTGTTTATTTATTGTTCTAGTCCTGGGGCTTGAACTCAGAGACTGAGTGCTGTCCCTGAGTTTGTGTGCTCCCAGCTAATGCTTTACCACTTGAGCCACAACTCCACCCTGGGGTGGCGGGGTGGACAGTTAAATTGGAGATAAGAATCTCATACTTCTTTTGCCCCTGCTGGCTTCAAACTATGATCCTTACATCTCAACCTCTGGAATAGCTAGGATTACAGATGTGAGACACAGATGCCCAACTCATTGCTCTATTTTTACACATGTACATCAAACACTCTGATCACATTTATCTTCCTTTTACCCTTTCCTGTCACCTTCTTCCCTCCCAATAATGCCCACATCCTGGTAAAGGTCTGTTTGATATTGCTATTATTCTTTTTATGTATGTGCATAATAATTGTTCAACTCCCTTGTTGACTGTTATTTTCTCTGTCCCCACCACCTTCTATTATGGATAGATTTCAGTGAATGAGTTTGCTTTATTGTTTTCAGTCACAAGTACATTGTAACAATACTGATCAGCATTCTTTATCGGATATGCTCTGTCCATGTGGACACCACATTTCTGGTCATCTCTAATGTTAAAGTCCTTGCAAGCAGGTGTTTTCCTAACTTCCTTCAGAACTCCTTCCTTGCCTCCTGGTCTCCTTTAATCTCTCATGCGAATCCCTTGTGGGGCCGTTTCTGATTCTCTGTACCTACTGCTGCTGTTGCTTCAGACGAAGAATGTTGGTTCCCATTATTCTTATGAGAGCCCCCCACACAGAGAAAAATCTTTATTAAATTCTGCCTCCAGTTTCTGTTTTGTAACATGTTTTGATCAGTTCTCTAGCTGACCTTTAAAAAAATCCCTTGTGCTTTTCTCTAGTCTTCTCAGAACTTGCTTAGGCTATGGAAGTAATATTATCTGAGCCAGAATAATTACCCAACCATGCCCTTGTTCCAGGGCTGTAACCTCTGCAATGCTCCCATCCTGGTCTTCTGTTACCAATAGCATCAGACTTAAGATTTGTCCTTGGGAAAGGACCAAAGCAGCCACAGGTGACGAAAGACCCAGGACCCCTCTCCTGGCAGGCATGCTCTTTGGGACCCTCTTCATTCTGAGTAGGAGTGAGAATTGTGGAAATATTCAAAACATGAACCCTTCCACCTTTGTTTCTGAACAGCAGCACTGACCAAATTCAGGAAGTTCATCTTTAATATCACTGTTTATAAGCTGCTCAGTGATGTTTACCATGGTTATAATTGGTATCATTAAGTTTAGGTGACATTATTAATGCTGCTGATTAAATTGCTATAAACCCAACATCACCATTTACACAAACAGTCAAGTCTGAGTTCCTGGCTCTCACATTTGAGCAGGACTGTAGAAACACAGACCCACCGGGAGGCACAGTTGGGAGGGAAAATCAAACCCATTTCTTACTTATTTGTCAGAACTTCTAGGGAGATCTAGCATCCATCATGAGCAACACTTGCTTCCTTTCTAAAGTGGTTCTTGTGAAAACTGGGCATCTTTTCAAAAGCTCTGGTAAATAGTTCTCGCCTTGCTCACCTGTCTCTCAACTCTTCCTCCCTCAAACCCCTCTCAGCTCACGCGTGGCAGCTACTGGATTGTGGCCATTTCTTAGCCCTCATTCTGCTCTGCCAATCTACTCCTACACCATTTATCAAATCATTTATCTTCCTACCTGCTCTCTCACTGAGCAAAATGATTACTCCTTAGCCACGGTGGACACTCCCACCCAAGCTCATGACACAAGTTAATTGCCATTGTAACAGTACTAAGAAGATACGAGACCTTTGAGAAGTGATTAGATTACAAGAGTTAGGCTCTCACAAGTGAGATCAGGCTTGCTGTCATTGGGGACGTGGGTTCATTAGCCTCAGCCACCCTAGGGGTAAGTTAGTTATATAAGCAATCTAACTTAAATTCCTCCCCACCCCTGACACACACCTCTTTCTCTCTCGGTTTGCAAAAGTTCATCTCTTTCTTTCAGCAAGAGGGCCCTCACCAATGCAAAACCCGTTCATCCTGGGCTTCCCAGCTTCCCAAAGTGTGAGAAATAAATTACTTTTGTTTATCAATTACCCAATCGATGGCATACTATTACAGCAGCAAAAAATTAGGGAAAACCTATAGATATAGTTTGCTCCCAGCTCACTATTCTTTTCTCCCCTTATCTTCTTCCTAGATATAGACATAGCATTTTTACACACATACACAGGGCCAGGTTATAAACTACATGAAAACAGGGGTCACCACTTACTTCCGGTTATGGCCTTTGTGCCCCAAGCAGGCACATGGTCAATGATAGATGCATACTCACCTAATAAATAGGGAGTCTGCTGAGCAGGGGATGGTCTGGTTTATCCTGACATTTGAAAGAAGTGTGAATTTCAGTGGATGCATTTTTACCTTATAGCCAGTGGACTTTACCTTCAACTAAATCTGATGTCGGCTGTCTTGAAGATTAGATGTTAGACTCTCAGAGGGAGAGGAGGCTGGTCAAAAGGATCAAGATGAAGCACAAGTATCAGGCACATAGAGAGACACTGCAGCATTGTCTAGTTAGACATATTAGCCAGCAAAACTAGGCAAACATCTGTCTGACCTTAGACCTATCATGTTTCAACCCATTGGGACTCCTTTTGCCTAGAACCATGCAGGTGTTGAAAAGTGTGTTGCACACCTTCTCCATGCTTTCCTAGGCTGTCATCACATTCCTACAAGAGGTCCTCTATGGAGCACATCACCACTTGTCCATTTCTCCGCCTTTGCTGAGTCTGTATGTGCTGGGTATTAAGTCAAAAACAAAACAACAACAACAAAAAGGAGCTAGGATACCTACCTTCCTTTTTGAAACAACAGCCAGTCCTTCTCCAAGAACGCTCCAAGCTCAGATTAATAGCAGCCATCTGCAGAGCAGGGGTATGTTAGGACACACACATATGTGTACAAACATCCATGGGACATTCACCACACAGCTTGCCCTGCTTCAGCAACCTCCATGTGTAAGTGCTAAACAGCACTGGGGAGAATGATGATGCATTATGCCAAAAAGTTATTTTTGTTAAAGGCTCCAGCCCACCACCCTCTGCCACAGGAATACTCTTCCCTGGTGGGAAACGAAAAACCGGAGTGGAGTAGCAGTCCATGTGGCAACATAAAGTACTTCAACTCCAGAGCACTGAGCTCTGAAAAAGATTTTAGACCCAAGTGGCTTTAAATAAAAACTCCTGGCTGAATTGTGAATATCATACGTTCACAGGGATGCTTGTTTATAGATTGGAGCTCATTCTAGACTTAAATCCTTTAATACACAAGCTCAGTGCACACACATACACACACACACACACACACACACACACACACACACACACATACACACACAAGTCACTCTGTTGGTGCCCCCAGGCTCTCAGGCATGCACCACTCTGCCTGTAATGATTCAGATGCCATTAATCCAAACCCACCAGGACAGTTGCTCCTTTGATGTTCCCTTGGGGGGAACATTCCAGGAGGTCCCACTCTTACTGATGTGGAACTCTCTGGGGGTCAGTGAGCATTGAGGACATGTGTTGGGGATGGGGGACAGGAAAAACCCCCGGGCTCAGGCTCCATGAGGGAAACAGATCTGACTGGAAAAGAGTACAGACTTCCAGGGGTTGCTAAGCCCTCCAGAAGTACAGCAGACGTCATTAGTGCCCGGCCCAAGAGATCTTCCCTGCCAGGAACAGGGGAGCTAATCACAGATCTGAGCAAGATATGCCCTCGCCTGCTGCCTCAGTTTCTTCCTGTCATAACTGGGAGAGCGTATGCTTCCTCTTAAAGATAAAAGCATGTCATTCATGGGCTTGTTGGGTCAAATAAGAATCATGAGGTGAGCTGCACAATGGAATTTCTGCAAGTGTGTTTCTGAACTCTTTGTTATGTAATAAGGTTTTCCTTTAACAAGCAACTTTTCCAATATGCATGCATTGTGCTCAACCAAGTAAGCAAACCTGTGATTAAGTAATAATGATACGATTACAGCAATCGGCATCACACTGATGGAAAGTTTCTACCATAACAATTAGCCCTCACATGTGATTTAATAAAGGCATAAGCATATACTTAAAAAAAGATCTAAGAACAACTTAGAAAGTAATCAGAAAAAAAATAAGTGTTCTGGGCTGGGGCCATAAAACCTGAGCCAATAAATTAGCCAGCCAACCAGACATTCTGTTATTTGATAAAACTAATAATGCAAAACTTATTGCTATAGCAGAAACGTCATAAAAATGTAGTAAAAAATAAACAAGCACATGGCTCTGGCAGAAGAGCTGAAAACAAGTGTAGAAGCTGAAAGCATCAAAGGATAGCCAAGAAGAAATGGCTTGGCAAGAGGAATGGGAGATGTTCACATATATTAGAGGAAAATCTTAAGGAATTTGGGATAGTGTTCATGTTTGAGCAATATTTTGGGAAGTGGTATTTCATACATCCTTGCTTCGATACCAAGAGTGTTCTCATCCCAATATTATTTTGTAACGTGCTTGATTGGTGACGTCTGTTGCTGTGATGATGCCTTTTGGTAGAAACATTTGAAATTTGAAGAGCAGAGGAAAGGAAGAGAAGGCACGTGTGTTATTAAGCTCCACAGTCATCCTTGTACCTCTGTTCTGATGAGTTCTTGGAACAGTCGTGAATGTGAGGAGGAGGCCATTGTCCCCATTTTACAAAGCTATGACAAGTATGTGTTTGGGGACTCACAAAGGCACCGCCTGATAGTGGAATCCCCAAGCTGGGCCATGATGCTTACTGCCTTGCACGCCTGTCCTTGGCCACAGGTGTGCTGAGTCTAAAGTACAATATGTGAGAGCTGGCCTCCTATTACTCCTGCAAGCTCCCGGCTCCCCCAGTGTGACCACTCTCTCCACATTGTTTCCTCCTCCCCATCTCTCACCTGTCCCACAGGGTCCTTCAAGAACTGTGTAAGGACTGACCAGGCAGGTGATAGGAGGCTCAAAGGTCAAGGCTAATGTAACAATGTGTTTCTAAGTCCCAATCTTCCTCTTTGTCACGGTCCCCACGCAGAATCCCAGTGTCTCCTGATGTCACTCAGTCTTTTCATCTGTAGCTTCCTGGAGTCAGAAGAGGGGAGGCTGGCCTCTCCCTCATAGGACTCTACTAATGTTTCCCAGCCTGAATGGACACCCACAGTTCAGCCACCTCCACAGCTAGTGAAAGCCAGAAATCTGACCATAACAGTGGACATGCATATATTTGAGAAGGACCTGCTTTGGGCAGTTTAAGGGTGGAGGAGGAGGGGAAGGAGGGGGGAAACAGCTGTGTTTTGGATCTGAATGGGTTACAGGCCTACTTGGCCCCTCGGATGGCCGCCAGCAGGGGAAGTGGGGAGGCTGTGAGAAGAATAGCAAGCTTCTCCTAGCAGGGTCTATTCCAGCTGAATGCAGCCTCCTCGCCCTTAAATCCAATTAAAGGCCGATATTATGTCAGTGGAAATGTATGCCAATCCTAATATAGTCTAATAAGCCTTAAAATAGCACTCTGCAAGTGGAAAGCCCTGTGGTTTAATTTGATTCGAAGCCTAATAACAGGCTTAATAAGAGGGAATTGGCCCCCTTTTATTCTCCAACTGGTCTCTGCATGCTCTTTTCTTCCATCTTTTCTTTGCCTCTTCTTTTCCTTTCTTTTTTTTTTCTGGAGCTCTGTGGTGTGATGGAGCCATGCTGGAGTGAACGCAAGGTGGGTGCTTCCTTCCCCATGAAGCTGCCAGCTGAGTCTCATGGAATGCAGTTCTGGCATGTAGTAGGCTCTCCATGAACTTACCTTAGTTGATCCTGCCCTTGAACTATGTCAGGCTGGCCAAGGCAATGTGCTTCCTCTGTACTTTGCTGCCTCCCCTTGCAAATGGAGAGGATGGAGGGAGGGACTCTCTGGCATATACTCTCTTAGAGAAGAGTTTTGCTACCCTCTTCTTTGCAGGCCCTTGGTCTCACGCCTAAGAATAGTAGAAACACTGACCATTTACGTAGTCTCCATGAGCGATGTCCTAACATGGATACATCTTAAGAACATATTGTCTAGAGACTGATTCAACTTTTGTTTTGTGGAAGTTTAGTCCACTTTTGGCTCAAAGATTCCTCCCTCCACCCCTACCTCCAGTCTCTCTCTCCCCTACACAGACGCACACACACACACACACACACACACACACACACACACACACACCCCTTATAAAGCAAAGCCTAGTGATTTAGTATACTGAAAACAATTTTAATGAAATATCATTTACATTTCATATAAATAACCCAAAGACTATAATTCAATGGCTTTTATAATCCAGGATCTTTTAGTACATTTACAGTTATACAAGTATCTCCATATCAATTTTAAAACATATTCATTACCCTAAAAATAAGCTCCACACCCCTTAGCCAACAACCCCTAATGCTTTGGGCCTCCCAGTTTTAGGCAACCACTCAGCTATGTTGCCTCTGTAGATTAACATTGCTGGACATTTCCTAGCAATGGAGTTATATTATATGTGATCTTTTGTGTCTGATTTTTTTCACTCAGCATGTTTTTAAGATTCACCTAGATTGTAGCACTGTCAGCATTCTGTTCCTTTGTTTTCACAAATAATATTCCATTGTCCAGACCTACCATATTTACTTATTCATTCCTCAGCCTATGGACTTTTGATTTGTTTCCATTTGAAGGCCTTTATAAATAATTCCACTCTGATCATGTTTACAGGTGTTTCCATGGACATATGTTTTTATAATTCTTTGGTATTTATCTACAAGAAGGATTATGGAATTTAAAAATGATATTAACCATTTGAGGAAGATTTAAACTGTTTTCTGCATTATTTTTATCCCTGACCCTCCCATGGGCTGTGATCCTCTACTTCTGCACCAACACATATGAATGCTTGATTTCTGCGGTAGCCACTGTAGCAGGTATGAAATGGGGTCTTTGTGGCTTTGATTTTCATTTCCTCAAATGGAGTTCATATACTCAGCTCCAAACTAGTCTGTTGTTAAATAATGAAACCTGAATTCAAATCTCAGGTGTAAAGACTATGAATCACTTCATTCTTAGATACATTATGTAATTTTACTGAATTCCCATTTCCAGGTTGGAGGCTGGGATATTTCCTTAGGCTGTGAGGACTCACAGAGGGATGGGAAGCATTGATCTCATGAAGGCTCGGTGCATAGCATGTGTTCCTTTCCTTCCTTTCTCCCTGTCCTCATTCACATGCCTCCATCACAATGCTAGGGTAGGGATGATATTATACTCATGCCCTATCCACTTTGCAACAAGATCAGAAGAAGGAATATAATTTTAAAAAAGAAAAGGAGGGTGTTGATTGAGTTGGTACAAAAGCAAAGATTGTTTGATGCCAAGATAAAGCAATGGGAGTTCTGCTTTTGTTTCCTTTTTAAACACGGAGAAGCAAAGGGTGAGGAGTGAGGAGAAACCATCTTCAATCTGAGAAGGATTATTGTGAGGGTGGGTACCAGCTGTTCCCCATCTCCAGTAGAGACATCAGAAGGGAGAATGCGCCTTTATACCAGGGGGAGCAGCCTGTGGCTTCATTGTTGGGAAGCATTCCTTTGCTGTCAGTGCCCTGAAGCATGGGGATGGGGATTTATCAAATTTCCTGTTCCCGAAGCACTTTCCAAATGTGATGAACTGCACTGAGGAGTGTGAGTGAGCTGCTGCCAGGCCGTCCCTCTCCCTGCACAAATGCTGTGATTCCTGGCAGTGTCCACCTTGCTTTTACCCTCCCTGTGACACCCTATCACCCGTAGGAGCATCAGAGTGATTCCATATCCCTGTTGTGTCTGGATTGGGTTGCTCTCCCCCCTCTCTACCTAAGTGGTGTGGAGGAGTTGCTGCTGTGTCTATTTCAGTAGTGAGTGATGTGGTTTCTATACATAGCTGTGGCTTCTAACTACTTTGGCAGCTCCTGGGTTGAAAGGTGCTGTTAAGAGATGGGGAGGAAAGAGCTAAATAACTTTATTTATTATTTATTTTTGAAACTTTTGAAGAAAAATTAAAGTGTTTGGTCCTTCTGTGTCAGCACATGGTAGCCATGATTGTCCTTGGCAGATTGCACAGGCTTGGAAGCTTGGCTAGCTACTCCTGATTGACAGAGAAGACAACCTGAGGACATATTGGAGGAGGCAGGGTAATGAGCCTCACAGAGAGCGATGTGTCAGAATTGGGATGCTGTACTGTTAGGAATTCTGTCCCTGTTGGTTCTATTTATGGCGAGCATGGCTGTAGTTCCTCAATAGTTCTTTGCCATTTCTCCCATAGCTTAGTAACCAGGAGACTGAAAAAGGATGATACTGACCCCCCAGGACCAGAGGTGGGCCTGACTTGAGTAGGGCATTCTATTCATCTTGTTTCTCCAGGATTTGATTTGGATCATTCTTATCTAGTTGATGTCCAGTATATCCCTGGCCCTTGGGATAGGGGCTTTTGGGGTGTTCTTGCTTACTTTTCCTTTGGTTACAGTGTCCATAATATGGGCCCCTACAAGGCTGGGAGCCTTATTGAGGTCCTGAGGAAAACCACAGCTCCTGGGATGTACTTGCCTACAGGTGTAAACAAATTCACCAGTTGATGTTACCACTGTACAAATATTATGATTGCTTTCTATGTGTGTCATGATATGAAAAATTCTGAGAAACACTGCGCCAGAAGAGAATGTGTTTGCAAGAGAAGGTTAGGCTGGCATTCCTGCAGTCAGGCAAGCATCATGAACTGTTTGAACTTTGTCCTTGCACTGAATTTCCTTTGAGGGCAGCAGAAAGGTAGCTGCTCTGTCTTTGGAGAGAAGGTGCTGTTATGACGAAGAGCTGAATGTAAGGAAACTACAGCAATGAAGGTGACAGACTGCGCAATTAGCCAAGGTTTCCACCTAGGCAGCTGCCTTCTCCACTCTCTTCTTTCCAGTGGAAAGAGGGCCAGGAGGAAAAGAGGGGCAGGTTTACTTCTCACACCTCCTGCTCCATGTACCTTGCCTCTTTAGCACCTCTTTTCTTAAATCTGAGAAGAATGTGAGACTTATCCCTCCTTCCCTTCCATCCTTTCTTCCACACGTCTATCAGAAGAACCATCTCTGAGTAGTATTCACATCATAGTATCCATTCTCCTGTGCCTCTGGCCCTTTGTAAGGGAAGCCTGTCTAAAAATGAACACATAGGGGCCAAGCATCAGTGGCTCACTCCTGTAACCCTGGCTACTTGGGAAGCTAAAATCTGAGGATCATAGTTTGAAGCCACCCTGGGTAGGGAAGTCTATGAGACTCTTCTCTCCAATTAACCAGCCAAAATCTGGAAGTAGAGCTATGACTCAAGTGGTGGAGTGCCAGCATTGAATGGAAAAAGCTAAGGGCCAGTGCCCAGGCCTTGAGTTCACATGGAGTTCAGAATCACTGTCTATGATTTCAAGCATCTGCCCTCAATCCTTATGGCTCCCTTTCTGCTTGCAGACTCCTATAGGAGTCCATGGCCTCTGTGCTCATGGGTGAGAGACTCAGTATGAGACTTCACATTTCCTATCTTGGATGACTCCTTGGGTGGCAAAAACTCTTCTCTGTAAACATCTCCTTGGTTTTTCTGTTTCCTAGATCATACCATGATTTCTTTTGTTCCCCTTGTTCCATCACACCTTAAGTACAACACATACATGCATTCAAATAGGCTCATGCTTATGAGAATCCAAACTGCCCCCTGATAGAGACTCTCTCCTTTTATATCTCGCTTAGTTTCCAGGTGATGAAACTGGCCTTGGCCTGGGTGGTTGTCATGGAGACGCTTCCCAGCATCCCACCTCACATCAGCCTTTGAGCTCTTCCCAGCAACCTCTCTGGGCTAGACAAGGAAGAGAGCGCTGGCTTTGTGCTGTGTCTCCTTTTTAATGGGGGAGGGGATTCAGCAGATAGTACTTTGATGTGGTTTAATCCAAGTTTCACAAGGGAAGGGAGAAATGATCTGGCCAAAATATATAGGTATAGATATGGATAGATATAGATAGATATCCAGGCAGTTTTCTATTTGGCTTATTGTATTAGCTAATTATCTCAAGTGGCAATCAGAGAAGAAAGAAAAAAATAGAATCAAGGTAACATCTGTGTTATTTATATTTTATTATGTTTTCTAAGCTCAGCCAAAGGATGTCGTTTTATTTCTTTCTCTGACCCCTCCTTTAGTGTCTCCTGTTACTACAATCAGATCTTACTGCCTTGTGATATTCTCCTCAAAAACAATCTCACCTATTTTGTTCAAGGCTCTGAGTTCCTATCACATCAATAATATCATCCTGAACCTCTGCAAAGACACTTCCTCTAGGAGCTTCAACTTGTCTATGTGTTAAGTAAATACTGTGTGTGGGGGGAGGGGGGTGGATTTAGCATCCACTGGCATTTAGGCACTGTCTTCAATAACACTGATAGTTTTCAGTAGTAAAAGGCCACCTTACTCCTGCTGCAGTGAACAGAGGAAAGACACTGAAGCACATAAGAAAATTAACGTTGTTGTGTTCATTCACAGAGCTTTAGATCTTAAACAAGCTATAATCCAGTGTCCCCAAAGGGAAAATAAATCATCTGTACTCTCTGATTGGTTGCTCTGTGGCCCTTCTGACATGTTTGAAAAGCCACAATACAAAACAAACAAACAACAACAACAACAGCCTATAACTATGTGACTTGTTTTATGAGGAGAAGGATAGAATTCACAGTGTATAGGGCAGCAGAGAACCTGGATTTTACTCCTGCCTTCACAACTGACTTAGTAAATCACTTTGCATTTTTGACTTTTTTTTCACTTGGTTCTCCTAAAACACTGAGTTAAAACATTTATCAGTCTCCCATGAGCTGAATCAGAGATGTGAAGACCCCTTATAACCTACAAGTCATGCTAGAAATACCAAGTTTAATTAAAACAAGGAGAAATCTCATTTAGTTTCTATAACCATCCTATAAGCTTGACATTATTTGATGAAGCTCAGAGACATCAAACAACGTGATTGAAGTCACACAGGTAGTAAGCAGCCATAACTGGCCTGTCACCTTCTGATTTCAACTTGCAGGTTTCTCATATATCCCTAGCTGTCTGTGGGAACTTGGTTAACCCAGCATGGAGACAGAACCAGAGTGAGGGTCATTTCAAGGTCATTCCAACAAGCAACCTACTGTACAGGCTCTGGAATGATATGCTACTCTGTTGACCAGGAATTCTAGGGCCTTATAGAAATAGATAGATCAGGCTAGGAAGAAAACGAGGGAGAGGGGAAAGACATCAGAATGGCCCTGTTGGCCTGGCAGAGGGAAGGGTAAATGTGCCATGCTGAAGTCCTTTGAGCCAAGAGAAAATGTGTGTCTTTATCTTTGTCTGTACAATTTATGGTCCAGCTGGGCTCTTCTGTGAGCTTGAGGCTGTTCTGGCGCTGCCGAAAGAGCTCCTCTTGGGGTGAGCCGCTTGGAGCCCCTGGGAACCTGCCAGCAGCACACTGTAGTCATGGTTATTGGAGCAAGTTCCCACTGGCACTGACTGGTGCAGTCAGAAGATTTAGGAGACGAATCTACAGAGTTCCCAGAGTGGCCAGCTTACCTGAAGTTAGTATGGCAGAACTGTAGGCTATACCATGTTGCTTCCACTTCTTCCCATCATTGGTTCACTCATTCCGGGGGATCTCAACAAGACATGCAGGGCAGGAGCGGCATGTCTTCCTACAGGAGAGCTCAATGCACCCAGCAGATGTGAGCTTTCTTGCTCTGAAAAAAAGCGAACACTCAGTGTTCATGCTTAGTGTGTGTTTAACAAGCATCCATGGTTCTACAAATTACTGTAACTCAGGTACCAGAAGAGATGATTAGCCCATCCTGTATAGTAAGGGGAAGTTCTGCTGTTAGCCATGTAATACCCTTTAATGTGTTAACAGTCTGGATTTAGTGCTTGCATTGGTTTGTTATTTAATACTGTGCTTATGAGATTTCCTGCTTTTACACTTACCCATCCCTCAAAGGAGCTTTTGAAACGGTCTACCCAAATGTAGGCATATCTATAGATACATTTTCATTGCTTTACACATTCATTCATTTTTACCAATGTTGATAAACTTCTGGCTGTCGGAGGAATATTTATCAACAGTAACTTTCCATCGAGGAAGGGTGCTCCAGGAGCATAAGTGGTCCAGATAATTCACAACAGCCTTCATGTTTCCTTCTAGATAGGCAGTCTCTCCACTGTGTCATGGGTTGTTATAGCTTTTGACCTCGGTGGAAATAGTATTGTCCCCACTTTTCAGCGAAAAGCAACATCTCAACTCATTTCTTTCCTGACATGTAATTAAACTGTAGTGCAGAGAAATGACATGGCAACTCAAGGACTGAGGTAGGAGCAGAAACTATTTTGATTAGCAGCAGCTAGGAATCAGCATCCAAGCCACCATGGATATAATAGGATGACTCAGGAAGGAGGCAAAGACTGAGAGTGGTGGGGTAGAGGGTCTGGATGGGGCTCTCAGGTACCAGTGCTGACCCTCTGGATGCAGTATGTAGATAAGGCACACAGAGATGCTCCATGGGACACCACGCTTTGACCACCAGGACTAGAATGCTAAGGCACCCCTTCTCACTCCACACAGGGGGCTCTAAGTCCTGCCTCTGTGAAAAAGGGATGAAGCAGACCTGGGGAGTTCTTAATCATATCACTGCAGATGTAGAAAATGCACTCGCTGGGGCTGCCTGCTTCTCTAAGGACCAAAGTCAGGGCTGGAAATCCCTGTCTTCGCATCCACACACGGCCCAGTCATGGGCCTTCTATGCTCTCAGACACTGCCTGGATGGGCTGCCTGCAGGGAAACTGTGTCACAGGACAAAGATAGAGGGGTGTGGGGGGGGACTTTCGATGAGACTTTCACCGGTACTCCTGCCTCTAGAGACATCTGAGAAGACCTGGCCCTTCAACGGTGGACAGTTGAATGTTAAGGATGCTGGTGAATGTGGGCTGTAAACAGTGCATCTAAGTCTAGTGCGCATCTGCTTGTGGACCTCACCTGGTCATTATATGATCTAAGGCAAGTCTTACTCCCTTCTAGCCTCAATTTCCCTTTCTGTTTGTTCTCCTTATCACTAACTCTCAAAGCCCAGGGATTTGAGAAGGATGACTCATCCGTGCTTATTGTTTTATTTTAGTTTAAAATATATTATTTACAAGTTGTACAAGGGAATTGCCATTCAACAACGTAGTATGTAAAAACAATGAATTTGTCCATCATGGGCCTTGAACCCAGGACCTCAGCAGTGTCTCTGAGCTTTCTTGCTCAAGAATAGTGCTCTACCACTTTGAGCCACAGCACCACATCTGGTTTTGTAGTGGTTAATTGGAGATAAGAGTCTCACAGAGTTTCCTACCCAAGCTGGCTTTGAACTGTGAACCTCAGATCTCAGCCTCCTAAGTAACTTGGATTATAGACATGAGCTGCTGGGTCTACGCTATGAACTGAGTTTTATGACTAAGTTTTCCCCTCTTCCTCCCTTCATTCATTCACACCCCTCTCCCCCTGACTTTCTCCTCTCCTTTTTGAGTACCCACTTCCAGTTGTTTATTTTGTTTGACTATGAGTTAGACTTTCTAAGGGATTTTACTATTTGAGTTCACCCCTCAATGTAATGTAATGTAATGTAATGTTTGTTCACACGTAGATACCACCCCAAAGTATTTACTTATATATTTAAAAATTATTCTAGCTTACACATTTGAAAGGAAACATGTATCCTTTGTCTCTCTGGACCTAATTTACTTCACTTTTAACATGACTTTTTTCAAAGTCCTTCCATTTCTTTGCAAATGATGCGATGCCATTCTTTCTAATGGGTAAATACAATTCCATTGTTCCTTCTGGGTTGATTCCATATCTTGGCTATGGTAAATAGTGCTGCAGTGTGTTGATGGCTTTACTGTATCCTGGTTTGCAATGTTTGGATAAATACCCAGGAGTGGAATTGCTGAATCATAGGATAGTTCTAGGTTTCGTTTTTTGAGGAATCTCCAAGACTACTTTCCAGAGTGGTTGAACATGTTTACATTTCCACAAACAGTATACTAGGGTTTCTTTACACCCACATCTGTGCTCATCCCTTTTCAAAATACAATTTCAGAAGACTGGCTGAAATACCTGTAGCATATTGATTCTGAAACGATTCACTTAGAAATGGTATTCCAGACAGAAAGTAGGACTGTGGCTGTCAGGCATGATAGGGACAGGACAGGGGTGAGGAGGTATTTTGGTAACTATGAAGCTTCAGTTACTGAAATAAAAGGAATTCCACAATGGTGATGGCAGCAGAGGCACAGCAATATAAATGTATTTAACACTACGCTTAAAAACAGTTATGATGGTAAATTTTCTGTCAAGCACATCACTGTAATTAATCAAAAACTTTTTTTCCACCAAACCATCTCACCCTTCTACTCTTGGTTATCATCTCAAAATAACTTTGTACTCTACTGGAATTCCTCATCTAGCCATTTGGCTTTAGGTTATTTTTAGATAGGCCTTGATTTTCCCTAGACTGGCCTCAGGCCAATACCCTCCTATCTCTGCCTTCTGCACTGCTGGGATTTCTGAAATGTGCCACCACACCCCAGCTTTATTTTTGTGATAGAGGCTTGCTAAATCCACTCCTATGCACACACACACACACACACACACACACACACACACACACACACACACGAATCTGGGGTTAAAGCATATTCTGCCACACAATTAGCTCAATTATTTAACTTTAAATACTGCTTTTGTTACTTTTTCCTATGGCTTGGTCTTTGAAGAGAAATTCTTTCTGATATCTACATTCTTCAATTGTCTTGCATCCTTCAGTTGTTTTCTGAGGGGAAATATGTACCCATTCCATCAACCTTGACCACCTTCTCCTTAAGCCAGCTTGCACCCTGAGCCTACTGGGAAGATCAAAGGCATGCTGGTCTCCAGAGATGTTCTTGAGCTTGAGAAACAAGAAACAAAATTCTGGCTTTAGACTGCGCTTTCAAATTTATTAAAATACACACTTGTCTGCAGCATATTTTAAATCTATTTTAATTTATAATAAAAACAACAATCACAGTGGCTTCTTATTTTATAGCCAAGATGAATCTGTTTGCAACTCATTCTATTCTCAGATACTTTATTTGACTAAGTACATTACCATGGCTCATGAATTCTCTTATTATCAGCATTGTTATTCATACCTTTATCCAATGTTGTTATTTTTATCTGGTTGATATTGCTTTAGTTTAATGTCTTAAAGCTTTTGTTTTATTTATAACAAAATCATTCATACATTCTTTCAGGGAAGGAATTCCCCCACCCCCATATTCTGGGAGGGAGAAAGATTGCCAAAGCTAGACTAGATAGTCTCCACAAAGCCATTGCTGCACTGAAAGAAAACCTATACGGCATAATGTCACTCTATGCCTAGCACACAAGTGCATGTAAATCTCGTTTGGAGAGGTTACTGTCTATGTCTTTTCTCTCTCATTCTGTCACAATAGGTCACAGCAGTACCACTTGCATATGGAATGCATGTAGTAGAGACATGTGATGGCATGACTTAAAGACTGGACTTGACAATTTTATGAAAGTGGCAATGTAGTACTGGTTCATTTCTCCCATTTGTGCTTCAGATTTTGAGTTCTAATCTTTGCAACAGATGACTTGAGATAGTCAACCATTTATTTTAAAATAGGCTTTATATTAGATTATTCTGAATGCAAGCTAATATAAGTGCTCTGAACATTTTGAAGTAGGCCAGACTAATCTAAAATGGTCAGTAGGTAAGTTGCATTAATTGTATTTTTCCCTTATTTTCTAATGATGTGTTTGTCAGGACCAACCCCCACTATAAATCAAGGAGTGTCTGTCTATACTTCTATTGCTAAGCACAGTAGAAATACTCAACAAACTTTACTTATTTTTGTTTTATCTTCCTTGGAGAACTCATAATCTAAAGAAAGAAACCCCCAAAAACACAGAACCAGTCTGGGAAGGGCTGGGTACAGTCATAGTTAGGATGAAATAAAATGTTGTAGCTATTCAGGTAGAAGGAGCAGCTAGCCAAGGGACTGCCTTTTAGGTAAAAGGAGTAGCCTAAAATGGAGAAGGAGGGAGATTCAGGTAGGGTTGCACCACTGGTCCCTGAAACATGTCTGAAGATGAAGCCGGAAACATGGATTGAGATCATTCTGGGAAAGAATTGAATATTGAATTAAATCTGAATATATATATATACAAACATTTTTGAGACACACACTTTCCTTCACATTTTAAGTATCTCTGAAACTGAATGCATCTTACAATCAATGTATTGTCATAGTTAATTGGCAGCATTTTTCCCTCTTTTAACAGTACATAAAATTACAGTGTGCTATACAATTGGTGGCTTAGATTGGATGAAATATAGTGTGTTGAAGGCTATAAGACTCCAATATTGGGGAGAGCTTCATGCTGCTCTTGTACCTGTCCATTTCAGGAATGTGTTCAGTGTCAGTAAATACATGTACAATTGTCTTTAGATATCACTCATGTCTGATGAGTGAAGTGAATCTCCCTAACTCTTTCCAGTCCAAGTTCTGGAATTAGTCCCTGACTAAGAGTGAACCCTTTACGTCTTACCTCTTAAAGTATTCTATTGCTTTCTCCAGTTTGGTGCGCCTATCGGCACTCATCTATGTGGTTTCTGCAGAATAAACTCCAGGGCAGAAAACTGGTCTTGAGGGATGGAATGAAGGGCAAGTCTTTTATTACAACTCAGGTGCATTTCTTCCATCTCTTTTGTTACCTTCTATTTTTCTATGCCTCTCTTTTCTGATCCCTCTGTTGACTAAAGCAATGCTTTTTGGATAATAAATCCATGGTGTTGTCTCTAGTGGAGACAGAGGTAGAGAGCTTGAAGGGAAGGAAGAACCAGGAGGTTCCAGTAGCTGATGCTCAGAAATATCTGGGGTCATCAACCTTCAAGCAATGCAGAAGCCCCAGTCCTCTGTGGTGGACCAAGGTTGGTTGCCTAGCAACAGTGCCTTCTGCTCTTCCTGCTCATGCTCTTCATATCTTCTTTTTCTTTCTTCCCTTTGACCAGCTTATGAGGTTCATTATTTTTTGCCAGTCATGGGGCTTGAACTCGAGGCCTGAGCACTGTCCTTGGGCTTTTTCAAGGCTAGAGCTCTGCCACTTGAGCCACAGCACCACTTCCAGCTTTTTCTATGTATGTGGAACAGAGGAATTGAAAATGGGTCTTTGTGCATACTAGGCAAGCACTCTACCACTAGGCCAAACTCCCAGCTGAGGTTCATTTTTTAAACCTGGTCTGCAACTTGAATAACTGAAGAATGGTGGGAGAAGTGTTCTTTAGGCTTTTCTTTGTGTCCTCAGCCTTTTTTTATTCCCCAACTAGGGATGGGCATGAATGCTGAGTGAGTATTTCCAATATATTTGGTGAAAATTGACATTCTATTATTTTCAAGGTTAACTTCCATGCCAGGTCTTTTTAGCTAGGAACTATTGGAGGCACTGTTTAATACCACCTAAAAAGGTTCTAGTATTGATACCAATTTGGGGCCCTATGATATTTCATCCTAAAAAGATGGAAAAGCAGATCTAAATACTTATATTTATTGCATCTAATGGTAGAGGGGAAAAGAGAGAGGTTGTATTCAGGTTTACTGATATAAATATGAGAACATATGTTACTGGTTGCTAATTTTCACAAGATGGAATATTCTTTTTTCCCTTTTAATTAATGCCTTGTATATGATCTGTACACAATAACTATTGGTAAAAAGGGAGAAACATAAGATAGCTCTTGTTCAATAGTTTTAGCAAAAACAAATCTTTTCATGTGATAAAATATGGAAAATTGATCTGTGGAATATATAGTTGAAAAGTGGCATTAAATTTCAAAGAAAGATTTATCCTGGAGATAAAGCACCATTTCCTATGATCTCTGCTAGCACGATATGGTTGCAAACAGGAGATGAGTGATTGGACAAGCAAGCGAAGTCATATATCTGGCATTAGAATTTTCTTTCACCGAAATGTCGGGTGGTAGAGGGTCTCTAGCATTTACATCAGCTCTGACCGTCTGTGTTATAGGTATTAATCTTTCCTTACCTGCTCTAGCTTTTCCTGTCACATGGTAATGATACTGCTTGTCAGCATACTTAGCCCTAGGCCTCCCTGTTCCAGGAGCTTCTCATAGGGAATGATAAGATGAGAACTTATGCCATTGAAGTTCCCAGAAAGGAGCTGCCATAGAAAACAGTGAGCGGTAGTGATTATCTTCTTGTTTACAGACATGTAAGCCATCTTTCCCTTCTCATTTGGCATGTGGAGAGCCCAACATCCATGTGTCACTTTACAAAATGGATCTTCCAGTGGAAGAGGAAAGCTGAGTACCAAATAAGGCAATGGCAGCTGGATTATCATTTCCATGACTATTATTCGAGGACAGGTTCTGTGTCTTATTCAGTGTTGTGTCCCCAGAGCCAGATCACCTGTCACCTCCTGGTATTTACAATATGGCCACTAAGTAATTATTTACTGAAATTCAAGCATTGTGGCTCTGAAAAGACATTCTGGGCAAGAATAGAATGATGTCTATAGAACATCCTCATACGATTCACAGGGTGAAGATGTTAATCACTGTGTAAATATCTGACTAATTACTACTCTGGCAGCATTTTGAAGACAGTTTGTCTTGAAAGCATTAAGCAACACATTATTATCAACTTTACATTCTCTCTAGCCTGGACAACTGGCTGGCTCTGACATCAAGGTATCTTGTGGTGGGGAGAAGAGTAGGGGTGAGGATGTACTGGTACTGGAATTTGAATTCAGGGCCTGTGTTCTCACTTGGCTTTTATGCTCAAGACTGGCACTCTACCACTGACCACACCTTCATTCCTAGCTTTTTACTGGTTATTTGGAGATAAGAGTCTCATGGACTTTTCTGCTTAAGCTGGTTTTGAATCTTGATCCTCAGATCCCTCCTTGCTGAGTAGCTAGGATTAGAGGCATCCAGATAATATATCTTTTTGTGCATAGTTTTCCCTAAAAGCAAGACTGATACTTGCCTTTGATCAGTAGGTTTCAAGCCACATCAGAGTCATTTAGTTTGGAGGGACCTCACAAACCCACCAATGTGTCAACACCTCATTTAGAGACTGGGAGGAATTTGAGTACATCCATGATTCCTGTGCCTGTGCTGAACTGATGTGACTCTAGATCTCCTGCCTCCTAATTCGTCCAGTCACTTTCTAAGACACAATCTTCCATCATAGGGTCCTTTCAGAAAGGAGACATGCCAAGAACATGCCTGCACTGCAGTGTGCAGCTGAGGATATGGAATCATAGAGGAGGAAAGAGATAGGAAATTTCAGAGAGGACTTTGTCCACTTTCTTGAGAGGTAAATGGCAGGTTTCTACAGTATGAACATAAAGAGCATGATGAACAGCTGTTTCCTCTCATCATAAGAGGAAATGGACATAAATTGCTCCTCTGAGAAGGACTTAGGACAGAATGTCAGGAGAACTTCCTTTCTTTGCGGGCTGGGCACTTATTGCAGAAGTTGAACCTACAGATGCACACAGATGCACACAGCTGCATAGCAAGACTTTCTGTCCTTCTCCCAGCTGTTCTCTCTCAATATTCAAGAGATGCTCTGCTTGAGAGTTAAGGCATGATTTTACCCAGCTTGAGGCATGTCATGAAGGCAGTCTTGTGTCCCCTCAAGCTTGTTGTCCCCTGTTCATTGATGAAGAGTGGCTTATTTCACTTCGGATAGAACCATGCCTGACAAAAACCACTGAAGGTGATTTGGCTTCCTTTCCTAGCCAAAGGTGACAAAGAGAATATTCCAGGTAAACACTGCTAACTCAGAATGGGGCTTACATGATTACAAT
Source organism: Megascapheus bottae (assembly GCF_031878675.1). Taxonomy (NCBI): domain Eukaryota; kingdom Metazoa; phylum Chordata; class Mammalia; order Rodentia; family Geomyidae; genus Megascapheus; species Megascapheus bottae. The sequence goes on along the minus strand of NC_143513.1, from coordinate 70,231,710 downwards.
GGGGATGCAGTTGATTTTGAAATCCCTGGATGTGGTTACTGTTGGCATTAATATGAAAAGATACAGCTAGCTGGCTCACACCTGTAATCCTAAATATGCAGGAGGTGGAGATCTGAGGATTATGGTTTGATGCTAGCCTAGGCAAAAAATCTGTGAGACTCTTATCTCCAGCTAACCACTAAAAAAGCCAGAAGAACCTGCAGATCAAGTAGTAGAGCAGCAGACTTGAGTGAAGAAAGCTAAGGGACAGCACCCAGGATCCTAAGTTCAAACATCAGTATTGCTACACAGAAAAATTGATATATATGATCCACATCCCTCTATCTGGTAGCCATTTGTGACTTCCAATGAGAAAGAATGGATATGTACAACACAGGTGTATGAGCACATTTTCCACACTGTGTCTTCACCTGCACTGAGTGGTCCTGTTATGGGGTCAAGAGGAGGGGATCCACACCCCTCCAGGTGGGGATTCCACGTCCCACCAGAGCCCACCACACAGAGACAGTCTTATGTAAAAAGGTGAATTTATTGGGGAAGTAGATGGAGAACTGACCTGCCAGGGACACAGTGCAGACTCGGGAGCTGACACTGTCACCCCCAGCGGCTCTCATGCAGGATTTTTAAGGGCAAAACCCATGCGGTCGAACCTGGTCACACAGGTGGCCAATGGGATAGTCACATACACAGAGGGACCATTACCAGCTCCGGCCACATGCAGGTAACCAATAGGGCCACAGTCTAGTGTTCGAATTTACCTATCACCTTAGTTGGAGTTGGCGTGCAAATTGGAAAGGTCTCCACACAAAGCCGGGCCCCCCCCCCACCCAAGTGGATATCCCTCCTCATGGGGGTGGGGAGAAGGTCAAGGTTGCCCCTCCCCAGAAGGGCAAAGGTGGCTGGGCTGTACAACATATCCCTCCTCATGGGGGGGTTGGGGAGGTCAAGGTGGCTGGGCTGTACCATTGTCGACCTTCCACAATGGGGCGGGGGAACTCTTAGGCATTCTGGATGGCGCCAGTCCCTGCTCCCCTCAACAGTCCCAAGCATCATTGACTGAGCATCTCCCTGGCCAGAGGACATGTGCATGGATGTGCATATAAAGGGACCTTTCCTTGCCTTTACTTTCCCATCACCCATAGCTACATACATGTGCAAGCAGCCAGAGCCCACTTGCAGACGTCCATTCTGTTTCTGCTCATGCTCTTCTCCCTCCCTGCCTTTCTAGGGGAAGAATTGCTAAATGTTGGCAATGCAGTAAAGACAAACTGATTTCGATGGAATGCTCCCTGGCCCTGCAGACACATTGCCACTGTTTTTATGCGACACATTACACTGTGGTGAAATTTAGTTAATTTTATGGTTTGTTATTACAACAGCAGAGTGGATTGAGGTAGGCAGCGTTTGTTGGCTCTAAGTGCCGCATTTCCTGGGTGTGATGGGAACAAGTGGAAGCAGGAAGCTAGCAGTGTTAGGAGATGGAGTCCATGCAGAAGCAGAGACACTGCTCGGATTAGTTCTTACCTTTTTAAGTACAGAAACTCATTAACTTAGTCAGGTGAGGCTTGGCTGCTACCCTCATGGAGTATATATTTTGGTCAGGAAACTTAGAGGAACATTGGCAGAACAATGAGAAAGCTAAGCAGGTTCTCAATCATTTTGCTGCAAAGCAATAATACACTTGGGCCAAGAGGGCATTGACATCTAAATGTTCTGCATTCAAATTCCTGTTCTCTCCTGTGTCCCTGACCTCAGTCTACAGAGTTGAGAATCGTCGTTGTCAAGGCTGTAGTGTAAATCCTGTCACCCAATAATGCATGCATTAAGTCTTGGTCCCAAGTTTAATGAAAGGTAGAAGCTTTAAGCCAAATGGAAAGATGTTAGGTTGGACGCTGGCCCCTCCTGTCTCTCTCTCTGTTTTTTTGTCTCTGTCTCCATGGCTCTGTTTCTGTCTCTGTCTGTCTCATCTCTCTGTCTCTCTCTGTCTCTGTCTCTCTGTCTTTGTCTCTCACTGTGTTTTTCTCTGTCTCTGTCTCTCTGGGTCTCTGTCTCTCTCTGTCTGTCTCTCTGTCTCTCTCTGTCTCTATCTCTGTCTCTCTCTCTCTGTGTCTCGGTCTCTCTGTCTCGATCTCTCTCTCTCTCTCTCTCTGTCTCTCTCTCTCTCTCTCTGTCTCTCTCTGTCTGTCTCTGTCTGTGTCTCTGTCTCTGTCTCTCTCTCTCTCTCTCTCTCTCTCTCTCTCTCTCTCTCTCTCTCTCTCTCTCTCTCTCTCTCTCTCTCTCTTTTCCTGCCTGACTCATAAAGAGAACAGAATTCAGAATTCTTCTACCCAGAACCTCTGCTGTGATGCTGCCTTACAACAGACCCCAAAGTGTTCCTGGACTGAAACCGCCAAAAGTACAGGTCAAAAAATAAGTCTTTTTCTCTTTATAAGCTGATTATTTTAGGGATTTTCACAGCTTTACAGTAATGTAAAGCTGACTACCACTCCTTTGGGAGCTCTTGGAAGGCCAGCACTTGGCACAACCTAGATGTGCAGTAAATGTGCTATTTCATCTCTATTCTTACTTCAGAAACCTCTTCTCTGTCAGATTACCTCCAGAGGCTTCTTTAGAGAGAACACCAGCACACAGATGAGAAATCTGGAAGGGTTCTGCCTCTGTCAAAATAACTGAGAAAACCAATATAGAAGCAGAGAAGGTTTGTTTAGGCTCTTAGTTTCAGAGGTTTCAATCCATGGGTTGTTGACCTCAGTTGCTTTTTAGCTGCTAATAAGGCAGAACATAATGGCAACAGGAAGAGATGATGAAGACCACTCACTCCACAATGGCTAGCAAGCCAAGAAAATGAGAGGAAGGGGCTGAAAACAAAGGGAACCCTTCAAGGGCACACCCTCCTAGGTTGCTTTCTCGGCCTATCTCCTAACCTTTTCCACCACCTCCCAGGGGACTATTAAGTTATAAACTTATTAATGGATTAATCTATTCATGAGGGCAGAACCTTTGCAATTCACCCACCCAAAGGCCCCACCTCTGAATATTGCTGCATTTGGGAATCAAACTTTTAACACATTAAGCTTTGAGGGAACATTTCAGATCCAGACCATAATAAATACCAAATGGGAAGGGACTGACACAGCTGATGATTGGTCTTAATCTGAGGACACAGTGACGAACTTCCAAGAGGCTATTCTAGGAAACACTGAAGAAAAATAGAAGCTGTGGATCAAATACCCAGAGCCTTGAATCTAGCTTAGAGGAAAACCCATTAGCTTATTGGGAGGTAAAAGCCATCGGTTGCTCTGAATGAAGCAAAGCTATTAACATTCTTATTTATCCTACTAATGAAGCTAATTAAATCTTCAATCCAGAAACAGAGCTGGTGTGGACTAGATTACTTAGAGAGCAGAAGCTATTTCCACGAGAAGATGGCTTTCCCCGTTATTCTGCTCAGCTGGGTCCTTGGATCCTGCCATCAATGGTAGGGCAAGCAGATGACAAAGAATATGTCAGCCCTACTTTCATTCCTCCAAGGTCTGGCAACTCTTTCCTAGACTGGGAGGCTGTTTATCTTTCTGTTCTTGGTGCCATCCTTCTCAGCCCAGCTGAGAAATGTAGCCCAGCTATTCTTGTGTTCTTGCCAAATGGCACTGAATACCAGCATGGTGCACCACCACCTACCCTCTTAGCGTGGAGGGACATCTTGAAAGAAAGGGACAGACGAGGGTGACCACAGGTCCACAGATCCAGGTATTTGCATCTTCCTCTTGTGTTCCCGACTCATCAGTTTCCTCGTCCCTTTATGAGGAGCTTGTTTTCTGGAAGTTTCCTTGTCCTATACTGCATTAGAAGAACTCAGGAAGCAATCACATATTCATATTTGTCGATGGTGTGGATGAGAGAAGAGCAAACAATGATATCTCTGTTTCCTGTGTTGAAATCCAGTAGTTCATGAGTAATGTCAGAACTCATCCATTTAATATAGGATGACCTTGAGCTTTAAATTGAAAATAACAACAGAAAGTTTCTATTTTGGCCTAGGGGAGTGCCAGAATGAAAGTGCTTTAAAAACCCCCATCAAAGCTGAGTCATTTAAGGAGAATTAACTCTTGTGGAGAAACAGTAGAGAGAGAAGGGGACATTGGGAATGAGTGACCTCTGGCAGGAAACCCAGACTTGTGATTCACAACATCCCAGAATAATTAGATCTTAGCAATCGCTAAGCCACCCTCTTATTACCAAAAGCGGAACCCTGCTTATTTGGTATCCTCCTTCTACATTCAAAATTGCTCTTTCTACACAAAGACCTAACTTCCCTTTAAGTTATAGCCATTGTGGAATTTACCACTTCATAGCCTTATTATGCAGGCCATGTTTAGGGAATGAGGCATGGTGAGTAACCACCGGGACACACACACATGCACACACATATGTGCGCACGCACACGCACGCACATACATAATGAATTGTCAAAGGATCAAAATGCAGTAAGTTGGAATGCACAATTAAATGATGCTGAATATAAGGTTTTAATTATATAGAAGCGATGAAGGTTTTCAGAGCAATGTTTAGAATAATCATCCAAAACAACTGTCAATAGGGTGTGCAGACATTGTGGTTAGAAGATCTGATAGATTTGACAATTCTATTTTTATATATTCCGTGCGTGCGTGCATGAGTGCGTGTGTGTGTGTGTGTGTGTGTGTGTGCGTGTGTGTGTGTGTGTGTGTGTGTGTGTGTGTGTGTGTGTGTGCAGGAGTATGTGTACTGGTACTAGATCGTGAACTCAGGGCCTGCAAGCTATCCCTAAGCTGTTCTACTACTTGAACTACAGCCCCATTTCTAACTTTTTGGTGGTTAATTGGAGATAAGAGTTGTATATACTTTTTTGCCTGGGCAGACTTTGAACTATTATCACTAGATCTCAACCTCCTGAATAGCTAGGATTACATGTGCGAACAACTAGTGCCTTGTTCTATTTTAATTGTTTATTAAAGTGTTTTATTCTATGATCTGAAAATCAGACTCAATAGAGAGTCACCTTATTATAGACTATTACTAATGTCATGGTTACTGAGTAGGGGGATATCTGAAAATTTGTTTCAAGAAATTTGTTTCTTGAAATGTTTCTCCCCAACCTAACTATCCAAACATATGAAAGGGAAGGAACTCTGTTTTGCTTGCTGCTTTAGTTATAGTTCTGGGCCTGACTTCTGACCTGTGTTCTGTGGCTCTGAATTTGACTTTTCTCCTTATTTGCAATAAGACCATAGTATCTGAGGTGCCTTTTTACAGAATAAGCAAAGAAGAGAAATCTCATAAAGCATCAGGTGTTAATTCTTAGTCAAGGGTTAACTTCTTCTTGAGTGTAATCATGAAACTATTTTCCATGAGAAAAATATATTCACACACCCCCATCCACTCCCCATGCTACTTCAGTATCTTACATAGGCCCATAACATTTCTACTAAAGAGATGATATTTAGGGGAGAGGTGAAAAGCCACAGAGATCATAAAAACCATCACAGTGATGAAGAACATTTAGCAAACATAACAATAGCTGACTATGCATGCTCAGACTTGCTTGGTTCAGAGGACCAGAGAAATAGGAGAGACAGGACATGCAGGTCCCTGAGAGGGCAGTAAGTTCTATTCTCTGTGGAAAAGTCAGAGGGGTTCATGGCTGGAATAAACTTTGCTCCTTTCAACAAGAAGCCTCTCTCAAAGTGCCATAATGAAGCTTATACGGCAAGCCCCTGGCAAAGGCAAGTGCTAGGAAGTGAGTGTGGAAGTCCTCATTGAAATACCCAACTTCCTTGGGATGCTTTCCCAACTCCATCCTCTTAAACTTGATATTCATATCTTGGCAGTCATGTCCTTATTGGAGACTGCACCTTTCCAAACCTGGACATCTCTGTGAAGATACCCCTCGATGGCCCTGTCCCCTCCAGAGCTGAAGACCAGGGATAATCAGGCATCTGCTTCTGCTCCTGTATCCTCTTTCTGTTCCCTGTGGATCCATCATGTGGGAAGTCAGTTGGGAATGGAAGAAGAGGGCTTGGGCACCTCCTCTGGTGATACACCTTGCTAGGTCATTCCACAGTTGCTTGGAGCTCCTTACTACCCTCTCCCTTCCCACTTCCCTCTTATTCCTCCAGGGGAACTCCTGTCAGAACCAGGAGCAGGTGCAGGGTAGCCAGGAATTGGAGAACCCATTATCACTCCACACACCCATGGGGAAATTGACATCAGGCAGGGAATACCTGGCAAGCCTTGTAAAGCTCTCTCCTACAAATCCAAACCATGCTGAGGGAGGCTGTTATGGGTCCCCAAGTGGAAAGTGAGGAACTGAAGAACTGCCTTGCTGGCTTTCAGCCACAGCACCAGAAACGGGGGCTGTCCTCTTGGAGATCATCTAATCCAATGACTTTTGAATTGTGATGTGAGATCAATGAATGTGTCTTGAAAGCAATTTCATGGGTTAAAACTAGCATTTTACATGTATATGTGAGAGAGAGTGAGAAGGAAAAGCATCAGAATGCATGTCACGTACAAATAAAACTTTTGTTTCAGTCATCTATAATAGGCATATGTGTTCAGTGATGTAATGCATTCTAAGAAACAGAAAACTAGAAAAATACCAGACTGGCCCTCTTCCCCACCCCAGCCCGTGCCCCACCAAGCTCCTACACCATGGAGAACCATCTGTTGGCCAGGCCTGACCTGGGTGTGTTCTCCCTCCCTCCCTCTCTCCTTCCCTCCCTCTCCCCCTTCTCTCTCTCTATTGCTTATCTATTTATTTATTTATTTACTTATTTATTTATTCATTCTACAAATTTTATCCCTATTTTTATAAATAAGGCATGGGTAAGCACAGAACTGATTACAAAACTTGCTTGACACCACATAATCCCATTCTTAGAATAGCCATGAAATAGAAACAACTGAAGTGTCCATCAACTAATGAGTAGATAAGAAAATATATTCAACAGAATAACATATATATGCATCCACAGAAAGTGTGCACTATTCTCATTTGAGACAAAGATAGAACTGGATATTCTTGTGTGTGTGTGTGTGTGTGTGTGTGTGTGTGTGTGTGTGTGTGTGAGTGTGTGTGTGTGTGTGTGTGTGTGTGTGTGTGTGTGTGTGTATTGGTTGTGGTGCTTGAATTCTGGGCATGGGCACTGTACCTGAGCTCTTCAGCTCAAGGCTACCACTCTACCACTTGAGCCACAGCGCCCCTTTTGGCTTTCTGGTGGTTAATTGAAGAGTCTCATGGGTTTTCGTGCCCAAGCTGGCTTTGAACCATGATCCTCAGATTTCAGCTTGCTGAGTAACCAGGATTACAGGTATGAGCCACCAGAATCTGACCAAGGAACTAGAGATTCTAAATGCAATAAACCAGGCACAGACAGACAAATATTACACAATCTCACTTATGTGTAGAATTGAAACATACTTGATTTCCTAGAGATGATAAGTAGAATAGTGGTTGCCAGAAGATGAAGACAGAACAAAAGGGATGAAGAACATTTTTTCCATGGGAACTAATTTGCAGTTACGTCCTGCTCTCTTGAACTCCCATTTCTGCAAGCAATTCTGCCTTGTTCTCTCAATCTGAATGCAAGTTTGACTCTATTTCTCTTGCACAGCTATAGATATCACTCTTTGTGGAATAAATCTTGATTAAATTCCCCTGATGAAGTAAGGAGTTCTAGTTCCTCAGATAAAAGGTTTGCATAGTTCTCATAGATAATCACTCTCCTCACTTCCAATTGGTCTGAAAAGATGTTTTCAAGTTTTGCTGAACAACACTGAGATGGAGCTATTCTTGCTCCCACACATGATGTGGAGACTCACAGTCACACATGAACAATGGGACAGGGAGAGAATCAAGTGTGATCCAGGTCTCAGGAAGGTGATAGTACAAGAGTGGGACCTTTTTCAGTGTGGCACAGGCTCCACCTAGAATAACAAGAATGCCCATCCTGGGACCTGAACACCTTCACTCTTCTGTCCACACAGAGCTGTCACTTCTTTCTGGCCACAAGGTAGAGATGACTGTTTCCTTCCACTCCTTTGTGGGTTCCCAAAGTCAGAGGGCAAAGCCAGGGATTCCAGAAGGCTGTGAAATGCTCACTTAGCTCCCACTGAACATGTGTTTAAAGGAAACTAAGAAATCATCATGTAATGCCCTGCAGTGTGTATGAGACAAGGTCTTTGCTATTCAGCACAGGCTGATTTTGAACTTACTGTCCTCCTGTTTCAGCCTTCCTTCCTGGGTTAATAGGTGTGTACCACCAGGCTTGGCTCAAGCTTTGTACTTGACATAGTGTACAGCTTGCTCATGGTGCCTTCACCACGGTCACCTAGAACAGAGCGGTTAAGCATATGTACCATCAGATATCAAACTTCAGGGTTCTCTTCTTTTTTCATGGGAACTTGAGCATCACCAGGGGTTTCTTTGATTCTGTTGGTCCTCCAGGAAATGAGCAAGAGTCAAAACAGGATCAACTCTCACCATCCTCTCCATCCTCCTACTGTAGTATATGTGGCCCACTGCTCTGCCCAGCACTTCTAGGCAGATGATATATGAATATTGGTGCTTTGGGACCCAGAAAGGATGGGGCACAGGATGAAAGCCCAAGAGCAATAACCACACGTGGTTATTATGGGAGAAATACTATAACTTCAGTTTATTATTAGATTTAATGGCTGAGTGAGCAGTTCACTTGGCCCTGCTAGAAAATATGTCCTGACAACTTGCCATAGTCAGAGGACCTGGGAAAGGCAACTGAGAGCAGCGCCCTCACCTCTGCTAGGCGAGTGGCATATGTCGCATGTAGGCTAAGATGGCCCAGGCCCCAGAGCAGCAGAACAGCACATTTTGCTGTTTCCAGGGCCTGAGATCCTGATAAGGAATAAGAGCAGGGTGCAGTCAGCCTGCAAGGCCCCATCACCTTGGGAAGAGGCCAGCACTGTGTCCTTGGCAAATCTGGTGGTCTCTCTGCCAACCCCAGGTGACATGGTTGAGGAGGCAGGCTTGGAGAAGTCCCCCTATCCATCTGCTTCCACTCTCAGCTAAGCCCATTAGCAATGTATCTCTGCCTCCTGATTGCTCTTCTGTGCTATTAATTTGTGGGTATATTAATTCCTATTATTATACAGCCAGGTGATGCAGAACAAAGCTTCTCATTAACATGGCCCAGAAGCCATTCCTATTGCCAGGCTTGTCTCATCCCTCTCCACAATCCCATCCCATCCCCCCAATTTTTACTCACTCTGTCTTGACATGAGTGGAGCCTTGAACCACAGAAAATGACTGGCAGATCCAGACACCCAGGCAGCTCTCTAGAGTCAAAAGTTTCACTAGTGTATTACAGTGAGAGCAACAGCATTGTATAATGACTACTCTGGGCTGGCCTTGCCTTTTGTTTATGACCTGCAAACCCTATGTGGCAGATGTCTTGGGATGCTGTGATGGTGAATGGACACCTAGTACAACTAAGTTACATCCAGGAGTTGTCTTCTGGGCCTGGCACTGCTGTCTGCCATCTCTAACATCTCCTTCCTTGTGAACTTAACTGATGTATGGTCAGATCAAATCCATAGCCCAGCTCAGGTGCTCAGCATGCAGCCAACCACACAGCCTACCCACCTGAGTATTTCACAGCCAACGCTGGCACAACTTTGGAGCTAGGAAAGATGATAGCACAATCTTCTGCTTGGCCAACTCCTATGTTTGCACATTTGAAAATGTGTCAGAAGGAAATCCTCAGGACTCCTACAGAGAAGAAGAAAGGTTTTATCTGGAAGGGCTGAGGACCTTTATGCCTGTTCTCTTGCAATCATTTCCCGGAAAGCAGGTTCTAGTTCACTCTGAGTGGTGATATCTGAGAGAGCTGGAAAGCTTCGTTTGATGGTTACTCTGTCACTGTAAGCCAGTTGGTTAGTCACTACAGATGTCTCAGAGATCACCATATAGTAGCTGGCCAGGACCACTGAGAGCTTTCCCTTTGACTTGTCTTCTTTCCACCACACCCTGGGGCCTTGGCTCCAGCCCCTCAGCAATGTCATCCCTTCCTACATTTCTATCTATCTATCTATCTATCTATCTATCTATCTATCTATCTATCTATCTATCTATCTATCATACTAAGGATTAAACTCTCACTTGCTAGGCAAGTGCATTACCACTTGAGCCTCATCACCAAGTCCTTTTCGCTTTGAATTTTTTTTAATGTTTTTCTCTTAGTTATCAGGTCAGGTTGTCAGATAAAAATGCAAGGGCAGTAGGACTAGAACTTGGAAACCTTGATTCCTTAATGGGGTCTTCACTGATCCATCAAAATTGCCAAATTTCCCCCAGAGCATGCAGAGTCCAGAAGTCAGCCTGCTTTTCTTTCCTTTCACTTTCATCTCTTGAGAATGGATAAAGAATTCTGAATGTGTTGTGTTCCTGTAATTAACAACAACCCAATAGAGCAAGAAGACCATCAGACAAGCAAGGTAAAACAGCTGGAATTGCTTCCAGCTCTCAGACAATGCTGTCACAATTAGGCAATCGATGCTCTCTGGTTTCTGCAAAGGTAGTTTGACAATCACTGGATCCTTGGAGGCAAATAGGTAGACGGGGGGCTGAGCCCCCTTTTGCATAGTGCCTGGAACACACTCAGGAGGAGGTGACCACTCAAAAGAAGATACAAAAATACGCAGCACGAGTCTGAGTCAGACAGGGATGAGGATCTGATGGGGTTCTCAGATCACAAGGATGAGGATGAGGATCACAAAGGGATTCTAAGAGTCTGGAGTAAGCCATCGAAGGGTAAGGTTGGAAGGGTCAGTATATTTCACCTATGTAAGTTACAGAAAGGACATTTACATTTAGTCTCAGCAATTCCTAGAGGGACTGAGCTGAACTTCCAACCTCTGTGCATGGATGAAAGAGCAGAGACTACTGTATCTGACTCGGAATGTCCACTGAGAGATCAATTGGCGCTGATACTGGCAACACCAGTGCCACCAGCCTGAGAAAAACCAAACTGCACTTCCGCAGGAAATGGGACTGTATGTGTGTAAGGTCTACTCAGTATTCTCAGGGGTTGGAGCTTGAGAAAAGACCACCTTTGCTCATCTGCCATGGCTGCCCCTCCATGAGGACCCAGATGCTTTGGTACTTGTGAAGTACCCCTAGTTCCTTGCACAAAGTAATCAGACATCAAATTGGATAATGATACAGGACACACCTCATCACACAGACCATAGTATGCACTCCTTCTGCATTCGCATCTATGCCATGAGCTCCTAGAACTTGGTTTGCGCCTTCCCCTCAACTGTGCTTTAATGGGATGCCCTTCTAGCTGCACTAGCTTTGAGGACTCCTGGCTTGGGGCTTTTTGAAAGCTTCCCAGTAGCTTTCAGTCTTGAGAGTTTTGCAGGCCAGCTCCTGGGCAGAAAGCACACCCCTCAGGCTCTGCCTCCTAGCTTTGCTCCTATCGAGTCCTCTCCCAGGAAGTTTTTACTCTGTGTTTTCTCTAGGTAGAAATCTGTTGAGTCCCATGGTTTCTGATGATAATGTTGCCCAGAGCCAAGCTACTGCTCCCAGTTTACTGATCCTTGAATTCAAGCCACTGATGCCTAGGTTGAGATGTACACAGGGTTGGATAACTGCCCCGTCCTGCCGCCCTCCAGCATCATGTATAAAATAGTTCTTTTGTGCAGCGCTCCCCAAAATTTATGAGTCTCAGTGATGTCATGACAGAGACTGGGGAGGAGGGCAACCGTGGGGTAGGGGGTGGGGGGACATGGGCCAAGAGGATCAGAAATACAGCTGAGAAGGTGGCTCAAAATAGCTCATGAGGAACAGGCTCCCACTTGACAGGCTGACAAGGATGTGCCTGGAGCCAAATGCTACTCTTTGAATGCTGTGTCTCCTTCTAATTATGGTTCTGTCAGGAGGAAGAGAAGCCAGCGCCTGCTCGACCCCCGTGACCCCTTCACTTAATGTGCAAATAGGGAACTAAAGCATAGTAGCCATTAGCAGGGTCAGATGCCTAAAGAAAAATGGGCTGCCAGGACCCGAACTGGGAAGACAATTCACAGGCCCCTCCTCTGTCCATCAGGCACCCTACTGTGCCTGTAAGAATTGGAAGGTCTCTTTATATTCCCACTGCTAGTTTCCCTTCATGGGGATAAGAGGTCACTCAGGTTCCCTGGCAGGGGCAGTGTCCCTATCTTCTCAGAGCACAGGAGGAAAGTCTGTGAACTCTCCCTCCTCCAGTCAATACCAGGGTAAGGAAAGGAGCCACTGGAATTGGCATCTCTGAGGAGAGATGACATTTGAGAAAGAGGGCTGTGACGACCCAGGTGCAGCCATATGAAGCTTGAGAACATGTCCTAGTACACAGAGAGGTCCTAAGGCCAAGGCTCATAATAGAGGTGCAGAGAGGAGGCTCTAACTATGGGAGTGCCATGAGCAAAAGTATATATATAAATATAAACTTATAAGTATATGTTGATTATATAAATTTGTAATATACTATTATGGACTATATATCTAATTCCATGTAGATTTATGTTGTTCATACAAACATTACTTATACATTATTTATGAAGTATGTCTTATGGATAAACACATAGGATAAACATATAAAGTACATATTTATTGGTATTCATTGAACTATGTCCCCTGTATTGGTATGTTGCACTCCTAGTACCTCACAATGTGACCTTATTGGAAATAAGTAATTACAGATGTAGCTGGTTAAGATGAGATGATTAGAATGAATCATAATCCCATAGGAAATATCAGACCAAAATGAATGTGCATAGCAATGTATGTGTATGTATACACTATTCCCTCTCTCTCTCCACACACATACAGACACACGCACACATCTAGATGTATTTATTGCAATAATTAGTCTATACCCTTATGGAGGCAGAGAAGTCCCTCATTCTGCAGTAGTAAAGTGTGGAGCCAGGAAAATCAATGTATCACTTCAGTCTGAGCCAGAATGTGAAGGCCCCTTATGGTTAATCTCATGTGGTTACTGTATCTGACTTTGTTACCTGGCATATTTTATATACATTTATTTGAAATAGGAAAGAAAAGGGGAAAACAAGATGATTGGGAGGGGGTGGAGGAACAAAAACATGGGAAGGGGTATCAAGGTTCGAGAAGTAATATACCCATTACCTGACTATATAACTATAACCCCTCTATACATTACCCTAACAATAAAATACAATAAAAATGAAAAGAGAATTCTGTACTCTCTATTATAGTTCTCGAGACTAGAACTTTATTTGAAAGGATGGGTGTCTGCAGGGCCACCTCCCATCTGAGATACTTGGTGGACTCTTCCTTTGGCCTTCCTTGGATTTGGCATTGGTCACCTAGCCTTGTCTCTCAGCTTGTCCCTGTGTCACTCTGATCTCTGTCTCCATTTTCATGTGTTTACTTTTTTTGTGTGTGGGTCATGGGGTTTGGACTCTGGGCTTGGGTGTTGTCGCTGAGCTCTTCAGCTCAAGGCTACTGCCCTACACCTGAAGCCTCAACCTCACTTCCGGTTTTCCAGTGGTTAATTGGAGAAAAGAGTCTCATGTTCTTTAGTACTGAGGCTGGTTGTGAACCCCGATCCTCAGATCTCAGCCTCCTGAGTAGCTAGGATTGCAAGCATGAGCTACCTCGCCCTGCTTCTGTGTTTACTCCTTGTAAGAATGCTGAGGATATTGGACTAGCTTCACCCAAATCACCTTGTATCATTGTGATTGACCTTTGAGGAATGCCATTTAGCCCATAATACTTATCCTTCTGAAGTTCCTCTCCAAGCCAAAGACATAGCCGCAGAGACTCCAAATATTAAAATGGTCAAACTTCTACTGTTGACTTAGTTATCAACAAACTAATACTAGCTGTAAGTAACCAGAATGTGGAAGGTTGTGGGGGGCACGTATGATCCCTCTGAGCCATGTATCATGACACCAAGTGAGCCTTTGGTCTTTCTTTGTGAAGCTGAGAGGCACTGAAGAATGGGTTTGTTGGAAGAATCCAAGAGATGCAGGCAGGTGAGCACTCCCAAAGTGTTTGGGGGTATTTTGCCAGTCAGAAAGCCCCTCCACCCCTGATTCTAGGCAGAGAATGGGAAGTTTGGGCCTATGTGCTGTGCTTGATTAAGGTTGGAATTGGAATGGGGAAGGTGAGTCTTGATTTCATTGTTTGATTTCCAAGGGATGCTGATAAAGCCAGGTACTGGTGGCTATTATCTGTAATCGTAACGGCTCAGGAGGCTGACATCTGAGGATCACAGTTTGAAGCTAGCCTAAGCAAAAGAAGAGTCTCAACCACAATTAACCACAAAAAGCTGAAAATGGAGTTATGGCTCAAGTGGTGGAACACTAGCTTTAAGTAAAAGTCCACAGAGACAGCACCCAGGCCCTGAGTTCAAGCCCCAGTACTGGCATGTGTGTGCGCACGTCTGCATCATACACACATGTGTGTGCGCGCACACACACACACACACACACACACACACACACACACGCCCATAAAGTATATTCTACTTTTCATCATTGATCCCCTGACATTCTGACACCTTTCCAGGTATCTGGGATGCTTCTATTTCAACAAAATTCACTCCTCATCCATAGTCTGACATCTCTTCCACCCTACAATATCCAGAGAATCCTTCCAGAATAAACTCTGGCTTTCGGCATGTCTCCTGTTCGCCCTGGGGAAAGGCTGTTTAATCTGTAAAATCACTTTAAATTTATCTGAAGGGTCTCTCCAACTCCTAGAGTTTTTTAAGAGCTAAATGTCATTCCTTTCCCAATTCAGAGAAGAGGGAGATTTATTCTGGCCAGTTCATCTCATGTATATCCTGGCTATCCCCATTTTACATTTTAACGAGAAGCAAGCACTTTGTAATAACTGCTCAGATTAAAACCTCAAATACTTACAAACCATTAACCTGAAGGAACTGTAATGATAAATTAAACATATTAATGAAACTGTACTACAAGCTCAAAATTTGTTAGGTAAATTGTAGCATTATTAACAACCAACATGACTTATCACAATCTATCATGGAGGGAACTGAACTAAAACAGCGATTACTTGATGTACACATCTTGCCAGAATAAATAAAACCTGAAATGATCGTTACTAAGAAATGCAAGTTTGCAAGGACATTTTTCTCTTGGTGTCTAACCTGGTAGACCTTTATTTTGTTTTTTGGGGGGGTATTTTTTGTCATTCTCTCATATTTTCCCTTTGCCCTTTTATTTTTTTTTTCACTTTTTATCCACTCTGCTCTCCTCCTTTCATTGTCTCCTTGGAAGGATCTTTGCATCCCACTTGGGGTCTGCTGACCCATGTCCTTAGCTACAATTCTCCACGAAACTTTTTCATGGGAAAGTTTTTTCATTTTGTAAGGAGTATGAACTACTGCAAGGTCCATCTCTGTCTGTGCATGGCTCAGCAGAATCTAGCTCCTTGTTAGACCTTTGGGTGGAGGCTGAACTTTTGTAGTTGAATTAGTTTGTGTCTCATGCAGAATCAGAGTTCAGTGATGTGAGGTCCCTCTACAACCAAAGAAGTGTGTGTATTTTTCCCAACTGCCACCCAGAAATTGAAGGGATGATAATAGTAAAACATGGCATTGTGTGCCTTCCCACTATGACATAGTTACGGATTACACTGCAGATGTCTCAATCTTTGAATTCTTCATTTTTTTTTTTGCTGGTACTAGGGCTTGAATTCAGGGCCTGGGCTCTGTTCCTTAGCTTTTTCAGTCAAGGCTGATGCTTTACCACTTGACCCACCTTTCCACTGCTGGCATTTTGTTGGTTAGAGATAAGAATTTCATGGACATTTCTGCTCAGGCTGGCTTTGAATCATGACCCTCAGATCTCAGCCTCCTGAGTAGCTAGGATTACAGACATGAGCCACTGGTACTTGGCTCAAGTGGGCTTGCCTTTCTTGCAGAACCAGGATGAGTAACCATATCCAAAAGATGATACCCGCTATAGTGGTCTCACTGTGGGGCACATTCATCCATGGCTATGGAGATGCTGACAGAAGAATGCCTGGTGTAGTAACAACCTGACAGCCTGTGGGCACTGGGGCAGAGCCCCTGAGGAGGAAGGATGAAGAAGGAGCAGGTGACAGACCTGCTTTTCAGGGAATGGCTGCCTGATGTTGTCCTGAGACTTACCAGGGGGACCCAGATCAGGCCCCAGGGGTCAGGATTGGTATCAATTTGTTCTTCCTGCTTTCTCCCAGACTTTGGAAGCAATCATGACTGAGCTTTCAGGTCAATGAAAGGGTCAGAAGAGATGATGTAAGGATAAGCCAGTTTGTAAATGTAAAACTAATGGACCATGTGGTAGTGTGGTAGATTCTCTTGTTATTCCTATCATTCTCCTTTTTCTCCTCTCTCTTCCAGTGCAGACACATGTGGAATAAAATCCTCACTGTCAAGGCAGGCTGGTGAGAGAGGAAAGGACACTGGAGGAGTGGGGAGGAAGGAGGGCGGTTGAGGAAGGCAAGCCATGTGGAAAAGGTAGCATACCTTTCTATGATGTCTTCTGGGATATGAGACTCAGCCCAGGGGCTCTTTCATCTTCACCACAACAGGCAGGAACATGGGAGACCAGCATTAGACAGTTCCTCTGGGTCCCAAGAGTGAACCCTTCTCAGGGAGACAGACACCCAAAGAACTGTGGCTACAGTTCCAGAACCCTGGAACTTGCTCCCCACCTCAGCTTCAGGTTCTCACCAGGGATCTTCTATGGGTTCATGAATCACATGCCAGTTCTCAGCAGTGTGCAACTGAATGCAGGTGATTTGTGGCCAGGTTTGGGGTAGGAGGGGGAAGGAGAAAGGCTGGACAAGGTGAACTTACGCAGATCACAGCTCAGTGGCCACCTGAGTTATGAGTCTGTCCTACCATTCATTCATTTCTTTCCTCCATGCATTTCCATTATGGCACTCATATATTTCACTGGTGCTAGAGGAGAATGCATTGATGCAAGTATTATGATTCTCCCCCTCCATGAACTCTGTACTTTTTATCTTAAGGCCTCTTTGCCTTACTTTGTCTAGAGGGGATTCCAGAGAAATCGGGATCACTTGTCCTGTAGTTGATCTGTCCGTCACAGGAAGCTGTGCTGCAGGGTATTGTGACTTCCACTTCTACATAGGCACCTCTGACTATTTCAGAGAGTGACTCAATGGTCTCCTAACTCCAAAAACAAAATAAGTCACAGTAGTTTAACCATACATATGGCAGGGAAGGTGGTTTGGAAGAGGAGAATAGTGCTTTCAGAACAAATGGCAGGGTGACTCAGCTGCTCCAGGGTCAGAAACCTTTTGGAGAATGAGTCTGGAGAGGCTCTGGGAGGTTAAAGTGGAATCCAAATTGCTCACTAGGAGAAAGTAGTGGTCCAGGCTGCCCAGCCAGGCCACCTTCTTGCTGGGTGATAGACACTACTTTTGCATCCTGATGTAGCATGGAGTCGAATAGAAAGAAATCAGTCAGGAAGTTAGTCATGCCCTTGCACTGATTTCCAGACTCAATTCAAGTTGTATCCCAGACCAAAGGGCCTGTATGCAAAGATTTATCTCATCCATCCTCTTTGTAAACCTTTTTCCTCTTTGTGGTCATGTTGATCCATTTATTTTCCCCTCACAATGATTCTATTATGTTTGTACTCATTTTGATGACTGAGCAGAAGGCAGCATGGAAACTGAGTGCCAACTTGCCCAATCCCTTCTGCTTATTGCCACTTTCTTTCTAGGTAGAGTTGTAGGGCTTTCTGTGCCTTGTCCTCCTCCCTGGTAGGGTTTCCATTCTTTCCCATGCTCAATCTGGGCAGAGGATCCAGAGATTTGGGATAGTTTGGGGGGGTTGGCAGAATGCATGAGTGCCTGTGTGAGCACACACACACACACACACACACACACACACACACACACACGCGCGCGCGCATACACACACCCCTTTCTGTACTTATGCCTTGGCTCTCTTCAGAGTACTTTATCCTCCTCCCTACCCCCCCTCTGAAATATCTCTGTTCACCAGACTCCCAACACCTGTCCCCTACCCTCCCACTGACTATCTGCCCACCTGCAGCTCTGTCTGCTTGTGTGCACCAACATAGCAGACATGTTCACATCAACATCTCAGCTCTGTGTGGCTTGGAATTGGCCTTTCCAGGGAATTGGAAATATGGCACACATGCCAGGGGTGACCCACCATCCACTGTTCACAAAGGTTGCTCATTTATCAGGTCCGGAGATATGTACAAAGCCTGTCCCAATCAGAACCAAGAATATCCAGGTGATTGTCCCTGGCATCTCCCTGGGAATTGGGCCATGATTTAAGAGAGGGAGGAGGGGAGAGCTTACTTAGAACTCAGACACGCTGTGTCTGAGTTCATGCACACCCCGGGCTTGACAACCTTGCCTTCAGCAGCTTGGCAGATAGAAAAATAACAGTTTGTTTTGTGTGTGATCAGAGTTAACTTAACCAACCCCTGCCAAGCTCTGTTTCTCTGTCAAGACAAAGAGCTGGAGGGGGAGAGGGCATCAGAGGAACGTGTGAGGGGGCAGCCAGGTGAGGAGAGACGGCGCTGGAGGAAAGCTGGCTGTGAGTGTCCAGGGAGTAGACTTGCTGACATCTTCCAGCTGCTCGCGGGAAGGGCTGCTGGGAGGGGCTGGCCAGGAAGGGAGTGCAGAAGAACAAATGGGAAGATTTGGGGCAACAAGTGATATCTACCACTGACACTTGCTGGAAACACCTTCATGTTCCTGCTGGGGGAACAGTCATTTCAAATGCTAGAAAATATCAAGATCAGCTGGAAGGCTTAATTATTAAATACAGATTTCCCACCCCCCCCCCACTTCCTCAAGGGTCTGAGTCAGTAGGTCTGGAGAATCTGCATTTTTAGAAATTTCTGATTTTGTTGAGCAGGGGCCCATGCTTTGAGAACCATTGTGCCAGGAAGGACAAAGCTATTTTACACTCTTCTGTTCCAGAAGCTCACCAGAGCATACTAACTTGACTTTTATACAGTGGCCACCAAAAGAAGCAACTTGCATTGTAGAAGGTAGCTTGGTGCATTGGGGCCTCATCTTGCTCTCCTCTCTCCAATCACGAGGAAAGGAGTGAATGGAGTTTCTTTGGATCGTGGAATATTGAAGGTTGGATTGTATTCCTGGAAAACAAATGTCAAAATCCTAAATTCTGGTACCCAGGCTTGTGACTCAACTTGGAGGCTCAACTTGGCATGGAGTTAGGATGACATCGGATTGGGAGAGAAAGGAGTGGGGGTTATAGATAGTAACACAGAGAGGATACCCTGGAAAACAGGCAATGATTGCTGCGATGAGGCTACAAGCCAAGGAAACCAAGGATTGTCAGGAGCCACCAGAAACAGGAAGTGGTGAAGGATTCTTCCCTGCAGACTTGATTTCAGACTTTTAACTTCAGCACCCCAAGAGTTATTAAGGTAGTCCCAGGACTGATGTATCACATCTTTAGGGTTTGGCTAGGTTGGTACCTCAGAAACTCCAGTATGGTTTCTGTAAAGACTCCCAAGCGTGACTTTCCTCCTACTTGACTGTGGAAACAGCCAGCAAGGCTGTCCTCCCCAGGTGTCTGGGTGGGGGCTGAGGGAGTCTGGGAGAAAAGGAATGGGAGCGAAGTTAAGATGACAGCTCTCTGTATGGTGAGAAAATCTTCACAGAGGTAGGAAGACCGGTGATTTAAGAACACCAGGGAACTAGCCCAAGTGAAGTACAGTGATGGACTGAGAATGTGGAGATGAAATTTCACAAGGGAGGAGTGTGGTAGGAAATGGTGAAAAGAAACAAGTATAGAGTGAATTTTAAATTACTCAAGGCCTGAGGACAGGTGGAGGAGAAAGCTCTGATACCATTTCTTCTTCCTTCCTTCTTTCTTTCTTTCTTTCTTTCTTTCTTTCTTTCTTTCTTTCTTTCTTCTTTATCTCTTTCTCTACATCTCTCTTTCTTCCTCTCTTTCTTTGTTTTTGTGCTGGTCCTGGGGTTTGAACTGGGGGTCTGGGCTAGTTTTCCTCTAAGTCCAGCATTCTACTACTTGAGTGACTTCACTCGCACTTTTTCTTTTTTATAGTAGTTAATCCAAGATAACAGGCTCCTAAATTTCCCTGCCCATGTTGGATTAGAACCGCAATCTTCACATATTTTCACATCTCAATATATTGAGCAGCTAGCTAGGCATGAGCCACCAGCATCCAGTTTTCTTTTTCATACTCATTGTGTGCCAATCACCAGTAGCAAATTTCCAGGCCCCACCTCAGCTTTGCTGACTGACAGTCTCAATGGACAGGGCCTGGAAAGCTGCATTTTCACAAACCTCACAGGCCAATTCAATTCTACTGAGTCTGATATGATTGTATTGTAGGTGCTTCACAAGCATTGAGGCTTTCTCCTTTCTAGGTTAAAGGAAGCAGAGATTTATGGAGGACAGCAAGAGGGGAGAATAGGGGTGCCAGAAGTTTTAGAGAACTCTTCTGAATTATCCTGCCCAGGCTGCCTCCATGAGCTCCCATGGGGGTGGGGGATGAGGTGAGGATGCATCTTCTCTCCCTACAATTGAACCAGGTTTGACCCAAATGACACAGGACTGGAGTCACTGGTCCCGTCACAGCTCTGCCACCTACTGGCTGTGGGAGGAGATGCAGGATTCCATGTAAGATCCAAGTCATCTAGAAAACACCTGCATTGTTATGTACGCTGTCTACATGCACGTGCCATACAAGTGTATACACACGCACACCCATTTACACCACAGCCAGGCCCCCTCAGGCCCTTGTAGCCTACAGCAAAAGCTGGGATTATTTGTTTTTACAAGATGCTTTAGATTTCCACCTTTGAGAAGGGGGTAAGGAAGGGAAAGCAAAGTGTACGGTGACAATACAAGACCATGAAAAGACTCCCTTGCCCCTTGTTACTTTCCATTTTCTGAACAGAATTTGGGAGGTAAAGCTGTTAGAGTTGTGGAGCTGCAGGAGTGGCGAGGGAGAACAGTGGAGCTCACATTTCTTTGGCTTCCAGTGCCAGGGAAGAGGAAAGCAAAGGGTGGAACAAAAGGGCCCTCCCTATCCCACCCCATAGCCAGCAAAAATGCACACAGACTAATATGGTATCCTTTCCTTGAGGTTCTGGCTTCTGAACACTATTGCTCCTTTTCAGCCTCAGTTTCCCCTTTAGGGAGCAGATGAGACCACCAGAAGGTTCAGCATAGCCATGGCCTCCTCTGATGTTCTGAAGGGTAGAAGCAGGAACCCGTTTGGGTAGCCAAGGTTCTGACCAACCCCTAGGGACATTTCAAAGTTATACTGCCCCCTCCTGCTGCTACCTGCCCTCCCTCTGCCCACCTGCAGGCCTGCTTCTGTGCAGATGAACCTCTGACATTGCCTTGCCTCTGCCTGTGACCTTATGTCATAACCACTCAGGATTGAGTTTCATTGACCGAGTTACCTCAGGTCTTCAGGGAAAGCAGATCACAGGCTTTCCCAGGAGTCAAATTCTTAGGCTTGAGAGAATGCTCTCAGGTCTGCCTGCATGCTCTGCCAGCCTGCTCCCTCACTCAGCCTGCCTCTGTCCTATTCTCTGTCCCTCACTGCTCCTGGCCCTCATCCCTACTCCTTTATGAAGCTGCCAGGCCAAGTGGAACCTGAGCCAGCAGAGGGAGGGACACAGGCAGGAAGCTCCATGAAGCTGGTGTTCTGGGAATGCTGTTCTGTCCCTTGGTGGTGTCCTGCTTTGCTCTGGCCACGTACAAATTGGCTCCTATGATACTACTGTGGTATAATAAGGGCATGAATTTTCCTGACATCCAGTACCCTAAGATGGAAGCAATTAGAGAAGACTTTAGGTCCAGTTCTATGGAATCACAGACCAATAAATCAAACCCAGTTCAACCCAATAAAACCTAACCCAACCCCATTCAACCCAATCCAACTCAGCCCAACCTAAGCCAACCAAACCAAATCTGAGTCAGTCCAGTCTAATCCAACTCAGTCCAGCCCAACCCAGTCAGTTTTAACGCAATAGAACACAAGCTAATACTCTAAGATTAAGAAGCAGGCAGTTTTACTCACTGTACGTTGCACTGATGGAACTGAGGTGGTAGAGGACTGAGCAGTGGGTTCTCTTAGTGAAACTCCCCAGTCCCTTGCTTGTAAAGTTATTAAGAAGAAATAGATGCCACAGCAACATGCTTGGGGCAACAGTGTTAGGAGTAATGGGACCTGAAAGAGCTACAGTAGTGACATCATGTCGAATTGTACGTTTAACATCTGAGCCTTCATTCTTCATCTGTCTGAGAACTGGAACATGTTCACCCTGTGGCTAGGAAGATATCCCAATGTAGGTACATGAAACTCTTTTCAAAGTTGAGTAATTGCTTTAAGGACAAGTGTTAAATCAGTGTTACAAAATCTTGGCTCAGAAGCTACTGAGTTTTAAGGTCTCTACCCACAGTGGCTTGATCAAGGGAGTGTGAAAATCAAATAGTTACCCAGCATTTTCTAGCAGTCTAAATTGGTTGCTTCAGTTTATATCAAGAACGTCAAGGTTTTCCAAAATGGCAGTTAGAAAGATTTGCTGCAGAGAAATGTATTATTCCTTTAACCCAAACACAAGAGAACTCAACTCCATGGAAGCTAGGAGAATGTGGACAACTTAAGTTGCAGACAGTTCTCAACTTAGGATGGGTCTAATGGGGATTTTCCAACTTTATGAATGGCATGAAAGAGGCATACACTCAGGAGAAACCATGCGTCACACTTTGAATTGTCCTAGTGAACTTGTCCTTGAAGCCAGATGCTTTCTTGTGCTACTGAGCAGTGGTGGACAAGCTGTAAGTCGGCTATCAGTGCAGAGGGAGGAGGCACAACTTCTGCAGGGCATTCTGCTCCAAACCCAGGGTGTTCTCTTGGTTGTATGAATTTAATGTTTGCTACTTAGAATATTTTCACTGATGACATGGCCCCATGGCCCCCAAGTCAAGCAACATCTTCCAACATAAATTAGCTAGACTCGTGATGGCAGAATAATATTTCTATTTTAATTATTTCATATAATAAGTAAGTGTTCACCTTTGTGAAATTAATGCAAGATTTTTGTCTTATAGCAGGTTTCCCAACTTTGCAAAGTACAGTAAGGATTATATATCATCTCCATTTTTACAAGGATTAGAAACCATTAAAGTATGTAACATTCACTTCCAGATTATTGCTCAATACTTTGGAAAACATTCAAGAATCTCTTAATGGACTGTCCCACGTCTCCTTCTTATCCTGTCCCTCTATGTCACATGAGCTCACCAGAGCTAACCAATCTCTCTCACATACCCATGATGCATTCCATTTCTACTTGTGCACATGTCAGCCATCTCAAGTTTTAAAACTCAGGTCAAGTTTCCACTCCATATAAAGCATCCTCTTCTGAATTAATCAGTCCTTCCTTTCTGTGACTCCACACAAACTTTACCTGCCAGTACTTCACTTAGGAGTCTTTAGTATGGATAGCAAGAGTTGTTGACCAGGGACTTGATAGAAAATTCTTAACCCACCACTTACTATCTGAATCTGGCTTTGGGTGTGTCCTTTGGCCTCTGATTCTTAGTTTATTTATATATGGGACATGAATAAAAATAACTGCCCTTCTTAGCTCTTTGGAATTATGGCTCAGTTTAATTCCACAAATGCTTACCATGTACTTGCTATGTTTGTTGTGAATTAAATTGGAAAATAAATGGGAAGCACTTTTTTAACTGAATTGTGAACCTTATTGTTTTGGCAAAGAAGGCCTTCTGACTCTTCTGACTCTTCTCCAGGTCACCTGGAGAAAATGAGACCCCCAGAAGAAATGCCTAGCAGGCCAGTAAGAGAACCTTCTGGTCCTCTGTGTCCCAGGCTTCTCTCAAAGTCATGTCACCCGACTGTCCCAGATCCTCTGAATGGTTTATCTTAGGTGTCAGTGGGAAACTCAGGGAAGAAGCAACTGGAAAGGATGAGGATGTACTTAGAAGAGTGGAAGATACAATCAGCCTGAAATACCTGATGCTTTTAATAACAGTGTCTGCAATGAAAAGAGCTCACAGCCCATTGGAAGCTGAGGAAATAATTACCTGCTTAGAAATCCAGGAGGAGGTTAAGTGATATAAGCTAATTTTGTTGCTAGCTTCCTTTTGTCTCTCTTTGCAGCGTAACAAGCTGGTATGATCAAGGTCCTGCTGGGGCTGGAGGGAAAGGGCATGGTGTCCCATCGTGCATCTCTCCCTATCCTACTTTAAGAAGTTGGACATAAATAAGCTAGAAGGCCAGTTAATGGACTGAAGTCTACGGAGTAAAAATTGGAGGGGCTGTGTACTCTGACCTAGGACCTATTCTGTGGTGCGAAGGCTCAGTGGTGCCCTCTTTTGGAGTCATTGGGGAATAACAATCGGAAAAACAGCCTGGCCTGCGTCCCAATTTGTATTACCTCCCCTCCACCTCCCTGCTGACTTGACCCAGCAGTGAAAGCCCCAAAACAGCAGCAGGGAACTAAGTATATCCTAGTGGTGGTATTGCCATCAGAGCAACCAGAAACATGGACACAATGTGAAGGTCTGCAGGGAGACCTTCCCAGGCCTCAGAGTATACAACTTTGTAGGTGAAGCTTAAGTCGTGTTAGAAATAACTATGAGAATTTGGAGTGTTGTTACTTTATGGTAATGGTAATGGTAATTTTAAAACAAGCATCGACTATTGAAAAAGATCTCCTAATCAACTCTACACAAAAGAAAACCATGATATAATGTAAGATTTCTCTTTCATTCCTCAAAAATGCAAAATACTCTTCCATTACAAACCAACCTAGCTCCTATTGTCTGTCCATTAGCCTTTTACCAGGCACTCTATTCTCTTCTGCCATGATAGGCTTGGAGATAAAAGCAATAACAAATATATAAATAATGTACTGCATATTAAATAGATGTATATTTACAATAATAAACTATATCTATAATTTAAAATGTATGTTCATTATATGTCATCTGACAATCTGGATTTTAGAGAATGTCTAGCCCTGCCATTTTGCTAATGGAACTTAAAGAGACAAGGAGTTTTCCGCAATGCCATTCAACTTTGCCACCAGGTGGGGTGGAGTCAGGCTGAGATCCCTTTTAACTGTAATGATCTCTTGACCATGCTCTATGCCTTGCCAAAATGTTACCAATCTGTTCTTCAGAACATTGTATTTTAAAAGATTTAAAAGATGCTTTACCCCAAGAAAATTCCCTCACCTATCGGAATTCAAGGATGGTTGTAACAATGTCAATATGGTAATTGTGTGTGTGTGTGTGTGTGTGTGTGTGTGTGTGTGTGTTACAAGGTTTCGATTAGGACCTCACACATGTTACATTTGCTAACCCCAAGAATGTTCTTACTTCTTGACTAAGTAAATCCTTTATAGTTGTCAAGGATATGAAGGAACATGGGAATGATGACTTTGTGTGTGCCCATAATGTTTGCTGACATTTTTTCCATTTGTATTCTGTACTCTGGGACCCAGGTCTAATGTGAACCTAAGAAAGTAGATAAGCAAATCCCCTCAAACATCATTCTAAATTGTGTCTCTCAGAAACATTTCTATGCCATGATTTCATGAACCACCTCTACAATTGTGGTGAAAAGAATTGGTCTTAGCTGTGGTCTTCTATCCAAGCACCAGTCCTGAATTTCCAAAGACAACCAAACCCTTAGTTGTTTTTTTTTTCTTTTCCCCCCACCACTGGACATTCAACATTATCTCAAACATACTCATCTTCCTTCCACACAAACAATCTTTCCTCCCAACTTGTTTCTTGGTCCCATCATTCCTTTGATTATTCAGGCATGGCAACTCAGTGTGTCACTAGTTCCATCACCTTGAATCTCTGTTCCTCGCTCTTCCTTTTCTGCCTTCAGGTTCGACCAAGCTGAGCATCACAGTAATGTACTCTGTGATGGAGTCTTCCTCTCCACTGGCAATGTCTGCAATGGTAATGTCTTATCATGTAATGTAAGAGATTATGTTTGGTTTTTTGTTTTGGTTTGGTTTTTTTTGGTGGGTCATGGGGCTTGAACTTGGCTTGGCCTAGACATTGTCCCTGAGCTCTTCAGCTCAAGGCTACAGCCCTATCTTTGAGCCAAGCCCTACCTCCCATTTTCTAGAGGTTAGTCTCAGGTTCTTTTGTACCTGGGCTGGCTTTGAACCTTGATCCTCAGATCTCTGCCTCCAGAGTAGCTAGGATTACAGGCATGAGCCACCCTGTGCCTGGCAAGAGATTGTTTTAAGAACATGACTTCCCTGGGCCGGTAGTTTGGCTAGTAGTAGAGTGTTTGCCTAGCATGTACAAAGCCCCAGGTTCAATTCCTCGGTACCATATACATGGAAAAGCTGTAAGTGGTGCTCCGGCTCAAGTGGTAGAGCACAAGCCTTGAGGAAAGCCCAAGGACAGTGCTCATGCCCCAAGTTCAGTCCCCAAGACTATCAAAGAAAAAAACATGACTTCCCATAGCAAAAGATTTGTCATGGGGAATTATGTCCAGAAACTCACACAGTAGCCAGTATAACATCTTTTCATATAACCTCAAAATACATGAAATGATACTTCACATTAATTGCATGAGCAAAAGTTTGTATAACCATAATCCTGACTCTGGGCTAGGAGTAAGGGTGATGAGGATGTTGGAACATATCTTGAGATGGAATGTGTAGGCAGAGAGAGGGGTCATAGGTCAAGGACCACTCTCACGTCTAGAGCCAGGTAGAAACAAGTCCAGGTCCAACTTGTGCCCAAAGCCATCAAAAAAGAAGTGCTGTTGATCTTTGCTAGAGTCTCAATATTGAAATTCACAGAAAAGCATGCTTTTCTATCTTTCTTACTCGTAGAGCTATCAGACATGTGGCCTGAGTGAGCATCTATAGAAATAACTGCTCACTTTAGTGTAGCTCTGATTAGGTGTCAGTGGTGGGCTAAATGGACTTAATCAATGAACCCATTAAGTCTTTCCTCACCCAATGGGAGTAGGTATGATTATTACTCACATTTTACAGATGAGTAAAACAAGGGTTAGAGACATTGACTCATTTCCCAAAAGTCACTGAGCAGCTACTTCTTGGCAGAGCTGGCTTTGAAACCCCTGGTAATGGCCTATGGAACCCATTTGAATCACTACTCTAATTTGGTGGCAAGTTTTAAAACAAATGTAGTGACAGGATAAGTGCTAGCCATGTGATATTTGAACATACGTATTACATATTACTATTAAAATGTAATGTTAGTGCCAGGGGCCAATAGTTTGTGCTTATAATCCTAGCAACTCAGGAGGCTGAGATCTGAGGAGAGGAATTCAATGCCAGCCCAGGCAGACAAATCTAAGAGAAGCTTATCTCTACTCAACCAGTTAAAAAAAAAAAAAGCCACAAGTTGGAGTGTGGCATAACCGGTAGAGCACCAGACTTGAGCAAAAAAAAATAAGCAAAAATATGAAGGCTTGAGTTCAAGCCCTAATGCCACCATACACACACACACACACACACACACACACACACACACACACACACACTCTCACCACACACACAAACATGCACACACACTGTAAACAGCATGTAATGTTAACTTACCATAGTAACATATTTATGATTAGTATGAATATTTCAGCCACAGACGCTCACGTTCCTGGTGACTTTCTCGCTGGCCTCAGTTTCCCCATGCAAAGCATGGGGAGAGAGAATTCCTAGAGTTACTAGAAACAGTATCTATGGGTTTGACTCAATACCTCTGAGCCCTGAGATCAATAGTGTAATTGCCGTGAAACACAGACTTTGGTGTTGCTGCATAAATAATTATAATAACCGTGGCTGGTGACAGAAAGGATGGTTTTCCGATATCTTCCTCTAAAATACATTTCTCTACAATTAATTCCACATGCTTCTGGCAGAATGAGTAGGCATGTATTATTATCATTTTCTTCCTTCGAGGCATTTCAGCTCTGGGGCCTGTCTCCTCTTGGCTTTCCCTCAGTGGAGTCAAAGGTCATCATTTGACTTGAGGAGAGTGTCTTTAAGCTCCTCCAAAGAGGGTGGGAGCAGATGAAGGGTAGTCAAAAGATTCTTTGTGATATCACAGCCAAACTATCCCCCTGGACACAGGGGCCCCCAGCTCTCTGCATCTGTGCATTCCAGCTTGAGCTGGTGATGTCATTGTGGGACAGGGACCCCTTCTTAGTTCCAGAATGTTTAAGCCTGGGGAAAGGCCTTCCCCACAGTGGCTTTGAGGACAGATTTTTTTTTCTGCCTGTGAACTGTGCTGTGTGTTGGCCGTCAGAGCCATCCATTCTCCCCGGAAATTCAGTAAATTGTTCCTGGATGGTAACAGACATTCTCACTATAGCACACAATGTCCACTTTCGTGTGCTAAGGACAATGTCATCTTCATTCTGTAGCTCCCCTTAGATACTTTGTGAACGCGGGGAATATGAGGCAGATGTAAACCCCTAAACCAGGAAGGAGTGCGTATGCTCGGAGCCATGTTGTGATAGGATGATTGTCATGAACAAGGTATATGGGAAGAGATGCAGGCAAGGGATTGAAGCCATCTTGGGAGACTGTGGAGGAGTCTTTAATTCTTGGTGACCCCTGAGCTGGGTCTTCAGTAATATGGCATGGATTTCCTACTAACTTGTGACCTCATTTTTGTCCAGACATGCTAAAGTAGCTCTAGGAAGTTAGGAATCAGAGTGATTTTGAACTCCTAGCTCCCAAGGGAACCAAGCATGAATCACTGCCTGTTTGGGAGTGTTTCAAGCCCTCAAAGCAGCCCTCAGCCTCTCTACCAGAAACAGTCTGAATCTGTCAGCTAGATCCTGGTTCCTGGGGATCACAAGAAGAGGTGCCATGTGGTTTTAAGGTTGAGGTGGGATTGGAGGATGGGGAGATCTTTGCAGAGGGGGGAGGTTGTATCTCCTCATTCTAGAAATCCAGAACTTTGGTCCTTTGGCCTGGGTGAATATAGGCCATACTTCACTACACAAAAGTGTATGCATGTGTCCCTAAATGGCAGCCTAAGAGCTCCAGGGAAGGCCTGGTGCCCCCACGGCTTGATGAGACTGCAGGGAAAGGACCAGAGCAGAGCTCATCAGAGAAAGCAGATGTCAGAGTAATCTCAACTTGTCTGATGCTTGCTCCCCAGGTTATTTAATCTGTTAAGGAAATTGCAGAGCAGTGCCTAGGGGCAGAACAACACTTGTTCCCCTAGAGTTCTCAGAGACAGCTGGCTCGGAAGACTATCCAAGGATGGAAGCATGTAGGCTGTGCCACCTTTGGTGTTCTT
This sequence comes from Megascapheus bottae, assembly GCF_031878675.1. NCBI lineage: Eukaryota > Metazoa > Chordata > Mammalia > Rodentia > Geomyidae > Megascapheus > Megascapheus bottae. The sequence continues at coordinate 70,202,296 of NC_143513.1, read as the reverse complement.
GGCATCAGAAGGGGGGGGCTGGTGGTCTTTTAGAAGAGTACACTAAGGAAAGTTAAGCTTAAGAGAGAATCGAGGACATCAGATAATGTCTGAGAACCCTGGAACCATTTGGTCTTTTTCTTTTGAGAGAGAACCCGTGTGTGCATTTGTTTATTAACTAATATCTACTAAACAAATGCTGTTCACAGGCTGTTGGGAGCCCTGGCAGGGAGTGATGTTCTATACCTGTTTATCTTCATACTAGTGAAGCCCACTGCTTATAAACTAGCCACCACTCGCAGGCCTATACTGCCAGTTAGTGCCAGAGACTTGTCAGCATTTCATAACCCACCTGCTAATATCCTCACTGTGGCACTGAGATCGCATTCTGAGTCCCACATTTCAACAGAGGACATCCGAACAAACTGGACTCATTCTCCTGAGGTTGCAGACACTGTTACTGGGTAGAGTAGGGAAAGCGTGTGGCTGGATCCACCTCCCGTGCTTCTGCCTAGTGGCATTTGACCTCCAGATGTTGACCCTTTCATGCATAATCAAAACATGCTCAAAGCCTACAGAGAAAAGAAGATTCCTGAAGCATCCACTAAGGCATATGACAGCTTCATGTGACCAGACACGTAGTACTGCAGGTAGATGAGACATGAGCAAGCAATGGTTCTGGGCAAGTATTACAGAGAAAATAAAGAGAAACCTTGACCAGCTTCAGAGGGACTTGTATACTGGGCTGGCTGAAGAAAAGTAGAGAGAAAATGGGAGGAAAGGCAAGGGGGAAGGGAGATGAGATGGTGGGAACCGGATTGCAAGCAAGGGGCCCGTACAGTTCTGGAATGTTGAGCCTGCAGTGTGTTAGAGTGGTCAGTGTCGTGTAGTTGAGCTGATGACCAACGTGAGGGCATGGGGTTGGAGTCAAGAGGAGACTTAGATTCATGGGGATCCCCTCTAGAGTGAGGGTGACAATGTGTCAAGGATGATCAGAAAGTGGAAATGATGAGAAAAGACGAGCTAAGGGAGGAAGCCAATGTGGAGTCAGGGGAAGTGATACTGCCCCGGAGCCTGAAGTGAAATGTAGGCAGCCACGTTCTGCATTAATTCCTTAATTACTGAACTTCCACTCTGTTTCCAGACCTGTACTAGAAGCTTCCATCTTCGGAGTGAGGATTTTACTGTTTCAGATTCCAAAACCTACTGACATAGAAGCTTGCCATCCCGAGCCCCTCTCTTCTGTTTTCCCGAGGCCTCCCACTGGCTAGGGGTTCCCTTCCCTGTGAACACAGCTGCTCTCGTCACTTCCCCCTGCAGAGGAGGCTGGAAAGCTAGGAGAGCAGAAGTGCTGACTGGACAACTTCCTCTCATGCTCTCAGCATCTGCTCATTCAAGGTGCCCGGAATGGCTTTCCAATGTTAACCCATTCACGATGCTAGTGCTATGTGGGTGTAGAGGAGGAGGTGGCCTCTGAGTGACATGTGAAAGTCACTGGAGGAGACAGTGGTGTGTGTAGATGAAGAATGGGGTTCCTGTTCTTTGTACAGTCTCTACTAATTTCACATGGGACCAGCAACCCCTTTAGGAAACAGACCCTGTTTTTCCTCAGCACCCAGCCAGCTCTGACTCTAGGCTCTGCCCATGCTAAGTCCTCAGACATGGCTCTTTTTAAGAAAGGCCAGGCTGTGGTTCTCCCCATTCCCTCTTGTGTCTTGGTTAAACAATACCATCAAGTTGTTTTCCTTGTCCTCTATGAAGTGGCCACGTTTTAAGGCACTTGCAAGTGGAACCCAACTCAGTTTCCTGGACAATGCCTACTGCTTTGGGAATTTGCAGGGAGGTCACTGGGTCTGTGTTTATGGAACATAACTTACAGAGTTTTTCCGTGAGTACAGAGCCTTCTACACCTGGCTCACTGCCCTTTTCTAGTGTGCTCCATTCAGCTTCCAGTTGAGATATGGGTCCCATCTCACTACCCAACCCTTAAGTGGCCTTGTGAGATGTTAGAACCCAGCTGTGGACTCATCATCTCCTACAAAAACCTTTGTGTAACACATAGGACTGCATCTCCCAGTGTGGTCAGATGAGGGTCATAAAGATCTGATCCATTCAATAGGAATAACTACACAATAATAACAGCTAACATTTACTGAAACTCAACTGTTACCACCTTACTTGCACTATTTTACATGCTTGGGACAGGTCATGCACAAATACTAAGGATGATAAAGTACCAATATTATTTCTGGTGTTTTATATTCACAAAATGATGCTTAGAAAGAGTTAATTGATTATGCCAGGACTGACACTGTTTGCCTGTGGACTTAACCACCTACTTATCTGCCTGTATGCCCCTTCTCAGGACTCTGGTCCTGATGAGTTTGGCCCATTGGCCAGGCACCAGAGCAATTAATGCATGTAAAGCTCATGGCATGGGCCCTGGCTCATTGCAGGTGGTAAATTAACTGTCTCTTCATTTGTACTTCTTTTTCAAGGAGTATGAACAGTCTGACCAGACATTTTTGGCCAGTGAGAATGAGAAATGGTCCATCAGTCAGGATTTTGGAGCACAGGCTACTCAAATAGTGGTGGCTCAGAGCATGAGGGATCTGAGGCACTGAGGTTTTGAACTTGAAACTCTAGTGTCCAAGCTCTTGTGATGTATTTCTGAAACAGTTGCAACCAGAGGGCCAGGTTTGAATTCTCTTCTTTTTTACATTTACAGGTGAATCTTAAGCTTCTTGCTCTTGCTTTGCATCAACCTGTTGACTTTCCTTCTGACTTCTTCGGCAGCCATATCTTCTGGAATTGTAGTTTACTCTTTGTCAACATCTCAGCAGATAGGGAAAGTTCAAAGGCCATTATCCCTAATTTAATGAATTTAAGACAATGAAAGATAAGTAATCTACTGGCTGCCTAGAAAGCATCACTTGGCTTTGTGAATGTATGTAACAGGAGATCCAAGTGCAGGGGCCAATTTTCCCTGAAGTATTTGGTAACATGATGTGGGATTCATATACACACAGTGTCTGTCTAATTAATTGCTGTTTATATTCTTGCTTTTTTCCTTTCACATCCACCTCCTGGCTGGAATCAGGAAATCAAAGCAAAACCCTCATTGTGTTCTTCTGAGGTACCTTCAGTGGCATAAATTTGGAATCAGCATCTAGGCCCACCTCCTAAACCCTGGGACTCAAGACAGGAAGTGGTGGCCATAATCTGAAGTAGAGTCCACACTGACAGCAAAGGGGGCACTGCTGCCATTGGGACCTGGGCAGTGTAATTCTTAACTATTTCTATCCCTGTAAAATAAGGGAATTCTGCATTATGAGGGGGTATAAAGATATTGATAACTACCTTGAGTGTTCTTGTTGGTTCATTCGCTTATTCATTCAACCAATATTTAAGTACCATCTCTCTTTCAATGAGGACTTCTGTCCTTGTAGAGTTTGCATTCTAGCCCAGAGGACATACAATGACCATACTAAATGTATATATCATAGAGCATGTTCGAAGGTGACAGGTGTTATGGGAAATGAACAGAATCTGGGAAAAGGGATTGAAAGTGTCAGCAGAGGCTGGAATGCTTTCGAAAACTAAAGCTCAGGGGAAATTTAAGAGGACATTAAGTGAAGTCTTCTTGGTTTATGGTTATGGGATGTGTACAGTGAGTACTGGGCTATATGGAAAGCCCCCCCAACACTAACAGAGGAACATTTATAGCCCCCCAGAGTCTCATGGCTGCTTGAGGTCACTCAATCCACCAGCATACAAAATGAGAATCTCCTCTCCAGGGATATAGAAGAGAAAAGGAGCCCCTTTCCAATGCATTGAACTCCACAACCAGTCAGAGGTCAAGATTCTCAGACCTCATCTCATTCAACTCTGTCTTCCTGCCAGCCGGACACCCCTTCCCAGCTCTTCTCATTCTCCTCTGCCTGAGTTGAGTCTCTGGCCTGTGTCATTTGGGAATCTTACTGGGAAAGTTCAGACACTGTATTAAGAAGAAATGATCTCATCATCGGAGATAAGGAACATGTGTGAGTGTGTTGACATGAGTGCATATTATGTGTGCAAGTGGAGGTGTGTCTGTGAATGTGTGTGTGTGTGTGTGTGTGTGTGGTGTGCAATGGCATCAACTGTGGTGATTCACACTTAAGAGTTGGTCTCTCAGGTTGTTCATTCCACAAGTGAAAGCAAATGACTCCCGCACTCTATAGTATAGTGATTCTTCCTTTGACCTGCTTCTGCACCTGGGTGGCAGGATGCCAAGGTTTTGTCACCTAGAACCTCTGAGGGTCAAATATTTTAGACCCATATACTTTGGAGCCAGTGGCTCATTGTACATCTTTCTGAGCACAGTATGACCCTATTTGTTGTAGGATACAAATCCTGGCCTCTTATTCCTCAGCAGGTCACCTCATTGGTTGTCCATCAAGACTAGGATATCTGAAAGAGCTTTCTAAAGGGAGGAGCAGAGCCTGGGTCTTCTGCTTCCCTCCTTGGTCACCTTACCACTCTCTGACTGCCCTATCAGGGCCCTACTTTGCAAACTTGGCTGCCTCTTTTAATTCTGGGAGGCTTGAGTATGATGCTGGCCCCATTCAAATGTGAGTTTCACAGCCTGTGTGGAAAGACTATCTTGTCTCCCACTCCATCTACTAGCTAGTTTGCCCCAGCCATGCTAGGCATGGATGCCTGAGGGTTCACATGGAGGCTTTGGGGTACTTTGGAACAATGCCTTTAGGTTTAATCTGCTTCCTTCATCCATCTGCAGTCGTAGTTCCATTTCTCTGCCTTTTTGTACCTGGACCCAGCCCAGAAACCTCACAATTGGAGACATGGATGAGAAGTTTGGGGAGCATATGCAGAGAGACTGGAAAGGGGGAGCACAGAGGAGGCCCACGTCTTTAGAGATGAATGGCACTGTTTGCTCATTAGGGAGATTATTCCAAGCAAGACGGCAGCCAGAACGCTCTAGTGCAAGCATCTGCCTGCGACTGGGAGACGATATTTATTGTTCAATCCTTCAATGGATGTAAATAAACAGCCCGGCCCAGATAATGTTCCAATAAACAAACAAGCAGCTGCCAGGAGCTCCCTGGATGGCTGACCTTTGTGGAGGCCACCCTGCTGATGTTTTAATAGCAGTCTGCCTGGCAGCACAGAGTCTCACCGTGCCAGGGATGGAGATAGGTGCTGTGGCAACTGGAAGACGGGCAGAGGGCCAGAGGGGCTGGAAGCAAGGGGGCTGGCTGCCTAGGGAGATCCTGGGCTGGAGGCTAACTGGCTGGGGAAGAAAGGTAAGGCTATGTGCTTGTGTCCCTGCTAAGCTGCACGTGGGCAATGGTACACACAGCACTGGAATGAGGGTTTCTGCTGGGCCAACCAGGGCTGATACTAGATCCTAGTATGGCCTCACCAATTTTTTTTAAAAAAATATTTTTATTGTAATTAATAAAATGGTTACATGTTATTTGCCAGATAGAAGGTGCATTAATTCACATACATTGATACCCTTTCACATGTCTTGGTACCATTACCCTCTTCCCCACCCCCCCACCCATCTTGGTTTTCCCCCCTTCCCTATCCTCACCAGTTCTTAATATTGAAATACATCCATGCCAGTGGCAGTTAGCTGACTCCTGAATACTGATTACTCACCACTATCTAATTGTCCCCTCTACCTTGTCCCCAGGAGTAGGCGCAAAGGACCTCCATAAACCCATACCACAGCCACTGCTCTGCCTGGTTGGTCCTCTGTTGGAAGCAGCTGTTACACATTTTAACTGTGACCTTAGCTACTAGAGGTTTTTGATACACAAGAACTGAGTCCATGGTGTAGAATGGCCTGTGAAAATGCAGAATGCTAGACAAGATCAGAACCAAACCTAGATAGTTGGAATGCAGAATGCTAGACAAGATCAGAACCAAACCTAGACAGTTGGGCATTCTGACTTGCTTGGCTAAATGGGAACCATAATGCTGAGTGGCCCCTAAGCATCAAAAGTCTGAAAACCATGTATGTGATGCACTGTGTTTCACTGCAGATAGGAAATCTCTGGAGACACTAAGGTTTGTGGCCGGGCAAGATCTCCACCAACAACACCGCTCAGGAGGATAGTCACCAAGCCGAATTCATGAGTTGCTTAGTGAGTACAGAATCAGGGTGCAAAGAAGAGACTCATTTAGAAGGATGACTTCCAATATGGTGGCCACTCGCTATATAGCAAGTGCCTGAAGCATAGCTAATCCCAAATTATATGTGCTTTATGCATAAAATATTCCAGTTTTCAATTATTTCATATGATAAAAATAATAATACAAAAAATTCTCATTTGTAGTTGTATCCATGTCAACAGTTCTGTTGATATACAAATGTGATCGTAGTTGGAGTATATTGAATAAACTGTGTTAGGAAAGTTAATATTACCATTCTGGTGGGTGATAAATGAATGTATCACTCCGTCAAAGGACTCATATGGTTTCTTCCTTGTATCAGCCTCAGAGACTATCATCTTGCAACCCACAAACTTATATTTATAATCCACCATTGATTTCTTTTCATTTTAAAATATCAGTTTCTATTTGATCCTTTCTCACTGTTTAGGTAATCCACAGGCACTGTGTACACTAAATAAAGTAATGTATCTTTTCTATTAAGTTGCCATCTCCTAACTTTTAGGAATTCTACACTCTTGACTGAAACACATCCAAGAGTCTCCTTTCATGGTAGCTTTCCAGTTTTTCCTTTTTTTTCTGGAGATCCTTTTTTCCTGGGATTATGTTTCTACCTTATGAGTGGAATGAGTATAATATTCCACTTTCAAGTGAACTTGACCAAGATGACAGCTCTCTTGGGCTGTTATCTCTGAAATCCCATTGGAATGTTGCCTAGCATTCTTATAGGATGCTCTGGTTTATCAAGAGTAGAAAATGGTATATTAAGTTCCCTTTGCTTGATCTCTTACCTGGATCACATCTAAACATTCAGAGACCACTGTAGGAGAATGTGGGGTGTGTATGTGTGTGTGTGTGTGTGTGTGTGTGTGTGTGTGTGTGTGTGTGTGTGTGTGTTGGTATGGGAACTTGAACTCAGAGATGAAGTGCTGTTACCTTCTTTTTGCTCAAAGACGGTACTCCACCATTTGAACCACACCTCCACTTGCAGATGTTTGGTGAGTAACTGGATATAAGTATCTCATGAATGTTCCTACCCAGTCCAACTCTGAACCATGATCCTCAATATGGTTCTCTAGAGTATCTAGGATGACAGGAGTGAGTCACCAGCACCTGGCTAAAATGTCATTGTTTTACTTGTTCAGTAATGTCTACATCTTGGGAATTTGAGGAAAGCAGCAGACACGACCTCTACCCTAAAAAGCTCCCAGCAGAGGGGCTGTCTTCCTCATCACTACACCCTCACTATGAGGCCTCTAGAAGAAGGAGCATCCTAACTGTAGGTGGCCTTCATGGCTGGGTTTCTTGCTACCACCAAGTGCTTGGGATCATCTGTAAATTTTCCTGCTTTCTCCCTTACACCGTTTATGTAAAAAAAAAAATTCTTACGCAAGACACTAGTGCTTGGGGAGTTCTCAGTTCTATGTCTCCACAAACAAATATGTCTTTTCCTGTCTCTAAGTCAGGTCTTCCTCCATGACCAAGCTGCCCCAAAGTCCCATAGAGACTCATTATCTTTAAATACCTTTTCACATAGAACCTTGTCGAAGGCTTTTGCAAAAATCCAAATAGCTAATAGGCAAATGTTGAGGCAGCTATCAGAAGACTTGGATTCGAGTCCAACCTCATACTGGCTTACCACTGAAGTGTGGGAAAGGCGCAGAAAAATCCTGTCTCAGTTGCTTCATCAGTAAAATGAGAATGATTATGCTGACAGTCAACATCATAAAAATTTTACAACCATCAGATGAGATAGTGTTCTTTAGAAATGTTTTGCAAGGTATTAAACAAAAATATAAGGGCTCATTATTTGGAAAATTTACAACCTCATCTTCATTCATATGCATGTTCCTCTCCCTAAAGAACTACAGTAGATAAAGACAAGATTCTACCTCTACCCCCAGGGTGACATTGTTTAACATCAACTACTTTGACTCCTTGAGATAATACATACCCAGTGCAATATGAGAATTTCACTCAGCGGGTGAGCTCACACTCACAGATGCAAGAATATTGCAATCAGTTAGACCTTGGTGTGGATCTAGGTTCTGATATTCACCACATGTGTGACCTTGAACAAGTTATTTGAATTGTTTTGCTTCACCAGAGGTGAAGAAAGTATTAACACTTACTTTATTCATTGTGAGATGCCAGTGTCTGACATAGTAGCCATTCAATAATGAACAGTTTGCAGCTGGTGGTGTGGCTCCATCTCAGGTCTATAATCCCAACTAATCAAGAGATGGAGCAGTGTGGGGGGGGTAAGGGAGGATAGGATGGTCATGGGGTTGAGGCTAGCCCAGGAAATCTTAGAAAGGCCTTATTTCAAAATCAAAAAGCAAATGAAAGGGAAAAAGAAAAAAATGAAAGGCTATGAATGTTGTTTAACTACTTGAGTAGTAGAGGGCTTGCCTACCATACTCAAGGCCTTGCGGTTCAAGCCGTAGGATTACTAAAATCAATCAATCAATAAATGTGAAAATAAAGGACAGTTCATATTGACCCAAGAGCCATTCTACCTACATTTCAGGACTTCCCATCAAACATTCAAACAATTCCAACATACGTGTCAAATTCTCTTAAGAGATAGAGACATGACCAGTTTCCATTCTGTATTATGAAGTGCTGTGGATTAGTGAGTGGAGAGGGAGAAACACATTTCCAGTTGCTCATACCCTTTCTGGCTGAGTGTGGAGAAGGCTGGGGGACACAGATACCCTGTGAAAATTTGGACCATTGGCCTCTTCTGGTCCCTCCCTCATCCAGCCCTCTGGCTTTGCCCCACATCACCCATTTTTCTCTGAGATCTATTACATTCAAAGCATCACTTCTATTAGGGAGCTGGAGAGTTGGAGACAGATGATAAAGTCACTGCTCAGGCGCTGAATCTAATTTCTATTGGGGATGGGGAGTCCCATCAACACATTAAATGGATGTTAGTTCCACCAACATTTCCTTCAGGAGTCTGTGCCTATAGGCAGCCTGAGGGGCTTGGAGAGCAGCCAGGGCCCTCACTATCACTCTCTGCTCCCATTCCAGGCCACTTCCTAGCTAGGGATGAAGACTGGCTGGGCCAAGGGCCAAGGCCATCACTCTACGGTCAGACTTGGGTGGTAATCTCAATTGGCTTCAATGAACTCCAATTTCCTTCAGATTAAAAGAGGGCCAGGCCAATATGAACATCATGTGGCTTGTGGTGGCTGTATAAAAAGGGTTCTAAGAGCCTGAAGTATTTTGATCTATAGGAGTAAACATCTTTCACTTTAATTCCTTTACATGTGTTTGTTATCATTTTCATGAGCTTTGTGTTAAGCAAAGAGGACTCTCAACTTCATTCATTAGTTCATTTTGAATATAAATATTGGTCAAGCACAGGTTTTGTCTTTTTTTTGTTGTTCCAGTCCTGGGGTTTGAACTCTGTCCCTGGACATTTTTGTTCAAGGCCAGGACTCTACTATTTGAACCACAATTCCACTTCAGAATTTTGGTGGTTAATTGGAAGTAAGAGTCTTAAAAGACTTTCCTATTTTGATTGGCTTTAGACTCCTGAGTGGCTAGGATTATAAGCACCAGTACCTGGTATCAAGCACAGTTTTTGAACATCAGTGTCAAGAAGGACTAAAGAAATCCTCTGGATCTCTCTTCCTTCCATCTCCAGGAATAAGATCTTTCCTCTAAATAGACTTCTAAGTAAAACTCATGCTCACTGCTTGATGAACCTACTCTCATTTTCTTTATCTATTATCAATATATGAGTTGGGAATTTTGATGTGTGAGTAAGCCTTTGCATTACTGTAACAATATGGAAATGTCTTAAGGATCTGGAATTTCCTGACAATAGGTCAACTATGCTGTTATTTGGACTAAGTGGTTTGGGGATGTCACCAAGGACTATTCGTTTTGCACCTGTAAGCTTTCCTTCCCTGGCTCCATCTCTTCTTGTCACAGAAAGGTTGCCAACATATCTTTGTTTCTTTGACTCTACAGAGGGTGAGAAGAGATCTTTCTCTCTGCCATACATCCCTACTTTTCTCTGCTGAAGCCCATTAATGAGCTTGAGCCAGTTACTTCTCAGTCACTATAGCATGAAAGATGGTACCATGAGAGTAGGTTCAGAACCATAAGAGGGTGACAGAGGGAGACATGTGTGCTCAAGGGACCACTTGAGCCATGACAAATGAGTCCATAATTTTGAGAGAATTGTATTACGTGCAAAGCTGTCTCCCAGCTTTGAGGTCTGAGAAGCTTACAGATAATGGCTTAAAAGGAAAACAACAACAACAAATGAAATCTTGAACAAATGTAAAAATCAAATGTAAAGTATCCTGACATCAGTGTTCAGTGGACTCGACAGAATCAGGAACCACCAGAATTGCTAGTGGTGCAATAGGATCAGGCTTGGTTCCTTTTAAAACATTTACCTACTTGCCTGGACTTCATCAGAGGTTAAAAATTATGAATTAAAATAAACTGGGATGTTTTTAGAGGGGATGGTTGGAATGTGATGTTTTCTTTTGTTTGGTTATTGAAATCTCTACAATTTCAGGTGCTTTGCAAAGTCTTGCACTAACGAAATTTAACCCAATTCAGTTAATCTCCTACCTGTCACTTATTACAAATGTTATATCTTCAGTAGCATTTATTCCCAATTTATGTGTGTAGTGTTTTTTAAGAGCATTGCTATGTTAGAGCTGTGTGCTCAGACTCAGGATGATTCTAGATACCTAGACAGACATCCAGGAGCCAGGCCAGCATGTGTCAGGTCAGAAGCCTGTGTCTTTTTTAGATTGATTCTCAGTGATGATGGAGGGTATGTGCAAAAGTCTCTTCCAGTTGTCTCCACAAACAATTCTAGGAAGGGCTCGTGAGTGGTCCAAGGACCATTGACTCTGCAAGTATTCTTGGAAGAGTGAGGGTGACTCATGCTTGAGCCACATTTTCCTGTAATGTCCACACCCTTTTCCCTGGAGGAAAAGAACCTTCAGGACGTACTCTTTACTCCAAAGCCTGAAGTACCAGCCAATAGTTTCCATGGCAAAATGAAACCAATGATCTCAGAATAACAATTTCCAAGAATTAGCCCACATGAGTATGCCCAAATTATTTTCTGCTAACAAATATGATAACAAATATTGTTTTTCTGATGAAGGATGACATTGCCATCTGAAACAGTCTCAGTTTGCCCAATCCCCATATCTCACATTGCTTTTGCCAATACCATTCCCATCTTCTTCTCCAAAGACCAATAATGCCTCAAAGACCTTATCCTGAGGCATGATGGATCTTAGAAAAGGAGACCAGATTGGTCTGTCCTCTGTCCTTGTTTGTGGCTTTCCTATCCAGAGACCAAGGTGGGCTTGTATCCTCCCTGCTCCTGGCCTTGTTCTCTGAACTTTATGGGGACAGAGCTCATTGACCCCTGCCTTAGCTGTTGGCAGAATCTCTGGGATCAAGTTGGTCTGTGGGTAGTGTAGGACCTGAACTCATGTCTGCTTTTTTCCCCCTATCTTCCTTTTCTCTGTAGATCCGAGTGGATGGGCCTAGAGGCAACGCCCTCCAGTATGAGACTGTGCAGGTAGTAGATCCCGGTCCAGTTCTCAGGGACATGGCCTTCTCCAAGGATCACGAGCAACTCTACATCATGTCAGAAAGGCAGGTAAGGCTCTTTGGACTCGGCTAGACATTTGTCTTGCAACTAAATACTAGCCTGTGGCTCTGTGGAAACCTACAGGAGGCCGGCTGCACAGAGGTGATTTGATTTATTTGGCTCAGCGTGTTTCCTTTCAGTTCTGCTGCCTGGGGACTGAAGCTGGGTGTGCTGTAACAGGGAATGAAACATTTGAAATATCAAAATATTCGTGAGTCTAGGACAAATCCACTAACTTCAAAATGATAGCGTGAATAGGTTTAGGGACAACATTTTTCCTCTTTTGTAGAAACATGGTACGTAATGCCCAAGTTCTTGGTCCAAAGTTCTTACCTAATGTGTAATATCCTACCAAAGTCATCTGTCTGGACCCAGGAAGTTTGTGATGGGCAAAGATATACTCACAAAAGACCCTAAACAAGGGAACATCATGAAATAGCCAAGTGGATAAAGAATTAGGGAGCAGAATTACATCCCCCACCCCTTCCTACTTGTGCTCCCTGTCCCCCCAGATATACCCACTGCAGATTACTATATTTCTGCCCATCATCTCTGCATTGGTTGGGTCATCCCAAGAGCTGTCCTTCCAGCTCATGAATATGGATGTGTCAGCGCTGAGGGGCAGAGGCCACATCCATGAGCAATGGCTCCCCATCTTATTCGTCTTCATTAGCGTTGCCTGAACTCTCGGGAGGACCTCACTGACAGAGTGTGGATTGTGTTTCACCCATCCCCTGCTCCTCAGAGTGAGAGAGATGAATTCCACATTATGCCACCCACAGGGCTTGTGTATTATGCCCCAGCATCTCACAGCTACGCCACCCTCCCCGAGAGCTGGATGACATCTGCTCTTGGTGTGGGGCTCCCTGGTTGGATTGCCCAGCTTCAGCCACACTGGAATCCATTGTGGTGTTCTTGTGGACGCCAGGGCTTGGGAATGCCCTCACAGGGCTTGGGAATGCCCTTATGTGGGGTGAGTGTGAACCATTTTGCCTAGAGAATGAGGATGTCTGAGCAGAGAATGAGGTTGTCCTGCTGTCTCCATTCCTTGTTTTTCTTAGTGAGGTTAACCCCCCCCCCACACACACACATACACACATACACACACACATTCACACTCTTGGTCTGCTTCAAGGCCCTGGGAGCTGAGGGGGAGCACCTTTCCATGTTAGAATGAATCTTTTGGAGAGCAACAAGGTCAGCTCAAGTCTGTAGACTTGACCAACTTGAGTGACCTATCAGTCTGTGGTGTAATAGACCACAGACTATGACCCTTAGAAGTTCAAGATTAAGGTGTCAGTAGACTTGACTTCTTTGGAGCTTGTCTCCTTGGTTCACAGATGTCCATCTTCTTCCTGTGCCTTCACATGGTCTGCCATCTGTGTGTGCCTTTCCGTGTAAGAACACTAGTCAGATTAGGTTAGGCCCCTCATAAATAGCCTCAATTTTAATTTACAGCCCTTAGAGAGAGAATCTCCAGATGTCTTCACATGTGGAGATACTGGATTTGAAGGGAGCTGTAATATCCTAACATCACCACCGTGACTTGTCTTATTTATACTTACTTATTTATTTTTGGTCAGCCATGGAGTTAAACTCTGGGGCCCGGATACTGTTCCTGAGCTCCATTTTTGCTCAAGGCTAGTTCTCCATCACTTTGAGCCATAGCACCACTTCTGGTTTTCTGCTGGTTAACTGGAGATAAGAATCTCATGGCCTTTCCTGTTAGGGCTGGCTTTGAACCTGGATCCTCAAATCTCAGCTCCTGAGTAGCTAGGATTATAGGCATGGGTCATCAGCATCTGGCTACAATAATATTTTTACCTAGTAAACTCACTGTTTCAATAAAATCGCCTGCTTTCTTTCTTAAACAGTTCCAAGTGATTCTTAAGTAGCGTTGGATTAGTCCTGGTGACAAGAAACTTTCTATAACTAGTTAGGATCTGCGGACTGCTGGGCCTAGGTCACACCTGTTGGCTCTGCTCTTGTGATGTAAAACTATGGTAAGCCAATACATCAACAAATGTAAACTAAGACAGGCAGCAAACAGCAGTTTTTTAACCTTTGAGTCAACCTATTGGAGGATGAGGTAACCTTGGAATCTTGGTGAAACTACTGCAGGCAGGGACTCAAAGAAATGCAAGGAGCAAAGTCCTTCATCTGTTGGCATCCAAGCCTAGAAAGAGGTGTGGATGCTGACTCAGATGCTTTCTTCAAGTTGTCATTGGAGAAGAATTCCCTCTTACTGCTTTGATCACTGTTTCTCAGTCTCCTCTTCTGGTTTCTTCTCCTCTTCTCACTACCTACCTCATCTTATACTTGTTCTTTAACAAACCATTTAGTTCCATGACTCTCTAATCCCATGTTTTTTCTTTGGGTCCTACCTTACATAACCAACTACCTCCCTCCCTGCCATCTTTACCTATATGTCTCACAGGTCTTTGATTTAACATGGCTGACCTCTACATCTTCCTCTCTAACATTCCTTTCTTGTTCACATCCCATCCCAGATGACAGCAACCACATAATTCAAAATAAAAGCCATTCAGCCATCTTTGACTCTTGCCTTTATTCCTTGCCTCCACAAAGTGTGTTGAAAAATTCTAATAGCTCTAAAAATGTTTCCAGAATATGACTACTTGCTAGCCATCATAATGCCACTTTGTAACAGCCCCTTAAATGCACCTACTCTTCTTAACCTTCCCTTTCCAGGCTTTATTTTTTAGGGGTGCAAATATCAGTTTTTTAAAGTTTACATTGGATCATGTCTTTTCCTCTGGTCAGATACTTGCAACAGCCAAAGCATTCACCAAGACCCAGAAGGCTCTATGCACACTGGGAAACACTAGACTTCACTATCCTTGCTCTTCACTTTGTCATTCTCTTCCCCTCATCTGTGCTGCAGATCCAGGGAATGGGGGGCGTGAATGTCTGTACACAGATATGTCCTAGGTGATCTCTAAGTGATTGTTCCCTTGATCTGATGTTCTCTGCAAAAAACTACAAAGATGATTCTCTGTTGAGGCTTTGCTTTTATGGGGGGCCTCCCTGAGCTCCCCAGAGAAAATCCCAGCCAGGTCTCCATTCAGACCCAGAAATTGCCATGTCCTCATTGATCTCTATTTTTATTTGTAGCGCTTCATCTATTTTTAGGCACTTTATATATGTTATGTTTATTACCTTTTGTGTACCATCCACGTTTAGAACGTAAGCTCCATGAGACTACAAATATTGGTTTTTTTAGTCATTTTTGTTCATGTATGTATCTATCAACAGCCTACTAAAAATGCTCTGACACATAAATACTCCATACATTACAGGTATCCCATATGTATTCATTCATCTGGGTGAATGAATGAATAAATTAATCTGAGCTAAAATGATCTACAAAAGGGCCAGGCATGGTGAGATACACCTGTAATTCAAGCTACTTGGGAAGTAAAGGTAGGAGGATCACAGTTGAAGGCCAGCACAGAGGAAGTTACTCTATGATCCCACCTGAAAAATGAACTAAAAGCAAAAAGGACTGGGGCTATAGTTCAAATAATGGAGCTCTTGCCTAGTAAAGGCAAGGCCTTGAATTCCTGATTTTAATTCACAGTATTGAAAACAAAAACAGCAGTTTAAAAAATAAAACAAAAGAGGTCTATAGGCCCTTAGCCTCTTCCTTCAATCCGTTTGTTCCTGTCACGAAATACCAAAACCTACCATCTCCCATAAAACACCCTGGAGTCTCTATTGCCTGATCTCAGTGGAAAGACAGCCTCTCAGCTCCTAAGTATGGTGGAGTAGCAATCTGAATTACAACCCACAAGGCTCACATTAGAGTAAAAGACAATTCTCTTCAGGGAGGGGAGAGTGTGTAAGAGAGAGCTAGTAGTGAAAAATGTGGCTCTGCCACATCTGTTCTTAGACACTCCTGCCTCCTCTCTCATATCTTTTGGAAGTTGTAGTAGGACCTTGGGCCCTTGAACCCTTAGGGAATAACAGGCTGGTGAGGAGAGAGGGGGGGAAGGAACAGGGTCTGGAAGGCTGTGAGCAAAACTGGCAGCTCTTCTACCCACAATGGTTTCCATTGATGATTTACCATTGCTCTTGGCATGAGCCCAGCTTTTCAGCCCCATGCTGTAACTCCTATCCTCGGCTTGGGAACTTATTTCCCAAACCTATCCTCTGGTTCCCTTGTGAAGGCACATGGGCCGACTTCCATCCCGACCCCCTTCTACAGCCCACTCCACTCCGCATTTCCTCTGGTGGAGAAACCCTCTCCCACCCTCTATAGCTGCCTAATGTCCCAGGGAGTGGTAGAACAGTTCTTTGAAGGATGATTGCCAAGTAGAGATGTTGCTCAAGTGGTAGAACATTAGCCTAGCCAATATGAGGCCCAGAGATTCAAAACAAAAAAAAGGAAGGAAGGAAGGAAAGCAAAGGAAAGGAATATGTTGCCAGAGGACTTCTCCTGAGGAAGGAGCATAGGAGCATGGAGTAGAAAACAGTGAAGTGGTGGGAGGTGGATGTCAGGAGAAGAGTGATCCAGGGAATGGAAAGTGTGTCAACCTAAGACAAGAACATGACTGATGGTTTTGAGAATGCAGAAGGGCTGTGTGGAGGGGGAGAATGGAAGGGAGCAGTAATTGTAGAAAGAGGCCCACTTAGGTTACATGGGACCCCATTTGTAACCTGTGAAATGGGGACATAGAAAATAAGATTGATCTAGATTAGTGGTAAGGTTTTGATGAGACACCCCATGTAAAGCATCTGAGTGCACACTGCTCAATGTCAATGTCATTTTGTCATCTGTATCAGCACCATGTCTTGTTCCTCTTCCTTGCAGTTCTGGGTATCTCTGTGGTGAGTGTGCATACATGTGTAGCAGCAGGTTCACGTGTGTTTTTGCACATCTCCCAGTCCCTGAGACTGCATCAGTCTGTCTCCCTTAGCCTCATCTGTATGTACTTGTATGTGTGTGGTGTGCATCTGCTGTCACTCCAGTATCCCCAAGGGAGTGTTCACATGTGCACCACAACCTTTGTGATCAAAACTTGCCCAGCCAAAGGGAGAGACAAGAGTGGAAATGTTAACGAGGCAGCATCTCAGGCCTGGGAATGACCACACATGAGGGGAAGCAGCAGTCCCCCACTCAAAGGGAGGCACTTCTTCTTAGGAAAAGTGGCAGATTTCCCGACCAGTTTCAGCATCTCTGCCACTACACACACCAGCTTTTCCCTGCTTGGAATCCATAGGTTTCCAGCACAAGTTTCTACTTGCTTGGGATCTATTTTATCTACTTTCAGTTGTGTCTGGGCCAAATCCACCTTTCATGGCACCCTTTGTTTTTATGATTTCTGTTGATATTGGATCTGTTTTCAGGTGTCTGGGAACACACACACACACACACACACACGTACACATGCACACACACATGCACAGACATACCACCATTACCACCATCACCTCCACCACCACTAGCACTAAAGCCCTTGCTATGGACCAGGAGGGCACACATGCTTCAGGGCTAGGATATGGGCTGCAGCTGGATCACCTACCTGTGCGGAACCAACTGGCTTTATGACACACAAAGTTAATTTATTTATTTATTCATTCACTCATTCATTCAAAATAGTCAATAAGTACCTACTATGTGAGAAACACCAGCCAAGGCCTCAGAGACACCACAGTGAAGAAGCCGATAAATATCCCTGTGATTTTAGCAAGAGGAGGCAGCCAAGAAGCAATCAACATAATAAATAAATCATAGAGTAGCTTAGCAGGTGATAAGTGTTACTGAAAATGGAAATTGAGCAGATAAGTGGAATCCAGAGCCTTGGCAGGGTCAAGAGGGCTGATTTTAAGCAGAGTTTCTGTGGTGGAACCCAGAGAGACCAAAGCATCTACCAGGAGAGGAAATGGTGTGAGGCTTCCTTCTGTCCCCTTCCTAATTCTCAGAGTTTCTTTTCAAGTTCTCTTCAGGGAGATTGGAGAGATAGAGCACCTGCTCTATGGGAGGCAAAGGGTGAGAATGTGCATTGGTGATGAGGAATTTTGCCAGGATGAGACTCTGAAATTTAAGTGAAAATCTGGGGTTGCAGGCCAAGGAAGGTTGGTGCAAGTTGGGGCTCCAGACACTGAAGTTTTATAGCACCTCTACCAAAGATTCCTTGGCCATTTCTTTGTGTCTTGGTGTCCCTTGGCATCTCTAGCCTGCTTCCCAAGGAGGCTCCCAGGGGAGCTGATGTGAGCGTGACAACCTTGGAGGTGTAGTTGTGCTGATAATTTCTGCAGCCCAAGGAGCTAGGGTCTTGAGAAGATTTTACACTTGAGTCCCCCCAGCTTGTCTCACGTGAAATGTGTTTGACAGTGACACTGCCACTGTCTCTCCTTCGTACTTTGTGTCCCTGCAGGGGACTGAGTTGTCAGTTCAAGTTTGTGTTTGGATGGCTGACACTGTGACAAGCCTGTTCAGACATTTGCTCCTGGCACCTAGACGGGGCTGTGTCTGAAGAATCCCTGGGAACTCAAACTTGAAGCATAGGCTGAGAAATGAGTGACAGGATACAGAGCAATCTCAGGCATCTGCAAAGAAGCAAAGAGATGTTGTAGCAATTCACCCAATATCATTCAGGTGCAAGGATGCCTCCCCACTGGTCTGGAGCATATCCCCAGAGTCCCCATATGTTGATTGCTGATGTGGTCCCTGTCCCCACATGTCATTGCTGAGATGGCCCTCTTTCCCTTCCTTCTACATTAAAGCAAAACATCCCCAGTTCATCACTGCAGAACTGAAAGGGACCAAATGGGAGGTGGCTGGCATCTCTCCCGGTTTTCTCCCATCCATAGGTTCTGGCAGCCTGGATTTTCTATTGCATCCTTGGAACTGGAAGACTCCCAAGGCTTTTGTTTTGCACCCGTCTTCTGCTCTTCCTTGCTCCTCTCCCACAGGACTGGTGAGCAAATGAAGCTCAGAGAAGACAACAGTTTGTCTGGAGTCACACAGCAAGTTGACAGAGGAGGAGGGGAGATCAGGCTTAAAGCTAGGGTGCCACTCCCACTGTAGTATCTTCCCCAGCCCCTCTCACACAAAGACCAGGGAACAGATTGCTAGCCATCTCCCCAGTCCATTAGGAAGGTCTCATGCCCTCCGGACATTTCGGAAGTCAAAAGCGTTCCACAAGAGTGGGATTGTAGACTGGAGTACTGAGGATGGTGGTGAGGACTCAAAGGTACCCCATCAACCTGGTAAAGGAGGGTCTTCCATGGCCCCAGCAAGTGTGGGAAAGAGCTCCTTGCAACATCTAGTGCTCCCACAGACAGCAGCAAAACTGTCCTTCCTCCATAGATGTGCTACTAAGCAGCCACTCTCACATCTTAAAGTCTGACTATGATGGAGTTTAGCAGCTTCCCTGAGAGGAGAGATCAGCTCTCAGTACACAGGCTGACTGGAAGGCAGAAGTGCTAGCCGGCTAGAGTCCCCAGGGAGCCATGGATAGACCATGAACTTGGCTTTTTATCCTGACCCTTTGTGCTCACCAGCTCTGCCACCCAAGGCAACTCGCTCAAGGAGTTCATGCTTTGGTTCCTTCATGTACAAAATGCAAGAGATAAAAATCATCTGTTGGTGGTTTTAGGATTAAAGCTGATCTAGATAGTGTGCCTCGCTTGTAGTAGGTTACCATAAGTGGCATTACTTCATCATTATGGCTATTAATATCGTTTTTAGAGGCTGGATTGTTGCTAGGGCCAGGCTATTATGCACAAATCCCCACAGGATGGAGAAAGGCAAGTTCAGCTCCAGTGTCTTGCTCCTACCTGGGAATCCCTGCTTCCCTTGTCCATTTTCAAGCCCCTAAGAAAACACAAAAGTAGAGACTTTCTTCATGCCAGTAAGGAGTCCTGCTTTCCAGGGCAGAAAGAGGCAGGAGCTTGTGTCTCCTTCCCCTAGAACAAGTCTTTGGCCTTCTACCTCCCACTCTGGGGAAGGCCCTTCATTTGAGTCCAGCTCCACTGGATATTTGAAGTTGACACACACTGAGCATTGGAAAGACTAAGGATATTGGCAGCAGATGGGAACATGGTTTGTTCCCCTTCTCTCTGTCCCAGGACAAGATGGGTATAAACATAGGACCAGGCAGTCAAGGTGGGAAAGAAGGAAAGACAATGAAATGCATGGGTCATTTATGAAGGAAAGCTTTGGCTGCTCTTTCCTGGTGAGCTTGGACATTCTTCTCCTAATTTGGCATTCTAGTACTTTTTGTCACTACAACAGCTTACTGTATAATCAGGCCTGGGCATTATGTAGCCCCCCTCTCAAAAAAAAAAAAAAGACAAAATCAAAAGAAGGCTAGAAGCTTCTGAACGATCTATAGGAAAAGTAAATGTGTAAGCATCCATCCCACTTGGAGACAGTCATGTACAGGAGACCTAGAGGTGGGAAATAGTCTGTGTGGGCAGCTAGGTCTGGGCAAAGAGTGGGAATGCAGACCAACCCCAGGGGAGTTCTAGGGCAGGGAGGGGTTCCAGTGCAGGGAGAGAGCACTCCATGAGGATGTAGACATGGATGACAAGCTGCCCCAGGAAATGAAGTGGGAGGGGCTGAGGATCTGGTATGGAGAGAAGGCCAACACAAAGTCAGTTCAGCCTCAAGGGCATTGGAAGAGAAGGGTCCTGCATGAAGGTTTCTCAGGAGACCTGGATTTCCTGTGGAATTAGGGCTTGGTAACTCTTAGTTTTTCAGTCATTGTGACAAAATTAACTTGAGGAAGGAAAGATTTTTCAGGTACAGTGGCTCATGCTTGTAATCTTAGCTACTCAAAGACATAAGTAGGAATTTCAAGTCAAAGACTCTATCTAAAAAAATACCTAAAGCAAAAAAGGGCTGGCGGTGTGATTAAAGTGGTAAAAGCATGAAGTGCAGAGTTCAAACATGAATAATACCCAAAATAAGAAGAATCAAGAAGTTGTAAGTACACAAGAAAAGGAGGAGGAAGAAGAGGAGGAGGAAGAGGAGGAGGAGAAAGAACAAGAGGAAGAACAAGAAGAAGGAAGACTATTTTGAGTCAGTTTCAGTGTTTTCAGTCCATGGTCATTGCCTCTTGTTTCTGTGTCTTTGGCAAGGTGGATGTCATGGCATGAAGCATATGGTGGCAGTATGGTAGAGCTGCTCACTTCATGGAAACCAGGAAGCAGAAAGAGGGAGGGAGGGAGGGAGGGAGAAAGGGAGAGAAGGGTTTGGATAAATTACATAAATTCATGGTCATGCCCTGAAGTAGCCTACTGCCTACAACTAGGCCCTGCTTCCTAAAGTCTCCCCCACCTCCCAACAGCTTATTAAGTTGTGAACCCATCAATAGATTGATCTTTGAGTGAAGTCGGAGCCCCCATGAGCCAATCATTTCCCAGAGGCTTCAGCCCTAAACTCTGCTTCTCTGGGGCCCATGCCTTCAACAACATGAGCTTGTGGGTAACATTTTTAATACATCAGTGGGGAGGGATTAAAAGAACTTTCGTCTGGAGGCTAAAGCTCAGTCTCCAGGTTGAAGAGCTTCCAGGTTGTCTCCTCTGCCCCACCCCAGGGCTGATGGAATACAGCTAGCACCCAATCCCAACCCATCTCGTCTGCCTTCAAAGGAAGGTGTCTGAATAGAAGTAGTTCTATCTATTTCTGATTGACTGTCACTAGAGTTCCACAGACAAGAGAGACTGGAAATATCCGATATTTAAGTGAATTATGCACTCAGTTTGAATATTGATGAGACCATTTCAAAAGTAAATAGGTGCATGTTAATTTATGCCATTGTTCAGAATGACTACATTGCATTAGTGATGTTACATGATTTTACCAAATGCAACATAAGGATAAAAGGAGAAATTACAAATGGCAGAGTTGCATCTCATTGTAGATTTTTAAGTGCATGTCAAGTATTATAAGAAGACAATGGAGATGTGAATTGGAAACTGACTCAAAGACAGATGCAATAGTTTCAAGGGGATGCATAATGATTAGGAAGAAGGACTACCCGCATATGTCTTCTTTAAAAGTTGAGCAACAAAGAAAGGGACGGAAGAATAGGATGGAAGATGGCACTCTGCAGGTCTGTGCTTCTGCTAGAGGATCACAACGTCTGAACCCAGCAGCTTTGCTTCCTGCCCGCGATTTTGCTACTTGATCTTGGGGAAAGTTTTCAACCTCTCTGCTTTTCAGTATTCTTTTATTTTGCCAGTCCTGAGGCTTGAATTCAGGGCCTCAGCACTGTACTTGAGCTTTCTCAAGGGTAGTACTCTACCACTTGAGCCACAGCACCACTTTCAGCTTTTTCTGTATATGTGGTACTGAAAATTAAACCCTGGGGTTCGTGCATGTCAGGCATGTACTCTACTAGTAAGCCACACTCTCAGCCCCCATATCAGTATTCTTCCCCCCAAAATGAGAGTGTGTGTGTGTGTGTGTGTGTGTGTGTGTGTGTGTTCTCACTCACTGAATGGCTACAATGAGTAGATTAGAAAATGAACATAAAATTCCAAAGACAGCATATAGCATCTAATGAGGATTTCATCCATCTTAGCTTCCACCTCTATTATTTTCATTCATCTTAGCTTCCACCTCTACTATTTTTAGCTTTGTAAAAATTATCATAAGGGTATCCATTATTTATAAACACACTCTTACAGTCTCCAGATGCTGGTTTCAGTGCCAAGAGTGACAGAGGACAAAGTCCTCTGTTAGCTCTATCTTCATTGAGTCAGCGGGTACCAAAGGCTTCTAATCTATCCCAGTTAAATGGGTAGTATCCAACTAACATACACAGATAATAACCAGGGACACCATTCGGACTTCAGATGGGAGGAAAGGCCAGGTCCTTCAAGAAATTCTGCTTCTCTGTGCACAAGGCTAGGATCTAATGGTCTGAGTAAGACGGTGGATCTAGGATGAACATTATAGTATGCACAATATCAGCTACTCTGCAGGTGGAGATAGAAGAATCTCAAGTTCGAGGCCAGCTCCACAGAGTTAACAAGTCTGTGTCTCAAATATATACAAAGGAAAAGAGGGTTTGTGTTAGCTAATTGCAAATGAGTTTCATAAACTTTCCTGGATAGACTGGCTTTGGACCATGATCTTCAGATCTCAGCCTCCTGAGTAGCTAGGATTATAGGCATGACTCATCCACACTCATTTTTATTAGAATTTTAAAAGAAACTTTTCTATTTATTGTACTAGGGATTGAACTCAAGGACCTTCAATTAGGAGCCATATCTCTAGTCTTTTTTACTTTAGTTTGTTTTCCAGATAAGTTCCTATGCTCAGTCAGGATTTGGACCATGATTCTCCCACCTGAAGCCCCCCACTAATTAGGGTTACCACTATACCCAGCCTGAAAATCTTCTGTCTGAAGCAACAAAAAAAGTTGACTTTACTTGTATATACCTGGAATTTAATACTAGCTGCTTTTTCCCTCTGTTGGTCTATGCCATTCATGCTTAGGCACCTTAGGTCAGCCATAAAAGAGCCTGGAGGTTCAGGAGAATTCTAGCATTCCGGGAGTAGAATGCAACATTGACATTCGTATTGGCTGGTTTTGTTTCAGAATATTGGAACAAATTTACAATTTGTATATGACACACATAATCAAAGTTGTAAACACAATCCTTTAAATAGCATCTTTATAATCCACTTCAATAGTATGGAACTATCCATGAAATTCATTTGGTATAACGCAGATGCTTCCTGCTTATGTAATTAAACACTTTTTTCTTTTAAAAGAATAAAAATGTTCCACATTTGGTGACCTTTTCAGTCCTGACAAGCAGCTGTCAGAGTATGCCACTTTGCTGATAACTTTGAAAAGCTAAGCACCTAATCTTCCCCTTCAATATGTAAGTAGTATGTTGCTGATGGGTAAGAAAGTAAATATTTTCACACAGAACTTATGATATGGCGAGACCATTGGAAGGGAGGGAAAAAAGATGTTTGGAAGAATTTTCACCATTATGTGATTTTTGTCACTGATAATGAGTGTGAAGCTTTAAAAATTCATATCTAAAAATTTAAAAAGTTAGGCACATGATCTACTTTCTTAAAAAATCTTCCATGGAAGAGTTATAAAGAGTTTTAACCCATTTGTTAAAAAATATAAAAAAATTCAGCACCTTCTGGTTAGTTGAAACAACTGAGTGACACCAGAGAAGGTGAGAATCTACTCTCAGAATTTCACAACCAGTCTTCACTTAATTGGTTCATGAAAACAAGGATAAAGAACTATCATGACTTAAGCAATATCCTGAGCAATGTGCTCTGTATCTGTATATGGTGTCCTTTCCCATTACGACAGCCGCTGGAACCCAGACCTTAGAATCTCGTATCCCTGGTTATTAAAGAAAGATTGATGATGATGATGCAACCAATCCTAATATCTCTTATCTGGATTAATAACATTTTCTGGGTGATAATAGAGTATTTCACATTACTCATTAGTAAAAGAAAAATTAAGCTGCTCTTTGAACCTTTATCTCACTCTTTTATTTCCTAATTTTCTGTGTTTGAAAATGCAATCATACTAACAAGGATAATACGTATACTCCTTTTAAAAGATCTTAGCTTATATATGAGCACCAGTTTCTCACACTTGTAATTCTAGCTGCTCAGGAGGCTGAGATCTGAGGCTCATGGTTCAGATCCAATGTACTCAGAAAAGTTGCTGAGACTTCTTTCTTCAATTAACCACCAAAAATTAAATGCTGGAAGGGGAGCTGTGGCTCAAGTTGTAGTGCATTAGTCTTGACCAACAAAGATCAGGGACAGTATTCAGGGCCTGCATTCAAGCCCTAGGGCCAGCACACACACACACATACAAACACACACACACACACACACACACACACACACACACACTAGCTCGCATTAGTGAGCTGGGAAAGGGATTTCACTTTTGCATTCCCACACATGTCTATACTGCTATATTGTATTCTAGTCAATCTCCCCCATCCACCATCCATCACTCTTGCAGACCAGATGTTTATTCTTTTTTTTTTTTTTTTGGCCAGTCCTGGGCTTGAGTTCAGGGCCTGAGCACTGTCCTTGGACTTTCTCAAGGTTAGAGCTCTACCACTTGAGCCTCAGCACTACTTCCAGCTCTTTTCTATGTATGTGGTACCAAGGAATTGAACCTGGGCCTTTGTGCATACTAGGCAAGCACTTTAACCACTAGGCCAAACTCCCGGCCCCAGATGTATATTCTTAAAATAAAAATAAATAAATAATCTGGGCATGGTGGCTCATGCCTATAATCCTAGTTACTCAGGAGGCTGAGATCTGAGTATCACAGTTCAAAGCCAGCCTGGGCACAAAAGAATGTGAGACTCTTATCTCCAATTAACCACCAGAAAACTGGGAGTGGCACTGTGGCTCAAGGGTAGGTTGGTAGCCTTAAGCTGAAATGCTCAGGGACAGCACCTAGGCCCACAATTCAAGCCCCATGACTCCTCCAAATAAAATAAATGTGTGTGTGTGTGTGTGTGTGTGTGTGTGTGTGCATGTGCATGTGTGTACTCACACGGGTGTGTGCATGCACGTTTCTTATGCTTGAAAAAAGTTTATTATGCACTGTACAAGTAGAACCATATATAAAGATCTGGCCATCAGAGTACATAGTTTGCAGCCCCTTTGTAAACTAATCTTACCTCAATCTGTAATTTTCACTTCTCTTTTGTTTTCTATAACTATCTCCTTTGTAAACAGAATTCACTAGTTAGACCCAGGTCACAAGTTCATAAAGCCTTTATTCGCAAAGTTTCTTCATTCTGCATATTTACACACTGCCTTCCAGATCTTTCTAGAGCCAGGGTTCTGGAACAACACATAGAAGATTCCTTCTTGAGGTAATCATAAGGAGCTAGGTGGTACTGGCAGATGAGAGTTCTCTAGACAACCAACCATCATTACCAGGGCTCTGGCTATTAACCCTATTGGGGAAGGTTTTGGTGTAAATGTAGGCCGAACAGCTTGAGAACCTCGATATGAACCGATTTAGTCCAGCCCTTTCTCATTTTTGTCTCCTATTTCCTCTTCATTTCTTCCTTCTCATCTCACTTCTATTCTCTTACTTTATATTTTGAGTATTTCTTTGCCCTTCCTCCTCAGTTTTTTCTCAGTTCCACCTCCTGTCTTGCTCATCCCCACATTATTTCCATCTTCCAGGCCCTGAGGAGGGAAGGGGGAGCTGGAATAGGGTCAGGCCAGTGTTTTTCAAACTGCTGGCCATGACACATTAGTGGGTCAGGAAATCAATTTAGTGGGTCACAAAATCAATTTAAAGGGTCATGACCAGAATTTTGTTTTAAATGAAATAAAATAAAATCGAATGGAACAGTGTCCATCAAATATAGTAAGGGTAAGTGCTTCGACTGCGTATATGCAGGGACATGTGCTTTGGGTTGCAATGTATAACCTATCTCATGATCAGTACAAAAAGTACTGACCTAGGAAAATGCCTTTATATCTGCTGGCAATACATTACCTTCAGCTTTGGGCATCCAACTCACATTTTCAAGCCATGCCACTGTCATCATCTGCCCTTCTGGGTTTTTTACTCAAGTGATTTCTCAATATCAGCAATTTGGTTTTGGCAGTTCTTTATTGACAATTTAGGAGGTAGCAATGAGGTATCTCTGAAAGTCTTGGATGAAGTTTCTGCATTCAAGTCCTGGTCTGTGGCATCTTCATTTCCATTTTCTCATCTGTGGACCAAATCAATACTGTGGACCAACCATTACTACAGTAATACAACCATGGACAATGAAAATATTTACGGAGTTCATTGGAGAATAGAAGCTCATTCATACCCAAGGGGACTGAGCTTTGGGAGGGCTGTCTTCTCTAGGCATTTCCTAAAGTCCACTAGCTAGTAAGAGCAAAATGGCAGCAAAGCTATGACCTATTATGGTATGCAATTAGGAAACACTGACCAGATGACTATAGTCCTGCAGGCTTAGAAATATTTGTCCTACTGAGCACTGGCTCACGACTGTAATCCTAGGTACTCAGGAGACTGAGATCTGAGGATCAGTGTTCAAAACCAGGTTAGGAAGAAATGTCTATGAGAAACCAACAAAAAGGCAGAAAGGGAGATTTGAAATAAGTGATAGAGTACCATCCTTATCATTCTTCAATATCCATCCTGGCTGGTATGAAGATACATAAGAAAAGTTGGATGCCTTCTTGGAACTTCCTAGTTAGTACTCTGTCACCACCTGCTGCTTGTGAGTGATGCTGTGTGCTGTGGTAGATGGAGCTAGCCAAGTAAGTCATGGTCAACTTTACTTTGCAGTAGCCTTTTCTTGCCTGCAGCCTTGACACTTGAAAGTGTCTTTTCTCTCTGTAGGAGCCACGTGCAGCCCTCATAGTGCATTGCAATCTTATTATTTCTTAGTTATACACATAAACCCGAGGCTAGTCAAGATGAGAGGGATAGACCCTAATGGTTCTCCAAATGCCAGATCCTGCTGCATTCACCATGTGCACTGAAGGGGGGGGGGGAAACCTAATTACTACCTTTCTAAAGAGCTGAGCATGGTGGGATATGCCCTTGAACATGGCCAGAAGAAGAGCTTCTTGTCAACTATTGTTTCTATGAAGCTGTTGACAAGCATTTCTCCTGGAGCTTTGTCGCCCCAGGACCCCTGCCTCGGGCCATTAACGAAGAGGCTGGTCATTATTAACTAGCTGGCATTGACTGATGATACCAAAGGGTGTTTTTGGCCACGCATGGACTAGTGGCAGGGGCTTAGTTGACCCCTGGAATTTGGAGTTTATTCTGCCATGAAAGCAAAGAAATAAATTAAAGAAATGAACTGAGTCCTACAGTTAAACAGGCTGAATGGAGACAGCTCAGCAGCTTGCATTATCCAGTGTCCCTCAGGCCACACCCTGAAAAGAATCCTGTCTTCCTTCTCTTCCTTATCACTATCACCCTTAGACCTAAAATGGGAGGGGAGATTTCTTATATTGCTGTCTGGAGCTTGGTTCCATGGAAAAAGATAACATAACGTCTTTGCATACTGGATGAGATATGGAAATTCAGGTTATCAAAGAAGTGATCCATTGCTTAAAATATGGTCATAGAATGGCTGTGTGTTATAGGTACTACTGAAGTAAATACACAGTAAATAAATGCAGAGCATTTATAAATAATTTATAAATAAATGCAGAGCATTTATAAATGGATCCTGTTTGATAGTTGAAAAACAAGTAAAATACACTTGTAATTCAGCAATATCCTTTCAACTCAATTCAATAAGTATTTAGTTTTCCTCTGTTAGGTAGAATTGGCAAAGGACAATCCAAATCTGATTAGCCACCTGTTTTTGGTTTTTGTTGTTGTTGTTTATTTTTGTTTCTTGGATATTTTTTGTAACTGACAGTTTATTAGAATCCCGTCAACTCCTTCATTTACATGAGGTCCTTGGCTATTTTTACCATAAGAACTTTGTTACATAGACTAAGACCATGTGGCCTCTGCAAAGTCTCAAATGTAATCCTTACCTTGGTAAAAGTGAATATGATTTCTCCTTACCTACTAAGTGTTTGACCCCAAGTGCAGGGAATGAAAGAGGTGGGCACAATAGAAATCTATGGCAGAATTCTCAAGGTTTTATATTTATTGCAGAAACAGACCTTAAACACATAAAGCATAAGCTCCTGACAGTTCCTGAATTCTTTAGCCAGATGGTGTATGACCTCCTCCAGTGGGTGCCTGCTTTGGTTTTGCCATTTGCCCAGGATGCTCTGCTCCTTCTTCCCCAGGGAAATCCCTGGCTTCTGTGCCTGGTCCGCCTTCTGCATGTTGATTCCTGTCACGCACATCCTCCTGGTGATGTGCTGCTACAAGGCAGAGACTGAGTCTTATATTTTCTCATTTTTCTGCACAGCCTCTGGGGAGGCGGTTCTGTGGATTGTACCTCGCAGATCCAAACTAAGCAGTGGGTGCATGTCAATGAATCTGCACACTAGATTCATTTGTAGAAAATGAAAAGAACTTACATGATATGACCTTTTCTTAATCAGCTTAAAACAATAACAACAACAACAAAATCAAACTGGAACTTAGGCCAGACACCTAAGATATTACTCTCTCCATCTCCCTGCTATCTGAGAATGCATCTTTGGCTTTTAAGGCAAAGTACCAAGCCCCTAACTCCTGCCCCAGGCAATAATTTAACCATCTGGTAATTGTCTTCAAAGCAGGTGGCTGTTTCTGGGTACTGCCTGAGCATTTTTGCTTTCTGGGCCAAAGGGACCAAGTGTCTCTTCCTTTTTCTGTTTCCCATTCAAATCTAAATTTCTCCACTACCTAAAAGAATATTTTTTAAGTCAAAATGAGAACAATAATTTTATGTGACAGAAGCCTTTATATGGCAGCTCTCTTGGTGATGAACCCATCCGGGGCCTCAGCACCTCCCCCCATGCCAATTCATAAATCAGAAAAGGCTATTACCCAGCAGCTATAAAATCAGCACCCACCCCCAACATGGGGGGCTCATTTCAGAAGCAGCAACCCCAATTCCAAGCCAGAAATGACTTCAGAAAAAATCCAATGGGCTGTCCAGAGAAAGGAAAAATGCATTTCCCTGATAGATAATCAGTCTTTCTTCTCAATCCCTTTCCTCTCTAGAAATAGGGAGAACTAATGGCTGGGATGTATGCCATACTCCTGGAATAATAATAACAGGGATAACTAGATTGAAGCAGGGAAAAGGGCAAGAGTAGAATGAGAAGCCTGTGGATTTCCTGGAAAGTTTTTCCTGTTGGCTTAAATGCACTTTATGAATAGAGAGCATAGAGACAACTGGGGGCAGTTCTTCTGGGTGCTTCCTTCTCAACCAGCCGGGACAGTAGAGACAAAAGGGGAGCTGTGTGTATGGTGTGTAGGGCTGGGGAGAAAACCTCTTCAGAAAAGCAGAAAAATCTTGAGAGAGCAAGAGGGATTCACTTTATGGGTTTGTGATTCACCGATTTCGTTTTAAGAGTTTGTGTTGCTGTTGTTTGATTTTTCTGCTGTGAAGAGAATTGGACCCAGAGTCTAGCTCATGTGTGGCCAGTCCTGTACCACTGAATCACATTCTCCCCCCCTTATAGCTTTCATTTCTAATCCCAGTGTGTGATAGAATGGAGAGAAGGCACACAGAAAAAGGAGAAAGAAAGAGCAGGAGATTGACAGGAAAGCTCTCCTGGGGGTGTGACCCATTTTACAATTCCCTATGCATATTGACAAGACAATGAAGGCACAGCAACAAAGCAAACAGTGCTTGGGCATCATATAGTGTATGTTCTTGGAAGACTCAGAAATATAAAAAGCAAATTGGTCAATAAATGGCCCAGGTCACATGATAGACATGGAATCTGAGGACTAGGGGATGGGGCTAAACCAAATGACCCAGGAAGCTGTTGGGATGCTATGGGAGCTGTCCACTACATACAATGTGAGAACATTGTAGTTGAGGGAAAAACATGCTTAAAGGCCCTGAGACAGACTACAGCTAGTATATTCCAATCACAGAAAGATTTTTGGAACCCTAGCTGCTGCCTAACACCCTCTCAGTTCTCTAAGATCAGAAGCCTGGCCCTTCCCTTTGTGGATCTTGGTGAGTAGATGAGAGCTGGAGTTATTGAACTGGAGCTGTGAAAATATAGATGAGGAAAAGTGAGTCAAAATCTCATGGCAGATTGTGGCTACAGAGAGAAACAAAGCCAACAGTCCCAGGTTCCCACTCAGTGACAAGACCGGCACTCTCTGATTGAACCTTCCTTCTCCTTGCCTCCAGACCTGAATTCCATGCAGCATAG
Organism: Megascapheus bottae; assembly: GCF_031878675.1. Classification (NCBI taxonomy): domain Eukaryota; kingdom Metazoa; phylum Chordata; class Mammalia; order Rodentia; family Geomyidae; genus Megascapheus; species Megascapheus bottae. The sequence continues at coordinate 70,171,652 of NC_143513.1, read as the reverse complement.
TAATCTTGGAATTGGGAGGAATTCCAACAGGCTATGTAGGTCCCACACAACAAGCTAACAAGAACTCTGGACTTTGCCCTATGGATGGTAGAGATCATTGACTTGATTAAAGCAGGAGTACAACAGCGAATGACATGAATTCCAGGTAGATCATTCTGGTAGCAGTATGATGAACACACTTAGTGAATATTTCTTGGGAAACCTCACGGCTAAGGAGACAAGAAAGGGGGTTTTTATTTTGGTTTGTTTTTTTAAATCATTGTGCCAAGTACTTTTTAATGGAATCATCATAGTAGTGCTGAAAAAGTAGGCTTTAGTAATTATATTTTTGATGAGAAATTGACCATGATGAGTTGCTTGTAGTCACTCACCTAAAGAAAAAGATCACTTTAGTTATTACAGTTCCACTGTAATGAAGGGACTGGTTAAGACTTAAGTAATAGTTATAGGTTTAGGTTTAAGGGATTCTTGGTAGTTTAAATCAGGTTGGTAACCACAAGAATACAAGGAAGGCTGAAGGAGATAAGGGAACTCAGAATGGTTCCAGAATTTCCACTCACTCAAATGAGAAATGAACCAGGTACTGGTGGCTCATACTTGTAATCTTAACTGTTCAAGAGGCTAAGATCTGAGGATTACAGTTTGAAGTCAGTCTAGGCAGGAAAGCCCATGAGGATCTTATCTCCACTTGACCCCAAAAAGGCCAGAAATGCAGCTATAGTATGTCTTCATATAGTATAGAATGCTAGTGGATTAGGCTCAATGGTTTCCCTCATTCCTCATAATCAGTAGAAACCTTGGGCTCTACTAGCAGAGATCTGCAATAGAGCAAAATCTTGATACATAAGGCCATATAGTATGAAGCTAATTGAAAGGACTTCCAGGATATTGAAACAAAAGCCATATAACGAATGATTGTTGTCCTTAATGCACTATGTTGTCTCTCATCTCCTTTGCTGTCCCTTGGTTATCTCATATTGTTATAGTATCTCACTTTGTTATCTGATATATTGAATTTATTTGTATTTGGTTATTTGAAATTTGATAGGGAAGGGGGGAAAATGGGTGGGGGGTGTGGGGGGAGGGTAATGGGTACCAAGACATGTGAAAGGGTATCAATGTATGTGAATTAATGCACCTTCTATCTGGCAAATGTCATGTAACCCTTTTACTAATTACAATAAAAAAATACATTTAAAAAAAAAGAATGCTAGTGGAACTGGTATATAAATTTAAAAGGGGAACTCTCTAGGAAGGGATCACTGGGAGAGGAAATGGAGAAGGAATAGAATATTGAGGCGTGAAGAGGATTAAAGAGTGTTACACACCATAAAACATTAAATATATATATACACACATACCTATGTTTGTGTGACATCTATGTGTTTATACATATAACTACATATGTATGTGTGTGTACACACATGTGAAAATGGGGAAGAAATAGGGGATCAGTGGGAATGTGGTGAATTTGTGCAAAGTACACTTAGTGCACATATGGAAATATTGCAATAAAACATTTCATAGTACAAAAAGAAAAAAAGCTAAGAGACAAATGCACAGGCCTTGAGTCCAAGGCCCAGTATAGGAAGGAAAAAATCACATAGAAAGGCTAGCTTTCTAAATCTTCATTTACCACCCTCTCTTTTGTAATATGTGTCTTTCAACCATTTCTTTGAATCCCACCCCTTCAAATGTTTTTGAAGGAACTTCCTGTCCACATTTTTTTCTCTTTATTCCTTCCCACCATCTGGTGATTTCACCTCCATCTCCCATAACATTCACGTTCTGTTATTTTCTCCCTTTTAACTACAGTCCTGTTTTCTACCAAATAATGTTGAGTCTGTGGCTTAGACTGTCTGTATCCATGTGTTCATCTTTCTTTCCTCTACCCTCTGCAATCTGCTTTCTGCAATGAAACTACTCTCTTAAAAAGGTAACCCGTGACCTCTTTTTGACCAAATCCTATGCTTTGTGTTCAGCTCTCATCCTTTTTGACCTCTGTTTGATGGCAGCATCCATCATCTTGTGCCTGTGATGTTGACCTTAACTTGGCTTCCTCATACCCAGTAGAATTCTGATCATTACAAAGCCAACATGGATTCTTTGACCATTTTTGTTGGAGTAAAGAGATAGAATTTAATACCAAATAGGCACTCCAATCTCCAGATACATTTCTTTCATGACATTTCCAAATAAATCGATGTATATGTCATCTTATGAAGGACTTTGGTAGGTATATTTCTTCTTCTTCCATTGGAATAAAGCATACTTCCTTACTTATATGAGTATTTGGTGTGTTTGTTAGGAGCATGAATTTTATAATGATGGCCTTGGCTTTTTGTCAAGCAGATGAGTAATCTTATAGAACTGTTAAAATGGGATGGGGTAGAAGAGACTCAGCTTCAAACTCTCAGGAACTTGAAACACCTACTGTATTACTTCTCTTCCATTTCTTTTTTTAATTTATTAATTTATTTATTTTTATTGTAATTAATAAAAGGGTTACATGATATTTGCCAGATAGAAGGTGCATTAATTCACATATATTGATACCCTTTCACATGTCTTGGTCCCCATTACCCTCCCCTCCACCCCCCTCATCTTGGTTTTCCCCCCTTCCCTATCTGTATTTGGTTATTCCCTTCCATTTCTATTTTACTGTACTTCCTGCAGCCCTCCTCAGAGGGGACCATTCAAGGTGGGAACTTGGGAATCCAAGCTGATTTCCTCTTGTGCTTCTAATTCTTGAACATAGTCTATATTATTATTTGTACAGGAGAAAGAAAAAATATTCACTCGCTGTCTTAAATGTTTTGATTCAGTGGTCTCAACATTTATCCAGAACTAGCCAGACTGCTTCACGTAAGTGAAAAAGGGTAGGGATATTCTATTTTTATATATGAACAGAAGAGCCAGAAGAAGATCTGTTCATCAACACCATCATAAGAAGGCTCAGCGAATATTTAATTAATTTTTTAGTGGTTAGATAAGTACATTTTGCTTACAGTGGTCATGGATGATTGAAAAGGAATTCTACCCAGAGCCAGGTGAAGATGTTAGTTCATATTGTAAACAAGAACTTCCCAAATGATAAAAATTCTGTGGGTCTGTGTTTCAGCACCAGGACTTCAGGACAGCTCCCTTACACAGTAACTGAATCTGCTGGGTTATCAGATTTCTGAGAAGTTATGCTTTCCCAGAGTTTCTATATAGATACATACATATACACAGGATCCACTACAGCAATTAAAACCCTTCTTACTTTGATTCCTGTCTCTTAGAAATTTGAGCAACTTCTCTGATGAGTAGGGACTGTTAAATGCCATTCATTCTCAGTGTTTGGTTGGTAAGTCCATCTGATTTTTAGCAACAGTCTCTCCTCTCTGTGTTTATGAATCTACACTGCCTTGTGCCCTAATGAAACTGGCTAGTAATTTTGGAATCATGAGGGAAGTCTGGCTCTAGTCCCCAGGAGATATATTGAATAACTCGTTTCTTGCTGACCTCAATCGGTCTGTAATTTCTAGACATTTTTAGCTATCATCAGTGAATCTGTCTCTCTCTCTCCAGGTTCTATTTGGAAACGATCTCCATGGTATATATAACTTAAGGAGTCACAGGCACATCAATTACTTGTGAAAGAAATTCACGATGTGGCAGCTCTCTCTGTATGTGGTATGGAAATTAATAAGCCTTTATTTTATGGCAAGATAAAGATAAAATATATGTAGGGATATGTCCCTGCTTCTCTGTTTAGGAATATATCTTTTCACACAATATTTTCTTGCCAAATAAGCATTTAGGAAGATGAGTTCAGCTCTTAGAAACCTGGATTTTGAGCATGCTGGTGTTCTCCATTATTCCTGCCATCCCCTCAAGCACGTTTCTTTGTGATTTCCCATTAAAAGTGGGGTCTCGACATGGACTTCCCATAAGGTGTGGAGAGCGGCTCCTGACACCCTCTGCAGGCCTCCCCATTTGCCTCATTCCTTTCTCTTCTCTCTGGCTATAGAAATATCAGACACCCCAGCAGTGTGTCCCTGTTCATCCAAACCCGGAAGCCTCACTCAGGAAAAAGGACAACAAAATGAACCAGTCTCCTCCCAAATAAATATAAAGATAAAATAAAACTACCAGAGGGACATGGCTTGGGAAGGGCAGTGCTTGGCAGAAAAGATACCCTTTCTTGACACAGACAACTAAATGTGTCAGAGTTTTACTAATGAGTCAACTGTTTTTTGGGTTTTTTTTAAAGTAGATCCTTCTGGGTTTTTCAGATACAACCTACCCAGGGACTAAGGATGAAATTTAGAGGCCAGGCACTTGCCTAGCATGCACAGGGCCCTGGGTTTTAGCCTCCTTATTGCAAAATTGGAATCAACAACACAACAAAACCTTCATCCATTGTGAAGCCAGGCAGATGTGATGATCTGTTCCACTTTAGGTATCATGAATTCAATCTTTAACCCCCTTGTGATCTGCTTACCAGCCAGCACATCTGGACACAATCCCAAACTTAAGAACATGAATTAGTAGAATTGTAATACTTTGGATTTTCTATAGCACCTTCATTCGCAGTATCCTTAAATACTTTCCTGAGTCCCATGGACCCTGAAAGGAGAATTTCTTTCCTTTGCTACAGACAGGGACAGCTAAGGGATTAAAGTAATCAGGTATTTCCCTTCTTCCCACACCCCCGTCCTCCAGCTGATGACATGTCAGGAGCATGACTCTGTTCATGGAGGATGGAGTGAATAACAATGATGGAAAGAAGACTGCCCTCCACAATCTGGTAGCCTTCTTCCTCCCAGAGGAACCAGCTGCCTAAGATGTCAGATGGGTGTAGCTTATTCCACAGGCATCTGCACTGTGCATAGGAACAAAGTTTGAAACATAACTTTCTTTCTTTTAAGAGCCTATGGGGTGATCCCTCCAGATCCTAAGTAAATAAGCCCCCTCCGTATCCATTAGTCACACTTGACTCACTTTCAGTAGTTTTCCCTAAATATTTCATGATCACACCAGTGATACAAACACTGTTTCAGACTCATAATTAAATGGTGAGGATAAAACAGGGGATCACAGAGAGTAGACCCGGAGTCAGTATTAAAGTGGCAATGAGGAAGAAGGAACACAAAAGGAGAAAATTGTCATAATGGTTCCCTGATGCTGTGTCTCATATAGGAGCTAAGCATAAGCACAACATAGCTTCACCTGCACTGAGAGACCATTCTCTCTCTTTCCCTGGGTGATAAATTCTTTTCTTCCAAGAGCAGAATCCCCATGACAGGTTAGATAGTCCCATGCCAGCCATGTCATTGCTCAAGCTCCACAAACCATGGAGTGGTACTAGAGGCTGGCAAGTTCATAAATTACCCTCCCCGTCGATTGCATTTCTAATCAAGGTATGCGCCATGATCACTAATGGCACTTGCTTACAGGACGAAGCCCCAGTATTTATCTTGTTTTAATTATATTAGAAAGCAGTGATATTCAATTAACCAACTAATCAAGCAAGCCAATCAATACTGGCGCTGGCAGGAATCTCCACAGCTTGGCTCCTTGTTCGGGGTGGTAGTCTGTGCATTGGAGTCACATGGAGTTAACTGCTGAAGGCCTGGCTCATTCAGCAAAAAAGTAGGAAGGAGAGAGGACAACAGACATCAGCTTATACATAAAGAGAGAAACCCAAAGTTTCTTTTCTTTGCCTGATTATGAGGAGATCTGTAGTAACCTCTCTCAAGTGAAGGTATTACTTGTTTGAAGTTGCCTAGAATATACGTGCATCCCCTCTACATATGTTTATTTGGGACAATATTGGGGTTGGAACTTCGGGCCTTGTGCTTACTAGGCTGAATTTCTACTACTTAGCCTTGCCTCCGGCCCAGTTTTTCACAAGAATATGGTCTTGTTTCTCCCCAAGATGCAGGCCTAAGCAATGATCCACCCAACTCTGGGCTTTCTAGCACAGCTGGGATCATAGATGCTTCCTTCTGTTTAGCTTCCTTCTGTTGAGATGATATCTTGCAAACTTGCTAGTGTGGCTTTGTAATCCTCTTAGTCTTAGTCCATCACATATATGGAGATGAGAAGAACATTGTTCCCAGATAGGGATTGAGAAGTGTTGGGGGAGGGGGGAGGAGGAGAGGGGAGTCTTCTCAGGAACTTTTTTGCCTAGGTGAACCTTGAACTATGATCCTCCCATTCTCAGCTTCCCTTAGGATTACAGACAGGAGCCACCAGTGTCTAGCTGTCCTCTATACGTTAAATAATCTACAGTTGACTTAGAATACCAAATACAATGGAAATGCTATGCAAGTAGTTCCTATAATATATTGTTTAAGCAATAGTAACAGGGAGACTAATCTTTACCTATTCTGTATAGATTCGATTTTTCACGTGTTTTATTATTGTAAAGGCAATGTACAGAGAGGTTATAGTTGTACAAGTCAAGTAAAGAGTACATTTCTTCTCAGATAATGTCACCCCTTCCTTCTTCTTAGATACAATTTTTTAAATCTCTGCTAGCGGTCTCACTGTACACATGCAGAGTCATTCTTCTCACTCTGAAGACTTGAATTCCCTAAAACCCCTGTTCATACAGCAAGCTAATGGCAGAGCTCTACATATGAAGCCAACTTGTCGTGAGGGGGTGGTATAGCGTGTTCCCAAGGACTGTCAGGTGATTCCTGACGAGTTGCCTGAAAGCAGATAGACCATCCTGGAAGACCCCTGCAAGCCAGGGACAGTGCAGACACATATAGCCAGACTCAGGAGCAGCCAGATGTAGTAAACCAAAGGCAGAGTTGCAAGCCAGGCGTACAACCTAATCCTATGCACACATGTATAGCTTGTCCAAGACTAACGGGCACTTGTGGGCCACAAGGTTAATATTCCTCTTTGGTGATGTTCATTATTGCTTCACCTTCCTCAGACTCCCTCTTTACACACACCTGGACATCAATACTCAGATTGCAACCCCTCTTCCCAAGATGAAGCAATGATAAGAACCTGCTCAGGGTTACCCATCTTCTCATTACTTTTCCTGTCTTGTGAGTCAGAAACCATATTGCTCCTGGATGCTTGGGTGTTTTTGTAATTCATTGGACCCCAGTCCCCATGGAGGTTTCAGGAATAACCACCTCTCCATGTCATCCCCTCTAGATAGAGATGGCACTGGAAGATGAGAGCCTATACAAAGATGGGATTACAGGATTCCCACTCAACAATTCACAACAATTTAGTAGGCAGCCTGGCCTCTATGTGTTTAATTGCTTGTCTGTTCAGTTCATTTTCATCTAAATGGAAAGAAGTCTATTGTATAACCACTAATGAAACCCAAGTACTGTCCCTTCAAATACACCCAACTTCCCTAGCTTTCCTAAAGCAGCCTGAAGTTTGCTGCTGATGCTGGAAGACAGCATGCTTCCTAGTCCTCAAGCCCTGGCACTTTGGTGGACAGCTGACACCGGTTGCTTCTGCTGAGCGAAGAATCAGAGCCCAATTCACATCCAAACTCCAATGAATGTGAGACATTCACCCAAAGGAAAGTCAGACATTTCATGAAGAACTAGATTAAAAGACAGAGAATTTGAAAGCTGCTGTGGTTTCCAAACATTTGATGAGTTTCAATTCATTCAGAATTTTGTAGGCTGGTTAATTTAATAAGAGCAAATGGGGCTCTGATGTCAGACAACAATAAGTAATTTGAAAAGGGGTGAAAGAAGAATGAGAAGTAAAACAGTCATTACCTAGTACAATGTTTAATCAGAAGACACCAGGAACTTTCAACTTCATGGTAATTCTTTCAAAGGTTGGAGATTTATAATGCAGGCAGTTTGATGATACCGGCTGGCAGGCTGGAGAAATGGACAGAGATGTGTTCACTGGTTGTGATGAAAAATAAATATCTGGATTCCCAGTCTTACTTTCACACAAACACACTCACCTTTTACCTCCTTTCATTCCCTGGATCTGATATTTAAAGGAGCAAGTCTTTACCATAGCATTTGAGGTTGGCCCACAAGGATGCTGAATCAAGTTCATTTGACCTCTACATCATTCAAAGTTCCCTCTTTTCCTAGTAATTTCTCCTTCCTCGCAGCATATCCCTCTGTATAGTGAGGACCTGTATGCACCCTCGTCTGCCCACTCTTACCACAACATGTTCTATGGACCTTCCTATGCCCTAGGGGCCTGCTGTTGTTACGACTGGCTTCTCAGATGAGTGCCCAGTAGGTGAATGAGAGCCCATGTATGTGGATGGCAAGGTTATAGTGCATATCATTTGTGACTATGGATTGTTCTGTTCATCAAGTACTATCCAGGCTCATTTTCCTACCTGCCCGGCCCTGGGTGCATTTGCTCCTGCTACAGGCTGGGCTATGTGGGAGTCTAAGATCCATATCTGCCTAGGAAGAATCCTGCTGATCTTGCCTTCTCTATTCCTGGCCTAGTTCTTTATCCAGGACTAAAAGTGAATCCAATCTTGGCTTCTTGCTCTTTTCCTGCCACCTGATCCCTCCTACACAGAATACTGCTAGCAGGTTCCTAATTATTTGATTCCTGATGCCAATTGGCCATTCAAGAATGAATTATGGCTCCAGAAGCTTCTCTTTGACCTTGAAGATGCTCTATTTCCTCAGCTACTAAATACAATGCTGAGCTTCACCTGAGATAGCCATGTAACAAATACTAATAATCAATAAGCAGAATGTTGTTTTAAAAAGTTGTTTGCTTTAGAATTTTCTTGGCTCCTAGACAGTCAGGCAGGATCTGACTGACAGGAAAGTACAAGTCAAAATCAATATCCAGGAGTTCTCAGACTTACAGCCTGGTAAATGGTGAAGTAGAACTGAAATACCAGTGTCTCCGGGACTCTTACCATTTGACTCACCTGCCTGGTTCTGCCTGCCTGGCTTGCTTCACTTGTATATTCACTGCCATTTATTGTAGTTTTGTCTCCTCTTGAGATCTAGTTCTATTGGCATCCAAAAGGGTTAGAGGAGGTATTTCTTATAGCTAAATGGTACCCAAAGCACAGGCTAGGATGACTTAGGAGTTTGAGAAAGTGAGCAGGACCTGCAGTTTAGGTGTTGTTAGAGACTCAAATTCTTCATGTATCCCAAAAGTAACAGAGGAGTTATAAACGCCCTGTCTACTTTAAACATCCCTCAGAAGCAGCCTACCTTTTTGTTCCAAAAAGAATGAATGAGGTCTGACTCAGGGAAATTCAAGGACAAAGTCAAGTTTGGACCAAATTGTTCACTGTTACTGCCCAAGCTCAACACAGGACAATCACCCCCATGGTAATCTCTGTGCCCTGCAGGCTTCATGAGTCTAAAGATAGAAACCAATTCAGTACCTGCTGCAGAGAGGGGGGGGAGGGGGAGAGAACCTGGAACAAACTCTCTGGATTGAGCTGCTTTTTCTTCTTTGTTTTCATGCTTAGTTGTTTTTTTTTTTTAATGTTTTTGCTTCCTTAATGTAGCAGGATATCAGCAATGATAATGAGTAAAAGAAGTCTAAAAAAAGAGAAAGAAAAATTGACTCCTGTTCAGATGCATTATTAAAAGGTGATAAAAGAAATGTATAGTGGTTCTCGCTTATGCTCCCTGAGTGTTGATATAGGTGAACTCTGAGTTATCTTTGCTAACAGGAAGTAGTGGGTAAATGAGATTTTACTGTGCATCTGTTTCAGGCTTGCTGTTCCTTTGTGCCTTTTTACACACTGAACCTGCCCAACCACTCACTGCAGTTGGCACCAGGATCTCCTGGGATAGAGAAGAAAGGTTCAATGGCTTCTCAAAAGTCACACCATTGAACTCTAGCAGGCAGGTCTTCAGTCCAGAGCTTTTGATTTTATATCCAGTGTCTCCACTGTGAGTCCATAAACATCTGGGGTGTGCCTTTTAATTTCCTCTCTCACAAAATCAGTGCAAGCAAATATGCCTGCTTGGTTGCTTTTGAGTTTTATTGCCTTTCTATCCTCTAGAAGAGATGCTATTGAGAATGAAATATTCTACACCACTCTACTGTTGGTATGCTCTCAACTCAACCAAAGTAGGAATTATTACCCCTGTGGCGTAGTGAAGGTGCTGAGACTCAGAGACACATAGCAGCACATACCTACAAAACATTAAATAGGCCACCCCCTCCTGCTGGTTTATGGTATGCCCCTGAATGCTGGTTTGGCCAGATGAAAATGCTGTAGCTGTCTACTTCCAGTAAATCTGTATCAGGTTGGCAGTGAATTCCTATGGCTCAAATGCAATGGTCTTTCTCAGTCCTGAAGTCTTCTTACAAAAAAAACCCTGCTCATGGCCTTTGCCCACTGGTTATAGGTCAGGCCACACCAAACTTCCCTTCCACATAAGCTTTCCTATGTGGCATATCTTCTACAAAATGGTTGTGAAAACTCTAGACATCCAGAGAGAAGCTCAGCCTCTTTCTTTCATCTGAAATGTGTTCGTATCCACAGACTGCATGTCTCAGTCAGCCTTGGTGTTCCAGGACTAAATTAGAGCACTGTGAACTTGCAGTGAGACACAGCCTATAAAGCTTGTGAGGTTGGAGAAAGAGCCCCTGTAGCATTCTTGTTTTCTGCCTGCCTTCCACATCTTTGCCCAAGTCTCGGTTCCCTCATCCTGCAGAGCTGTTGAACCTGAACTCCTGGCTTAGGCAGGGAGTTATAGAAGGTAAGTGACTTCCAGGACCTGCCATTGCCTGCTCCTTTGACCCACTTTGAGCCATATTTCTGCCTCTCCTGTGCATACATCTCTGTGCTTGAACCCACAGAGCATCCCTCCATTGCCCCTAAATCACAGATGGAGGACATCTCTCTCTTTGAGCACATAAGGAATAAGCCTAACAACTACATTAATTGATTCTTAAATTTAAAAGATTTATTCCCAGGGGAAGCTAGTAGGCTTACAACTTTTTGTCTTTCTCTAAGCAACTTGGGAGAGACAGAGTCTTCCTGTTGGTGCCACTGGCTCTGAGAAAAATATCTCAGCTCTACCCTAGAGCCACCTAGGAACTACCACTTCCATCAGGCCCCATCTACCTATCATTTAAAAAAATAAAAAAGAGGAAGGAGCACATCAGAGTTTCCTGCCAATGGTCCACTGGAAACCAAGTTGTAAACAGTGAAAATGTGTTTCAGAGCATCTCAGCTCCCATTCATCAGCCAGAGCATCATTAATAATCCACAGTGTAATGACGGAGATGGATATTGGAACAGAGTACAGGGAGGCTGGCAGCTCCAGAGCAGTGAGGCGGAGGACCACAGTGACTTATTAGCCCCACACCTGATGTAACCTTCTCCCCACAACCAGGCCCTACCCAGAAAGATTTATCGATATAGTAAATGGATTTCTATAATTAAAATTGATTTTGGGCTTTCGCCTGGTCTGAAAGGACTGGGTCAAGTTCAAGAGGGAAAGAAGGACAGTCTAAGGAAATGGAAAGGTACTCTCTATTTCCCATATATCTTAGATGGTTAAAGGTAGCAGTTGCCTCTCATTTTACAGATGAGAAAACAGCAGCCCTGAGAGATTGACCTATCTGGCCAGTCTCATATGGTAAGGTAAAGCAGAACTAGGGTTGGATTTGGGTTTGCTAGACTCCATGTTTATATGTGAACAGAGAGCCCATGTCCTGGGCACTGGACAGGACGCTTCACCAAAGGGTCACAGTAGGGTCTTACACATACATACCTGAGTACCTGTAGACAATAATGCTTAGGTTGCAGGCAATAGCACATATACTCATATAGTTTTAGATCAATCCCTCCAGCGACAGAGACAGACAGAGAATGGCTTTCATATTCATTGACTAACTTTGCAACCTCTTTCCACTCCAACTTATCACAGGGAATGAGCCCTCCCCCATTCCTGGCTGTCTACCCCAGGTCCTCAGCAAATGCAGTCTCAGCAACTCCTACCTCCCCCAGGTCCCCTTGTGCAGACTAGACTGTAGAAGAGCAAGCACATACTCAAATGTGAGCACCGTACTTCAAGAAATGACAGAAGAACCCTTTATTGTCTCTTCTCTTAGCCTTTTTGTTTTGGTGGGGGTGATCGTGGGGCTTGGACTCTGGGCCTGGGTGCTGTTTCTGAACTCTTCCGCTCAAGGCTACTGCTCTAGCTCTTTGAGCCTCAGCGCCACTTCCAGTCTTCTAGTGGTTAATTGGAGATAAGAGTCTCACAGTCTTTACAGCAGGCTTTGAACCTTGATTATCAGATCTCAGCCTCCTGAATAGCTAGGACTACAGGCATGAGCCACCATGCCTGGCTCTTAGCCTATTTTTGATAGACTGTTTTTAGAGAAGTTTCAGGTTCATAGAAATGTCAACAGAAAGAATGTGTACAGACCCACTCCCAACCCCAGGCCTGCCCCATTATCCGTATTTCTCACCAGAGTGAACACCCGCTATAACTCATGAAGCTACATTGCCACATCATTGCTACCCAGAGCTCAGAATTTACACTTACGTTCCCTCTTATTGTTATATATTTCATAAGTTTGGAAAAATATATAAAGACACACATTCATCATTGTAACCCTCTACAGAGTATTTTTGATACCCTAACATCCTCTGTGCTCTATTTATTCATCCTTCCTTTCCACTGATTTCTGGTAACCTCTGACCTTTTTTACTGTCTCCATTGTTTCACTATATGATCATATAGTTGGAATTATGTAAGAGGTAACCTTTTCTGATGGATTTCTCCTGTGCATGGATGATCATATAGTTGGAATCATATAAGAGGTAGCTTTTTCTCATGGATTTCTCCTATACATGTAAGGGCCTTCCATGTTTTTTATGACTTGGTAGCTCAGCTTTTTGGATACTGAATAGTAGTGCTTTGTCAAAGACATCAATTTATTTGCCAGTTCACCAAATACAGGTTATCTTGGTTGCTTCCAAGTGTACACGGTTATGAAGAAAGCTTCTATACATGTCAATTGGCAGGTCTAGTTTGTTTTCTGTCTTCCTAAGTAGACTACCACCCACAAAAGGAGAAGACCCAAGGTGCAACAGTGAGTTGACCCCAAAGGTGTCTAGATGAGCTCCTGATCGCTGCAGGGGCCTCCACACCTCCGAGCTAGGGATAAACATGTCTCTCCAAGGCTAAGTGAGAAATGCAGAGAGAGCTCCCCATCCTTTGTTTCTGTAATTATCAGTAGATTATCATGCTGCACAAGCAACAAATGAACACAATAGAGCAGATAAATAGTTAAAGCTGCATTTTATGCTTTTTCATAAGTCTTGTCTGATTACAGTTAATGAAGTGCCCATTCTTACTGTTTCCCTTCAGATTGGGTGTCTAGAAAACATCATGGTTTGAGCCACTGAAAGGTTGGATTCTGCATATTCTTTTGTTCTTAAATGAATTTTGTGTAGCCAACCCAGATCCTCCAGCTCCTTGTCTCTTCCTATGTTTGTTTGTGACCTGGATGAGTGTGGGCATCTTTTTCTGCATCATAAAAACCTAAAAGTCAGCACATAGAGTCATACATATGAAAGTCTCCAGAAAACTGGTCGCAGAAGACAGGAATAAGGACAAGGAGAAAAGAAGAGGAGAAAGGTCAGCTGCTAGTGGCCACAGACTTGTAGTCCTAGCTACTCAAGCAGCTGAGATCTGAGGATTACAGTTCAAAGCCAGACCAGGCAGACATATCTATGAGATTCTTATCTCTAAGTAACCGGCAAAAAGCCAGAAGTAGAGGTATGGTTCAATTGAATGAAAAAGCCTTGAATGAAAAAGCCTAGCAAGAACATGAGACCTTGAGTACAAGACTCAGTATTATCAAATGGGAAAACAGACAGACAGACTCACTCCAAGGGCATATTTATGGCTAGACATTAGAAATATAAGACTTTCACTTTGCCTCCTGCTCTACTCACATCAATAGCCTGACACGACAGCAACTGATTTATGCCAAAAAGATGACTAGGTAAGATCCTACCTAGGCCATGTTCCAAAAAGATGAAAATCCAATGTTGGCTGCCAGGCTACAAGAGTCTACCTGTTCTTTTCTACCTGTTTTGTCTTCCTGTTGTTCACTTGCCCTGTAATGGACATCAACTTCCTTTGTTAACATGGCAGCTGTTTGGTTTGCTCCCTGAAGAGTTTTTTATTCCTTGAGGAGCAATGGATGGAGAATCCCACAGAGGCAGGATACCCAAGGATTTTTCAATGCCAGCTGAGCTAGACCAGAAACCTAGCTAGCTATGCCTATGTGGTAAACCTTTCTCACAAATTCTCTGTCTTAAATGTCTTCAACTGTATCCTCAACCCCAAAGGGATGGCTTTGTTAAAGCTTGAGTTTGTCAAAGATGTCTTTTAGTATCTGTGATTTTGCTGTATAATCCCTAACAGCAGGAAGAAAAGTTAGAACTAAGGTGTAGAATCCAGAAAGCTAGGTCATACCCTCCTAGTTCCTTATCTACAGAATCTATAGGATCAGCCAATGTGCTGGGCAGGTCACTCTGAGGCCATGGGCCAGGAAAGCCAGCCACAGCTATCCCTTCATACTTCAGTTCTAGCCTGCTAGGAGCAATCCCCAGCTCAGATTGTCATGGAATTGGCTCACCTGGGGGCTCCTGTTGTTCCCTGTTGCCAAATGCTATTCCTGAGTGCCAAGATGGGCCTTCAGTTCCAAACTGTGGGCAGCAACATTCCCAGGACATAGGCCAGCTCTGAAGGCAGGAGACTCGGAGCCAGTAGAACAACTCCATAATTGGTAAAGTCTCTTGGAGTCAGGCACACCATTTCCTCCTGGTTTCTGCCAGGGTGACATCTGTCCACACTGAGCAATTGCCTAGAATCTTACTCAGTCCCAGAAGATAGAACTTTGTTTGGAAAATGTGGCCTGAATGCAGAGAAAGCTCGCCAGAGAGCATGGTAGCTAAAGAACAATCCTAAGATGTGTTTCCATAGGACCTCGCTGACCCTAGCTCTACCACAGAGGGTGTCCATGAAGCCACATGTCCATAGACTTGCCACTCACCTGCACTGTGAGAGGGAGAAAAGAGTCTGTGCTAGGCCAGGAAGCAGCCATAGGTCTTAGATAAAATGACCTTGTGGAATGGTGGCCTTGCCACTCACTGGCCATGTGACCTTGAGCAAGTCACTTAATCTCTTACAACCGTGTCCTCATTTGTAAAATAGAAGCCATCACCTCTGACCTGGCTGCTCTGTTAGTTAGTGGTGGTGATCACATGCAATCATGGCTATGAAATTGCTTCATCAATCGTGAAGTCATGTCCAGCTGTCCAGTGGGATATCCAGACCCACCTCACCATGCCTCTGAGCTCAGGCATTCTTCTACCTGCTGAACCTATGGCATTCTAAAGCTATTACCCTTAGATGAACTCTTTTCCTCCATAACTCCATGGCCACTTTTCCAAAAGCCAGTCCAGTGTCAAGGTCATCAGTGTTGGCTGAAGATGAGAGACAAGGTACGGTGCTTTGGAAAAACACAGATAGTCCTTGGAATTCTGGTTTTACTGCTCTGGGCGAGGCCTGAACGTTGGGATTCTTAACAACTCTGTAGTCATTTCTGATGCTCAACTAGATTTGGAAACTGTTAGTGGAGACAGTTTCCCTGTCTCCCTCCTTCCTGGCACTGAGCAAGAGCCCTGATTGTCCTCTTGAAAAGGGAGTGTCGCCAAAGGTGACCCATAGTTCAGCACATGACAGCCTGGTGAGCTTTCCAGGAGAGGTGTGTACCTCAAATCAGCCCCACTAGGGCTGAAACACAGGTCCTGGTGAGGCTACAATCCCAACAACATGACATGTAGATTTAATGGGAGAGAAAAGCACCTTGCAATGAACTCACTCATGGAATGCTACCTTCCCCCAAACACTCACACTGGTGTCCTCATTACTGCCTCATCCTATGTCCCACAGGTTTGTTTGCCAACTCTGCCAGTGACTTAAATTTAATCATGTCTAGAGGTTGCATCCTCTGATCCCTGTCATAGCAGGGGTTTCTGGACTCTGTGCCAATACCACCATACTAGGCCTCACTGCCTGACCCCAGCCTGCCAACTCATGTCCTCACATGCCAGCACACAGCATGGTCTCTTGCACTTGGCTTAGAGCCAGCTTGATTTTCTGTCCCAGCCCCACTGCCAACTTGTAATTCTGCCTGTTCATAGAGGTCAGGGGCATCCTGAATGAAGAAGGTCTGTAGTTACCCTGGCCTGTTTTCATATGAGAGTTGATGACTGCTCCTTACTTCTATCCAGCCTGCATGGGTGGACAGAAGATGGACCCCCTTGAAGTCATCATCCAGCCCTTTCTGATCCCCAAAGCACAAGGTTCTCAAAAAGGTAGAGGAGGGAGGAGTGAAGGAGGGAGAGACAGACAGACAGACAGACAGAGACACAGAGAGAGACACAGAGAGACAGAGAAACAGAGAGACAGAGAAACAGAGATAGAGACAGAGACAGGGAGATACATAAGGAGAAAGAGACAGAGACAGAGAGAGAGCACACTGGCTAGAGAGTTGTGGGGCTGGCTGTTCTTCCAAGCTCTCTTGAATACAGATGGTTTCTACAGAGCTGAGGCCAGGGGACACCTATGAGGACAGTAGGTGGCTGGGTCAGGGCTGAAATGGAAAGGTTGAATCACAGCTATCTCAAGGTATCATGTCCTTTTTCAATACCTACTCAGAAGACCATTGAGGCCAGAAGTGGTCAGCTACCAAGGGGCCCTCTAGTCACTTTTGAAGTTGAACTTTAAAGTCAGCCCTTTTTCTTTAAGAGAATATTATTTGTTCCAAGAGAAGCAAACATCTTCATCGCCCTACTAGAATAACAATTGTCCCTAATTTGGTGTGAATGCTCCTGGAATAGAACTAAGAGCTTTGCAGGAGTTTTATTATTTAATCATGTAACTATTTAGTTATTGTTATTATTTTATCACATATTGGCCTCTTCTTGGCGGGCTTGAGAATGATCAATGATTTGGGCAAACCAAGATTTTTAGAATGCAACTCCTAGGTGCCAACAGCTACACAAGCTGCTCACCCTAGATGCTGTAACTCATTCCCAGGACTGGGTCTTGGAAAGCAGCCACCTTCTCATCCCTGAGGGACTCTGTGTTTCTGGATCCTTTTCTACCAACTAGGCTTTGATACTGAGCTCTTTGGATATAACAGAGTAAACTGGGAGAGAGGGTGGCGAGGTTTTGAGTCTTCCCCCAGGCTATCCCAAACCTTTCGCCTACCAGGAGCAGAGGACTTCTCCCTTCCCCCATCCCACCTCCTGCCAACAAGTATTTCTGACCTCTGTGAATCTGTCATCTGGAGATAGATCTGGCAGCTGGTTCTTATTTGGGATGGAGAAGTCTGTTCAGAGCCTTAGTTTTGATGTGGGTCAGATTCCTCTGCTGCATGAGATGTGGGATGTGTAAGGTACCCTCTACTGCCACACCTCTTCCCTGGAAAATGGAAACTAGCCACAGGGACAGTCCAACTGATTAGCTACCGGGAGGCGTTATCTCCATGGCAGCCTAACAAAAAAATGATGACATGTCTCATGGCCTGAGCCTTCTGGCCATCCTCCCTGTCCCCCTCAGAGACAGACAAAGATGGACATTACCAAGCATTTATAAAAGGAATTACATGTCACCTAACAAGGGAGGGTCTTCCTTACTCCCATTAGGCAGAAGAGGAAGCAGAGGCTCAAAAACATAAAGAAACTGGCCCAAAGGCACACTTTCCACGTAGTGGACATAAGCCTAAGGCTGGTTCCAAAAGTCTGTGCTGTCTCTATCCAGTTAGGCTGAGCTTGACCGCCATGCCTCCTGCTATGGACCTCTTACTTACCAGTGCTTATGTTAAGGTGGAGAGAAATGGCAACATGCTGGTAGCATCATAGTTTCTCATCACAAGTTCTGGTCCTTTTCCTTCTTAGCATTCAAAGTCTATGTCGTGGTGTCATGCTATGTTTCCATGGTCACAAGAAGTAGGGTAGAGGCAGAGCAAGCAGAGCATTGCTATTATGCAGACGGATTAAGTGCCAAGATGCAATGAAATTGGAAGACATCCTGGAGTGAGACTCCAGGGGACTTTTTAGTCTTAAGTTGGTTAGTTATGATGAAATTATTCAGCTGGAAGAGATAACAGAGATCAATTTAGGTGTGAAAACCGAGAGACAGAGAGGTAGAGATACCTGTCGGAGGTCTTACAGCAATTTAGAGATGGGTGGGTCTGAGTCTAGGATGCTTGCTGGTCTCAGGCCCCCTATCCCATTAACCCAGTGGTGACTCATTACAGAAACTACCTGACCCAAGCACAGTGCAGGATGGATTTGGTAGAAGTGCAATTGTCCTTCATTCTGTGGAGATGATACCTTCTCTGTGTTGTGTGGGCATGACATGGGGAGCTTCTGGGTGGCAGAGGAGCTCACTTGATAATTGTGCTGCTAACAAGTGACTCTTAATCTAATATGGGCTAGTTAATTTTTCCAGGTGAACGTGCTTGCTGGATGGAACATGCTACTGGTCATAAAGTGACCCAAAACAGAGAAACTGTCCCGCCATGAGCCCTCTTCATAGTCCTAGAATGTTAGAAATCATGAGTGTTTAAAATAAATAAGCTTTTGATCCTTAAATAAAATTGAAGCTGATGGGGCCCAGGAGTTTGGCCTAGTGGTAGAGTGCTCGCCTAGCACGAAGACCCAGGTTTGATTCCTCGGTACCACATACATAGAAAAAAAGCCGGAAGTGGTGCTAAGGAGGCTCAAGTGGTAGAGCTCTAGCCTTGAGAAAGTCCAAGGACAGTGTGTGTACACGTGTCTGTGTATATACTTGTACATATATGTACACAGACCTACACAGTTGTTTGTTAAAAAAAATTTTATGTTCTGGGTGCTGGTGGCTCATGCCTATGATCCCAGCTGCTCAGGAGGCTGAGATCTGAGAATTGTGGTTCAAAGCCAGCTCAAGCAGAAAAGTCTATGAGACTCATATCCCCAATTACCAACCAGAAAGCCAGAAGTGGAGCTGTAGCTCAAAGTGGTAGACAGCTAACCTTTAGCAAAAGAGCTCATGGACAGTGCTTTGGCCCTGAGTTCAAATCCCATAACTGACCCCCCCAAAAAAAGAAAAGAAAAGAAAAAGAAAAAAAGCTGAGAACAGTAGCACTTAATTTTAATACCAATACTTGGGAAGGTGTGGTCTCTGTCACCTCCTTCTGGAGAGCCATCAACACCTGGCTTCCTAAGAGGAATCCTTACTCAATGAGACCTACAAGGCTTCCTTCCCCTGAGGCACACCAGTTTCAATGCCTTTCCCAGGTTAGATTTCTTTTAGAAGGGACATCCATATCTGTCTTCTATCCAAAATATTTTCATGCCCAATAGTTGTGAGAGAAGATGTGTTCGTTCGTAATCATGCTCCTGTAGCCCAGAATGCATAGGTATATGTAAATGCCCTATCACCATAACCCTGTATCTGGGCACACTCTTTCAGGCTGCTACATGCCTCTCACATAAATGACCATTTGCACATACTGCAATTTAGTTTGAATAGGCAAACCATGGCCAAGGACACTGGGCATCAATATCACTGACAGGAAGTCAGAGGGAAGTCGAAGGTTATGGGTAGAGAAAGAATGCCCATCCTGCCTGCCCTGTCTTTTCATACAGAGAGCCAGAGCCAGCCAGCCAGAGGGCTCAGCATATGCCTCATGACCAGCTTGGCTCAGCTGCCTGCCAGGCCTGGAGTAAGGTGTCCCCATGCCAGTTCCTCCCCCACCCCCTTCTCTTTGGCTTTTGGAACAAAGGCCCCTGTTGAGCAGGCTGAGCTTAGGAAACTCAGGCCAGCAGGTCCCCAGCTCAGATGGAACCATTGTCTTTGTCAGTGTCACTGGTGAAAGATGGCTGGAGCAGGAGCAGCACTTTGATCCCCAGAGCAAAACTTCTGGACACCTGGTGGATGAGAGTGGGGAGGGAGCCTCCTCACCCCCCACTAAATGTGGGTTCTAGAGGCTTCCTTCTTCCTTCAGCCTAACCTTAAGGTTAGGTCAAGACTGCACACCTTAAACAGGAATCATTATTTAAGGATTAGGTGACAGAAGAATAGTATTGGTAGCCTTGTGGCCTTGGACAAATTTCTTCAGGCACAGAAAAACAGTGTCAGGTAATTGCTGAAGTCTCTCTTATTATATAACTCTATAAATTCCAGAAGAATCTCCATTCCTAACTTCCATGCTGCCTGTTTGTTTATTGGGCAAGGCTTCTTCTCACTGGGCCGAACGTGAGTGTGACCATCGGTTTTCCTTTACCAGATGCACTGAGATGACAGAGGTAAATTCCCACCTTGGGACATGATCACCCTAAACATCAGATCTCCTGAGCCCATTTTGTAATTGTCAACACAATAGGCCAGAGCAAGGAGATTTTTGACTTCTACACTATGAGATAAACTTGTGGCAGAAATCCAGAAATGGTGTTTTAGATTGGAGCCAAGATTTCCAAGTCAGGAGTCTCCTTGAGATTCTTGGAATATGCAGCCAAGCATTCACACTCATGCCTGCCACCTCTCATTTGTGATGCATGTGCAGAACAGGTGGCAGGGGATGAGAGACAACTTTTGTTTGAAGAAGATGCTGGAACAACACATGATGATGCAGCACTACTATAGTAATCCTCAAAACACCCTCCAGGGCGTGTGAATGAGGGAAAAGAGACTCAGGGAAGAAGCTATCACAGGATGTTGCCTAGGAAGGGGAAGGAAATGGTCAAAGTCACACAGGAAATAGTAGATATGGAACTCAAACCCAGGTCTGTCTATCCCCCAAATCTTTGCTTCTTCAGTCACTAAGATAAGGCTATTCCAAACTCTGTCTTCTTCCCTGACCATACTGGAAGAGGAGGACTGTGTGAAGACAGTCCCTCTCCAGGGCTCCTACAAGGTGCTGGCTTCTTTGACCATGTGGAATGTGGCTTAGGGAATAGTGCCCAGCCCTTGAACACAGCCACATGCTCCTTTATTTATAGGAGGAACTACGAAGCGCTGTAAAATGTTCAACCCAAGATCTGACTTCAATAGCAAGACCAGAGATTCTCTTACCCCCTGGACTGTGTATAGGAAGCCAGCAATGCTGGTGGATGCAATGGTGGTTGCAGCCCCAACTTCAGTTCAGTTTCCATCTTTGTCTTGGCCTTTCTGCATGACCTTGGGCAAACTCCCCAGCCTCTCCGGACCATGGCTCTTCCATCTGTGCAGCAGGAAAGGGTCTCCCTCTGTTGCTTGTTGAGGGGCCTGGTTAATGATTGTGTGCCAGTGCAACACAGCCCACAGTGGAAGGAGTGAGGATGAGGTGATTTCTTGAGGCTCTGTGTGAAACTCGAGTGCTCCCCGCTTAGCTTCCCAGCTACCACCGCTTGCTAATGAGAAGCAGCATATGTTGATGATTCCGGCGCCGGCGCTCACTCCTTGGCTGTCCGAGTTCCCAGAGCAAACTGGCTTCCTATTAGGCATTTATACTTATTAATAGCAGCAAATTGCAGCCCTCCGCAACATCTGCTACTTTTCTTTTGCAGAAAGCTTCCCAGACCATTTGTACTAGCAATACCCTGTGACCAATTGTGCAAGGCAGAACGCAACTGAATCCCCCTATCTGAGGAAGAATTAATTGAGGCCTAATGATGGGAACAACTTTGCCAAGGTCACCAATATATCCAGAATAGATTGAGCTTGGCCCCCAGCCTCCCCATCCCCCATCTCATATACTGGAGATACTGTCCTTGCCATTCTAAAATTTGATAATATTGATCCCAGAGCTCCTGCTTATAGACCAGGGAGGACAGCCCTGGCAGCCACGGCTGCAGCCCTGGATCCTGTGAATCAGCTTCCTCTCAAGGGTGATCCCTGCTAGATTAGCCCCATGGCTCATTCACATTCCACATGGTCAAAGCAGACTCATTCTTGAGAAACTCCCATTTAGACAAAATCATTTCCGGACTCTGGGCAGTGAGGCAGAAAGTACAGGAGATTCAGAAGCAATCAGAGAACTGTAGTCTCTTTCTAAAGTCTTTCCTGGTACTTAGCCCTGGACTGGGTTTTCCTGAAATCTACCAATACATCAAATTACCAGTGCATGCCTGCTGTAGGAAGACCTGAATAGATCGATTGGTCATGTCGGAGTCAGCTGTCGACGGGTCTCTGAATATGCACCTGCTACATCTAATCTCAATGTCTCTCTGACATTGGTACCCAGGATGGTAAGAAATACAGCACTGCAACTTTTTTTTTTAAATCTGTCCTCTGTTTGTCCTCTTCCCCTCTGCCTTTCACAAACCTTCATGCTCCACTATGACTTTGCTCAGTACCTCTCTACCTTAGATAGCTATACCACAAAGCTTACTATAAGCCAAGCCATTGCAGAGCATTCCCACCATAAACTGGCTTTTCACCTGGCTGTGCATTAGACTCTGGTCTTGCCCTGTGTAGATTTAGGTTAAAGAGGAAGCAGCTACCCAGGGAATGGTAATGGCAGAAGCTGAATAGGCCAAAGGCAAACCCATGTTGGCCTTGTGTAACCTCATTGGCCAAAGCAAACATTTAAGAATCTTAACCAGAGTCGAGGAGCAGAACGTACATTCTACTGCCCTGTTCACTGTGAGACCACCGCAGGAATGGGGACATAAATTGCTACCTTAGACAGATGAAGCCTTGGGCATGAGATTCAGTCTCATCAGCCCTTGTCCTCTACCTCCCTTACTCATCAGCCAAGTTTAGGAAGACCTGCTACCTGTGAGAAAGGATATCAATGGAACCCGCACCACTTCCTGGCCTTCTCAACCAGAGATGCCATCCCTGACAGTTAGAAGCTTCTGTAGCATCCCCACAGGGCTCCAAGTCAGAAATAATAAAGCCAGGAAAGACAACCAGAGGCCACTAAAGGAAAAAAAAAAAAGATTTGTGGAGAGGGGCCTCCCAAGACCACAACAGTGAGATGCCTGTGTGATGCTGAGTTATTCTTAAAGTCTCAGAGGAGACTAACATTCCTCAGCTCTGCTCAGGGACAGGAGACAGGAGGACAGCATGAAAGATGGTACCGAATTCCACATCTGCAAAGCCTGACAACTCCCTAGAAGCCTCTTGGAGTTTCTTAATGGGACGGCTTGCCTCTTTCTTACTTTCTTTTTTTTTTTTCTTTTTTGACAGTTTTGAAGGCAATTGGGTATTTAAGAAGCCTTTTGGACATTTAAATTAACTCCAACCATCAGGCTCAGTGTAGCCACTGTGGCATTACCATCCAATTAGAAGAGTAGAGATGGAGTAATAACTCACATTTCGACCAGGATGTCAAATACTTAAACAAATGAGAGATACACTCAGAGACTATATGTTATGTGTATGGAACATTTCTGAGTGCAACCCGCAGAGCAGCCGCTACTATCTGGAATGTGAACAGCATCAGGTAAAGAAAGGGAGACTCTACAGAAAAGCATCTTGCAAAATAACAGGGAAACCAAAGGTGTGGCTAGCTAGTGGGAGACCAATCCAGATGGATCTATACCAGTTTCTCCAGCAATCACAAGATGCCCAGCTGGCAGGCCTTCCAGGCATGGGAGTCAGCTTACCAGATGTGGAAACTTAGAAAAAAAGAATAAGGTCAGGAGTTGAAGCCCTGTGTGTGTCTCTTTGCTTTGTTCTCAGTTAGTTATTCCTCTTCTTATCCTAGGCTATATTAGTAGGTTCTGGTCATAAGACTGGAGCGATAAGAAAGATAATGGCATCAATGATAATGATGATCATGTTGATGATGTTAGTAAAAATAAATAGCCGCATGGTGGCTCATGCCTGTAATCCTAGCTATTCAGGAGGCTGAGATCTGAGGATCAAGATTCCAAGCCAGCCTGGGCACAAAAGGACCTTGGACTCCTATCTCCAATTAACATCTAGAAAATGGGAAGTGGGGCTTGGCTCAAGGATAAGGCAGCAGCCTTGAGCTGTGGAGATCAGGGACAGCACCCAGGCCCAGGGGTAGGGTGACAGCCTTGAACTGAAGAGCTCAGGGATAGCACCCAGGTTGAGTTCAATCCCCATGACTCACAAAAAAAATAAATGGTCAGTTTATGCTTGTAATCCAGCTACTCAGGAGGCTGAGATTTGAGGATCATGATTTGAAGCCTGTCTGGGCAGGAAAAGTCCATGAGACTCTTATCTCCAATTAACCACCAACAAAGCAGAAATGAAGCTGTGGTTTCAAATGGTAGAATGCTAACCTTGAACAAAAAAGCTCAGGGACAGCATTGAGGCTCTAAACTCAAGCCCCACAAATGACAAGAAAAAAAAAGAAAGAAAGAAAGAAATATAACACCAAAGCAGAGTTTAGATAGTAGGAAGATAATTGTCTAAACTCAGAGACTATTTGACATCATGAGAATTATTTGAATTTCAACCTCTTCTCCATGCTTAGTTAAGGGGGTGGAGCCGCCACAGAGACATTTTTCTTGAAAGAAGCCTGTGGCATTATTTTTCCAAGTCAGGAAGTGGATATTCAGAGCTGGATAAGTATAGAGCCAGTTACATAGCACTGTTTGATAAGGTGACATTCATCTCTCAACCTTTTGTCCGCTGAGATTAAGTGGCAGAGTGCATTGATGCTTATCTTTTTATTGAAGGATCTCAGACTATTTCATAAACATGAAGTCATTAGTCAACCAGAAGAAAGCTCTTCCCTTGTCCCAGGGATCCAAGCAGAGAACAAATGTTTTCACATCTATTCTGTCATGCTGAAGATGAGATCATTTGCCAAAGTCATTCAAAAGATGGTTTTCTAAAAGACAATACTTTATTAGGATTGTGAAATATATACAACATGAAGGTTACCTGTGGTGGAGCCATCACTACTATCCACTTCCTGAACTCTTCCCCTTCCCAAACTCATCTCTTGTACCCATTGAACTCATTCTTCCTCTGTCCCAGCCCTGAAAACCTCCATTCTGCTTTCTTATCATGAATCTGGCTATTCTTGGGACCCTATACAAATGGAATTATATATCTGTTTATCCATTTGCATCTGTCTTCTTTCACTTAGCAAAGTGTCCTTGAGGTTGGTTCATCTATAATTTCCTTTTCCTATTTACAATAAATAATATAATACTATGTGTGTGTGTGTGTGTGCGTGTGTGTGTGTGTGTGTGTGTGTGTGTGTACGACACACACATACCTTTCTTCCACCTCTGAGAAACAGTGAATGGTTCTACTTTGAACCTAGGTGCATTATGGCTGTATCTTTGATACTTCGGCTTTCATATCTTTTGAGTGCATTCTTGGAAGGGAATTTGCTGGATGTGATGGTAATTCTGCATCTGAAATGTCAAGGAATTGAGTACTGCTTAGTGGGTTTTTGCACAGAGCTGGGACACTGTGCCAACTGTAGCCAACTGTATGCAGACTCCACCTTCACTCTTAGGGCAAGGAACCACATCTCCTTCCCCCAGTATGGCAGAAGTATGTGTAAGGGTCCAAAGAGGTTGTAAGGCTCCATCTCTCGAAACAACAAAGGCCTATTGCAGCCCATCAGCCAACATACACCTCTCCTGGAATCCAGTGGCCAGAAGACAGACCTCAATCATCTGTAGTCTCAAAACATCCATCATTTTGATAGCTTAGGTCACGCTGTCATCTGATTTGTTCTCTAAACAGAAATCTCTTCACACAGACCTCCTCTTTTTACCTCTTCCTGTGGTCTGAATTCCCTCACTCAGTTAATTAGCATGCCTGGCACTCTAGCTGAAGACTTGAATCAGCGTGGGGTGCTTTTAATTAATCGTGTGGCTTTGCATCTGGAGTGCTTTGTGTTCCAGGGTCAGGAGAGGAGATGGAGGTGGGGGATGAACAGGTGGCTTTGTTTGGTGTGCGGTTTGTATATGGAGAATCCAGGTATTTGGAGAGAGAGAGAGAGAGAGAGAGAGAGAGAGAGAGAGAGAGAGAGAGAGAGAGAGAGAGAGAGAGGGAGGGAGGGAGGGAGGGAGGGAGGGAGGGAGGGAGGGAGAGAGAGAGAGAGAGAGAGAGAGAGAGAGAGAGAGAGAGAGAGAGAGGACAGAGGCAGAGACAGAGGCAAAGGCAGAGAGACAGAGAGACAGAGAGAGAGAGACAGAGTGTATTATAGGGGTGAGGTGACTCTGAAGCCATCTGGACACTTGTGCAAAGTACTAGCAAAGTGTGGAAGGTAACTGGGGACATTAGCATATAGGTGTGAACCAAGGTAAGTGACTGGACTGAACTTAGTTTCCTGTAGTGATGTTAAGTGTCAGGAAAGTTTCGGATGCTTTCTAGAACCACTATGAGGTGGAGGAGAGTAAGGCAAAGCAATGATGCAGGTGGGAGAGGTGCAGCCACTGGGGCATAAGTTGGATATGGGTGGCAATAGCTTGATAGGGGGACTTGCTAGATTCCTCTGGACCTTAGAGAGGTCTTGTAATGAGCAAACAGTGATCATTGTCCTCCTTGGTCTGTGAGAATCCCACTGTTGTCTCCCTTGTTTTAAGTCTATGCTATAAAGAGAGTGAAGATAAACTAGACCAACTTTAGAAGAATCTTAAGAGTAAAGAAGGGATGGATGGATGTGATAAGTCTGGCATTGAAAAGGAGCTAGAATGTCAGAAATGAAGAGGAATTTAGAACTCATCCTGCCAGTGCCTCATTTATAGATGAAAGAAAAGAGCCCCTGGAGAGAATTTATCATGTTCACCCATGAAGCCGAGGGCAAAACCCCCAGGACTTGTGACCTGCAGAGACCCATGTACATAAAATGAGCTGTACAATAGCTGGTAAAATATTACCTAAGTCCAGGAAGCTAGGATAGCTCCAGAATTTTATCTGAAGGATTGAAAGATGAATGTTTTAGAGGCAGTTGTCTTGGTTCAAGGAGAAAAATGACATAATGAAGGGACTAGAGAAAAAAATGTCTTCCAGATCTACTCAACTCCACACAGAGTTCATGAGGCCCGGAAGCCTCTCAGAGGTGTTTTCTGTGATGTGGGGGAAAGGTAAAGTGAAGCGGCAAAGCTGGACACATTCCTGCAATCCCAGCTACACTGGAGGCATAGGTAAAAGGCTATGGGCCCAAACTGGCCCTGAGGTGGTAGGCAGGGAACCAGACCCTAACTGAAAAAAATCACTAAACAGCAAACATGAGATGAGGAAGTATGGCTAAATTTTTAGAGCATTTGCTTTCCAAGTATGAGTCCCTAGGTTCAAATCCCAGTTCATGGGGGAAAGAAAAAAGGTGACAAGCAATTAGGAATAATATGTGCCTGGTGATAGCAACAACTGCAGTAACATTCCTTTGATGTTACTTACCAGTTTACAAAGCACTTTTTTTTTGGCAGTACATGGACTTGAACTCAGAGCCAAGCATACTCTTGTTTAACTTCTTTGCTTAAGGCTGGAGCTCTACCACTTTAGTCACAATTCCACTTTCAGCTTTTTGCCAGGTTATAGGAGATACAGAATCTCTTGGATTTGTCTGCCCTGTCTGGCTTCAAACCTGGATCCTCAGATCTCAGCCTCCTGAGTGACTAGAATTTCAAATATGAGCCTCCAGCATCCAGGCTATGATACACTTTCATAACTATGGTGTTCCCTATGCTTTGGGAAACAGTGATTTCCATGTGTAAAGAAGAATGAAACAAAGATACGGAGACAACAACGGCAGAGGCAGACTTTGAACCTACCTTCAAGCCTCTACACTCTTGACATCCAAATAAGATATGATTCCTGTTGAAAAATCGAGAGAGAGAGGATTTTAAAATCCCAGGACATTGACATTATTAAACACCACTTGCAAGATATTTTTAGAATACCAAGGTTTTTGAGGCTATCACCAAGCAGCTGGCTCTTTACTCAAAGTGGCATATCCCCAGAACCCCAGGACATGTGTCATACCACCCAGATTATAGAACATGTCAATAGGAGAAGCTGAGGAGGATGTTTTAGACCCAGAAAAATGCTTTTGATTGAACAGAGGCATAATTTTCTCTTCAATACCATGGCAAAATATGGAATTCCAGACAGCTGGAACCTATGAAAACATTATTATGTTCTGTGTTTCCCAAACTTTACCATCTTGGGCCTCTCTTATTATTTTTTTTCTTCCTCCAGGCATTATGTTTGGAAAGATTCTGTCTACTAAACAAACTGCATTTATTAAGTAATAATATATTTCCTCATTTTAATATAGGGCTTGCATCATGAGTATGCATAAAATCATAAAACAGCAACAATCCAATTTCCATTAGGCTTTTGGAAATATTGAAAATAGCTTGTGAACTTCCTTCCTACTCATGAATTCCTAGGAGTCTGGGTCCTTTGGGTTAGGAGCAACTAAGCATGTGCTTACGTGATTGGCATGGCTGTGCCTGCTTAAGGAGGAGCAGGCAGGGAAATTAAAAAGAGGCAACAGGAAGAGGGTAAATTTCTGGTTGCATGTGAAACCAGCAGGGTGATTTGTAAGAGGCTGATTGTCAGGGTTAATAATGAAGACAGTAAGGTCATGTGCAGATAGAGCCCAAGTCTGGCCCATGCAAATTACCTGAGCAGTAACAGAGGGAAAGACAAAATTCTAAATGTGCAAAAAAGACATCAAGAAAGGGCCTCTAAGAGAAAAGTTGGGAGAATGGGAGCAAGAGACTACAAGGAGACTGAAATCTGAGGATCCTGGTTCAAAGCTAACCTCTGTGGAAAAGTCTATGAGACTCTTATCTGCAGTTAACTCACAAAAAGTTGGAAATGGAGCTGTGGCTTATGTAGTAGGGCGCCAGCCACCAGCAATAACAAGCTAAGGGACAGCAAACACCCAGGCTCTCAATTCAAACCCCCCAGTACTAGGACACACACACACCCCACCACCACCACCACCACCACATAAAAGGAACAAGAAAATTAAGGAGAAAGAAATCATGTGGGATTTGGGATTAATTAATTCTGAAGGAGAGTTTCAAGACTAATTGAACAGGCGCTGGTGCCAATCTGCCTGTGTGTGAGTTACAAGTAACCCTGTGAGGTGGACATAATTTTACACAGGCAGATGCCCTAGGAAACAGCAGGGGAAAGATGGCATTTGTTCATGAGAAATGAGGCCCGACTAGGTCAACACAGTCTAGGATTCTGTACCTATCGTCTGATGATAAAAAACTACACCAAATTCTTCTTGGTCAAACTGAATGATCATGAAGGAAGTTTTCTATTGAGAATTAAAGAAAAAATACTACATCTTTTTGTAAAGAAGAAATTGGCAAAACGAAGACTAATGACCATGTCTATAAAAATAAAATAAAAATTCTATTTCATACCTACAAGTACCTACTATGTAGTGAGTGGTAGAGAGGCACATCAGAGATATCAAGGCAAAGCTGCACTGAAGAACAAAAAAAATCAGAAGTTATTTAAGAGCATGCAGTAAATGGAAGCATTTGATCTAAGCAAAAATGTCATGTGGAACACTTCACGTTAACAAGCTGCTGCTGCAGGCGAATGTGAGGTTTAGGGGGTTGGAAAGGAAGACTGAAGTCAAGGAAAGGGCGTGGGGAGAACTGCAAATCTGCTCTTTGAAAACACCAGAGTGAGAAACCAGTGGAGCCAGTTGGCTAGATGTATGGGAGAAAAAGGCATAGCAGAGACCAGCCAGAGAGTGAGCTCTGTGGCTCACTCTGTGGGAAAGGCCCAGAGAAACAAAAGGCTGGAACCACAAAAATACTGGGACCGATAGGAAGGGTTAGAAAGAAAGGGAAAGGGAAATGCTATAGTAAGCATGGGATTTTCTTAAACGCCAGCCTGGACAGGAAAGCCTGTGAGACTTTTACCTCCTATGAAACATAAAAAAAAGCCAGAAGTGAACCTGTGTCTCAGGTGATAACACACTCTCCTCAAGCAAAAAAGCTCAGGGACAGTGCTTGGGCCCTAAGCCCCAGGACTTGCACATGCATGCACACACAAATGGGGTTGCAGTTTATTACACTGATGACAAGGTAAAGAAAAATGAGTTGTTAGGTAGACAGGGATCAAAAGTGGTGGACATGATGTGGCTTATCATGGTGCTTCCTGTTCCCATAGTGCTTTGGGCTCCTGTTCAAATGCTTCTTCCCAGAATACCCTGACTTCCTGCTCAAACATTTCCACCTTTCCACAATGCTCTTTTCATTGGGCTGAGTGTCTGCTGAACCAATGAAAAGAGCCAGGGTAATGCATGCACCAACCATCAAGCAGTCAACACCAAGCCCAGGGTTGGAGGTCTGGGAGGAGCCCAGTAAAATCAGAGTTAACAGTCCTAGAGGTCTCCATTAGACTCCGCTTTGGGGGCCCTCTGTAAAGGGAAAGTCTTCCTGCTTTCCCTAGCTTTCAAGTAAACTTCTCTGTCTGCTTTTAACACTTGCCTGCCTTTTAATTCTTTAGTGGGCAGAGGGAACACATCCAGACCCTTAGATGGCTTTAATGGGAAACAAATAGGTGATGGGTTGGATATTCACAGAGATATTTTGGAGACATGGTAGTGGGAAAATGGAAATATGCACTATGAAAGTATCTTTTCTTATAACTTAATGGAATCTGTCCTCCTGATATGTTTAAAGACCTAATAGCTGTACTCTGCATGCCGTGATGCCCCAGTTCCAACACAGTCAGCTCCAGTGCTAAGCACCTTTGTGCTCCTCCAGCACTTAGGGTAATACAATTCATAACATTTAGAGCAGCACGTCTTCCATGGATTCCACTGGATGGTCTGCAGAATCTTGACTGCTTTCTCCCTGTTGCGCTGTCCTAGCTCACCAGAGTCCCTGTGGAATCCTGCGGGCAATATCGGAGCTGTAGCGAATGCCTTGGCTCAGGTGATCCCCACTGCGGCTGGTGTGTGCTCCACAACACGTGAGTACTGCAGGCCCAGTGCCTCCTGTCCCCCACAACCTCCCAGGACTTCTCTTCCTGCTCTCCTTCTCTCTTCTTCTCCCTCCCTTACTCTTACTCTTCCTTTCTTACACCCTTCACAAACTTTATCTCCCTTCTTTCATTCTTTTGACATCTCCCTTAAGAATCATGTGACAATAGCAGTGTGAAGATGCTGGGGTCAGGATATGAATAATTTTCACCCTGGATCTTTTTATTTCTCCTGAGTGTGACTTGGCTATACTGACATTTTAGGACTCTTATCCAGTGATTCAGTATCACTTGATAGACTCCTTGATATCATCATAAAATGTCATGGTACTTGGGTTTGGAGTTCCAGCATGTAGCACCTTGGACTCTCCCTCTGTTGTCAGAGCACCTATCAGCTAGCTGTCAGTACACTTGGGCCTAGACTCTCTGGGTCAATGAAGTGTGGTCTAAATGCTGACCTATACACTACTTGCCTCCATTTTGTGAGAAAAGAACCAAAAAGGAAGAGAATGCTGTCTTAAATGTTAAATGTTAGAAGCATCCTCCAAGTCCTAGCACATCTACCACCAGGAGAATGTCTTTGGGTGATAGTCTTGGACATAATGAAGCCTTGAGTTCTACAAGGAAAGATCTGAAAATCCTCAGGTCTGTTATGGTGGGGAACAAATGGAGAACCACCGAGTTACACGGACATACATAGATCAGAAGCTGTGAGCTCAAGTGTATAGCGAGACTACAGAGATGATGGAGCCTAGGAGAGGCCCGCTTAGTGTGGAGAGATCACATGGGGACCTGCTCCAAACGAATCCAGAGAGCTCCCTAAGACCATACTTTGCATGGCAAAGGTGGATGGTTTTCTTTGTCTCACACAGTGTGTGAACACAGTGTGTTCTCTTAGAAATGGATCTAGATCCAAATCAACTCCCTTTTTTAAGACCCAGAGACAACCTCAGCTGGTTGAGAATGGCTCAGATGCTCCCAGAGTGGAATTAGGCATTCATTGTTCAGGTAGCTTAGCCTGCAGGATCCAAAGGCAGATTTCTAGAGCAATGAGCCCTGGTGTTTCCCCACCTACACATAGTACTGAGTCTTGAAGGTACTTGGAGCACTGATGCTCTGAGAAGGTGGCAAAGGGGCTGCAGAATTCTAGCCTCCCAGCCCCATGGCTGAGCTAGCAGGGATGACAGAAGTAAGCAGCTACTACTTCCAGTGTGGCAGAAAATAACAATAGACTGAGGCTAAAAATTCATCTGGGCTATTTCTGGAAGAGGCTATTAGCCTGCAGAGGTTCTGGTCTCTAGAGTGTTATACAGAGAACAACTATGGATGAGAACTGTGGGCATTTGTCAGCAAATCCAAATTCCACATCCTAGCATGCCAGTCTCCTCACCTGAGGAAGGGGGAGAACGATGCCCAGCTTTCCTACCTGGCTATGGTGGGTAAGAGTATTTGGTGGTCCTATAACATGCAAGGTAGGGTAGGACAAGGATTACCACAGGTTGGGCCCAGATGGCATGCACAGACACCCTGCCTCTTAGGTGTTGATTAGCCCCAGTGATCTTCTATGCAGTTCTCCTTTAACTACACGTTTTTGTTCCAGAAAGGGATCGATACTTCAGGCTGCCATTGCCTATCTGGCAAGCACTCCTGTGGTTCCCCTCACCTCGTTTAGCCTGCCATCATATCCTATTCTAAAGGCTATCTATTATATTTATAGATGTCCATGCTGATGCTGGCTCTTAGGAAGCATGCTTTCCCGGAACAAAGGCTTCACAAGTTTGCAACCTGGCTCTGACTACTGCTGCAGAGCCTTCTTGCCCAAAGGCCCACAGTGGGAGCTAGCATGGAAAGGCAGCAGGGAGCCTTGGAAGGATTCCATGGAGTGGGAATCAGTGGAGTTTAGTTCTCAGGCTTTGCCCACCTCCAAGACTTTAGATAAGTACAATCGATTTTCATTATGTGTGGCAGTGATCCCAAATCATTGCTCCTAAAGAAATACAGAGCTAGGTTCCTGGGAACCTCTGGTCAGGAAATTTCCACCAGTAGCTTAACATACAACCTTGTTTTATATGTGTTTCTGCTTAAAGTCATCTTACTCCATATACATTGTTGATTCATCAGCACTGAACTCATAATGAAACAACACTATTGTTGTATATCTCCATGAATCTTGTCACACACACACACACACACACACACACACACACACACACACACACACTTGCCCATAGGTCTAGAACTGGCTCTTCCACTCAATGCCTAGATACTGTGCCAGGCTAGGTTGGATCAGGTGTGCCTTGAAGCTTCTTCAGAACAAAACCTTGAGCCCTCAGGAGAATGGGCTTGCTGCCTCCATTAGATTCAGTATAATCGTTGGTTCCCATCATGTACGCTGCTTAGCCTGCATGCTCGTCACTCTGTTCCTTACTGATGGCCCTGGCAAGCTTGATCCTCAGTAAGACAAGGGCAGAGAACAGAGAAGTCGGTTTTCTATAGTAAGAAGTTAAATACATTTTCTCAGTTGCACTGGGGTTAGAACACAGGGTCTTATACTTGCTAGGGAGGTGCTTTATTATTTGAGCCATATCCTAGCCTTTTTTGTTTTTGTTTTAATTATTTTTAGACAGTTTGAATTTTTGCCTAGGACAAACCTCAGATACTGATCTTCCTAAGATTTCCTGCGTATCTGTGATCACAGGTACATAGACAGCTGCCTGCCTGGCTTATTGGTTAAAATGGGGCAGGGGTGTGTGGGGGAGGGTTGTCTCCCTAACATGCTGTCTAGTTGCATTCAAACTGTGATCCTCCTGAACTCTGCTTCCTGAATACTTAGAATCACATGTATAAGCCACCATAGCTGGTTCTCAGCTCATAAGAAGTAATGAAAAGCTACGAAAAGAGGATAGCAAATGAGAAGAGAGACAGATAGACAGACCGGGGAGGGGGGAGATATGCAGGAGTAACTAGCTTAAAGGGGTAGAGCCCCTCCTTGAACAGGTGTCCCTCATGTCTGAATGGGCTTTTGTACTGACAAGGTCACAGGAGGGGTGCACTTAAAAAAAAATGGTCCTGTAATTTAAATCCTCCCTGACATTAACTCCCTCTGTGCTGTCATTGTGAAGTGTTCACCTGCCAGACCAGTACCTTAGAGGGTCACCTGTTGCTGCCTTCTTCATTCCCTTAGCCCCACCCCTGCCCAGCTGGCCCTTTCTAATGTCAAGCATATCTCTACAAACCTGGATGTATATTTGACCCTAAGCTTTAAGCCTGTGTTCCCAGGGCCTTCTCTTTCCCCGGTGCCACAGCCCTCCCACTTGTTCTGACTTGGATAAACATGAAAGAAAGCCTTCAGCCCAGTCTGCCTTCACTCTGACAGAATCTTTTCCTGCCCTGAGCCTGGAATGCTCCCCTCAGTGACCTGGCTTGGCAGGTCCTCAGCTCCCTCCAACCCCTACCTCCCTACACATCTGTCTTCTGTCTACTCCTTTCTTGGCCCTTTCCCAGACAATGGAGTCCATCTCAGTCTTAGGAGGTAATGAGATCTCACCCGTGGCAGATACAACAAATCGATTGGCCTGTCAGGTACCTCCCCTAGGAAGAGTCATGAGCTCTCTCCCAAGAGGCTCCTGTAACCCAGATCATGGACATGTAAATAAGCACAGCGTTTACACAGCCCGTCTGTCCCCTAGGACTGAGGTCCAGATCTCCACTCCCTAAGGGAATGTCAAAGGCTTCTTTCCAGAATTTTCTTCTTTCTTATTATGTAACCTCTGACAAACAGGAGGAAGTGAGGGGAAAGGCCAAGGACTGCTACCCAGCCAGAGGTCATCAGTTAAACCTAATACTCTGCCTGTGGACAGATGTGGGCCTGGTGTGACTTTCTTGGCTCAGAAGGAAGATGAAAAAAGCCATCATTCAGCCACACTGTGAAAACTGCAGAAGGGGGTGTGAAGGTGGCCCTTCGTGGCCCGGAACAGGTCATCCTGCTAGTCATAGGCCTGATGACCTTATCGCAGGCCTGCCAGTACAGGCTGGGGC
This sequence comes from Megascapheus bottae, assembly GCF_031878675.1. Classification (NCBI taxonomy): domain Eukaryota; kingdom Metazoa; phylum Chordata; class Mammalia; order Rodentia; family Geomyidae; genus Megascapheus; species Megascapheus bottae. The sequence continues at coordinate 70,136,703 of NC_143513.1, read as the reverse complement.
TGGAACTGAGGCCCCTCCATAGTCCCCTCCCTTCTCTTTTCTCCCTCAGAACTGGAATGAGGGAGAGGCTGGGACTATCTACTATTAGATAGATCCCCTGCCTTCCTGCCCGTGGGCAGCTTCTCCACACCACTTAGGCAGTCTGCTCACCAGCCACCCCAAAAGCACAAAGAACAGGGAATCAGCATTACTGATTATCCTCTTTGGGGGGAAAGGGCATTAATTGACGATGAGAGTTTTGTGGACCTTTCTGCCCAGGCTGGCTTCAAACCATGATCCTTAGACCTCAACCTCCTGAGGAGCTAGGATTACCACTATGAGCCATCAGCACATGGATACTTCTTATTTTCTTAACCTACATTCACAGGCTACTTCATACAGATCAGCTGAAGAAGTTAGTGGCACTACCTAGGGCTGTTGGCAAAAAGTCTGCACAGTCCCGAGGAAATGCTAGTGTTTGCTTCAGTGCAGTGTGCTCTTTGCAGGCTGTGCAGTGATCTTCCTTGTCTGTTTGCCAAGTTTCCCATTTCTTGTCCAGAAAAATAAGCCCCACATTTAGCTCTGGTATTTTCATTTTTTTCCCCGCCATGGTTCAGCAGATAAACAAACTTAAGACAGTATGCTTTTTCTTTTTTCTCTTAACTCCTGTTTTCTTCCTAGCCCTTATTATGCACGTGCCCACATGTGCGCACACACACACACACACACACACACACACACACACACACTAGCATGCTTCACAGTGCCTTACAGAGTGGATTGACCCAGCTCGCCCTGAGCAAAGTGCTTCCCTGCACCAAGCCTGCTGCACCTGGTGCCATTAATGAACATGGAAACACGGGCTAGGGGATAAAATGCAGCAGGAAGCTGATCGGAATCAGTTGCAGTGATGGTTGCAAACCATCTCAAGTAATACGCAACATCCTTATTACCAGCTAGATTAGAAAGACAATGGATTGTTCAAGACATCCCTTTTCTTCTCTTCCTGCTCTTCTTCCTTCTTCCCTTCCCTCTACCTTTTCCCTCTTTGGATCATTCTTTTTCCTTAACATCTCCTCAATCTTAAAAGATAAAACAATGCTTAATAATAACAAGAAGAGACCCAAATTCGTTTGCCTTCTCTTTTGGTAACCACTTGATGTAATTTGACTTCTAGAGAAAAAAAAAAAAAGAACCTCTAAGACTCTTACCTGACACTTAAGATTTGTCTTCAATAAATCACTGGTTCAAAGCATGGCTTTGTCAAAGATTGAATCCAGCCTGGGGTCTGTGTAGAGCCTGGCTACTCAGTACAGATAGCTAGCCATCTTCTGAGCTGGTAGAGATAGGTACAGGACTTCTTGATTGCTATAAAAGCACAAAAAAGTTCTTTGGCCTCCAACAGAGCCTTACACTTTAAGTTTTATGCCCTCTTCATGGCGGAGACATGCATTCAATATCAGGTGTTAATCCAGTTGACTGGATTTTTAGGGATATAAAGGATGGTGGTATCAGTTCTGAAGAAGCTGGTAGCAGGAAGGAATCATGGTACTTTCTCAGCCTTCCTATCTTGGGTCTATCCTCAGTATTGAGACGGGACAACCTAACTACTCAGAGTTCCATTCAACAACTGTATCAGTTACTGGATCCTCAAATCATGACATTAAGATGTCTTACCTGCTCCATGTTCTTCAAGCAAGAAACTTCTCACACCTCCTCCTCTAGGAGGATTCCCTGGATTATCTAGTCCATCTTCCTCCAAACCATATAGAGGTATCTCCCGATTTCTATGGGCATTCCAGAAGTGGGGTAGACAAGGGGTAGGAACCACTCTCTTCTCCCTTTCCAGAGTCCTCAGATGTGGTAGCAATGATAAAAGAGTTACTATGATCTCCCCTACCCCAGGCTCTGTCCCCCATCCCCATTGATTACACATATTAAACTGTTTTATGTTTCCTTCAGTTGTCACCAAGTTTTACCGCACTGTAACAAAATACCTGAGTAAATCAATTTAAATAATGAGGCATTTATTTTGGCTCACAGTTTCAGTTCACCATTGCTTAGTCCTATCACTTCGGGCCTGTGGTGGCATAGAATACCATGGCATGAGCATATGGTAAAGGACCTTTTTCACCTCACAGCAGCCAGGATACAAAGAGAAGATTAGAAAGGACCCCAGATTCCAATATCTCCTCCCAGAGCCTAAGTCCCTTCCCTTGACCCTACCTCCTAAAAGTCCTAACCCCTCCATATAGTGCCCTGAGAAACAGTCTTCCACACCTGGGCCTTTGGGAGTCATTCAAAATCTAAGCTACTGGTGAGCACTGGTGGCTCACACCTGAAATCCTAGCTACTTAAGAGCCTAAGATTTGAGTATCCCAGTTTTCAAAGCTAGCCTAGACAGAAAAGTTCCTGAGACATAGTAACAAAAACCCAGAAGTGGAGTTATGGCTCAGGTGATAGAGTACCAGTCTTGAGCAAACAAACAAACAACCAAACCACCAAACAAGAGCATGAGATTCTGAGGTGAAGAGTCAGTATTAGCACACACACACACACACACACACACACACACACACACACACACACACACGCACGCAGATCTAAGCTATAGTTAGCCTTCTTTGAAAGGTCTCCCCCCACCTTTCACCCTTTTTCTTTCTCAGTCTTCTTATATTCTAAGCACAGAGGTCCCCAAAGTGCTGCATTTTAAGCACATGACCACTATGAAGGACACATTGGGATGGGTCAAGGGAGAGGTAAGGAACAAGTTGTTAAATTCAAGTTCAGTTGTCCCCTACCAGAAGACCTGTGGAGACACACCCAGGCCAGTCTCACAAGAAAACATTATTTTCATGTTGAAATGTTTTCTTGGTCAGCAGCCCTGGGATTTAATATTTCTTTCCCGCTATGAATTAATTTCTACTGAACTTAATCACTACCTCTCTCCCTCTCCTCACCCCCTTCTTCTCTCATTCCTCTCCCTTCTAATTTTCCACTTGGCTGGGAATTCTCCAGCAGTGAAAGTTCAGGCTTAGGGGAGGGCGGAGGTAGCTGCTTCATTAGAGAGGATAATCTCATTGAAACCACTGGCTTGAATAATAACCCCTTCCAGGGGCCCAGGGCCTTTCTCCCTAAGGGCTGTTAGCACCTCTGATCTGGGCTGCAAGGGCCCCATGCAGAGGCAGTGGAGAGAGAAAAAAAATCTGTGCAAGGAAGAATTCAGCTGTGGAACCAATGGGCCTCCTTGGAGACCGCTCAGACTGCTCACTGCTGACCAGCTGTGAGCAGTTTGTATTTGGGCTAGGGATGATGAATGATGGTGACAGGGACATACATCTGAAAACATGAAGTCACATAGCTGGTACTTTGTCAGTTTATTTAAGTTCTGTATACCTGTCCAGAAAATGAACAAAGCAGGACCTTCTTTCCATCTGAAGGATTCTTTATGATAGAGTTGAAGTACTCGCTGGAGCCTTTGGAAGTAAGCATCTTAGGGGATCCTCTGGGAGCTAGAAATGTGCACATTTCTACTCTGGCCTACCTCTTGAGAAATCACAGCCCTGGGAATGCAAAGGACAGTTACCTTGGCAGACTCCATAAGACGTTAGAAGGGATATATCCTTTCCCTCCATTAGCCCATCAATTTTAAGGTCAATTGTCTGTGCCTTTGGACATTTTCAGCCTCCACCCTCCTGGGTCCTGAACGGTGGTATAAATGTCAAAACATCTCTGGGTCTGACCTTAAACTTGACTTTTGACTAAACGAGCTGAGTTCTCAACACCCTTTGACAGCTATTAAGAAAACAAAGATACAATTCATACCATGCTTTCCCTCTCCTTTCCTTCCTGACCTCTGAGATACTCTTCTCTCTCATTATGAGGAAAACCATTATAGCCTTCTCTTTCATCTCCTTTTGATTTACCCTGGGTACCATTGTGCAAGAAAATTGTTGCTTCTGCATCAGCTAGTTTGGAGGAGGGTGGAATGAGGAAGCCAAAGAAGTATGATCTCTCTTCTATTGAGAACTTGCTTTGAGCCATGCCCTGTTCTAAATGAGTTATCTACATCATCTCATTTAATCCTCATAGAAACTCTGGTAGGTGGGTACTATTTCATAGATAAGAAGATGGGGATACCAAGCAGTGATCAGCTTTGTGTCTGAACTGTAAAGTGCCTGTTGCTAGTCTATATTGGGAGAAGATGATACACGTGTTTAGACTGGGGTTCTCTGCAGCAGTTGCTGATGTAACTCCATTCACTTTGGAAGCAGCAAGTGATGCAGGCCGTACTTGTTCTGAGATTCTCCCATCAAAATAAGAGAGATGGAATCATTTTTTTTCTTTTAAATTTGTCTGAATTTCTGTTTGGTGACTCCAGGTGATATTTGGCCAAGAAGCAGCTCCATGTTTTTTCTTCTCTTCATAATTTAATCAAAGACACTTTTCAGACTTACTGATTCCTCTTGGAAACTGGAACTTCAAAGTTGGGAATTCAGTGAATAATTTAAGCTGTAACAGCTGAGTCTACTGTTAATGGGTGTAATAACATTATTAATAGCGATGTCAGTACAGACATTCTGCAAAAGTCCATAACATTAGCCTAATGGCTGAAGGTAATGGAGTCCTCGCTGAGAAACTGGCCTGGTAAATTAACTTCTAAGACTTGGAGGCAGATGCTTTTGTGGCCATTGGTCTGTTGTCAGCAGCCAGGGAGTGCCACAGAGATGACCAGACTCATGTCTGCCTGACCTTTACCTCCTGGGATGGTGTCTCTTAGAATTTATATTGGATTGTTTCTATTTTATAGTACACATTTATTTTACTCTAAGGTCTTGGTGTCTCCTCTTTCTTCCTCTTCCTTGGCAGAGAGGGAGGGGACAGACAGTTTTATCTGTATCTCCAGTGATTTTCTCATCACTGACTAAATTGTCCACTGAGACTGCTCACCATTATGCTATTCTTTCTGTAGCCAAAGATACCCTGCCTTACCCATGTCTGTGGAGTAACTGTCCTCTGGCCTAGGAGTTATACCAAGAGTTGCTCAGAAAGTGCTTACTTCCTCTCATTTTCACTTCTCTGCCCTCCACACATCTCTTTCCAGTACTGACGCCTCATCCCATCCTTACCTGCTCTGTTTCCTACTAAGCACCTTCTCCAGATCTTCTTCCCATCCCGAACGACCTCCTGATATCCTTCTCCACCCTAAAGAGATAAGGCAGACAGGAGTGCTTTCCCCCTGGTGAGAACTCTGCCTGTCCTCTTCCACTGTAGCAGATTCACGATTCCAGATTCTTATTCATGGGCTCTCAGTTCTGCTCTAAAACTTATCTGGCTTGGATTAAATATGGTTCCCGGAACCTCAGATACCTGGATACAGTGAATTCATGAAGAGTGGCATTTAAGCATAGTCCTTACTTTTACCCGCATCTTTCATAAACCCTTGTCAGTGAAGATGGTAAGAAGCCCAGGTCTCACTAGAGATCTGCACTGTGACATGGTACACTTTGTACAACACAGGACATTGAACAGTGACAGAAATCTATATAGCAGGTCCCCAAGCCACAGAGTTGGGACTGTAGTTCAGAACTTGCTGTTAACAGCTACCTTTGTCCCTTTGCTCTTCCTTGCCCTCCCTTCTGCCCACCTGTATTTATCTTTCATCTAGTAGGACTTTAACAAAAGACACCAAACAGACCTTATTCTCTTGAGAAGCTCACTCTTGATAGGAGAGGGCTGCACTTAGCCCAGTAATCATCATATAATCTAGATAGTACAAAACTTCAGAGGGCTATGGCCCATAAGGAGAATCCTGTTAACATTACCTAAGGTAGGGTGAAGCAATTGCAGTAATTGAGAGTTGAATCATGTTTGGAAAGCCAGATAGGAATTGGAATGGAATGGAAAATAGAGAAGCCCCGATAGAACTAGTGTGTAAAAAACAACAACAGCAACAAAGAAGTCGAAGAACACACACGAACAAGCATATACACAGGCACATACACACACACACACACACACACACACACACACACACACACACACACACTCGTGAGGTTGGCTGAAGGAGAGAAGAGGGCAAGAGTGAAGGATGAATGGGAGGTGGAACAGACAGAAAGTTGGGAGGGGTCTGTTTCTGTATTTGGAAATCGGTGATAGAGATGAGCATCTTTGCCAGATTTAGACTTGGTGGAGACAGACCCAATTTTTAAAAGGAGAAGAAAGTGGTCGTTTTCGGACCTGTTGAGTTGGGGCAGGTCCTATGAGCTGCTGATGCTCCTTTTCCCACCAGCTCAGCCATCCAGAGCACACACTCCTCTCTTGAGCAACCCATTGGTCTGTCTTCCTTCTCAGGTGTACCCGGAAGGAACGGTGTGAGCGATCCAGGGAACCACGCAGATTCGCCTCTGAGATAAAACAGTGTGTCAGGCTGACGGTCCATCCCAACAACATCTCTGTCTCTCAGTACAACGTGCTGGTAAGGACTGGGGATCGGGATAATGCAAAAAAAAATTTTTTCCTCCTCCCCCCTCTCCCCACTACACACAAAAACCCACCGAAGTCCAAGGGTCCTTACAAAGGCTAGACCAAACCTGATCAGCAAGAACAACTCTAGATCAGGGTTCAGTGGGGACCCAAAGAAGAGGCTATGGATAAGAGTGTTGGAGAACAGACTCTCTAAACATAATCAGTAGAGAGACAGAGAAAATGGCCATCACAGGGATGACTAAAGAATGGCACAGGATGTAGGGAATGAGATCTTCCTCTGCCACAAGGAACCATAGAGATGTAAATGAAGGATGGTGTGCAGATGGCTTCTAAGTTGTGACATTATACACTAGATGATTGCTGCTGCCATTTCTCAAAACTTGGGGGAAAGGAAAGGAAGACAGACTCTGGTAATCCCTCCCCTATTCTGTCCTGTTCAGGATCCTCTCAGTATAAAAATCCCCTAAAAATTCCCATTTCCTTATATAAATCCATTCATATTCTAATGAGCTGGATTTCTTTTCTCCTGTCTTTATACCTTTCACCACCTTCTCTATACTATTCTTATAATAAACTGGGTCCTTCCTGCTTGATATTAATATCTCCTCTCTTCTATTTGGTTTTCTTCCTTCCTTTCCCCATTTCACCCTCTGCCTCTTCTTCCTTCTCTGCCTCCTCCTCCTTTCTCCTCTTCCTTCTTTTTCCTCTTTTTTTCTCCCCTTTCCCTCCCCCCACCCCTCTCTCCCTGCTGGGCTGTTGACAGCTGGTCCTAGAGACATACAATGTCCCAGAGCTATCAGCTGGCGTCAACTGCACCTTTGAGGACCTGTCAGAGATGGATGGGCTGGTAGTAGGCAATCAGATCCAGTGCTACTCCCCAGCAGCCAAGGAGGTACCCCGGATCATCACAGAGAATGGTGAGTGGCCACAGCAGGCAAAGCCAGGTGGCAGGCTCTTCTTCCTGTCTGGAGAAGAGCAATCAAGATAGAGATATGGGACCTGAAGGAACCTACCTACAGAGGTGGGCCATAGGAAGTGGGCTGGGGAGGGGAACTTCCATAAAGAGGGGGGTTGATATTTTCTTCCTTTGCTCTTGGAATTTGGCTACGATAGTCCTTCTAACTCAGCCCCAAGTTAGCACTCAAAAGTCTGTCTCATCCTAGGTGAGGAGCAGCTGCAGAGAGGTAGGTAAAGGCCAGGCTAAAAAGCAGCCAAACATGTCAGTGAAGATGAACCCAGTTTTTTTGGCCTGGAAGGGCAGCACAAGAGGGAAGTTGTGCAGGAGCTGGATAGGAGGGAGGAAGTCACCTGCTCTGAATCTGTCTACTCACATGGCTGGGTCTCTGATCCTGGACTGTAGTCTCTCCATTCTACCTTATCCTGCTTCCCTACAGCAGCCTATGGTTTGTAGCCAGCTGCACTGGGAAAGAAGGGGGTGGGCAAAGGCTCAACACTAGCAAGGGATAGCCTGGCCTGGACAGATTGATGCCATGTTGTCCCTCTTATTTGGTCTTGTCACATTTGTTCCAAGCTGATTGATTAATGAGGCTCTCCGGAAAGGCAGAGAGCAAGGCTGGAAGTGGGTCCTGGGGTCAGAGTTGTGAATTAAACATGGGCTCCAGTTCCTCTTGGTGCCAGCTGAGGATTCCAGTACCTCATGCCCACTGTAGAATTGAGTCCCACAAAGAGAGCGGCATGAAAATTGAATTTCTCTACACAGAGTTGGGGGGGGGTGAGCTTCACATGTACACAAGTATGCATACATAATGACACTTGTGTTGTTGAAGACAACATTCCTGAGAGGTGAGGTTTTTCCCCCCCCTGGTTTCTTATCAGTGTGTACGTTTATACCTGTGAGCCCAGAGGACACAGAATACGTGAATATATATGTGTGTGTGTGTGTGTGTGTGTGTGTGTGAGTGTGAGTGTGTGTGTGTGTGTGTGTGTGTGTGTGTGTGTGTGTATCAGTGTCTATGCATGAGCAAGAAGAGCAATTTAGGTAGCAAGTAATAGGCTAGTACAACCCTCTGCAGCTGCTTTTCTATGACTGTAGGAATGGGTGGGACTTATCAAACTAGAGATCTGTGCTTGCTGACAGAACCCTTGGAGGGCAGAGTTCATTACTGCTAGTGGACTTTGGTCTTCCCCTGACCCCTTGACTGGCTCTGCTGTAGGAGATCACCATGTCGTGCAGCTGCAACTCAAGTCAAAGGAGACAGGCATGACCTTCGCCAGCACCAGCTTTGTCTTCTACAACTGCAGTGTTCACAACTCGTAAGTGGCCCGGCCTCCCTGTTCCCATGGTCAAGGCTCACACAGAGATCAGATATCCCTACTGCGGTTCCAAGGAATCACCGTGTAAATGCTCCAAAGGAGACAGATTCCTCTGTTATGGTGCTCACACAGTTAACAATACAGGACCAGAAAAAGCTAAGACTGGGAAACTGTGGTGCGCACTCTTTAATCCCCAGCCCGTGCATTTTCTCTAGCATAAATCTTCATAACCTGATTTCCTTCCCACCAGCTGCTGAGGGCAGTGCATCGAACTTAAAGAACACACCTGCTCAGGGGCATGGCTGGAGAAGGCAGAGAAGTTCCTGTGTGTCCAAGGCAGGCAGGTGCCCTAGAAACCCACCTGAATATTCTGCTCTCCACAGGCCACACAGGATGGGTCAGGACTTAAGCTAGCTGGCAAGGGCCTCAGGGAAGCCAAAATGTCCAGAGCAGCTGAGCCCTATGCCAGAGGTTGGGAAGCATGGCTCTGTTCTTTCTACTTCAGCAATGACAGAGACTCCCAGAGTCACACAGGATGGAAACTTAATCATTCTGTGTTTCCAGATCTTTTGTCATTAGGGACTCAGTCCTCCTCCCCAGGCTGGCACCATCAACAGCCATAAGCTGGGACTCAGGGCAGCCTGTCATTCCTGACAGCCCTAAGGAGTCATTGGGCCATTTGTCACAGAGCACCATTTAGAACCCTACTACTTAGGCACTGCTCACGTTTTTGCTCTGTTTCATTATAGTTCCTCTATGAAATAACAGGGTTAGACCGGATTCTAGATATGGAGCATATATATATATATGTATATCATATATATACACATACATATATGTGTATATACCTATAGGATATATGTATATATACATATATATGCATGTGTACAGCTATGTGCATCTAGATAGATAGATAGATAGATAGATAGATAGATAGATAGATAGATAGATAGAAATAGATATGTAGAAACTGAAGTTAGGTGTGGAAGCCCAATGAGAAGTGACTAGAACACTTCTTTCTAGGAGTCCCATTCTCCCATTCACACATTCCCTATGGAATCCTGGGAATTCCATGGCTGTAGTTGGGAAACACAGGGTCTAACCTTGTGATGGAATGCTGTTCTCCATTCCTCTCCAGGCAGTGAAGATTATAGATAGCTGCTGTGACTAAGACATTTGGGGGATCTAGGCTGGTAGAATTTTGGGACTTTTCAGTCTGGCTAGAGACAGCTGTCAATCTAGAACTTAGTTGTATTTGGAGTAGCAAGGAGAAAGCATCCAGCCCTCCCAAGTCAAACTGGGTTGTTCAACTCTGGGATTCTTTCCTTGTATCTTGCCCTTAGAGCTGCCCGTGGCTTTACCTTTGAACCACCTAGTCCCTCCTTCTCCTTTTTCTTTCTTGTTTCCTTCAAGATCATCTATTGCCCAGCCAGAAGTTTGAGGCCTAGTCAGCTTGGGGGTAGAACTAGATAATTAGTAATGAGATATATAACCTAAGATCAGGACTGATCTTGGAGAAGCCCATCTTAGTAAGAGAATAGCCTCAGTAGCTTCTAGTAGCACAACCTGCTCATGGATCCTTGACAGTTGAGACCCAGCTTTTTGGTTTTAAGCAACTGAATTATCTCCAGGAAAATCCTTTCACCATATATCTTGTCATTAACCTCTTCAGCAAGGGACCATGTCTCCCTGTGGAAACAGAAGAAGGGCTGTTGTGCCCTCTTTTAGCTCTCTCAGTGAGAGACAGAAGGAAAGGGATGGTCTGTGTTGAACCTCATCTTCCTGAGCCTTTAAGGGTGGTTTCTCTTAGCTAAATGGTTGCAAGACACCAGAGATGAGGTCAACAGCATGGTCTGGAGGTTGAGTGCTTACTTAGTATGCATGAAGTAACAGGTTTGATTCCTCAGTACCACATACACAGAAAAAAACAAGCCAGAAGTGGTACTGTGGCTCAAGAGGTAGAGTGTTAACCTTGAGAAAAACACCCCAGGACAGTGCCCAGGCCTTGAATGCAAGCGCCAGGATTGGCAAAAAACTATACATTAGAGATGACGTGAGCTCTCAGCTATAGGCTCCCCCAGTTCTATGACCTATGCCTCTTCTCTGTGCCCAGCTGCCTGTCCTGTGTGGAGAGCCCATACCGCTGCCATTGGTGTAAATACCGGCATGTCTGCACCCACGACCCCAAGACTTGCTCCTTCCAGGAAGGCCGAGTGAAGCTGCCTGAGGTAGGTTCCAGCAGCCACTGGCTGTGTACATGGGTCACACATGGAAAGCCTTCCCTTAAGAGGATAAGCAAAGGGAAACATCTCAGCGCTTCTCCTTTCCTCCCCAGCTCTGGTTCTTTGGGTCACAAGCAAGTAGTGGACAAGCCAAACTATGTTGAGGCCATGGGTTCTGGGTTATCCCTGGAGATGTAGGTGCAGACAGAGGGACAGGAGGCTCCTCCACACACCAGGTAAATACTAAAACAATTCCACCGAGATAAGGGCCACTGTGAAAAATAATTCCAATGAAAGTAGGGTGGATAAACTCTCTTGCTGTTTCTTAGAGCACTGGTCATAGCGGGAAAATAAGTCAAGTAAAATTCAAAGCAGAATAAAGATGAAACAGTGGTCAATGAGTCAACCAGAGGAAGCATGGTTTTCAGATCCAGTAGCAGATTCACATAACCTTAGGAGAAAGAGTCCGCTGCTTGACTCCACCTGGCCACATGAGATGTGTGGAAGTCTGGGCTCAATTAACCTCCTGGATATTCTGTTGTTTAGGCTGAAGAATCCATAAAGACAGTAGGCTCTAGACAATGATGTATTTCCTTTTCTTCCTAACGTCTGTGACTTTTCTCCCCAGTGCTAGGGATCAAACCTATAGCGTTCCTCATTCATGCTAGGCAAATATTTTACCACTGTGCTACACTCCCAACCCTTTCTTGCTAACTTTTACTCTTCTTGAAAACCCTTCATCAATAAAATATTTTCTTCCTTATGCTGTTGCCTCTGTTAGAATTTCAGTTGTGGTAAAGACCTCATAGATAGCAAGCTTTAAGTACACTTTGGTAAAGTATATTATTCAAACATTAGAGCACTTCTTATGAGCTGGTGACTTCCAGTGCTGGTCCTGTTGTTTGGACAGAATAAGTTCTATAGGATGCTATCGTTTATAACAGAAGTAGATTGATGAATATAAAGTGACTATAAATACATACAACATCTGTTGGATTCCACAGACCTCTCTGCCACGTCACGCAGCTTTCCTGCCTGGCAGAGCTGCTGCCAGCCTGGCCTGTACTTTCTTAATGCTCTCTGGACTCAAACAGACTCTCATACCTTCACCTCCTCCCCAGTCTTAGATGGGCCTTCCCACTCTTCCCCTCCTGTCCAGGTGCGAGACTCAGTAGCCAGTTGCATAGTTTTGAGAGTAAGGAGCTGTCCTGATATTGAACCAAATAGGGGCTCTGTGGAAACAGAACAGAAATGCCTGACATAGCCACCACCCCCCCTCCCAGATTTGTACCCCTTCAAAGCCCAGCTTGGACAGAACCTCGATGGCAGGAATCTTGTGTCTGAGGTTGAAAGGGAAGACAAAAAGTATTCCTTCCACTCCTACATACAGGCTCCCAAAGCATGGGGCCAACGCAACTGAAGTGTGTGTAACTTCCAGAAATCCCAAAGCTAAGAAGCATTTCCCCAGGTCCTGATATAAGTAAGAGGTCTGCAGGGGGGACTGGGTGGCCATGAATTTTAGAGGAAAGGGCATGTGGTGGTAAGGGCTTCAGGAAAAAAGGATGATCCTGATTGAATCAGAAATATGGAGAACAATTGAAAAAATAATAAAAGCAGAAATCTGGAAACTTCTGTCAAGACAGTTAAATGAGTACAGGCCTTTGAACTTCCCTAATAACAGGATTACTTTTTATTTTACTTTTTAGTTTCTTTATGCATAAGACCTCTGCCTGAATCACCAGTCTGGAAAGCTAGAAAGAGACTGGAAGCCACTTTGTGCTAACTTTTAGAAAGTTTCTGGCAGGCTTCAGATAGAAACGAGGAGACACTGTGGATGCTGTGGATGCAAGACTCACTCCCCCTGCAATGAGATCTGGCTGGCTGGAATTGGCTGCTCTGATTCCTAATCAGCGAAAGGGAAGAAAGCAGTTACATCGTGGCTTTAAGTAGGCGTATGTGTCTCTTGTGTATATGTCAGTTCTCTGCTTTGCTCTAACAAAGATGAGATAGATCTAAAGGTAATAGGAGAGATGTGTGTCAGACATCCAGCAGGTCTACCTTCAGCAAGAATTGCTGGTAACACTGCATAGGCTCATCAACCTAGCTAGGCTTTTATCTAGAGGACAGACTCAAAAGGGGCAGGCCTCCCCCTGCAAGGTTAGGGGTCAGGTTCCTAGCAAACATCCTAACATTTCCTGCACATAGCGTGATGACAGTCAGACCAGTTTTTTGTTAGTATTCTTATGATGATTATTTTTGCAGACTGGTTTGTCTTTCTGGCAGAGGCTTTACATATGGAGTGTCAAGACTAAAATGAAAGCAAAAACAATTGAGCTATCTGGTAGATAGAAAAAGCCTCTCATGGTTTAATAACAGTGAAAGAGGTAGGCCATTTCTGCTCTTTCTTTCTTCTCTCTTCTCATCCCAAGTTTCTTTCTTTTAAATGCATGAAAGGAACTTGCACCTGCTGCTCAGAAAGAAGGAAAAGAGCCAGATGAGAATGAAACAAGAGCTCATCATGTTTTCAATGCAGGGATCTTTATAGGAAAATGAAGCCCTCAGGTACCCAGACTGTGAGTCGGGCACAGGACCCCATTTATGCCTGGTATTGGCAGAAGCTCAGAACTCAGGCCTCTCAGAGGATTGGATACCAGGGCTTTCTGAGGAGAGAAAATGGCCTGGAGGAATATGGGACAATAGAGGACATAGAGATGAACCTACCAGTTTCTGGGTATTACATATTGCAGCAGGCCATTGCCATAAAATCTCTGGAGTAACTTGGAATAGCCCAGGTCTCTCCTTCACCACACTACTCTGTAGAATACACTTGTGCTCCTCTTTATCTTGGATGTTCATTTATGCTAAGAGAAAAAAGCCCTAAGAAAGCTCTTTTTGCCCACACTTAGAATTCTACCCAGCTCAATAGCAGGGCAATTTTCAATATGAACAGGGATAAAAGAAGGATTAACAAATTTGTAGGGCTGTTATGGTAACATCCACTTACACAGTAACTGCACCAAAGGAGAAATAAGTTAGTAAGTACTATCAAGGATAAGAGGCTATTATCTTCAGACCTGAAAACAAAGTCTCTTGCTGCTAATTTCTTTTAGTCCTTAGATTTTGTTGTTGTTTGTTTGTCCTTAGGTTTGTTTTGCTTTCTTGTTTTCTCTTTCTGGGTGGAGATAGTAGTAAGAATATGGATAACAAAGAAAAGTACACAATTGAAAGCTGACTTTGTAGAGAAGTCCAGATAAAAATTTCCTCTCCATTCCAGCTAAAGAAATTATTCATAGCATAATACTCCAATGTTTTTCTATTGTGTTAATCACATATAAATGCCCAAGATAAGTCAACTTACAAAGAGAAAAGGCTAATTGGACTCACAGCTTTGGAAGTTTCATTGCATGGTTGGTTATGGTTGGGCAGACCCATTTTTTGAGACCTATGGTGAGATGACATATCAGGCAGGAAGTATATGATATAGAAATTATTCCCTTCATGGTGGAGAGAGACAGAAACAGAAATAGAGACAGAGACAGCAGTCCTACCATCTTCTTCAAAGGCATGCCCATTTAGTACCATGCTGGGGAACAAGAATTGGATACATGGGCCTTTGGGAGATGCCAGAGGCAAACCATAGCAGCTGGCACATGACTGCCCATTTATTACTCTAAGCATACTCCATACTGAAGCCAGCAAGGTTTACAGGTGTCAGAGGTCTGCCATTCTGTATTTAAATATGCATGCAATGGTACTATCTGTCTATATGATCTCTAAATGTCAGTAACTGTCAGTAGCCACAAGCTGGAGATCACTGAAGAGAAATCCATGCCCACCAAGTGCCTACATAGGTGAATGTCCAGTGAAGGCTACGGTTTACAAGCTGTACCTCACAGGGTGATTCATATTCAGCCTTGACCTGCAGCTCCTATGGACACTCATGCCAAGACCTACCCTCTTGGAATGCAGGTGACACCCGGTACTCAGAAACATTTCCCCGGGTCCTTGGGTTCTCATTTGTCTTTACTCTCTAAAAAGGATCCTTTTGTAACAAGCCAAGCGTGAGGCTGCCAGGTGGCTTCTCATCTCCCCACCACCATCTTGTATTGCTAGGAATGCTTTCATCAGAGCGTCTTCCAATTTCAACAAGGGCTTTGTTGACTGCCACCAGGGATGTTGAATTACCTCTCCCCCCCCACCCCCCATCTCCAACAAAGAACATGTTCAGGCAGAGTTATTGGTCTGTAATGAAGAACTGGTAGATCATTGTTATTACATGGACAACAACTATTCTAGCATAATTATAATTATTAGAAATAGAATACTCAAGAACATATGTCATTTATAGTAGCTATATTCCAGTTACAAGGAATAATTTTGTTGCAATGAATGATGGCATTGTGATAACAACTGCAGCTCCTCAGATCAGAGGCCAGAACCTAGGCACCAGACAGAAAAGGAGAGGCAATACAAAACCAAAGTTGGCTGGCAGTGTCTTCTTACTCTCCATCCTGTACTCTCAATGGTGGCTGAGGCTTCTTGCCATACCCTGGAATGGCCTTTTACTGGGCAGCTGTTTAACAGAATTGGAAGAGCCACAGGGTCCCTCATGGCTTTGGAGTTCCTGGCTTCTCCATAATCCCACCTGAATATTCTATCCAGCAGAGACAACTATTCTGGTTCTGATTCTTGGTGAACAAAGATGCACTTTCATGAAAAAAAAATCCACTGACAAGAGTTTATCATCAATGAAAAAATTATTTCTATTGTTTCTCATCTAAGCTGGAAAGACACCTGGCTGGATGGCCCTGCCTCAACGGCTACACACATCTAGTTCACATCCAGATGTACAAACTCCAAAAGGTTGCTAGCAGCACCACTCCTCTTGAAGTCTAACAAGCCTGCCTACTTACTCCAGAGAAAAGTTAGTTGTAGGATACATAAATTCTATGGGATTTGCAAAGCTGTAAATGCAAGGTTCTCCTCAAATCCCTTACTACTCTTACTACTCTAACTACTCCGAGATATCCAGAGCCAAGACAAGTATGTCTGTTGTTCCAAAAGCAAGTTTCACCTTCAGACTGCAACTACAGAATTGGAAGGGAAGACTCTCTGGACTATTGCTTGGCACTGGTGCCAAAACAAGTCTCATCCCCAGTGTCAGGGACAATCTCAAGGGCATTTATACCATACTGGATTCTAGAGGGAAATCAGCCAGCATCCCAACAACGCCCCACTGGCCCTGCTTCCCTTCCTTTAGGGGAACCATTCCTAGCATTCTGGGGACTAGAATCACCCCTACCATGCCCTTCACTTTCCTTTGAGAAAACAAAGCCAAATATGGCTCAAAAACTCGCTCACTTCCAAGCCCTGCACCACCTCCTCCTTCACATATTCAATTATGGGGTTGCCATTTCCCCAGACAACTGCACTTTCCATCAATCTCCCCTGCCCCGCCCCCTCAGGGTTATGAGTATTTCCTTTTTGTATTATTACTTTGCTCTCTCCATAAACTAGCCTGTCGTAGATCACACTAATGGCATTATAAACTTGGGGAGCAGCAAGAAAATATATGATGCATTACATTTTTTGTATTGGTACCATGAGTCTGAGAAGGTGAGTATAAATTTGAGGGTTGGTTAGGGTTAGGGCTGGTTCCTCTTTGTTATATTGACTGAGGCCTAAGGTGATGGGGGTGGGGGGCGGAGAGAATGTAATTTGCAAATCACTTGTTCCTTAGCTGCCTCCTTGTCTTGGCTGAGCTTTTGCAGCCGCCTCCCCCGCCCCCCAATTTTTCTATAACAACTGGGAGAATTAGAGCTCTCCCCTTGTAAACACACCAGGGGGCTGTAAATCCACAGGCCTACTACCCTCTTCCCCAGGCAGCATTAGCTCTGAAAGAAGCCCTTTTCCCTCCTAGCCAGGCAGCATTCTTTATGCCCTTGTTCAATTATTTAAATATTCAGTGAAACCTCTTCTAAAGCAGACACTGATATGTTGGACATGGTAGATGGAAAGGCATCTTTCTGTTTTCATATCTGGCTTTGTGTTCAAGCCCTGTGCAATTAGCCATGCTATCTTCATCTTGTGTGTATTTAAGTGGAGACCAAAATGTGCATTGGGGCTGGATGGTTGACCTGGAGTCAGCTGGATCCACTTCCTGAATTCCAAGCCATTAAATGTTTGCTTGTGCCTCAAGCCACCGTGCCATGTCAACCTCTGTCTATTCTTCCAACTGCAGAATGTACCCACAGGCAAAACAGTTTCCAAGGGAGACTGGTTCTTATTGCATGCATCTGTCTCCAAATAATCTTGTTAAGTACAGGTATTTTTCATCCTCTGAGAACTGGTCCTTTCAAATGATAGTTCAGAGAAATATCTGCTTTGAAAAGAGAAGGGCAGTATGTTTGGGAGGAAATCTGTATGGGAGCTAGATAATCATCTGTGGAGGAAAGTAAGATGAGCAGATAAAAAATTGTGTTCATCTTCAGTGTGAATACAGAGTGAGGTTACTGTGATTGAATCATCTTCACTGAAACATGGGGAGCAGTAATATATGTTGTGTTATAAAACATGATAATGCATGGTACATGGGAAAGTTCGAGTAAGGTGATGGCAGAGTAGTAGAATGTACACCAGGTTGAAATACCTGAACCAAGTTAACTGCATTAACTACCAGCATAAGAGTGGGGCACAGTGTCTCCCATAGCCAGTGCCCAGCAGTAGAACCAGACCAGGCTGCAAAATACCAATTACTAAAATATTAAAATGCTTCCCTACTGATAAGCAAATAACCACTTCCTGGAGACCTATCTTCTTCACAAAGTCTCTGTGCTACCCTAGCCCTTCTAGTATTCACTTACTTGATTGTTATTTTGACCATTACATTTTGAGCTAATTGAAAAGGTATTGTTAGGGAAAACTGAGCTTTAGAATGATTATAAAATAATGTATCCTGGGTCACCTATTGGGTTAATAACAGAACTGGTACTGTAAGAAAAAGAAACTGTTCTTGATAGTTCACGCTTCTGACACCATATGTGTGGTCATTTTTCCCACACCAACCTATTTTTCACTCTTCCGCAGATAAAATTTAGGTAGCCTATAATTTAGTTCAATTATGACACTATCTTCCTATAGTAAATGCCAGGCTCCACAAGTTCAAGGATTCGGTCCCAAAGAACCATTCCCACTTCAGGTGCCAATCACAAGTCTGATCTTGTCACTTGTACTTTGCACCAACCAGCCATAAATTAGTCTCCTATAGTTTCCTTTTCAAGTCTGATTGTTGGTGATGCTGGGCCACAAAACCCAAGGAGACACAGTCCTTTTAAAGACATTACAAAGGGTATCGATGAACAGCAGGAGGAACGTCTATAGAACATGATATGTGGGAAAGTGGGCCAAGTTCTCATGCCACTCCAAGGATAGCCCCCACCTGGCAAATTGTATCTGTTCTCCAACCAACCAGGAAACTCTTGGAACTTGGGGGTTTTATGAGACTCCTGAACCTAGGCATGATTGACTCACTCACTGGCAATTGGTATTTGAATTCAATTTTTTTAGGCCTTCTCTTTTCCCCAAGTGTGTATGGAAGATCCTCTAAATGGCATGGTTGATTCCCTACCATCCAAGAGCTATCTCATTAGCATAAACTCAAGTATGGTTAAAAATGGGCTTATTATAAATAATATAGATCACACAGGAAATTCCATGTATTCTAGCATATATCTCCCACTAATATATATATAGCATATTATACACACACACACATTAGTGTTTCACAGTATCCCATGGGTCATCTGATCCAAACCAATCTCTTCCTACAATGAATGAAGAGACCCAGAAGGTTTGAGAGACAGGCTCAAAGGGATGGGATAGGCTAGTGAGTCTCCTGTCTCACTCAGGACACTTGGAGCATATAAATGTGTGGCCATCATGGTGAGTTAGGATGGTGGCTTTAAGGTGTCACCTCCCAGAACAAAGCACTTCCATTAGATGAGCATTGGACAGAGCTCAAATCTCTATTGCTTCTTCAACTGTGCTTGGAAGTATTGAATTAGTTAAACTCAGTGTAACACATAAAGCCCAGAAGGCTGAAATAAACTGCAAATAGGAACTGATGGGATAGTTCTAGAAAAAGTACAGAGGCAGGAACCAGGGAACAAATGCGGGACAAGACTGTGGCCTGATCTGGGAAACAACAAAGAAAGGATGAACATTTGTTGAATATTGCCCAATCTGGGCCAGATGCTTTGTATTTGTTAGTCCATGGAATCCTCAGAATGTATGGCTGGAAGAAAGAATGTTAAACCTCACTTATTATAGCTAGGTCAATCAGTGAAAATTCTGAAATGATTAGAAGACTACTTGCTCCCAGTTCATGAGATCCAAGGTCTGGGAGACCCTGAGACTTTGAACTATGCTGGTGGCTCACTTATAATTCAGGAGGCTGAGATCTGAGGATTATAGTTCTCAGCCGTCTCAGGGAGAAAAGTCCTCAAGACACTTATTTACAATAAACTACTCAGAAAAAAATGCTATGGCTCAAGTGGTAGAGTACTAACTAGTCTTAAGCAAGAAAGCTCAGGGACGATGCCCAGGCCCTGAGTTCAAGCCTCAGGACTGGCATATATGGACATGTGCTAGGTATGTGGACATTTCTCTGAGAGAATTTCTGATGTATAGGTGGTTTAGCACCTGGAATCTCAGCAGGAAACAGGTCAAAATCTGGGATAATGGATTGGGGGAACAGGCTGGGTGGTGGAGGGGGTCTTGTCACGCCTTGTTGCCTGAGGGAAAATTGCCATTTTACATTTCAATTAGAAGCGGCACTGAGATCAATCATCAGCATTGGCTAGGAAAAAAAAAAAAATATATATATATATATATATATACACCTAATCCAATCCAAGGCCTCTCCAATTATTAATGAACTTACTAGCAGAGACACCAATCTTTTTATATGCAAACTAGGCCTTTATGGGGCCACTGTTAATCAGGACTGATAGAACTCTCTTAACAAGCCTCAGTGAAAATCTTACAGGGGACAACTCGGGTTGAGACAGTCCAGCACCTGTCTAGCATCCAGCCCAGTTTAGGAGGAATTCACACTTTGACTGGGAAGTCCTGATTAACCAACCTTCCCCATGCTGAGGTGTTGTGCCCACCGTGGGAACCTGTTCTTTCATGAGAGGGAGGAAGGACTCTGCTGCTGGCAATTCATCTGCTAACACTGAATCATTATTTTTATGCTACTTGCCTCAGTTTCTTTTTTGTAATGTAGAGGAGTCTATTAAGTTGGTTAAAGGATTGCTGAATCCAGGCACCTCTAGTACAAGGTCAAAGGTGGCAACATCTTGATAAAGGAGATAGAGATAAGACATACCACCACTTCCTAGCTATCTTTCCAAGTGGCCTCACAGGCTAGCATCCAGAAACAAAAGCTACCCAGGGCTCTGGCAGGGAGAAGGGAGGAAATGAAGTTCACCAGTCAGGACCCTGAGGCTTACAGCTCTCCACCGGTAATAGAGTCCTAGACCCATCATTCTCCAGCGTCACACACTTCCCACTTCAACTTGAGCATCAGCCTTTCTATGGTATTGCTCCCTCTTATCTAGATCTAACATTCTCATTTTGTCTGAGCACCGAACTAACTAGGAACTAGGAAGCAGTTGGAAAGGGAACTGAAGGGAATTACTAATGCTTCCCATAACTAGACAAGAGTCTCAGAGATCCACCTCTTTAGAGCCCTGGAGCCACAAACAAGGTCAGGTCAAGGACAAAGCTGGGATATAAGTCTTTGGCCTTGGCTCCTCGTCTGGCCTGCCACTTTGTAGCTACTCTCTGTTTTGTTTTGATTGTTGGTTTGCATTATGGTAAAATACACACACACACACGCACACACACAGACCTTATAGATATTTACCATTTTAATCCATTTTAAGGTTCAGTGCTGTATCTTTAAGTTGATACATATTGTTGTGTCAATATCCCCACTTTTCCCAACTAAATTCTTCCCTTGAAATAGCTCTCCACCTTCAGACACCACCAATCTCTTTGTCTTTGAGTTTGACCACTTTAGATACCTTGTCAGTGTAAAAATGAGCTCTGTGACTCAGGTCTTCTATCCCCAAGGACCTCTGAGCAACACAAGGACCCAGGGATTAGCATGCCTGTTTCTGGCATCTAGAAGCACCTCAGTGAACATCTGCTCTGAGGGTACTTCCTTAGGGCTTGGCCATCTCTAGAGTTCAGTCTGAAGTGTCTAGATTAGAAAAGGTCACTGGAGATTATTCCAGAACACTCTCAAATGCCAGACTCAGGCAATGTACAGGAGGCCCTCAAGCCATCTGTGGTCTAGACTCATAGACCACAGAGGCAGAGCTGAGGCCCAGGTTTGTGCCTCCCTGTGGAGCATCTTCTAAGACCCATCTGTCCTGACTTTTGGCTGCCTAAAATTTGGCAGGAAATAGGACCATCAGTCCCCAAAGGAACAGAACTCCCCAGCAAGAGAGTCAGCCTGTCGGGCATGAGGTGTATCAGGAGGGGCCCACAGATGTGCCGGAGTATCTACTACACAGAATATTACCATGATTCCAAAAAATCTGAGGCCAGATGACACAAACAGTAGCCTCAAGATAAGAACTCCAGGATCTTGGATTTCTTGGTCCTGTTACTTTCCCCACAATCAGTGCCAGATGGGCACAACCAGTCCATCTGGGCATGTATCTCTATAATGTCTGCAGAGGTCCCTGACATCATTGGCTTTCTAGCTTTCCAATCTAAGCTGTACCCTCTGTCCCTAGGACTGCCCTCAACTTCTGCGAGTGGACAAGATCCTGGTGCCCGTGGAGGTGATCAAACCCATCACTCTGAAGGCCAAGAACCTCCCACAGCCGCAGTCTGGGCAACGAGGCTACGAATGCATCCTGAATATCCAAGGCAGCGAGCAGAGGGTGCCTGCCCTGCGCTTCAACAGCTCCAGTGTGCAGTGCCAAAACACCTCTGTGAGTTGCCTCTGTCCACTCTCCTGCAGCCTGGTCAGCTCAGGTCAGCAGGGTTCCTCTGAGACCCATATGTGCACTTAGTTCTCAGGCTACCTGCTTGCTTCCTACCCTACTTGTCCAACCCAGCCCCTTCATCATACCCAAACTCTGGCCACAAAGGCCACCAAGTAGCAGACTCTAGTTGTAGCCATGTTGGAAAGAGATTCCTCTGTCTAAGACTAGAAAAGATGGCATCAGACCATTGAGGTCTGTTGCAGGCAGATGTCTTTGTGTGTGTGTGTGTGTGTGTGTGTGTGTGTGTGTGTGTGTGTGTGTGTGTGTGTGTTCTGATACTGTGGCTTCAACTCAGTGCCTCAAGCTCTTGTTTATGTCTGCTCTAGGTCAGTGATCCATCACTTGAGCTACACTTCCACTTCCACCTTACTGGTTAGGTGGAGATATGTGTCTCAGATTTGTCTTCCCAGCCTGGCTTCAAGCCATGATCCTCAGATCTTAGCTTGTGGAATAGCTAGGAGGACAGGCGTGAGCCACAGGTAAATAACACACAAGTATTTTTTATAAGAAGTTGGTCTCCATGAGCATTCCTGTTTGCTTTTCTGAGAGGCCCCAGGCCCTGTTTCCCAATGCCACACCAGAGTCCACAAAACCCCACTACTACCTTCACATTTCCATAACGCTGTGTCCCCATCAAGAAGTCTTTGTACAAACCAAGTGTTAGCAAAGGGAACCATCAATCCGTGGGAATTGGCCAGGAATGTGTTGCTTCAATCAGCTTGAACCTGTTCAGTGTTTAGAAATGCCTGTAGTTCAAGTTCCACCAATGAGAGGTCAGCAACCCCCACGTTGCCCAGAGTAGTCCACCCAAATCCTATGAAGCACATAGCGTCCCTAACCATGAATCCTCTTTCTGGGCCAGCTTACTCTTCTCCTCAGCTTATTGCCTTCCAGCCACACCTCTGGACTCTCCCACTGTCTCTCTGGGCTCAATTTTCTGCACCTAGCTTTTTAGAAGCCAGAATTATACCTATCACCTGAAAATACTTTCAAGCTATAAGAAAGTAAATGATTCTTTACAATGCAGAAGAGAAGATACAGGCCCAGGGGCAAGGCCTCCTGCCAGATTTGTAGGGCAGTATTGAGATTTAAATACAGGACTTTGCACTTGCTAGTCAAGCACTCTACCATTAAAGCCATACATCCTGCCCTATTTGCTTTAATTCAGTTTCACCTTGTGTGAATGTCACTTTCTTCCCTTTGCCATCTCTCCCACGGAGGCTGGCCTCTGACTCTAGCCCTTCTACCTATGTCCTACCAAGTAACTAGATGAGAAACATCACAGCTAGCGTATTGGTTGAAATGAAATGTCACTAACTTTTTGCCTGGACTAGCCTGGAGCAGTAGTCTTCCTGATCTCTGCCTCCAAAGTGCTTGTATTAAAGATGTAAGTCACTATATTCAGCTTGGAGAACCTTGTTTAAGAACAAAATGTAATAAATATAAAATTAGATTTATGTGCAAGCTTTAGCAGGGGCCACAAAAGTAAGTACAGATTCCATTTGATTCAGGGTAATCTGTCCCTATGCAGAAGGTGAGTGAGTTACCGAAGGTTACATAGGGACTGGCTTTCAGGGTCATCTCCTATATCTCCCATTCATTTTTTAAGTGGTTATGGGTATTTATATGTCGTGATTGTATTTGGCATGATGTGGGACCAAACAAAGGATTGCATGGAAACGTCTCCATTTTCCCACAGGATACAGTCCAGGGGGAAACTGAGATTAATGGGGCCCTGTGTGGCCACTTGTCAAAGTTTGCTCAGCATTCATAGATGGTGTTGGTCCCTGCCCTCACACTCTGGAAACCCTACATGTGCCTCCCTGGTGTCTCAAGTACACCTCCCCCATCTTCCTTGTCAGACAGGCTATGGTTTCCCCCAGATTTCTGCAGTGTTCCAGATTAAACCTGCAAGCAAAGGATATATTAAACACCTCCTGCTTCCTTATAAATTTTAGGCCAAAGCAGATCAGCCCTAGGGGCTTGGCTCAAGTGATTTGCCCTTAACTAAGAAAGTCCCAATGAAAAGGAAGTCTGGGCCCCACATTTGACTTGGCAGTTGTGTTGGGGGAGTCAGAACATGGAGAAAATAACCCTGTTTCCTGAGTGAAGTGGTCCCTGGGACCCAGGAAGCAGTGAAAGGGAAGAAAAAAGTCTATGGTCTCAGTCCCAGAAAGAGGGGCATGAATATTACAAGGCACACTGTGGCCCTGTATTGATTGAGTAAGGCAGACAAAGGTACTCACACATAATAGCCTGAGTTAGTCCTTTAAAAGCCTTGACCAGAGCTCCCTCCCTGCCCTGGAGACTTCACTTAGATTCCAAGAGGCTGGAAGGTTCCACTGCTGTTCTGTTTACTGTGAAAATTGGACACAGGTTGCATTGGACTGCCTCTAGCATTCCTGAAGACAACTTTGCACAGGAATGATAGAACCCCAGAATTATGCTAGTCTCCATCAGATTGCCATGTCACCAAGTGACTTACTTAGAAAAATTCTTCCTTTATCAGCCTTGTCACTGATAGTTATAGAAAACTAGGCTCCATCAAGTAGAATTAGACATGAAGAGCGTTATCTTTTAGATCCTGTTAACAGAGGGGCTCAGAGGTCCAGAGAGGCTAAGTGGCTATCCCATCCATAAGACACACAAGAAGTAAGGTACAAACTTAACTTTTGAATTACATTTTAAAAACATACTCTCTAATCAAAGATCAGGCAATAACGAATATATATATATACATATATATGTAAATATATATGCAATGTATATATGCAACATATGTATATGTATATATATGCAATGGAGCCCTTCATATCCAATACACACACACACACACACACACACACACACACGCACACACACATACACACACACACACACACACACACACACACATAAGCACTTTATAACCAGCTTTGGTATTCACTGAAGCTCTGACCAGAGAAAGCTTTGATCAGCCTGAGAGAGGATATTACAAAGAGATTGTTTTGCTTTTTAAGTCCATGAGGTAGAGAGAGGAGGTTCCAACAGAAAACTCCTGGGTTAGAGTGGCTTTAGGAGGTTAGTGACAGAGATCTCAGCAGAGAGCAGAGAAAGGAGGGGCCAGATGTGCAGGTGGCATTGCTTCCAGCCCCATTATTTGTGACTAGGCTAGGGACCAATGGCTACAGCCCCAGGGGGCAGTGGGAGGAGAAGAAGGCGGACCTGGGCAACCTCTGAAGGGTATATGGCCTACTTTAGACCAAGGCTCCAGCAAAATGTCAAGTGCTGCTAATAATAGAGTCTACAACCTCCTGTCAGTCTGGCAGTCACACAAAGGACTAGGCCACAAAGAGCATTGGCTGGCTACAGTACTGGTCATGCTGACCTAGGTGCCAGGCTCAGTCGCCAGGGTCTCATGCCAGCCTCACGTGTTCTTCAAATACTTCTCCATGTGCAAAACAGAGGTAGAGAGAATTAGAAAAAGATTTTGTCCCTGGAACACAGCTGAGAGCCAGGCCATTAAACCCTCTGAAGTCCCAGGGCTACATAGCATGCTCAGCTTCTTCTGCACAGGCTTGCTGGTCCACATGCTGGAACTTTCCAGCAAAATTCCCAGAGCCCAGGACAAAGAAATACTTGGAAGCTAAGAGTGTCTCAGAGCTTCAGGGGTCTTGTCTGCTTTAGAAGAAATACCGGTGGTGGATCACACTTCCTGGAGGTGATGGGTAAAATCATCCATTAGCCCAGCCAGTGGTGTGCCAGACCTTGATTGAGACACTTAACCTCCTGGCCTCCAGGAACCTGTAACACATTCTGCCCAGCACTAAGCTTTGTGCAGATTAACTGCCTGCTGATTATAGGGAGCTATATAAATGCTAAGTGAAGCTGGGTGGGGATTGCCTAGGGGGATGGGAGCCAGGAGCCCAAGCTGCCCAACTGTGTGGGGGAGAGAGAGCCCTCTAAGCTTGTTCACTCCTGTGGATTCTGGTTATCTGCCAAGGGAGAGTCTATGGACACAGTGACTTCGGGGTTAATGATTTCTACAATATTTCAGAGTTGTGATCTTAGGAATGAGAGAAAGCACCAAAAAGCAATGCTCAGTTTATCTGACCATGTAAGATGTTTTTATTTTCAAATTTTTCAGAATAGAAAATGCCTGCACACATGTGCATGCAGTAGAGCACACAAATGCTGTCATATGCACACAGCCCATATGTATCCCAGTGTTTGGCACAGAAACAGAAACACTCCTCAGTACATGCTATTATTATTTCACATAAATATAAACACAGGCAACACAAACAGAGTTTCACAAAGTATTCCCAGGTGTACACACATAAATTGAAATGCACAGTAACATTTGGGAATCTGGGTACTGATGGCTCATGTCCATGATTCAAGTTACTCAGGAGACTGAGAATTGAGAATCAAGATTTAAAGCCAGTCCAGGCAGAAAAGTCTATGAGACTTTTATCACCAATTAGTCAGCAAAAATGTGAGGTGGAGATGTGGCTTCAAGTGATAGAGCAGAATTTTGAGTGAAAAAGACAAGTGAAAATGAAAGATCCTAGTTCAAGTCCCAGTATTGGCACACAAAGAAAAATATTTAGCAGCTGAGTCTAGTGATAGGAACTACACTCTGTGTGTACAGTGGATCCTGAAGCTTCTGTGAACATTTGGCTAACTCCCCTCCAGTCATCACCTGCTTGCTACCTCTCTCTTGGATTCCAGCCAGACCAGTCCTCGGGGATGGAAGCTGGGCTCTTAGCCTGACATAGCCACTGAAGCTTCCTTCCAGGGGCCAATCTGGTTCCCAGCATTGACTCCAGAGGTCAGATGGTGCTCAGACTCAGTTGTAGGAACAGCCAGTCCTATCTATAGCCCTCCAGCCAGGAGCCATAATGGGGTCTTGGTCATTTCTGCATACTGGGGCCTTTGAAAAGGAAGAAATGAAGAGTGGGAAGAAGAGATGGGGAGGGAGGACTACAAGTGTTCTTGCTTTTTCTCTCACACAAGCAAGGGAGGTCTGCTGATTTTACTCACTTCTTTCTCCATTGGACCAGCCCCTGCCTCTCTGCATGAGACTGTGGCGATTCTCCAACCAGAACCCCAGAGGAGCTCTTTCAAAGTGCTCACCATCTCAAGAGAGTCAAATTCAGCATGTCTGGAGTGTGGCCTGGAATCTGACCTTCACTTTCATACTAAGGGGCTTTGCTTTACCGTGTGAGCCCAGATGCACTTATTACAAGAGGGAGTCTGTGAGATTGTAGATGGCACCCTGGAAGCTACTATAGAAAAACACCAACTGAGACTTCCTGGCCTGGCATATGTTGCCAAGAAATAGGTTAAGATTTTTAACCCCTTGAGTAAAGCCCAAAGAAGCCTGGACATAGATCCTACTCATGTTACTGCTTTGGACATCATGGCATATTCACATTGGAACTCCTTCTGCAATTCAAGGACTCGGGGAAATTTCTGGACTGAGGATCATACTATCTCCTTGAGAAATGTTCATGACCAGGCTACATCTCTACTTAGAGGCAAAGCCAGGCCCCTCCAAACCTTGTATCTGAGATCAGCTCAAAGAGCCCATTATCTTTGCCAGTACAACTTCACACCCACCAAGTCCCCTGAATGAATCTTTTCAACAACTTGCTAGTCCTCTTCCCCTCCTGGACAGAAAAATCTGTCCCAGTTCTAACCTCTTTCCCACAGAAGGGAAACTCTGATAAAAATAAGCAAATCACCAGAGAGAGATTAGAATTATGGGCCAGCCTCCTAAAGGGGCTCTGCTCACTAGCTTTGAGTGCTGAGAAGTAATACTGTATGAGACAGAATAGAGGTACCAGTATCCCTCCTTTCTCCTGACTTTCCATCCTCAGGACTTAGCCAGGCTGGGAGCAGCAGATGCTGAGGAGAGCCTGCCAGAGGGACATCCTGAGGGCATCAGTATGGCAAGAAGTGGCATCTCCAGGCAGTGAATGCCTTTTGAGTTCTGTCCAGGTTCCCAGGCTTATCCTTGGAACAAGGACAAGTCAAGTGGGAATCCCACTTCTTGCCCTCAGCTTCTGGTTGTCCTCTTCTCCCCCATCCCCAACCTCCTAACCACTCTAGCACATAGTCCCTTCATGTATATTCTTTGCAGTCACATCGAGTACCTGGTAGAGAATAAGCCCTCTCCAGGTCTGTGTGAAAGCCAGGACCTGAATGTTTCCTTGAAATGAGAAAAACACTTGTAAGTATGGGATAGGTAGGACCCAATGGCCAGCACTCTTTAAGTTGTTAGGAAGAAACACAATTCTTCATTCCTTTAAGTTTTATGGGAAGCAGGAAGGGAACAGCCTCTTGTGTGCAGGCTCTTGCAGAGACCCATGGGCAGTGAAAGCTGGTTCATTCTACTCACTAAACCAGCTACCACACAAGTGTGTGTTCACACAGGTACATTATGGAAGCCTAGCTCACACCTTACTTTGTCTTTCCATGCCCTTTCCTCCCCCTGCCCATCCATACATGTACATGTATGCATCCAAATATACATCGGTATGGCGGTACACACATACAGTCTTAGCCATTCCTTAGCCCTGTATGACCTGAGCTCCCCAGGCTGGGCACTTGGGTATCCTTAGACTTCTTCATGACCAACTTTCTCCTCTCCTCCTCTGTCCTGTCCTGGCTGCAGTATTCCTATGAAGGGATGGAGATTAATAACCTGCCAGTGGAACTGACAGTTGTATGGAATGGACACTTCAACATTGACAACCCCGCTCAGAATAAAGGTATGGAGGGACTCCATCTGGCAGGTGTCTGTCACAGGCCCTGACTTCTTCTTTGCATCCAGTTCAAACTTCCCTGTCACTTCTTGGCAGAGCAGTGATCCTAGGAGGGGAGGAAGTGAGTAAGGACTTGCTGCAAATAACAGTTGAGTCTGGGCTAGCATTGAACTGTGAGCCTCAAATCTCAGCCTCCTGAGTAGCTAGGATTATAGGCAGGAGCCACCAGTGTCTGGCTTGACGGCTGAGTCTGAGTGGAGACACACAGACTCCCCATTTTGTTTTCCTCCAGCCCAAAGTCCTTTCCAGTCTTCCCTGAGTCACAGTGGCAAAGGGAATCCAAGTTGCTCTTCAACGTTATCATCTCAGCAACCCAGGTTGGAACTCGTCTTAGTCACTGACTGCTCTCAGCACCTCCCATCCCAGCATTTCTTGCCCTTGTCTTCTTCAGTTTACCTCTACAAGTGTGGGGCGATGCGTGAGAGCTGTGGGCTGTGCCTCAAGGCTGACCCAGACTTTGAATGTGGCTGGTGCCAGAGCCCAGGACAATGCACCCTTCGTCAACACTGTCCTGCCCACGAGAGCCGGTGGTTAGAGCTGTCAGGTGCCAACAGCAAGTGCACAAATCCACGCATCACAGAGGTAAGCCTGAGCTGGCCTAGCCACGCACTCCAGGCTCTTGAGCCATGCCACATCTTGTCTGGGGCTGGGGCATCACCTGATATGTCAGCGCTGCAGCCTTCTTCAGCTTTGTAATTAGTGAGAACAAACTGGTACTCAGCTTGGTGCAGTGTACAGATCTATTCTCTGATGTCTAGCAGTGGTGGACACAATACATGTATCCATGGTATCTTCCTCAGCAGTCCTGTTCTATTAGGTTCCCAGGGCCACTAGGAATACAGTACCTCAAACCAGGTGATGTATACCTCAGATGCACATGCTCACAACTCCACAGTTCCTCCTGAGGAAAGAAATAGTGTGGCCTGGATCCCTGACCTGCAGATGGCTGTCTTCTCCCCTTGTGTCCTCTCATTGCCTTCCTTCTGTAAATGTCTCCAAGTGTTCCAATGGCCCATTTATTTTATTTTTATGAGAATACCACCATCATGTTGGATTAAAGGTCACCCTAATGACCTCATGAATTCATTATGGCCTCTATAAAGACCTATCTCCACACAAGGCCACATTCTGAGAGCCTAGGTTTCCTTGAAACTTCCACATATGAATCTGAGGAGGAACATAATTCAGCCCAGCATGCCTACCAAAGCAAACGTTATTATCGCCCTTTCCCAGTGTTCAGACTTAAGTATTTGCTCTACCCAGAGGGTAAAGAAGGGTGAGAGATGTTGCTTAATGATAGATTACCTCCTCTAGCATGAGGAAGGTCATGAGTTCAATCCTCAGGACTACCAAAACCAGATTGTAATGGAAACGATATTGACTCTCAGGTCTTCTGAGTCCTGGATTAAGAACCTTCACCATGGCTGAACACGGTGGCTCACGCCTGTAATACTAGCTACTCAGAAGGCTGAAATCTAAGGATCAAGGTTCAAAGCCAGTCTGGGCACAAAAGGACCTGAGACTCTTATCTCCAATTAACCTCTAGAAAACAGAAAATGGAGCTTGGATCAAGGGGATGGGCTGTAGCCTTGAGCTGAAGAGCTCAGGGACAGTGCCCAGGCCTAGTTCAAGCCCCATGTCCCACAAAAAAAAGAAAAAGAAAAAAAGAAACTTTATCATCCCACTTACAAAATGGGGACCATCAAAGGACAAGTTGCTCCACCTCAAGGTGGGCCTCAAAATATGTCTCACACCCAGGCCTCTTCACTGTCTACCTTTTTGGTTGTCTTGAAGTTTCTCCTGGCCCCTATTTCAGTTTCCTGCATGGAGAAAGTTCTATACAGAAATTTTTGACTGGGGGAATGTATTGGAAGATTTAATCTATAGACCTGGAATAAGAGGGCAGTTGGACAGTGCTCTAACCACTGCCCCTTGCTCTGTAACCAGGCCCTGACACAGGCCATTTGTACTTCTGTACTTTGTCTGTAGAATTTCTGTCCCCATGTCCTTCACGAGAAGCCATCCCTGGGATCACAGCACATGGCAGCTCATGGTGTGCTGGGCCCAGTTTGTTTTCTTTTTGGCTGAAGTCCAAGAAAACCACAGGGAGGAGGTATCAAATTGAACACATTTCCGTGTATGAAAGTCTATTTACTGCTCTCCATATTAGCATTAGCCCTCTGGAGTATCAAGACTGGGCCAGAGATAAAACTACTTTCATAAGATGACAAGCCAGAGCTGAAATCTCATGCTGGACTCACCTGCTGCCAGGTGCTAGGGGTACATTGGGACTGGCTGTCCATCTGGGCAGGTATTAGGGAAAATGGACCCTTCTCTCTGCTTTCTCCACATCTGCCCACTTGCCCCATTCAGAAGTGGGCCTATACCTTCAAGGCAGTAGTTTTTCCACTATTACAGGAACCCTTTCATCTCTCAAAATACTCATGCCCACAGACAGGATGTTCCAGAGGCAAGAGACAGCTAGACCGCTGCAGGTGAGCAGTTTCTCCCTGTAAAACTTCCCTAAGGAGAAGTCCAGCCTACTGCATTTTTGCTCCCTCAACTTCTACCTCAGGATGGAGATCAGTGACCCTTGCTGAGAAAGGCCAGAGGACACACTGGGAAAGGCTAGAGGCTCCTGCCTTTCTGATCCCCCATGGGCCATGATGCAAGTGCAAGGACATAGAGAACCAGGTGAAGAAGAGTCTTTCTTTGATGTGTAGAATGTGGGAAGTAGTCATTGGCTTGTGGGCACTGCCTGCAACTCCTAGCTCAACACAGGCCCTGGGTTACTAAGAACTAATGTTCTTTTCATAATTGTAAGGCCAGTGGTGACACTGTAAGAGGGAAGGAGAGGCATGCTGACCAGTGCATCAAGGTAGAGAATAAATTAAATGAAAACAAGCCAAGTAATGGGGGCAAAGGCCATGACAATACCTCTACAGCTCTAGAAAGATGCTTAAATAGATGTGATTTCCAACATAGTTACAGCTCATACTATAAATTTGGTGTTTCCCCTGACAAGGCCACAAGAACAGTGGCTCATGTCCCTGTACCTTAAAGGCTTAGGTGAAAAGAAGAGATGCCGTAGTGAAAATGATACGGAATCAGACAAGAATAAGTATTATTGGGGCAGGGAGTTTGGCTTAGTGGTAGAGTGCTTGCCTACATAGAAAAAAGCCAGAAGTGGTGCTGAGGCTCAAGTGGTAGAGCTCTAGCCTTGAGAAAGTTCAAGGAGAGTGCTCAGGCCCTGGGTTCAAGCCCAGGACTGGCCAAAAAAAAAAAAAAGGAATAAATATTATCATATAAGGAACAAAAGAAGGGATCTTGGAATTCCAGTTATAGCAAGTAACATTTGATAAGTCTCTCCAAAAAGGGGCAGGATAATCCTAGGAGAAGAGTGCTACAGGTTGAGGGAAGGTCTTATAGAGAGGGAAGCCAACACAAGAGATGGCTGGAGGCTTTCATCCCAACAGTTTATGGATCATCAGTCATCCTGCAGTCACCTTCTTCTTCTGTGAGATGGGATGATCCACGGGACCTGCGAACAGGGTTTCTAAGACCATCTATACAAACAGTTTAAAGTCTTGGCCGATTATTGGGAGCCCCAGACCTACTCAAGAATTGAACACCGACGGTGAAGAAAGCAGCGCTGTTGGTGCTTCTGTTGGCCTGTACAATCACTTCTCTTCCTCCTTGCAGATAATCCCAGTGACAGGCCCTCGGGAAGGGGGCACTAAGGTTACCATCCGAGGGGAGAACCTGGGCCTGGAATTCCGGGACATCGCCTCCCATGTCAAGGTGGCTGGTGTGGAATGCAGCCCGTTGGTAGATGGCTACATCCCTGCAGAACAGTAAGTGGAGGCCGCCTGGGCACAGTGAAGAGCAGGACGGAAGGCATGCTATAGCTCTACAGGCTGATTCTCCTTTATCTGGAATGTCTGGAACCAGAAGTGTTTCGAATTAGGGATTCCCACTCCCACCAGACTTTGGAATATATGTGCATATATAATCAGATAACTTGAGTCTGAAGTCTAAAGCAAGATTCATTTATATTCCTTATATACCTTTTACACATAGACTGGAGGTGATTTCATACAATACTTTTAATAATTCTGGGCAAGAACCTAAATTTCATGGCATATAATTTTCCATTTATGGTGTTATGTCCATATTTCAAAAGTTTCAGATTTGAAATTTGCTGATTAGGGATGGCTCAACCTGTATAAACAACTCCATGATCCTAATAGACAGTCTCAAAGCTGTGACAGGGAAAAGAGAATGTCCCTAGAATTTTTACAGTGTGCAAGTGGAACCCGCCTTATTCCCCACCCTCTGAAACCAATGACCAGTGTCCCATACTGGGGACATAGAGTGAGGAAAAGGGCATGGCCGAGAGTAAGGAGAAAAGTGATTGAAACTTCCTTGAGGCAAAGGAGTAGAGGTGAAGCAAAGCAAGGTCAAACAAGTGTGCACTCAGCTTTCTCAGTTGTCTCTAGCACCCTACAAGTACATACCCCATCCGAAGCTGATCACACCCTCTTCTGAATCCTTTGGGGACTTCAAGTTACTTTTATCTTTGCAAAGTCTACTGGTACACATAATCCAGGGGAAGGTCATTCAACAGGTGGCCTTGACCTCTAAACCCAGGCAGGTGATGAGATTCAGAAGTCATATACTGCCTTGTAAATAAGTAAGCACTATTTTCCAGCCCAACAAACACAACTAAGAAATGCTTGCCAGCACAGTGGACTCTTATTCCATACCATCTTACTGTTCCTCCAGGTATGCAACCTTGTTACCTCTCCTGTGTGCATAAGGCATGGGCTACTGGTAAGGCTCTCTTAAGTAGCAAGTGCCCTTGGCTTTTCCATTTGCTGAGTCTCCTTGGAATATAGTTAAGTCTGAAATATTGGAATTGTTGTCCTTGATTCTTCCTGGGTCTTTCCAAGGTACTCATAAGAGATGGGATGACTTAAGAAAAGCTCAAATCTTAGTAGGATGCTCACCTCATGGGTCCCTCAATCCCCCATTACAAAAGAAATCTCCATGGCTTCTACAACTTTCTCACACCTTCCTCAAAGAGTCAAACCAAAGAAGTAGACTGTTGCGCTATGACTTGGAAAGTTTAAGACACATCTACTCTAGACCTATGTGAACCATCATCAAAAGTGTTGTATAAAGCCACATAATTAAAATATTAAGTCTGTAGAATGATAGAAGAATCAGGAAAAGAATCTTAGTATGCAATGAAGGTAACATGCAAATCAACAAGGAAAGGCAAGATTGTCCAATAAATGGTGTTAGTTAACTCCGGGGAAAAGGAGATTATCAAATTTATATTTCAGATTATACACCCAAAATAAATCCCAGATGGATTAAAAAAGCAAGTATAAAATACAAAACTGTGAAAAGAGGAGAAAATGTATTTGGTTTCAGGAAGGTGAATGTATTCCAAGTATAATTGCAAAAGAAAACAATATAAAGGAAAAGATTAGGGTCTTGGGGTAAAAATCATTGTAAGCAAAGTAAAAATATGAATGATAAGTTTAGAATACTTATGCCTTATCACAGTTAATAGATGATACTTTTTTCTAAACAGATACAGAAGCTTTAAAAATAAATGGCAGATGTCACAAAACAAGCAAAGAACACAAATGTAAAATTCATGTTCGAAGAACTGAAAGTCATGTGAAATATAAATTAAAAGAATAGCGAGGGCTAGGAGTTTGGCCTAGTGGTAGAGTACTTGCCTAGCATGCATGAATACCCGGGTTCGATTCCTCAGTACCACACGCATAGAATAAAGCTGGAAGTGGTTCTGTGGCTCAAGTGGTAGAGTACTAGCCTTGAGGAAAACCCAAGGACAGTGCTTAGCCCCTGAGTTCCATCACCATGACTGGCAAAAAAAAAAAAAAAGAATGGAGAGTAGTTAAGGCGGTAGACTAGAAATCCTTTTGGGGTTTCATCATGCAGGTTCAAATCCTACAGATATTCTGATTTATAGCTGGGTGTGATGGCTTATGCCTCTAATCCTAGCTACTCAGGAAGCTGAGATCTGAGGAGAAAGATTAAAAGCCAGCCTGGGCACAAAAGGACCTGAGTCTCTTATCTCCAATTAACCTCTAGAAAGTGGGAAGTGGGGCTGTGGCTCAGGGTATGGGCTGTAGCCTTGAGCTGAAGAGCTCAGGCCCAGGGGTAGGTAGTACCTTTAGCTGAAGAGCTCAAGGACAGCACCCAGAACAAGTTCAATACCCACAACCCACAAAAAAACAAAAACAAAAACAAAAACAAGCAAGCAAGCAAGCAAGAAATGGAGAATGCTTTTTAAATGTCCTTTTCCAGGGAGGCAGAATGGGAAGGCACGCAGACATGAGAAGTAACTTCGATCTCAGTACGAGGCAGGCAGAGGCATGAGGATCTTGAATTAAAGACCAGCCTGGGCTATAGAGTAAGGTCTTATCCCATAAAAATTAAACAAACTAAAAATTTCTATAGTTTAGCTACCACCATACTTCTATACCATTCCCTAACTAACTAGACGGCTCAACTGTTTATAAGCAATAATGCTTATTTCAGCTTTATTCATAGTAGCAAAAATCCAGAAGCAAATTGTATGTCTAAAAATAGAGAACTCATCAACTCAATGAATTACTCCACAGATGTTCCTCAATTTATGATGGGGTTGCATTTGGGGGTAGCGACCACATATGCTGGCCAGCCATTGAGTGACATTTTCCACTGAGATACATGTCCGAGTCTATATATATATATATATATATATATATATATATATATTTATATATTTATATATATATTTATATATATATATTTATATATATATACACTCTCTATATATATAGTATATATCATATATATAGTATATATGTCACAAATATAGTATATATAACATATATAGTATATATACATATATAGTATATATAGCATATACAGTATA
Source organism: Megascapheus bottae (assembly GCF_031878675.1). NCBI lineage: Eukaryota > Metazoa > Chordata > Mammalia > Rodentia > Geomyidae > Megascapheus > Megascapheus bottae. The sequence goes on along the minus strand of NC_143513.1, from coordinate 70,100,906 downwards.
TATATACTGTATATATATATATGCTTCAGAAATATGTATGTGATTTGGTTCATTTGTCTGTGTTACTTGAAGTGGAAGGAAAGTCAGGATAAACAAATACCCATCAATAGGAAGATGATGGTTTAGTCATAGTGCAAAATATTGCCAAGCTATTAGAAAGAATTAAGTAGAGCAATGTAGAATAATAGAAAGGAAAGTCTATGCTGTATTGTGGGGTAAAAGCAAGTATTTAGAACAGTGAATATGTTGTGTTTTACTTTTATCTTAAAAAGTATGTTTTTTCTGTGTGTGTATTGCTTATGTACACACACATGGATGTATACGTACACAGTTTATACATAATTTCACACATGAATACATATGATGACATTTGTATTTGCATAGATACATATAAAATATACTGATACTCTAGGAATTCACGCACAGTATGATCAAAAGAGGATACTCTTACAAGAGGAGCACAAGGCACAGTGCCTGTGTGTATCTGATCCTATAAAATAATATTATCAAAATGAACTCCAAAAAGTAAATAAATAAATTAAATAAACAGGTATGGAAATGCAAAGGTATCTCATTTTCCTCAGGGAATTGGTTTCACGAACTCTCAGATACTAAAATCGATTGATATTCATGTCCCTTCTATAAAATGACAAGCATTTACATAAAACTTGTGCCTTCAATCCTCTCTATTTGACTTACAATGCTTACATCAATGGAAATACTAGTAGTAGTTTTTATGCTATATTGTTTGAATAATGACAAGGAAAATGTCCACATACATTCTACACAGATACCATTTGTGGGGGGATAATTTTGCTCCCTGGTTGGTGGGATCCACAAACACTGACCTTATGCATGTGGATGAAGAAGACTACCTTCTCCATACCTCAGATAATTCACATGTGAAATGGGGTATTTGTATCACACCTTTCCTTACAAATACACACAGCATCTTCCTGCCCAGACTGAAGTCAGGCTGCCTAAGAGAGCAAGCTGTTCTCAAGTGAGGAGCTGAGAACTTGAGGTCAGCTCCAAATTCTAGGGTTGGCTTGCTAAGAGCTGTGGGTGGCTCATCTCCTCACTCTGCACCTAAACATTTTTCCCTCTTCTTGGTAATCACTGAGTTGTGAGCTGAGTCAGAACACTGCGGCCCTTTCCCAAGACTCCCTTGAGTTCCCTCATTTTCTTTTTTCTTTCTTTTCTTTTATTTATTTCAGTCATAGGGCTTGAATTCTAGGCCTAGTACTGTCCCTGAGCTCAGCTCTTCAGCTCAAGTCTAGCCCTTTACCACTTTGAGCCACAGTGCCACTCTTCTGGTGATTAACTGGAGATGAATCTCACAGACTTTCCCGCCTGGTCTGGCTTTATAACTCAGTCCTCAGATCTCAGCCTACTGAGTAGCTGAGATTACAGACTGAGAGCCATCAGAGCCTGGCAGATTTCCTCATGTTCTGAAAAGCCAAGCAGGAGCCCTGGCAGGGACGAGTATGTGCCTTCAGTCTCTCCTTCTGGCCAAGCCTGAGATCTCCTGCATGACAAAGGAGCTAGGCAGGTCATAGCTGGATCCTGTGGCTCATGGGATGTCTTTTCTCCTCTTGCAGGATCGTGTGTGAGATGGGGGAAGCCAAACCCAGCCAGCACGCTGGCTTTGTGGAGATCTGTGTGGCTGTGTGTAGGCCAGAGTTCATGGCCCGCTCCTCACAGCTCTATTACTTCATGGTAAGTCCTGGCCACCACAAACTTCAACAGCATTGCTAGGTCCCACTAGACCCCTGGGGAAATGCATGGCAGGACTCCCTGGGGGAGTCCTGTCTTAGGGAGTGAACACACAGCCTTGGAAGTCTGAGATACCAGGTCTCAGATCCAGACTCAGCTGTGCCTGGCTGTGGGGCTCCAGGTAATTTGTGTTAGCCCTTAAACTGACATGTCTCCATGTGGCTGAGAGTTGTGGTAAGGAGATAAGAATGTGGGCATCCCACCGAGACTCCTGGGATTTGCGCCTGGGGTCTGCCATGTATTAATTGGGAGAACTTAGACACATTGTTTAACTTTGGGGGGCTCAGTTTCTTCCTTTGTAAAGTAACAGCTACTGCATGGGATGGTGAAAGTTACATCATATTTTTTTCTTTTTAGTATCATTTCTTTATTGTCCATAATTGTTCATCTCACTGCTATGCCCTGAGTTTTCCCTGTATACTCAGCCAGCCCAGCCCCCTCCCTCTTCCCACCATAGACCCTCACTCTTCAACCTCTCCTTTCTCCACACAGTTTCACATTCTGCCTGACATTCCCACCGTCTCCTCCTCCCTGTACCCTCAATTCTACCTCCCAGCCCTTCTATCCCATTCTTCCCACCTTGGCCTCTCTGAGGGTCTCACTCCAGTCCCCAAGTGCTCCAGCCTGGCCATTCCATCTCTGAAGGGATGCCAGGCTTCAGGAAGTTCCTCGCTTTTATGATTACAGGGGACGTGGGGACATTAACAAGTTCCAGGCCATACTTCCCACCACTAACCTTCTCAGACTCATGACAGCAGGGTGCTGGCTGCTTTTGGAAGCCAGAAGCCCAGAGGGGTGGATTCTTCCTAGACAGCTAATGGCCTAGAATATTCTGATGAGAATCTACTCCCCTACCTTTCTCCCTCTTCCAGTTCTCCCTCTCTCCCTCCAGCCTTCTGGTCCTCCCTCCTTCCTTCCCTATTTCCTTCCTTTCAGTTCTTCCTTCCTTCCTTTGACTAACAGTCATTTATCACCTCAAAAAATGCCTCTCATATTTTTGATAAATACGTGGTTAATTAAACTGAGTGTTTTAATATCATTTATCCCCACCGTGGGATTACAGTTTTGTTCTCTCAGAAGACCCATGGTCTTGGGAGATAAAAATCAACCGCAGCCAATGATATAGAAATGTTTGAGTGAGCCTCAGAAAGCCTGCAAGTTAGACATTTCTCCCACCTGGCACAGAGGTCCTCCCTATCTCTGCTGTTGAGTGACTGTCTGCCTCTAGATGCCACTGGCTGTCACTAGACACACAGATGGCACCAGCGAGGTATCAGGCATAACATCTGACTCTGAAATTGCCTGCGGCAGAGGTGAAAAGGGAGGAAATCACAGCATGACCTAAGGAAGCCCTGTCCTTCCGCTGCCAGTCAACTGGCCAGATCCTTCTGGATGGCAGCATGGACAATACCAGGGCAGTTGCGACTTCAATAAGTCCACTTTTCCTTGACTCTTCAACCACTGTGACTCCCCTGAGGACCTCTCACCTCTGTGACCAACTCCAGGGCCACAGCCACCTGTATGTCCATGTGACGCTCCATGTGTGTCCTATGTGTTTTGTCTGTCCATCTCCATGTGATTCATCCAAGCTCTCCATCCCCAATTATGCACCTCCCGTTCCTACCTATTCCTGCCAATGGCCTGAACCCCAGGCACACAGGCTTGGCAAACAGTGGCTCTGTTTCCCTTGATTCTGATATCACCCACCAGTATATTCTCAGCATCTCTTTCCCATTCTATATGTCCTGGCTGTGACCTGTAGTCTTTCTCCTGCCTTTCCTCTGAGATCACTCTAATCAAAGCACCTCTCTGAAGAAAAATTCAAAAACAAAAACAAAAAAAGCACCTATGAGCCCATCCCAGTCTCCCTCTCCCTGTGAGATGCTGCCAAGCCTCATTGAGGCCACCCCCTACTCAGTCTCTCTCCAGTCATGGCCTTCTTTGATGGAGACATCTCCTTCCATTGCCTTCTCCTGACTGTACCAAGCCACCTCCTTTCTCAGAATCAGAGCCCTGCCCACACTTTGCAATTCTCCAAACACACAGACAAATTCTTAAGGGACCCACAGCCCCTGTGTGTCCCTGACCTATTGCTTCTGTGGCTTCCCCTGGCACTATGCTCAGTGGTCGCCTTGGGCTCTGCTCCTCTTTGCAGCCCAGTAAGCTTTTGGAAATAAAGCCAATGCCTTCATTTCTGTGCTGGCCCTCATGGTACACGGGAACTTCCAACCTGATGAGGCCAGGATCTCTTGGAAGTCTGACCAAAACCCCTGGAGCCTTATCCCTACTATCTCAACCACACTTAGCAGGTGGGGTATTATTAACTTGGTCAAAGCTTCCCAGGGGCTGCAGTGGGCACTCTGAGCTGATGGTCACAGGCCAAGGAGTACAGTGGTGGTGGAGATGCCACTATATCCCCCATAGTCTTGCTCTAATTCCCTTTTCCCTCCCTTCTTTCCTTCTTGCTTTTTTTTTCAGTATATGTGTTTTCATTATCTTTTTTTTTTCATATATTTTTTGCTTTTTTTTTTTTTGGCCTGTCCTGAGCCTTGAACTCAGGGCCTGAGCACTGTCCTTGGGCTTTTTCAAGGCTAGAGCTCTACCACTTAAGCTACAGCACCACTTCTGGCTTTTTCTATGTACTTGGTATTGAGGAATCGAACCCAGGGCTTTGTGCATGCTAGGCAAGCCACTAGGCCAAACTCCCCACCCTTTCTTACTTTTTTGTACCAGTACTGGGTCTGAAACTCAGGGTTTTGCATTTCCACTTAGCTTTTTCTCTTTATGACTGGTGCTTTAACATTCCAGCCACACTTCCATTTCCAGCATTTTGCTGGTTCATAGGAGATAAGAATGTCACTGATTTTAGTGCTGGGGCTGGCTTTTGAACCTCAGCTCAGAGGTCTCATTCTCCTGCATAGTTAAGATGGCAGATATAAGTAGCCAGGTCCTGACTTCTTATGAGAATCCACCTACAGGGTAGTTTTCACCCTGAAGCAGGATGTGTGGGAATCTGAGGTATTTGTCATTGAGGGAAGAAGAGATGGAGAAGTGGATTTGTTCAGGCCTGACTTATTTGCATGTAAACCCTGAGTGGCAGGCACTATACTGGAATAAGGCTAATGGGGTTAGATATGCCCTGGAAGATGAGAGGGAAGGGCAGAAAGAGAAGGGACCATGAGATGAGGAAAGTCAGATTCAAGTTGCCATGAGGAGCAATGATGGTAGATGACACCATCAGTGGAATTGCTCCAATGCAGCTGAGACTCAAAGACCTGTGTCACTTCTATTTGAGGGACACCTCTGAGGCATTACCCTAGTTCTACAGGTCCTCTGGGGAAGACTTTCAGGCAGAGAGAATGGTGTGAGAACCACAGCCTCCCTACCTCAATTTACATGTTGGGGTCATGAAGATGCCCCTCATAGAGCTGTGAGGTGTTCCAGGTAGGAATCAGAGACAGAAAATCCCATGAGTGTCAGCAGGGATTCAGGGAGGGACAGATTCCTCCCCGCCTCCATGATGCTTCTCAATGGCCCAGTGTCTGTCTTCTCAGATGGGTGGCCAGCTAATTGGTAACACGCCTTGCAAGCTCACACAGAAGCCTTCTTTCTCTGGAGTCCTGGGACAGCCAGGCTGTCTGGAGACAGGACATATGGGAGAGTCCTTTGTAGAGGTGCTTCTCAGAATCTGAGGCATGCTGGGAGTTTCTTTCTATTGCCAATTCTAAGTCTTCCTCAGTTTCCCTTTAAAATCAGGCCCTCTCTGCTGAGTGGTTTGTTCTTCCCAAACCCACGGGCCAAGTCCAAATTAACACTCCTGGTCTTGTTACCAGCTCTGCCCCACCTGGCACTACTGCAATACTGGACTTTGAACTGAGGGCCTCAAGAGCCACCCTAGTAACCACCCCCCCCTTTATTTATTTATTTATTTTTTGCTTTACTTACTTTTTAGATAGGATCTTATGCTTTGGGCTTAGGGCCAAACTCCAACCTATGCCTCTCCGATAGCTGGTATTCCAGGCATGCACCATGAGGCCCCAGGGATGTTTCTCTTTCCATCTCCATTTGTGGAGCCAAGTGAGGAGCTGGCATATAATGCAGAATTTGAATTTCCATGCAAACCCACGATGAAATATTAATGATGCATGACTTGAATAATTAAACAGTTTCTCACAAGTCTAAAACTGTGTCTGTAGCACCCTCTCCCCACCCCCCAGAACAGTGCCCCTGCAGTCTACCCACTTAGCACCATAGGCAAAGCCCACAGGGATTACTTCTCTACCCAGCTAGGAACCTCACCCACGGCTGTCAAAGCGTGGTTGCTCTCAGTCTCTCCAGTTTTCCTGGACTTGATCTAAAGCCTGTGCACAGATAGAACAAGGGGCAGGCTCTCTGTTCTCTTTCCCTCTCTGGGGAGTTCATTTGGCCAAGGGAATATTTGGAAAGATATAGCCTACCTATAAGTTACATGACATAGTTGTCCTGAAGCATGGAGGAACTCATTTGGGAGTCCAGCCTTCTGATTACATGACCAGAGAGGTTTATCAATATCTTGTCATAGTCACACAGCATGATTCAGACAGAGCTGAGAAAGGGGCTCTTTACATTCTTTCACCCCACCCTTGTCCCAAGCAAGGATTTCAAAGTAGAACAGGCCAGGCCCAATAGGTTAGACCAGGCCTGGGCCTGCAGGTGTCTCCAGGTGTGTACTTGTAGGAATGCCCTGAAGGAGACCAGCTTGAGGCCAGGCTCTGGACCTGCAGGCTCCCAAGGGAGATGGTCAGAAGCACTGGGGAGCCAAGTGGGTTGAACTTCATTGGCAGTTCTTTCAGGGCAAGGTGGCTGGGGAAGGGAAAGAGAAATCTTCATTTAAATGCAGATACAGGCTTCTCACTTGGGACTCAGGAAAGTTTTTCCATTAAAATGCTAATGAAAGAATAAACTGCAACTCCAAATCCCTGGCTGTCAAGAGCTTTCTCTCAGCCCCTAGCCCCAGCCTGGCCACTCCTCACACCTCATCCTAGCCAAAGGCTGCTGGGAGGATGCAGGTCCTCCTACAGGGTGGCTGTTGCTCTGGTCACCAGTGCTGTGGGAAGCTCTCTAGAGAAGCATGAGGAAGATGGGAAAGGGACATCCCACATTGCCCAAAGGAAGTGGAATCAGCTTCAGGGTCAGATGCTGCTTCTTAGCAGGATGACCCTGGGAAAGTTACTTAACATCTCTGAACCTCATCTGGGACAACTATACACATGCGTGCATGCACCTACACATATACATTTTTGTAGATGAAGACAAACTTAAGTCTGGCACTTAAAAAATCACTACCTAGTAGCAGACACTATCATTGTTGTTAATATGAAGATAGAGACTCGCAGGGTCTTGGTCCTTGCCTATCTTCACAAGATGAAGACGTGGCTCTCTGGGGGATCTCATAAGGCAGCTCTGGGCCTGGCCTCACCCATGTGTCCAGTGCAATGTGACTTCACCCTCACTCTTCCCTCTGCAGACACTGACCCTCTCAGACCTGAAGCCCAGCAAGGGGCCCATGTCTGGGGGCACCCAAGTGACCATCACCGGCACCAACCTAAATGCGGGCAGTAACGTGGTGGTGATGTTCGGAAAGCAGCCCTGCCTTTTCCACAGGTAACCCCAGCTCCAACAGGTAGACCCCCACAGAGATCTTGGGGGTTCCATATTGATGAGAGGATTGCTACCTCCCAGGCCACCCTTGGATGTCCTTGCTCCTCCCTCTGAACCTGGGTGCTGGGCTGTCCTTGAGAGAGGTCAGAAGCTAGGCTAGATGCCTGTTGGGCACACCTTTCCCAAGAAGGCATCCAGGCTGCTGACCATCATTCGGCCTAGTACCCTGGTACAGCCTCCCTACAGAGGAAAACAGAGCAAGCTCAGGGTCTATGGCTGTCAGTCTCCCTCCAGCTGTGGTCCAGCAGCCAGGAATTACAGCCCACAAATAACTGGAATAGCTCTGAGGCTGAGGTGGAGCTTCCAAGGTCAGATTTTCTAGCCTAGAACACTGTTTCACTGATCTAACCCAGAAAGAGCCTAAGGGAGGAGCAGCAGATGGCACCTCTGGGAGGGGCCCAGGAGATGTGGCATGCCTGAGGGTCTCTAGAGAGAGGTTTCCCTGGAGGTCCTATGCCCAGTGCTCTGACAGATCTGAAGTCAGACCAGGCCAGGCCTTGCATGAGTAATGCTAAAGACACTCAGTAAAATGATAGGGATAAATTCTTTCAGAATCTTGTAGTAGTCTGGAGACAGTCACAACAGGAGATAAGCAGAGCTCAACTGCAAATGCAGAGAAGACAGCTGGGGGTCGACCAGCAGACTAAAGGGAAAATGAAAACTACGAAGAGAATGGTAGTTTGGGAGTTCTTACTTGACTGATTTAAAGGAATTGTTGCTGAGGGCAAGACATGGGAAGCAGATTTGTGTGTGTGTTGGGGGGGGTGTATGTGAGTGTGTTCGTGCGCATGTGTGTGTGTGTGTGTGTGTGTGTGTGTGCGTGTGTGTGTGTGTGTGTGTGTGTGCGTGTGTGTGTGTGTGTGTGTGTGTGTGTGTAATTGTTACCAGAATAATTTATCAGGATATCTTGGCCAAAAATAAGGCCAGGTAAACCAAACAGGCTCTCCTCCCCGACTCCCCAAGACTAGGCCTAGTTGAAAATCTTGGTCAAAGAGCCTCTGAACCCAGTCCTTGAGCTTTATGTCTGGCCAAAGCTTGTTCTCTGCTCCTGAGGAGCCTGACAGAGTGGGGAGGAAGAGGTTGAACCAGGACCATTGTCCCCGGTCTCCTCAATACCCAGGAGGCTCAGTGTGCTGCCTTCCCTCTCCAGGCGGTCTTCATCCTTCATCGTCTGCAACACCACATCTTCAGATGAAGTGCTGGAGATGAAGGTGACAGTGCAGGTGGACAGGGCGAAAATCCACCAGGACCTGGCCTTCCAGTACGTGGAGGACCCCACCATCGTGCGCATTGAGCCTGAGTGGAGCATTGTCAGGTAAGAACAACCCCAACTCTCCTCCCTGCCTCACACCTCAGTTTCCTTCCTCGGTGCTAAAACTTCAAAGAAAGTTCTAGGGACCCAATCCTGTTTAGAAGTTTGGTAGGGGTGAAATTCGTTCCCAACAGTACTACTTCCCCCAGAGACAGCCATTGTGTGCAAGCCCCGGCACGGAGGCAGAACTCTAACCAGCCAGCCTGTCCCCAGCATCAGAACTGGTGGGGCTCTTGGTAGTTAGGCACACAACCACAAGGTGCCAGTTTGATTCCCCTATATCCTGCCTCTGGTAAAAATCAGCAGTAGTTCTGGTCTTCCCTCAGGCTGAGGTATAGGGGAGAAGGAAGAAGCTTAAGGTCAACTTCTTTCCCCTTCTCTAGGCCTTGCTGCATCCAGTCTGTCCCCATCCTCTGAGCTCCTAGGCCTCCTGACAGCTCATCCTTATAGCCTGTGCCCTGGTGGCCTGTTTAGCTTTGTCTCTTCCTCTACTGCAAACTTCTCAAGGGCACTGTTTGGGCTTTGTTCCTTGCACTTTCCTCAGTGTTCAATATGAATATACTAAATGCATGATCCAGAAGATGAAACTAGGTGTTTAATGCTGCTTTAGGAAGATCCTGGGGCAGGAGTCCAGCTTTTCAGCCATTTGCCTGGGGCAAGTCACAGTATCTTTCTGGGCCTCCATCTCCTAGAGATTTGGAAACCTCCGGATCTCTTGCAGAGATGAAGAAGCTGTGTGGTGGGCATCTTTACTGCAGGGCCCATTCAGATGTCTGGGAACCTGCTCCATGAGACAGCATAGGGAGAAGACTGGCTAGAAAGGAAAGGACTCATCTCAGGCTACTGCTTATCAGACAAGTGGCCTTCACAGCTTTCTGAGTGGGGTCCATCACCTGTGAATCCCCACACTGGGCAACCAGGAAATGAATTGAGAGGCAGAGCCAGAGGGGAGTACAATGCTTGAATCAGCTTCCTCTTTGTCTTACTGTCTGCTCTGGGGCTAAAGGAGCCATTTCTTATGAAGAAATGCAGGGCAAGTGGAAGTATTGTTCAAGTGGTGGAGTGCAAACTTGGAGTAGAAAAGCTAGGCAAGAGCACAAGGCCTTGAGTTCAAGCCCCAATACTGGCATATATAGGCCAAAACAAAATAAAACAAGTTCTGTAGGAGGCAGTTAGGTACATTGACAGTCCATGTATAGGCCAAAGAGCCATCTTTAAACCCAAGGATGTATATTCCAAGGAGCTATGTTTAAACCCAATATATGCCAGTCACCTGCTTTTGCAAATAAAGTTTTATTGGAACACAGCTATACTTATTTGTATTGTCTATAGCTGGTTTCTCATTACAACACAGAGTTGAGTAGTTATGACAGGGACCATATGGCCTGCAGAGCCTAAAATATTTACTGTCTGGTCCTTTACAGAAACTTTGCCAGTCTCTGCCTTTGCCACCAGAGGGAAGGCTGAGGGGATGGAGTATGTACTGCCCAACCCAGAAGTGTTAGTCACTCTGTAAGGTCTAACCTGGAAATGTTAGCTATGGCCTTAATTCGATGAAGACCAAGAGGGACAGAGGAGGATACAGACAGTCAAAGGCCACTCCATATTTGGCCCTAGAACCTGAAGAATGAAAGAAGTTGATGGTTTCTTTGTGTGTGCCTCATTCTAGAAACTCCATGACTCTGAGGCATACAGCCTAGCTGAATTCAGTCTTTCTATGTAGCATCATCACAGAAATAGAAGTGTCATCCTTCCTGGCACTTGGCAGTGTCCCTGAGTCACGCTCACAGCTAGGAGGTTGGAGACACATTCCAGGACTGCCAGCCAGCTCTAGTATGTTTTGTTTTGTTGGAAGTCTAAGGCTGAGGTATGTTTGCACAAGGTGTGGCTTGGACTTGGCACAACCTGCCTGGGTGGCTCAGTGACAGTGGTGCAGAGACTCTGCAACTGTACACGGAATTGACAACTGAAGGCAGGGGATAACTGGAGGCCAGAAGCCCTTCTAGACTTCACTGCGGGTAGTAAGAGTTTCCCCAAGTGTCACAGGAATCATCTTGTCACACACAGGCACACACACGCACACTCAAGGAGGAAAGGAAGTAAAAAGACATCTAAGGTGGGACCAGATGTAGCAAATGTGTGCCTGTGATCGTACTCAGAAGGTGGAGGTAGGAGCATCATGGCCCAAAATGGCCCAGGGAACAATACAAGACTTTTCACTGAAACAAATTAAAAGCAAAAGAATTGGAAGTGTAGAAGTGTGGAGTGCCTACCTAGAAGTATGAGCTCAGAGTTCAATCTGGAGTTTGGGGAATAAAAATAAATTAGGCGAATTGATAGATGGTTAGATGGACAGACAAGCAGGCAGATAGGCAAGCAGGCAGACAGACAGACAGATATTCATGTAGATGAAGTAGTTTAATGATTCTCACCCACTTGTAATTCTTCATCAGCCTATAGCTGGTGAATTTGCTAAAGACTGCTTTTAGATAGCAAATTTCTCTTGAATTCTGGGAACCAGGGCCTCTGTTGGGACAGGAAAGTGGCATCTTTTTAAAGGTGATATGGATATGACTCACCTGAGTTCTCCTCATCAGTGTACTGCCCTGTCTCTGGGTACCGGAGACCCAAGTTCTGCATCATGTCACACGTGTGCTCCTGGAAGAGGTGTCTGGGTGCCAGGGCTTGTTTTCTTCCCAGTCTCAGTTTATGTGTGGCACAATTGCCCAGTTTTGGAAGGCAGACAGTTTCAGCTTTAGAGAGTGTATAGGGGACCATCTGGGGTTAAGCTTCTAGTAGATGAGGGCCTGGTGTGTGAAAGTCCCAACACCCATGAGCACTGAAGGAAGAGACCCTGGGGCCAAGGTCAGATCTCAGATACCAAGGGTCTGGGCTGTCATCTAAGCTTTGATAAACTATTGTTGTTCCAAATAAGCCCTAGGAGGGATGACACATCTCTGTCACTTTCTTCCCCTTGGCTGCTGGGATATTTATCCTTATTAGCACATAGCTTATCCACTTTGTCCCCAAGTACACTGTTGTGCCACCTACTTTTCACTATTAGTGTCACAGTATCTTCATCATCATTATCACCACCACCAACATCATCATCATCATCATCATCATCATCATCTCCATCTCCATCATGGACAAGTGTCTTCCCTTCCTTGATTTTCATGCCTCTGTCTTTCTTCCTGGGCAGTGGAAACACACCCATCGCTGTCTGGGGGACTCACTTGGATCTTATACAGAACCCCCAGATCCGAGCCAAGCACGGAGGGAAGGAGCACATTAATGTGAGTGTGGTATGAGTAGAGCCTAGGGTGGGGGGAGTCCCCATTTAACATGTCACCTTCCCAAAGGGTGGGGCTCCCCAACGACCTAGGCTTGCCCTGGCTCATAGACTAGTCACCAAGCATGCAACCCCCCTATCCTAGGAAAGTGGGATAGAGGGGTATTTTCAAGCCTTTAGTGTACAGGTCCAGAGGATTGATTACTTCTTGAGCTTCTGGGGTTTCATATACAACCAACTGCTCCTTCCTAACATACAAATACCTAGCCACTGCCACACCCATTTGGTAAAGCCACACTGCTCTATGTTTGGCACCCCAGGGGACCCATCATGTGTGTGGGGGGGGGGCTGCAGACACGCTGTGTCATCACCTTCTTGGGCTCCTCCCACAGATCTGTGAGGTACTGAATGCTACGGAGATGACTTGCCAGGCTCCAGCCCTAGCCTTGAATCCTGACCATCAGTCAGATTTCACTGAGAGGCCTGAGGAGTTCGGCTTCATCCTGGACAATGTCCAGTCTCTGCTAATCCTCAACAAGACCAACTTCACCTACTACCCCAATCCTGTGTTTGAAGCCTTTGGTCCCTCAGGAATCTTGGAGCTCAAGCCTGGCACTCCCATCATCCTTAAGGTAGCACAGGGTGGGGTGAAAGGAAGCCACTATGTTGGTTGGTGGAGGTGTTCTGGACACAGGAAGAGTCTGGAAGTCACAGGCGCCTGCAGATTTCACAGCTCTTATGTACCAGAACCTTCTTCATAGACTCAATATATCCAGGGCAGGCAGATTCATCTAGAGCACTGTTGACCCAAGCTTTTGTTCTCAGCATCCAGGAATCTGGCAGTTAGAGGATCATAAGTTTCTCCTATTCAGCCCTTTGCTAACTGCAGCTTGAGTTTTCTTTGGACCATAAATTGCAAGTTAATTTTAAACTCCTATGACAGTTCGAACCAACTGGTAGAGACTGATTATACCTCTTTGTTGAGAAGGCTACCAAATAGCTTGATTATTGACTTGCCACCAGGAGACAAATGGTGATATATATTCTGCTTTAGTTTGTTTCCAATTACTATCACAAAATACTTGAGGCTGAGCACTTACAAAGAAAAGACGTTTAATGAGCTCACAGTTTTGAAGGCAGAAAGTCTAAATAACATAGCACTGGCTCTTATAAAAGCATCATAGTGGGAACACAGAGTGAGGAGATATCACATAGTGACATAGGAAGCTAAAGGACAGAGAGGAGGACAGTAATGACCTCTTACTAGACCCCATCTCTTAAAGGTCCCACAGCCTCTTAATCATACTGCATCAGGTACTTAAGCTTAGTGGGAAAAACCTCGTCCAAGACATGGCATGAACCAGAGGTGCTCTGGATTTAGACAGACAGTAGCCTCTCCTGCAGCATGGGATGGCCAGGAGGGAAGCCCTGGCAGGAGCCAGCAGATATAGTCTTGATTCAAGGATTGGAGTGAGGGCTTTTCTGTCTGTCCAGGGTAAGAACCTGATCCCACCAGTGGCTGGGGGCAACGTGAAGTTGAACTACACCGTGCTGGTCGGGGAAAAGCCATGCACCGTGACTGTGTCAGATGTACAACTGCTCTGCGAGTCCCCCAACCTCATCGGCAAGCACAAAGTGATGGTGAGGGGCAAGGCCACAACCTGTCAGAGGGCTGGAGGGACGCTGGGTGTGTGGGGTCCAGGGGATCACAGGGAATGTCTAGCTGGGATTCGGATCCAGTGTAGTTCTATTCTCAACCACCCCACACTCCTGCTTCCTTCTTCCCCTACTAATCCCAGCATCTCCCCCTAGTTTATTGGTCTTTCAGAACTGGTTGGTGAAGACTTTCTGGTTGGGAGAGTGGCTTCTGCCATCCACTCCATTTTCCTTCCTCTTTTAACAAGCTAAGGAGGCTCTTCACCTATAACCAGCCCTCATCCCGACTCGGGTTCTTCCCCAGGCTGCCCTGCCACCAGCTCCCTCCTTCTCTGTGCCTCCCAGGCTCGTGTCGGTGGCATGGAGTACTCCCCAGGGATGGTGTATATCGCCCCAGACAGCCCGCTCAGCCTGCCCGCCATCGTTAGCATTGCGGTAGCCGGCGGCCTGCTCATCATTTTCATCGTGGCTGTGCTCATTGCCTATAAGCGCAAATCTCGCGAGAGTGACCTCACCCTCAAGAGACTGCAGATGCAGATGGACAATCTTGAGTCCCGTGTGGCCTTGGAGTGCAAGGAAGGTACCATGTGGCTGAGGGGGGGGGGGGTCCCTGTCCTGTACCATCAGCTGAGTTTGTGTGTGTGTGAAGCAAATAGACAGGTACCATTGGGCCATATAAACATGTGTGTGTGTTTGTGTGTGTGTGCACGCACACATGTGTACATGTATCATTCACAAATCAGCAGGCGGAGACACACCACTCCCAAACTCCCATCCAGCAGTGCACAGGCTCCTTCCAGGTGTCAGACTGGGATCATTCACACCCCCATGAGAGCTGTCTCTAAACCCCTGATTCTGGTTGAGTGGCTTTCACTGTCCACTTGGGGCAGGGGGGGGGGGCTGAGGGGTGTCTGGACCTGACACATTCAAGCCATGCTCAGCTGTCTTCCTTCCACAGGAAGGGAAGGCTGTAGGGCTGATCTGAGATTTTGAAGGAAGAGTGTTTCACAGCTTGTATTAAAAAAAAAAATCACAAACACCACCATGAAGTGTGATCAGTATGAAACCCAGAAAGGAAACGTAGCGGTCAGACTCTACTACCCTTGCACCTCCTCGTGTGAGTCACCCAGAGCAAGGAGCCCAGAACCTTCTCTCTAGGTTAAATGTACAGACTTAACCTGGTCCTAGACCCCAGGCTCCCATATGGAGCCACCCCTCACCAGAGGAGCCACACCCCATCCCTTTCCACATCCTTCAGCCACCCATCACCTCAGTGTCCGCCTTGTGGGACTGTTCATTACTGCCCTTTATTATATTTACACTGCTTAATTTTTTCTCTGCAATGTACTCGTCCCTCTAATTAGGTGTAACGATTAGAATCTCTTTTAGGTGTGGCGGGGGGGCGGGGGTTAGGCTTTGAATGTGGGAAAGGCTCGGTGACTTACAGAAAAGCAGCAGGCTGATCAAAAGCTGACTCCCTCCTGGCTGTCTGAGTACCCCAGTCACCCAGCTGGGAAGGGATAAATCAGAGGAAGTGGATACCAGGCTCTTCTAGAAAGTTCCCCAGGGAAAGAGGGCTGGATGGACAGACAGGAGTCCATAAAGGGTGCAGGATGCTGTGGCTCATGGCTTGTCACAATCAGCCATGCTGATTGGGAAGAGAACAGTGCCACTGAAGCATTTTCCAGAAGCTCAGGGCTGCTGCTGAGCCTGCCGTGGTGGCACAGACCCTGAGGGTAACAGGGAGATGGACCATCCACCACTGGTCTCTCAGAAGTTTTCCTTTAGTGGAAGAAACCTTTGATTGTATTTGCCGACCCAGTACAATACACAAGACAAGTGACAGACTCGTTCTGACAACATTTCTCTCCTCCTGTCCATCTGTTCACAACCTCCTGTCCTAGCACATGGTGCAAGCCTATGTCATCTGTCCTCTACCCTCAGTTGATGAGTCCTTTTTTACCCCAGCCATGGCATTGGGCATCCCTCTACCATTTGCAAGGGACACAGTTCCAGAAAAGCTTCCTCCCAGCTGATGCCATTTGTCCTCAAATACCCAAGCTCCAATGCCCAGCTTCCCAGGGGGACCAGGGATACTCTCTGCTTCCCCCATCCTGCAGTCTCATGGGGCTTCTCTTTGTGCCAGCTTTTGCGGAGCTGCAGACAGACATCCACGAATTGACAAGTGACCTGGATGGAGCTGGCATTCCCTTCCTGGATTACAGAAACTACACCATGAGAGTGCTGTTCCCAGGAATTGAAGACCACCCTGTGCTCAGGGACCTTGAGGTAAGTAGAGAAGTGGTTAGCAAGTCCAGGGCCCCTCCCTTCGATTGGAAGGTGAAAGAACTATGGTCATGGAAGGACCTGTCTTCCTGAGCTTCCCAGCTGGTAAGTACCAGTCAGTTGTCCCGGAGGGGATGGGGTGAAGACAGTGGACCTCAGAACATACTGTGAGCAGCACTTAGGTTTTAGGGGACATGGAGAGGGGGTCATTGAGCCCTTTAAGAATAGAATGAAATAGAAGCTGAAGATCTACCAGAAAAACTCATCCGTGAGAGGGGAAAGAAAGGGAAACAGGAATGATGACCCAAAAATCTTTCCAGGAGAGGGACCTGTGCCACTTGCCCTGGTATTCTGCTTATGCATATATTCATACTATACTTTGCTCTGAAAGGGCTTTAGAATGGCTTATGAAGATAAATACCAGGGAAAAGTGGAAAATATAAATGAGGAAAGTAGGGCGAAATAATAATCCTAGGAATGATCCCTCTTAGTTGGCTGTTAGGAAAATCCCTGTACAGTTCTAAGCACTTCAAAGGCATTCATTCATCTAACCTCCCAGGAGCCTATTTAATAAATGACAAAACTAAGGGGCCACAGAAGTCCAGTACTTGTCTGAGACCAGACATCTGCTGAGGACCCACCCAGCCAGGAGTTGAGACCAGGCAAGCCAACTCCCCTGTGTACTGGCTCCCAGGGCAAGCCTGTGTGCACACTGTGCCACACCAGAGCAGTGCTTTCCAGAGCTACCTCTTCGCCCAGATAGATGGAGCCAAGGCAACTGTGGATAATAAAATTCCTGCCAAGATTTATATTGTCCATAAAATGAAAGCATGCCCATTGCTCAGGAGTATTGCAATGATGCAAATACTGATGTCGGAGGGACTATCCACATGAGTTCTTCAGGGGACATACAGGCTGTGCACTCTGCCAGCGTGATTGCATGTCCATGGTGACACTTGTGGCTCACACATTTCTCCACCCTTGTTGAGAGAGAAGGGGAGGAAGGAAGAGAGGGTGTATGTGTGTATATGTGCATGTACATGTGCACACATGCACGTGCACATGGTTTTACTCATAGGTCATAATTTACTTGCAGACTTTCTGCATCTGGACACTTGCATTGACTCTTGACCTTGGTTCTGCTCCTAGACCTTGGTTTCCTGTTTCTCATCCATTTCTCTCTGCTTCCATCTTTCCTCCAGCATCAAAATGTGATGTGATTCTGGGTAAAAGTAAAGAGAGGGGGATGAACAGATGGGACAATTGTGTGTGTGTGTGTGTGTGTGTGTGTGTGTGTGTGTGTGTGTGTGTATGTAGAGGACATGCTGAGTGGAAACTGGGCATAGTAGACTTGCAGGAAATGGCGAGTGAGTGAATCATCAGGTGTCTGTGTGTCTGTTGGCAATAAAATGAAAATTTCAGTCCTGGGGAGAGGAATTGCACTTCCTTTGTTGGCACCCTAAGAATTGCACTAAATTGAGCATGTAAAGTTATTCCTCCATTTTTATTAGTCAACACAGATATTTTTCAAAGGATGTAACTTTTCTTTTTATTATAGTTCAAACTTAGGACCTCACATGTGTTAACCAAGTGTTCAAATCCTTAGCTAAACCCAACTCCAAAGATGTAACTTTACAATTGTATTGGGTTTTCTAAAATATTTTTTGTGTCAATTGGATTTTCTATTAATACTTTCTGAATACTTTGGGCAAGTATTCACACTTCCACACAAGATGGTTTCTATTGGTGGATATAACCTTCTCACCCTATATTGTTTACCTAGGCCACTCTATGGCCCTCATTAGAAGTCATACCATGTCCTATCATATGAGCTCATTCCTCTTGTCTTATGACCTTCCTTCATTCTCTTCCCTCTGTCCCAGATTCCTAGCCTTTCAGATCATTCTCCACCCTCGTTGGAGACATAACCAAAGATGCATAGGGTAATGGCAGAGTTAACAAGTCTCATTTTCCCAGGAGACCTGGGGGAAGGCTGTGCATGTGGACACAATACTGCTCCCATAGACCCTTTTATATATGGGTACACCTAGAGTAGTTTAGTGCACAGATTGCTCCACTGTACATGCCAGCCTTGTTTGTCAGGACCAGAATTCCAGCAATTCCATCTTACTGCCCTTCTGAACAGCAACAGGCTATTGTTCCTTCATTTCCTTCCTCCCTTCCTCCCTTCCTTCCTTCCTTCCTTCCTTCCTTCCTTCCTTCCTTCCTTCCTTCCTTCCTTCCTTCCTTCCCCTCTCTTCCTCCTCTTTCTTTCTTGGCTGTTCCTGGGACTTGAGTTCAGAGCTTATATACTTGCTGTCCCTTAGCATTTTCACTCAAGGTTGGCAGTCTGCCACTTGAGCTACATCTCCACTTCTGGCTTGTTTGGTGGTTAATTGGAGATAAGAGTCTTAGGAGCCTTCCTGCGCAGGCTGGCTTCAAACTGCAATCCTCAGATCTCGGATTCCTGAGTAGCTAGGATTACAAGAGTGAGTTGTGGGTGCCTGGCTAGATACAAGCATTTCTATCTCCAGCACTCCTCTCGGCCTTGCTTCCAACAATCATGTTCTAGTAGATTGTAATTCTAATAGAGAATCCAGTGAGATTCTGGACACCCTTCATGTCTCCTACTTTCTCCTTGAGTGAAGCCAACTATGGCCTCATCTATCCTGCTCTGGGCTATCCTGCCTCATTTTCCAGATCACACACACACACACACACACACACACACACACACACACACACACACACTTTTCTATTGCTTGGTGTGCGCCAAGTAACATTATGTATATTCATATTGTATGTAGCCATTAGCACCATCCACCTCTCCAAACTGAGGTGGGTACCTCCTCCACCTTGTCCTTGGCAGCCACCCTTCTGCTGTACATCTATGACATGGAATACTCCAGGGACCTCATACAAATGAATGACAATATTTTGTCTGACTTATTTCGTTTGGCAGAATGTTACCCAGGTTCATCCGTGTTGGAGCATCTATCAGAATTTCTTCCTTTTTTCAAGGCTCATTAAAGTTCCTCAGGCTAGATATGCTACATTTTTCTTATTTAAATGGTAATTTAGGATGCTTCCTCTTTGGGACCATTGATGTTGCTATATATATATATATATATTACCTATATATATTTCTGCTTCTGACCTTTCTATGTGTATACTCAGAACATGTCTTCAATTTCAGCAATTTCTTTTTAACTACTTATAGATGCAAATTAACTTTAATTTTCCCACAGTAGCCTTGGAGCTATGTGAAATCCAGGGATCTTGTGAGCATTACTGTTTTGTACTTGCCACCAAAATATTTCATTTTTTTGGCATTCTAAGTTTGGAAGCATTCTAAAGGAATCCGTTGAGAGCAGGCATTCTCAGCACCTTTATCCTTGGGGAATCCTAACCACTAGCTGTCAGTGTGAAGAGAGAGGTGTCCTCTTGCTATACTGGAGAGCAGATCACTAGATTTCTCTCTCTTGTGGCCCAGTGGGTAAGTCCAGACACGTGGGAGTTGGGCTTTCCCCATCCCACTCTTGAACCATTCCTTGAAGCCATCAATCATAACTTCCAACTATAACCCATCACCAGCTCCTAGACTTTAACATATTGGGTTACAATTAAAATTTACTAGGCAGTTTTATATTCACGGACTTTAGCTAAAGCGGAGAACCATCTGGTAATAAATACAGTCTTGTTTTCAGCGTGGCACTGACTTGGGGGAAGGGTGACAGGCTACAAAGGGGAATTATTCCAGAAACTTCTCATCAGGACATGGAGAGGAAACTTCTACCCTCAACCCTCTGAGACAAAACATACCATGCACTAGATAGCATGGAAATTAACAGGCAAAGCAGTCCTTGAATTGGAGAAACAGGTGATAAATCTGTCGCTGTTTAAGTGAGCATGGTGTGAGCCAGGTGCTTTACATGTATTATCTTAGTTAATGTTCATAAAACATTATGACACAAGCACTTATTGTCTCAGTTTATAGGCCAGACAGTAGACCCCAGAGGTGATGGAGTTCTCCTTCACGGACCAGAGTTTCTGCATTTTCTGATCCAAAGCCTAGGCTACACAGACCCACAGGTGCTGTGTGAGGCATGGTGAGCTTGACTTGGGCAACACCAGGTCTTTCCTCGCCATTGCTATGGGGCTTCCCATTGGGTGTAGATCCGCCATCCACCCAACTTCTGCTGTGTTTCTAGAAATCTCCAGTGTGCAACTGCTATGAGCAAGGCTGCTGTACACGTTCTCCCTCGTGTTGGAAGTGTATCCGCACACCCAGCTCAGGGATGATGCAGAAATATCTGCCAAGTAGATGCTGTACCCTACCAAGAAATTCCAAACTGCAGACTCTGTAGGCAGGATGGTAGAAACACCTTCCTCCTTCTTCACTGGATGAAGCAGGGTCTTCACAAGGGCCCAGAGGAGATCCACAGCTACCAGAGTCAGAGAGAGAATTCTTCATAGGCTGGTAGGCTCCATCTTTCATTTTCCTTGGATGAATAAATTTAGGCTCCAGAGTAGTATAGAGCCTTGCCCAAGGTAGCCCAGCAAACGATTCAGAACCTATGTGGAATCCAGGAATTCTGCTTCAGGCCACTTGCCTATCTATAGAGTCCCTAGCTTTGAGACTCTCAGCAAAATATGCAAGCCACAGTGCCTGACCTCCTGGAGCAACCCTGGCAGCTGGGAATGGGTCCCTGGATGTAGTGCTCTGCATTACCATCCCGGCAGAGGTGGTAGAAGCCTCAGAATTGCCACTGAGGAACTTTGGGTAGCTCTCTCTAAGTTGAGTCTTCTCTAAACTGGAGGTACTGACCCATGTCATGAGGATGAGCAAGGTTAAATAGAGGCTGGGAAGTGCCCAGATCCTGAGAAGAACGTGGTAAGCCCTAGCCAGATGGGCTGTGCTGGACTTGTGGGTGACAGGTGGGCTGGGAGACTTGGCCCATCCTGAGTGGAGGTTGCTGGATGCTCAGGGCCTCTGATTTCTCTACAGGTCCCAGGCTACCGGCAGGAGCGTGTGGAAAAAGGCCTGAAGCTCTTCGCCCAGCTCATCAACAACAAGGTGTTCCTGCTGTCCTTCATCCGCACACTGGAGTCTCAGCGGAGCTTCTCCATGCGTGATCGAGGCAACGTGGCCTCGCTCATCATGACTGTGCTGCAGAGCAAGCTGGAGTACGCCACCGATGTGCTCAAGCAGCTGCTGGCCGACCTCATTGACAAGAACCTGGAGAGCAAGAACCACCCCAAGCTGCTGCTCCGGAGGTGAGGCTGGTGGGAGCTCCCAGAACTCCCTGTGCCAGCCATGGGGAGCAAAGGCAGGCTTCAGGGAGAAGAGCTATGCTCCCAAAGGGCAAGGGACTACCCTGGAGGGGTGGGGCTGGGCTAATGCAAGTGCATCTACAAGGTTCTGCCCATCACAGGCAGAACTCAGTCATGGCCCTAGGATCACCGTGTTGTTTTTGTGCATCTCTAGATCTGCTTTGCTTTCTGCCCTGACTATTCCCCCACTTCCTTACCCCTGACTGGATTTCCCTAATGGAAGCTAATGAAGTCACCTCGACTATTCTTGGCCTCAACTAAGTCAGAGCTGAAATTGGGAGGGCATCCATATCCTCACCCTGCCGGCAGCATCTGGGGGCTTGTTAGAAATGCAGAAGCAAGACTATGCTTTCAGGATCATTTCTAGTTTGTTACTAGAGAAACCCCACTGATGCTATAGAGGACCAGAAACCATTAGGAGGAGAATCAGTGAAAAAAAAAAGGAATGTAAAAGCTCAGGACCCCCACCCTAGACCCACTGCATCAGAATCTGCTGTTTAACAAGGAACCCAGGTGATGGGCATGCACAATAGACAAGGAGAAGAACCCAATGAGTCTTTTAGTGATGACTGACTCAACACGGCCCCAGCCCAGTGACTATCTCTTGGCCCTCACTATCGCCTCTGAGTGGGGTTCAGGATCCACTCACTGTTCCATGAAGCTGGATGCTTCCTCCCCCACACTGCTGTAACCTGCAAAGTAAATGTGGGCACAACTCATGCCATGGCTTAGGCTCTGTGTGAAACAGGTACTCTTATAGCATCCTTCTCCCTGGGACAAGAGCTATTTCTCCTCCAGGATGTGTGTGTGTGTGTGTGTGTGTGTGTGTGTGTGTGTGTGTGTGTGTGTGTGTGTGTGCTGGCAGTGTGCTTAAACGCAAGGCCTACATGCTGTCCTTAATTCTTTTGCTCAAAGTTGGTGCTCTACCTCTTGAGCCACAGCTCTAATTTTAGCTTTTTAATAGATAACTGGAGATAAGAGTCTCACCGACTTTCCTATCTGAGCTGGCTTCAAACCATGATCCTCAGGGCTCAGCCTCCTGAATAGTTAGGGTTAAGGGTAGGAATAACCAATGACCGGTTCCTCCAGGATATTTTAATTCATTGAAAGCCCTGTGTGAAGCTCTGCCCACACCATTCCATCCTCTGTCACCCTGTTCCTCCCACAACTTCCACCCATGATTTCTGGGTCTGAAGCAGAGCTAGTGCTTAGATCTGGCTTTTACAAGTGTTTGCTTAAGGCTGCTTCCTGAAGCGGCATCTATTCACCTGCACAGCCACAAAAGGCTGGTGCTTAGAGGAGCCGTCCTGCAGCTCTGAAAACAGCAAGGTAGATTGTTTTGATTTTTGTTTTACTTTCACCACACAGACACCCACTGGCATAATTCTAGGGTTACTAACGCTGCCTGCCAGGCTTCCCACTAACAGCTTCCCGGCGTGGTCTTCTGGTTGCATTCTGGGTCTCTATCTGCCCTTTTGTTTTTGACCCATAATCCCCCAGATGCATCTGCCCTTCTTTACTTCCTTCTCTTTCTTCTCACCCCTGGCTGCCCCCACCTTTCAAAAGCTTTCCTTCTTTTTTTTTCCCCTCCTAACTTCACTTGGTGCCAGTGTCTGTCCAGATGTCTGTGGATTTTAATTCTTAATATTGTCTGGCAACTATAACTGGATTCCTGGTTGATTTCTGGAGCTGGTAATACACATATTACAAGTTTGGATGTAATTAGTTTTCTCTTAATGGAAGCTTAGAGAAGTTTTTTGAAAGTCTTTGCTTCCAAAATATTGAGTAGGCTTTAGTTGTGCTATGAAAAATGCATGTTAGATTCAAGCAGGATTCCAAAATAATGGGAACTTAGTGTGGAGTAGGATTATTTCATTGCCTCCTGGGATGTGTGGGGTCTGTAGTTTTCTGGTAGCTAGTAATAGGACTCCTTAGCTTGGGTTATGGCTACTATCTGGATTGTCAGGTCTTTCTGTCATGCTTGCCCTCTATATACTAGTTGACTCTCTTCTTTCATAAAGTTTCCTAAGGCCATACTGACTAATCAAGAGTGTCCAGTCTTGAGAGATGATCTATATCTAAATTTGTTAGCACAAGTGGGATGAGAAACTTAAGTTCCTCAGATGCATGGGCTACTTTCCAAGTACTCAGTAACTAACTGTGTGTGGTGAGTGTCTGCCATGCTGGGCAGTGCAGATGAGGAAAACTGCCATTCTCACATAGTGCTGTGGGGCCCACTGCTCTAAGACAGACCCAGGAAAATCCCACCTGTGGCTCAAGCCCCGAAGGGCAGGGGACTATATGGATGGTTTAGGTGACCAAGAAACTCTCCTGTGCTGTGGGATCTCAAGATCTGACCTGAGGCCCACAGCCACAAGACAGCGATAGATACCTGTCCCCTACTCTGCCAATCCTGGGCTCTGACCTAATGCTTCTTTCTTGATCTTTGTCTACTTGTTCCTGCCGTGGCTGGTGACAGGACAGAGTCTGTGGCTGAGAAGATGTTGACCAATTGGTTCACCTTCCTCCTCTATAAGTTCCTCAAGGTAAGATGGACTGTGGGGTTCTTTGGAGCCTTCCATGTTTATCCCACCCTGACAGAAGCTTTCCGTCAACCCGGCCTGCCAGGTCCATCCCTGGGGCCTGGCATGTCTAAAGCAGAAGGAGTGGTTTTATCCTTGGCCATCTACTGTCTCAGAAGACACTCCACCTTGAGTTGTAACTTCAGAGACAGGGTGTTCATGGCTGATTTCTACCAGGTTAGGAGTCCACGCATCTCTGAAAGGGTCCTTCGTGGCTTCCAAAGCTAAATTCTCATTTTAAGCTAAAAATAATTCACTTATTAGTGCCCTTCAGCCCTCTTCCATCTCTGAGACCCAGGCTGACAGAAGCTGAAAAAAGTCCCAGGGGTGGAAGAGAGCATGATATGGAACATAAGCCAGAATGGGGACTGAGCTATGGGCTTCTGATTATTAACTTACTTGCCAGGGAACTCAAGGCACAAATGATCAACCTCTGCCTCCTGCTGGGACTCTGAAAGAATGGGATGGGGAGTGGGAGACAGGGACCAAGAGCAAGCCGGCAATGGGCTGGGGTCAGGAAAGGGAAGAATATGGGGAAACCCCCTGTCCAAAGACCAAGATACATGCAAATCTGAGAGGCAGAGAATCATAGAAGAGGGAACTAGAAGAACAAGCATTGGAGCAGGTGGCACTAGGAGAAAGACCTTTGGGGAAGCAGGGGACAGCGGGGTGGCTGTGTACACCTGCCATCCCAGAGCACGTCCAGCTCATTTCTTCTCCCTTCCAGGAGTGTGCTGGGGAGCCCCTCTTCTCCCTATTCTGTGCCATCAAGCAGCAGATGGAGAAGGGCCCCATTGACGCCATCACCGGAGAGGCCCGCTACTCCCTGAGTGAGGACAAGCTCATCAGGCAGCAGATTGAGTACAAGACCCTGGTGAGCCCCCTTGCTGCTTTCCTGAGGCTCTGGCAAGCAGGCTAATGTCCTGGCTGTCCCTGATCTGTTGAGGGGATGGTGAAAGGGCATAAGAGGCACCTTTGCCCCAAGCATTTGTCCCAAGCTTTGTCCCAAGCATGGGCCCTACCAGGTACTTTCCCATGCCCCCTCACCCTAGACTTCCCACACACACTAGAGCTTATGGTGGGCTGAGCCACTTGTGATGGGCACATGAGCTGGCTACATGGTATGATCCCAGACAGGATCAAGGGCCCTAGCCAGCAAGGCCATCACAGGTCAGCCCACCAGGATAGCTCCACATTCTAGGTAGGGAGGTATGAGGAAATTAGAAAAGGTTCCTTGTGGCTATGAAGCCTACAGTCACCAATGAGTCCAAGCTCAAATCTAGCCGTGACTGTGCTGTGTGATGGGAAGCCAGTGTGTAGGGTATCATCCAAGGAATACATAATGGACTCTGTCAAGGCCAGACTCCCTCTTTTGGTCACAGAGGTTTTTCTAGAAGACTGTGGAGCTCTGTCTTCCAGAGCATAGATTTGGAATTAGACAGACCTTGACCTGTCTGAGTTCTGCCTCTGTCTCCCTCCAGTCTTGGGGACTGAATGGGGCCAGATACACAGGAGGGAGCCAGGGCAAGGGTTTACTGATTCACATTGCCCTGTCCATCTCTTCACAGCATGGCTGCCTGTGGCCTCACTGGCTCCCTGTTTTCTCTCCAGGCCCATGAGTTCACACGCAGGTTTTTACAATATAGTTCACATCATCTACCAGGCCTTTTTTACTCCACAAGAGGAGAGGAAGTAGAAGGAGGGATGAGAAGCTTCAATAGAAACTGGGAAGGGAGTCAAGAGAGGCAACCAGGGAGTCAGAGATCAGAGAACAGGTGGAAATAAAACACAAAGATCAGTGACTGGGGCCAGGAGGGGGGGATACGCATGCAGAGCTGGGAGAAAGAAATGCTCACAGACCATCCAACTGCTGTGAGCAAGAGGTGAATTCCCAAACCCACAGCCCAGTCATGAGATGGCTCTCACCTCAGAACAAAGTCATCCTTGCCTGGCTGGTTAGAAGGCTGCAACCATGATCCACCTGTTCCATACCTGGCTTCTGAGAATGCTGGGAATCCCAACAGATATCAGAATAGAATGCTCCCTGTCGACTCTTAGGCCCAGGCTATAAGCGAAGCTTTTGCTTCTGCTGTCTGCCAGAGTAGAATTAGAAGATTGAACTAAAACAAGAAAGGGAAAGCTCCTTCCCAAAACAGATGCCTGAACAGATATATTTATTTGTCTGTCTGTGTATTTATTTATTTGGTACTGTGGTCTGAACTATGTGCTAGACAGGCACTTGACTACTTGGGCCACATCCTTAGTCTTTTTTACTTTGGGAATTTTTTTGGACTGGGTCTTGCATTTTTGCTTGGATCTGGCCTCTGAGCATAGCAATCTTCCCACCGAGGCTTCTTGTCTAGCTGGGAATGAATGCCTCTGCACCCAGCTTGTTGGTTAGGATGCAAGTGTCCCTAACTCTTTCCCTGGGCTGACCTCCTCAATTGTCTCAAACTCCGCCTCCCAAATAGCTGGGATTAAAATGTGCCCTGTTCCATCCTTAATTTTCTTTGTCCGCATCCTCCATATCAATGGCAACACAATGAGGTGTGATAGTGCTTGTCCCCAAATTGCAGTAGCCTTTCTTCCAGAAGCTAAAACAATTGTTACTGGCCACCCCCAGCTGCGTTTGTGATTTGAGCAAGACATTGGAGAGGGTCAGGAAGGCGAAAGTGGAGGTGGATAGGAAGGAAAGGGAGAAGAAACCGGGAAATACAGGGAAACAAGGACATTTCCTAATGGCTTTGGGCCTGGGAAGAATGTCTCTAGAGGTGGAAGGGGCACCCCATCCAATGAGGAGGCAAGGGAGGGCTGGCAGGGTGCCAGAACACTTGAGATGACTCACTGGATACGTAGAAGGGAAGAGTAGGATTCTACAGTGCTGGAAGAGTCCTAGTCACTTTGATGATCAATAATCCCTGTCCTGGTCAGGAGGCTTTGTCCTTGTCCTGGTCAGGTGCTCTAGGAGATACTAATATACCTCCTAGCTGTTGAGTGCTTAGTTCTACTGATGCTAGACCTTGGACAGGCATGGTACAAGGCCTGACTTGGAGGTGGGCTGAACCACCCACCTTGCTCCAAGGGGTAGGGCAGAAGGAGAAGTCTGGAAGACAAGACAGTAAGAGAAAGGGTCAGGCTCTGCTTGGCCACTGAGCAGGAAAGGGGTATGAAAAAGGAGAGGAGTGGCTGAGAGAAAGCCTCCATCCTTTTTACTTTAGGGCATTCGGAGGGTGAGTTTGGTTTTATAAATTTAGGGGACTTTTTTTCTTCTTCTTCCTAATGGAATAAGCATGTCCTCATTTGAGCTAGTTGCTAATGAAAGCCAGGAGTCCAGAGCCAGGACTCTGATTGCCACCACATGGAGGAGTCCGGGAGGGGGCTGGTGTCTGGCTTTGCAAGCCAGATGAGGCCACTGGGACATGGTTCAGGGAGGGAGGAGGAGAAAGGCATGTAGAGGGCTCAGGCTGCAGGGACAAAGAGGGTATCTAGAGACCAGAATGGTTGGGCACCTTGCAGCTGTCCCATCCCTCTAAGAGATTCCAGCCTTTCTGCCTGGCTTTTATGTCTCATTTATTCCTGTACTAAGAAGTACCTACCTTGCACCAGGAGGCTCTAACCAGGAGCACAAACAGTGAAGCATCAATGTAGTTTGAGCCACCTGTGAGAATGGCAGAGGAAGAAAAGTCCAGAACTTGTTAAAGAAAAAGAAATCGTTTGGTGAAACAGAGTTGTTACTTTTCCAACTCATGCTAAAACTAAGAGAAACAGGCTCCTCAGTGAGTGGGACATTAAACAGGGCTTCAGGCTCACAGCTGGGAAAGCATTTCAGGAGACCTGAACCTAAAGGCATCAAAAGAGCAAATTTTCTCTTTAAAAATCCCTGTATTTGCTTTTTATTGAATTAGTTAATTTAACAGAGCTCTTGTATTGCCAAATCACGTAAATGGCACCTTTTAAAATGTATGTGTATGTGTGGCGTGCACGTGTGTGTGTGTGATTCAGCTTCTTACAGATTCTTCAACTTCCCATCAGTTTAGAACTTTCACCCTCCCCCTATATCAGAGCTATTAAATGCTGAGGCAGTAGCCAGATTCCTATTAGTACTGAAGAAGTATGTGGGTTTGGGGGAAAGGGGCAAAAGCTAGAAGAAAGGCAGAGCGACACATGGGGTGGAACAAGGCCCTGCAGGTAGCCAGGGTATCCGTGTGCTGCTAAGGTCGTGCCTCCTGCACACAGGTGCATTGGAAGAGACTCTGCATATGCTGTGAGCACCAGTGGCTGCTCTGTGGTAAACGCGCCCCCCCCCCCCCCCGGCCCATTCCCTCCACAGGCTGAGACCCTGGTCATGGAAAGTCATGACTTTTGTGATGTTTGAAATGAAGTGAGCTACTCATACTTCTGTAGCGATGTTGAAGCCTGGTTGTATCCTGCTAGTCTTGTGGACACAGATGTTCCAAATCACCTCTCCTCCTGCCCCAGCCCATCCTGGAGTAGGGGAGAGATTCAGGAAAGAAGCCAAGATGGTGCTAGACTTGTAGAGTCCTCCTTTTGGGCCTCACCCATTTGAATTCTCCCCATATTTAGGTCCTAAGCTGTGTCAGCCCAGACAATGCCAATAGCCCCGAGGTCCCCGTGAAGATCCTCAACTGTGACACCATCACTCAGGTGAAGGAGAAGATTCTGGATGCCATCTTTAAGAATGTACCCTGCTCTCATCGGCCCAAGGCTGCAGACATGGACCTGGGTGAGTGAGCCATCACCAGGGCCGGCCCTGTGCTTTCTTGGACTGTTGGCTGGCAGAGCTAGGGTTCAGGGAACACAGGTGAGCATCAATAGATAACATCAGTCAGGACAGACCCCTCCTCTCCCCAGGAGCTCACAGGTTTTTGCCTTCTTGGATGGCATGGAATTGGCCAGAGTACTGAGCAGAAGACAGTCACCCAGCTGTCTCTTGGTGATCTGGCCTGGTAAGTGATGCTTTCAGAATTCTCTGAGTGACTAGGGCCTGACAACTAACAAAGGGCAAAACCTAATCTCTGAGTCCCTGTGGCCAAGGTCATGTCACTACCTTGGTTGGCCCCAGCCTCTTTCCTTCCCTCTGTTCAGTGCCTGTAGTTTTTTTGCTGAATATCTATGGCTCTAGGGATCTGGATCAACCATAGAGGATGGAGAGAAAAATAGGGGAAAATGAGAGATGACAGCCTGCTGGTGAGCAAGATGACACTGTACTCAGATGTTCCATGAATAGATAGATGGCATAGCCTAGATAAACAAGGGCATGCCACCTAGGGTGAGCTGTGCTTGGATCCAGTCATGCATTGCTGGAATGCCAGGATGCTGTCCAGGGGAATCCTCCTGCAGAAGGAGAGGATTCTGAAGAGACCAGGGTGAAAGAGAAGCATTTCTAGCACTGGGAGTCAGTGTCAAACATAACCTGAATGCAAGTCCTGGTATCACCACGTCCTAGCTGTGTGACCTTTGCTAAATTACATTTCTGTGCCTTAGTTTTCTTGTCTATAACATGGAGATAGCAATAACACATACCAGGTAGTAAGAATTTGGTGAAATGTTGCATTAGCAACCTCTTTCATGTGGAGTCTGGCTCATGGCACACACTCTGTAGCTATCAGCTGCTGTAAATGAGTATGAGAATAATGCTGCTAAGGATGCCACATATTCCTGTTTGTGGATGCTGGGCACACAAAGGGCATTGATTTCTGGCAACATAGGGTGGGAAGACTCCCCAAGAGGCCTTTGGCCCAACCCATCTGGCCTCTAAGCTGGCTTCAGCAAAGCCACACAAGACAGATGGGCATCTGTGCTGTTTGTTCAAATCTAGAGGGAATTTTCATCCCTTCCACTGGCATGATTTCCCATGGTGGGGGAGCAGTGACTGGCCCCTGTGCTACCACCTGAAGAAATGTGGCCCAGTTGCTCTTGGGAATAGCTTCTCTGCAAACAGGGAAAGGCAAAGGAGTGGTAAGCAACTGCTGAGGGCTGAGAAGGCTTCTCAAAGGAAGTCAGGAAGGTTAAGAGCTAGTGTCTTGTGACATTCCCTCCCGCAAAGCTCAGAGAAATGGGCATCCTTTTGGGTTGTTTTTTGGGGTGATTGTTCTTGTTGCTGTTGTTATGGTTGTTGTTTAGTTGTACTAGGTCTTAAACTTGGGGGTCTCTTGATTGTTAGGTGGGTACTCTATCTTAAGCCACACCCCTAGTCCTCTTGCTTTTAGAATAGTTTTTCGCATGAGATCTTGTACTTTTGCTTCAGCTGGATCTTGAACAAATGATCTTCCTATCTCTGCCTCCACAGTAGCTGAGACTTTAGGCATGCACCACTATACCTGGCAAGAGGTATCCCAAACCCAGCCAAATAAGTCCTCAATGAAGATTTTGTACAGTGTGCAGCCAGAGTTCTGAGTTACAACATCTAAAGGAATCACTACCACTTCCTACCATTCCTGGGGAGGGAAGCAAGCCCTGGAGCTCTGCTGAGCAACCAGGGCCAGCCAGAGAGTGGCCACTGTCTCAAGCTGGAGGCTGCATGACCAGGACAATGCCACCTGCCTGGTAGGCAAGTCAAGTTTTCAGTGACAAAGTGTCCAGATGCACAGTGCTTTTGCAGGAGAGGCAAGACCCAGGGCAGACCCTGATTGGGGTAGAGGCTTAGGCTGTGTTTCTTGGAGCCCCAAACCCTGCCCCCAGCCTCCTGTCAACCATGCTGGGTACTCTTCTTACAACTTCCTTTTTCTCTGTGGAAACCAGAGCTTGGAGCTGTCTCCAAGCTCTTGGGCCTGTTTCCTTCAGGATGCTTATCAAGGAAAAGGGATTTCCTCTGGGTCTCAATGCCTCTTTGCACACTAATATGCCTGGCCCCATGGGGAGAAGGAGGCAGGACAAGTGGTTTCTTCCACGAAGGTAAAAGTGCTTGAAAAGCCTAATTTAATTTACAAATGAAGGAGTGATTATCACTACAAATTAATCTATGCCAAGGGCCACCTGGCAAGCAGACACAAATCCTTCTCTGCTTGTATTGGATAGAGGTCAGACAGCTAAGCACTACCCATCCCCCACCTCCACCTTCAACTCCCCACCTCCCATCCTCCCATCCCCCTACTTACTCTTCCCCTTAGCTCCTCCTCCTCCCATACCAGATGCCCAGCCCCTAGCATTGCAGGATAACCAGGCCATCTCAGAAAGAAGCACTCAGAAAGAAGTCCTGTTTGTTATGAGACCAAAGAAGCCCAGCCTATCCCCTCTCTCTTTGGCATGGCTTTGGCTCCTCCTTTCATCCTCAAGGTGCCCTGGACATCTTTGCTGCACCTCGCTCCATTCATTGATGCTAAGACTGGCATTTCCCCAGCCCATTCCAGCTCTGCCCCAGAACTGCACCAGGCAGGGTCCTTCAGACAGACAGAACCAATGTCTGACTACAGTAGTGTAAAAGTATATCTAACAGCCTTTGCGTTTCACACCCTCAGTGCAGTGTTCAGAATTTTGCCTATCCATCTGCTAATGCAAGGTAGGCTGGGCTAGGTAAATATGTGATCCCTACAGAATAAATTCATTTTTGACATACTACATTCTCAACTTTTTAATGTCTATGATCTAGCTTTATGTATCTGTAGATTATCTATATTTATCATCCGTCTGTCTAGACATTATCTAGACAGTATCTACATACGTATTTATCTATATGTTATCTATTTATATCTATCAGATATCATCTATCTAGGCATTATCTATTGAAATAGAATCTATCTATCTATATGACTCTGTGTGTGTGTGTGTGTGTGTGTGTGTGTGTGTGTGTGTGTATGTGTGTGTGTAGAGCAGTGTTGATATTTTAAGGAACTTACCTTGAAATTTCAGATAGCAATTTCAGTTATAGTAGTCTGGAAGTAGCAACCCATTCTGCCTATCTGAGCCATTATCTTCAAGTTTATACCCTTTCCTTTTTCTCTCTCTCTTTTTTCTTTTCTTTTCTTTCTTTCTTTTTTTCTTTTCTTTTCTTTTTTTTTTTTGACCAGTCCTGGGGCTTGAACTCAAAGCAGTGTCCTTGAATTTTCTCAAAGTTTTCACTCTGCCACTTGAGCCACTTGAGCCACAGCACCACTTCTGGCTTTTCCTATGTATGTGGTACCAAGGAATCGAACCCTGGGCTTCGTGAATGCTAGGCAAACACTCTAGCAGGAGGCCACACACCCAGCCAAGTTTATACCCTTTCTGCCTGCAGGTATCTGGGCAGGTACTGACATCAGTCAACTCCCTCATAAGGTACACAAGAGCCTACCTGCAGTGAACTCCCTGCCAGACATGACCATTCCAAGGAGATGAAGAGAGGCTTGTCAGTTCTAAGCAGAGCAGCAGAGCCAGGACATTTTCCTCTCTGAAATAAGGAGTTCTTTTTTTAAATGTCCTCCCTTTATTCTTCAGAAGAAATCATGGGAGACAGTCCCCACTCTTACACTGATGGATGAAGCTCAGAGAAGCATGTTGTCTGAGCCTAGATCACACAGCAAGGCAATGGAAAGGACACTCATTTCTGTCACAGTCGGCCTTTTTAAAGATTTATTTATTTATTGTCCTTATTCCACTGTCCACAACCTCCAGAGATTCCTCTGGTTTTATGCAAATGTTCTATCCATTGCCGACCCCCCCCCCTTCCTTTCTCTGTCTTGACGCTCAGGTCATGCTGAAAGGATATATTTTTTCAAATAAGTAATTCGTGTATGCAATAAAAAGATACACTATCTTCTGAGTGAAATATAAAGAGTTCACAGCAGCTGTCTCCCGGTTTGCATTTTCCGCTGTGCTTGATGGGAAGGGCAGATAAAGATAATGGGATTTCTTCTTCTTTTTTACTTCACCTCATTCTCTTGCTGGAAGGTGGAAGTGTAACAAATTGGATTGCGAGTGTGCCTATCCTTTGTGCCTGGTGCCCGGAGCCGGGCACAGGGATGCTGGGCAGACTTGCTGGAGAAAGGACCTAAGTCACATTTTTTCCTGTGCTATGCATGTGAAGGTAGAGCCACTTCTTTTCCTCCTCCCACTACCCCCACTTGCCTTTTTAACTCTTCTTTCACCTGACACACAGCCTACAGTAATGCCATATTCAGTATCTATTGAGCTATAGTGGGGCTCCATGGTCACCTCTGCTTGTCCCTCACCGCCAGCCATTCACAAAGAGCAAGTAACTTCAGTTTACAAATACCTACTTCCTTAATGGCAGATGATGTACTTCTACTTAGGAATTTAAGTATCAAGCTTCATGGTTCTTTGTGTGTGTGTGTGTGTGTGTGTGTGTGTGTGTGTGTGTGTGGACTCAGAGCCATGCTTTCCCTTAGCTTTTTCACTTCTGTGGTCTCTGCTAGGTATCTAGGTGTTGAGGATATTGAGGTCCTGGATTTCTGTGGTCCCTGCTAGATATGACTTGCTTACCAGTTGAGCCACAACTCCACTTCTAGTTTTTTTGCTGATTAATTGGAGATAAGTGTTCCATGGATTTTCTTGCCTGGGCTTGCTTTGAACCACAATCCTCAGATCTTAGCTTTTTGAGTAGCTAGGATTATAGGCATGAGCCATTGGTACCTAGTGGTTCCATTATTTTATGTTTACAAATTTACCATCACAAAATTATCCTCATTTTCTATTCTCTTCTTCCTCCTCCTCTTCTTCTCTTCCTTTTATTCCTCTTTCTATTTGTAGTAGTACTGAGGTTTGAACTTAGAACCTTGCACTTGCTAGAAAGGTAATTTACCTCTTGAGCTATACCCTCAGCCCTTTTTGCTTTTGTTATATTTTCTAGCAAGATTTCTCATTTATGACTGGCTGGCCTAGACCTATGATCCTCCTGTTTCTACTTCCCACCACAGTTAGGGTAAAAGGTATGCCCCCACCACAGCCAGCCAAGTATTTCTATTTCTAGAGATAGGGTCTTAAAAACTAAAAAAATTTAAGCCTGAGTCATTTTCAGGCTAACCTTGAACAGCGATCCTCTCAGTCTGTCCTTCCCAAGAAGCTACAACTAGAGGCATGAGACATCACACCTAGATTTTGCTTTTATATGCAACAAAACATGTTTAGATGGCCCCTTCTCTTGCCCCAAGATTAATTTTCTGACTTTTCAGTAGTCACACTTAACCTCTTATAGCCTTTCCCAGTCCTTCTGTGGTCTTCGCTAGGTGTCTAGGGGTTGAGAATGTCAAGCCTTGAACCTCCATGGTCCTTGCTAGATCTCTAGGTGTCATTTACATATATAATATATATATATATATATATATATATCTCAAGGCTCTGGACCTCCTTAGAACTTACCTGCTGACAGGTGTGCAAAGCAGTAGAATTGTATCTCCCTGCCACAGATTTCTTTTCCATCATGGATTTGGGGCTGTAGTTGTTCTCAGACAGAACCTCCTTGAAGGGCTCAAAGTAAGCAAGGTCAGCCAGAGCAGAACTGAGTTCACGGGTTGTGAAGTGGGTTCCATGATGCAGGATTGTGAAGGTAGATCTTCATGGCTCTGACAAGGCTGATGGGACATCTGCCCCCTCTCTGAGCATCATCCTCCTGTGGTGAGTCTGAGAGGGGGTAGCTATAGGAAGCTGGGGTGGGGAGCACAAATGCTAAAGGGTCTCCAGCTTAGGGGCCCAGCACCTTAGTGTACTGATGATATGGTACAGTGTCCAGCCCCAAGGGGAGCCCAAGAAAAGCCATGGGACTGAACTTTGTTGACAGTACACTGAGCAGTGTCTTGGTATGATCATCTCTAGGTCTGTCTTTCTGACCTGTATGTCATTTCCCGGGTTAAACTGGAGGAACCGATGGCATGTCTGCTGATGGAAGTGCCTGGTTATGTCTCTGAAGTCCAGTCATCCCTTGTTTCACCCATGTGGCTAGTAGTCATTCACAGTTCTTTCTGATTATAGCTCACTATCTGCCCTGCCATGAATCAGAAACTTTACAGACCTGACTTCTTTTCATTAAATGCAAAATAGGCCACATTCCTTCACTTGTTCTTTCATTTATTCACTCACTGAATAAACACATATTTCCTATCCTCTGGGTATCAGGCTTGCTCAGCCTGTGGGTATCTAGCAGCATCCATTTCATACTCCAAGGTCAATCTGTCCTGCTGCAGCTGCCTGGGGGAGATATAGTCAGCTTCTGCCCTACTTTCTAGAATAGGGGCATGGAAGTAGACTGATTTCCACTTGCTTACATAATTGCTGGACCTGACTCAGCTAAGGTTGCTAAGTACAGCCAGAGTGGTTGTGCATTGCACACCCTGATGGGATTTATGTAACATGAAGTCCTGCATTGGGATCCACAATCAGTTACTTGCATCATTGCTTAGATCTCATTGAGATTGATGAAATTCCACCAGCCAAGTAGTTGCTAAACTAAAGGGCTGGTCCTTGGTTGGCACTAGTTTCATCTACTCCTGGCAAGCCCTATGGGAACCTCACTGAAGGAGACACACCAAGGGTTCTACTGGTAGATAAGAGAAATGTAGAGTGCTGACCGTCTTCTGTGTCATATCCTACTGTTGGTCCTCCATCCAATGCAGCCTGTGACTTCACTAGGGGCCACTCACACAGCACACAAGCAGGAGAGATGCACTGCCTGCTGTTCAGCGGAGGAGTCTGCACTGTATACCAGTACAGATGTATACCAGTGTCTTCCTTTGGCAGGTATGCATGTAGACCTATGTGAAGTTTCAAAAGCATAGCAAAAAGAGACAGACAGCCCAATGACAGGCAAAATCACCAGCTACCAGGTACTCTGGTGGGGGCATTTCCCTATTGCCCATTACCCTGCTGGCACCTGAGGTCCAAATTGTCACACAAAATTCCAACTGTGTTACTAGCAGGATGAGGACAGGCATCCCCAGAGACTTCTCTGCTCTAAGGGCATCATTTCTTCGCTTCCATTTCTTTGAGTCTCTGCTCTAGGCTTAGCTCTACACCAAGTAGCAGGGAGGCCAGGGGGGACCTCAGAGCCAGGGTCTTCCATATCAGAAGCCTCTCTGTTTCTCCTTAGGATGAGCTGTCCCTCTGGGCCTTCTTCCAGTGAGGATGGCCAGAGTATGCACAACACAGGGAGGAATCAGTCCTTTTTTTCTGCTGCACCATAGGGCCTGCAGGGAATCTACAGCCTAGCCTTGTGGGGAGGGAAATGCAGAGGAGGATTGGAATACGAACCTCTCTGGGCAACGGGAAAACTTTCCTGGCAGGTCAGGGAAGGGCCCTTAGGTGTCTTGCCCCCTCAATTACTCACTCTCTGAGCTAACCCATTGTTCTGGGCATAGTGCAGAAGCATCAACAGCTTCAAGCCAGTGAACAGGGTCTTGGCTATCTGGAGATGAGATTTCTGGCTTTTTGGTTAGAACACATGTTGTGTATGAATGTAAGAGGCCGTTTTTCTCCTGGGGGGAATGCATGCTCATGAGAATGGTATGCATATGTGCGCATGTGTGTGTGTGTGTGTGTGTGTGTGTGTGTGTGTGTGTGTGTGTGTGTGTGTGTGTGCATGCGCACATGTAGGAGAGCTGCTATGCATGTGGACTTGTATATGTGTCCATTTTAACACTGGAATGTATACCTGGTCCACATGTGGTTTATACTAAGTAGGGCGATGATTTCTGATTGAGGAGAAGGAGCTCTCATCAATCTATCCGTGAGTCTCTGGGTTGTTAAATATTTGGGCCTATTACATTCAAAATAAATGTAAAGATGTATCTCACCATTAAAATGAGTAAGTTGCATAGATTCTCCAGTTTATCTGAGTTATTTTTTGTCATGAGAATTGTCTGTGCATGTTTACCCAGTTACCCTCCCAAGAATGACCCACTCCCTTGCAGGCTTTAAAGAACAGGACACCTTCCTGGGGTGGGTATGGATATCCAGTAAGTAAACCTGCAGTGTGTACTTCATTGACTCCCCACTTCCAATCCTGCTAGTGTGGGATGGACTGGGATGACATCATTTTGAATTTGCTACTTGATTTTTGTTCAGCTCTTTATCCATTCAATCAATGCATACAGAGCACCTGCCTTCTTGAAGATAGGCCCACTCATGGCACACATGACAGGGAAGGGCAGGTAATTTTATCCCCATTTTTGTCATACCATTTGTTGGACTAGGATTGGAACAGAACTCAAGGCCTCTCTGCATTGACAGTGTCGACAGCATCCCGTGTAGGAAGGAGTGCTTCTCTCTTTGTGAATGTGTCCTTGAGATGACACTGAGGGCTCTCACACAGGAGGCTTTGAGGAGCCTCTCTGAGATGTCATCACCCTCCCTACAGAATGGCGACAAGGAAGTGGGGCAAGGATGATCCTGCAAGATGAAGACATTACCACGAAGATTGAGAATGACTGGAAGAGACTCAATACAGTGGCCCACTACCAGGTAAGGCTAATGGGGAAGACAGGAGTTGCTAAGTAGGTAGGAGGCCATCCCCCTGGCAGTCTCGGGCCTGGAATTGCTGGGTCACATCAGGGCTAGATCCCAAGGCCCAATTCAGTTATTGTGAGCTCTTGATTGGCTTTTGCCACCTCCAGGCTAGCAGTCTACCAGTTGAACCACTGCTACTTCAGGCTGTGTGCTGGAATTGGAGATATGAATCTCATAGATTTGTCTGGGCTGGCTTTGAACTGTGATCCTTAGATCTTAGTCTCTTCAGTGGCTAGGATTATAGGTGTGGCTCACGCCAATAGTGCCCAATCCTTTCTCATCAATAGCCCCTGTTCCTTGCTGGTCCACTGATGTCACCCAGCCAGGGATTCTGGACTCTTTGGAGATAGGATACTGGCATGTGTACTTCCTGCAGGGTACAGGGGAGAGTCCCCAAGAAAAAGCCTTTCCTTAGAAATCCCCTTGGTCACTTAAAGTTTGGGTCTCCCTGAGGCCTCATGATAGAAAACATGAAGGGGAAGGTCTGCCAGAAGACACTCTACACACAATCCACAAAATAGAATGCAGCTTCAACACTAGACTGGTGTCTTGTTTTATCAGAATGAAAGGTGACTGGAACATCCCTAAGCTCTCTAGAAAGGTGCTAACTGTCCTTTAGGGTCAAATAATCAATTAGTTGATCCGCTAGAAATAATCTTGATTTGTCGTTATGTCCTGGGTGGCAGTTTCTGTACCTAGGCCCTTAGAAACCTTTTTCCCTGTAGGTACCGGATGGTGCTGTGGTAGCTTTAGTATCCAAGCAGGTGACAGCCTATAATGCAGTGAACAACTCCACAGTCTCCAGGACCTCCGCAAGTAAATATGGTAAGACCTCATCAGACATCAGGGAGATACCTTGCACCATTGGTACCATCAGACCCAGGGAGCAAAGAGAAGGGGTTCTGGCAGTCAGGGAGAAGAGCCAGGCTGGGACAGGGGAGTTTCATTCTTATTGACAACTGTGATGCACAAACCTGAACTTCACCCATGAGCAGGAACAGATTTAACCTTCATGAGTGTCTCACAGTATCGAAGTTGTTTTTCCTTTTATGGAACTCATTATCCCACATCATGTTGATAACAATCTAGTGAATTAAGTAATTATTATTTCCCCCTATTATGCAGATTAGTAAATTATAAATGAGAGCAGAGAGGCTAAATGACTGGTAAAGGTCACACCGTTATTATGCAGTGGAGCAATTGGGCAGGTCCAGGTCTGAGGTTCAGAGGTGGAAGGATAAGAGTACAGGGGGTAAGCCATGGGGGTGGGGTATAATTCCTGGTCAGCCATCACCTGGATGCTTGAGAGGGAAGTGACCTACCCACCAAGCCTTTGGTGTTCTTACTGGAAAAACAGGTTGGAGAAAAAAAAAAAAAAAGGACAAAGTTCCCAAGGCATTTTGGAGCATAAAGGGACAAAAACATAAACGGTATTTGTTCACAGCAGGCCATGGTTCTCAGCTTGTTCTCTTCATTTTCACCACATTTGACAAATATTGGCAGGAGTTTCAACAAATAAGTAGAATGGACTGGCCTAGGCAAGAGAGGATGGTGAAGGTGAACAGGTATCCCAGAAGTTTCCCAGCAAGATGGCATTTATTAAGGGAGACAGGTTGTTCTTGCTCTTCATGTGTCCTTAATTGGCTACACAGAACACATTGCACCACAGGACTTGAAAACGCTTACAAAGAAAAGCGTAAAAGAAGTACAAGCATGTATTTTTACAAATTGAATAATTAAAGGTTGATGTAACACAAAGTACAGAAGAGGCTTAGGGAGGAAGGATCTGAGTGGGCGAGATTAACTACAGATAATTTCCAAGAGGGGCCAGGAGAGGCACCTGGGAATGGGTGAAACTAAGACTAGGGGCCAGTGGCAGCCACATGTAGGAGTCAGTGCTTGGCCTTGACTGGGGTAAGGAACGCATTGTGCTTTCCTGGGCTCAGGGCTGTGTAACCTCACAACCATTGGCTTGTGATCCTTCTGTTGACAGAAAACATGATCCGGTACACAGGCAGCCCTGACAGCCTTCGCTCTCGAGCACCCATGATCACCCCAGATCTGGAGAGTGGAGTCAAGATGTGGCATCTTGTGAAGAACCATGAGCACGGGGACCAGAAGGAGGGTGACCGGGGGAGCAAAATGGTGTCTGAAATATATCTGACACGACTACTGGCCACAAAGGTAGGGAGTATAGGACCTATCAAAACAGGAAGAAGGGAATCTGTGGGGTTTCATTCCTCCATAGTTCCATAGTAAATGCTGGAGATAGCGACCATGCTCTATTAACCACCCTTCCCAAGACTGATCTCAACCCTATGATCCAGGCAAATTCCACCCAGACGGCACACAGCATGAGGTTTTATTCCTATGCCTACTCTATACACTTACTGAGAGACACAACTGCGTCTATGCACATTTTCCCACCATGCCTCTTCTCTGGGTATGGTCCACCATCATTAGGTTTGGTTGAAAGCTGGGGTTCTGTCTATGACTTTCCAGGCAACATTTCTAGTCCTGGTGCTGGGGACATTCCATGCCTGTGATTTCAACCTTTCTCTCTGGAGCCTGGGCTCGCTCAGCTCTCTGCAGAGAGCTAAGTGAGTAACTGTTCATTAGCTGGTGTGATTAATGCCCACACAGAACTGGCAGTGTGTTTGTCTGCTCTGAACAAGTGTGCACTCATTAGCATTTGTGAAAAGTGCTCAGAGCAGGTGAAACCCAGCTGTGGGGCTGGCAGGAGAAGGCTTGTGGGTTTCAGTCATCAGTGATCTGCTACTGTCCACGTGGCTTACCTAGTTTCCTCTAAGCAGGACAGAATGCACGTGATCCTCCCCCACTCCTCCCCTGCTCAGAGGCAGCTTTGCAAACCCCTCCTCAGATCTCAGTGGGTCTGAAAATGTCCGTTCCACAGGGAACACTGCAGAAGTTCGTAGATGACCTCTTTGAGACCATCTTCAGCACAGCCCACCGAGGATCTGCTTTGCCCCTGGCTATCAAGTACATGTTTGACTTCCTGGATGAACAGGCTGATAAGCATGGCATTCACGACCCGCATGTGCGCCATACCTGGAAGAGCAACTGGTGAGTGAGGGAAGATGCCAGTGACCAGCCCACCCAACCCCAGAGTCAGGGAGGCAGCACCCAAGCTGGCCGTCCTCTGCCTCACAGCCCCTCCCTCATTGGCTCCCACCATCCTCCTGTGCTCAAGTGTCTCCTCTCTTCAAATCTGTCTCTTCATCTATCTTTCTTTCCAACCAGTCCGTCATTAAACATTTATTAAAGAAGATCCACCAACAAAAAGTTAGTATGTCAGTGCCATAGTTGGGCTGCTTTCACATCCAAGTGCCCCCTGACGTGGGAAAATGTGCTAGACACTGAGAGTGCTAGACAAGGCAGACATGCCTCTGCCCTCAGTGAGCTGGCAGACACGTTATGAGAAAGGAAGTCAGCTGTCTGGACAGACAGACAAGTGCTCTGGTAGAGGATGTAGTGTGTGCAGCAGGATTATGCTCGTGTTGATTCAGGAATGGAGTTTTGATGCGCACCTAGGGGTCATCCAGCTGTTCTGTTCAGTTAACTCTTTCTGAGCTCTGATTGGGGAAGAGATCTGCCTAAACTGAACTGCCTTCCCTCAAGACTACAGGATTTCCTAGGTACCAATGATAAGGACACTTCCGGTATCCTCTAATGTCCAACGTCTTTCACATCATTTGTGTAGAGAGTGGGGGCATTCAGGTTGAAATCACAAGTCATCAGTATGCAGCAAATAAAGGAAACCATTGTGCAACATGGGACTCGGTAAATATTGAAGAGATATGGGGCCAAGATGGCCTCTGTTTGAGGGTCCTACCTTAGGCTGATGTTGATTCCATGCCATTCAGTTACCTCCCGACAGCCTTCACTTCATCTCTGCTTCTCACTGTTCTTCTTTAGTTCTTTCTTCCAAGTCAGTGTAGCCCTGGTCCCCAGCCCTGTGATTGCTAGGATTGGCTAAGGCTCCAGAGCACAAGCAAGAGCCCTGACAACCAGTCCCAGGGCCAAGAGCACAGCACAGAGAAGGCAGAAGTCAGGCTGAGGGTGGAAATGCCATTTCCCAGGGCGTGCTCTGACCTCACTTCTCGTCCACCTAGAGGCACTCTTTAAAGGGAAAGGAGCCTGGCATGAGGGTTCATGGTCACCCTTGATGTTGCAGAATTGGGTTTGGTGGAGGTGAACCCAGTTTTAATGGATCTCTCCCAAGCTTTCTGAAGTTGCTGGCATCTTCGTTTGGTTTCTGCTCAGTGTCTCAACACTCAGGGGAAGCCATTCATCTTCTGTAAGTCCTTCTGATCGGGCTTCCCTTAGGCCTGTCTCTAGGTATAGG
Organism: Megascapheus bottae; assembly: GCF_031878675.1. Taxonomy (NCBI): domain Eukaryota; kingdom Metazoa; phylum Chordata; class Mammalia; order Rodentia; family Geomyidae; genus Megascapheus; species Megascapheus bottae. Next base: position 70,059,150 of record NC_143513.1, on the reverse strand, counting down.
AGCATTTAATGCCCCCTTCTTCTTAGCATTACTTGAGAGCTGTCCAGGGAGCAAACAGCCACTCCCACAGTCTGTTTCTCTGGCCAGTGAGCCTTCCTTCTTGAATGTCACTAGCCTTTAGGATGTAAAAACTATTCTGCTCTTGAGGGGAGAGAGCTGACCCTTCTCAGAAAACTCCTGCATGCCCTTGGAAGCCCATCAAAGGAATGACCCCTACATGGTACCTATGCTATTTGTCTTTGGTTTGTCCCTTCTATGGGGGTCAGGCCCTAGGTTCCGGGTATCATATGCGCCTCATATGGTCATCTCATTCAGGTCCTCAGGTACAGTTAGGGAAGTGGGTAGCAGGACTGGATTCATGTTCTCCTCTCAGAGGAAACTTCCCTACCACTGTACTGACCCATTGCATTCCTGAACAAGAAGCAGAGAAGTATAGTGAGATCTGAAGACTGACTTGAGTGCATTGACCCTGACTGAAAAAAAAAACATGGATCCTCTATTCCTGGCCTGAGGTGTAGCATACCTCCGCCACTCACTTTTTCTAGATCCCTACCTGTTCCCTTTTAGATAAATCTCCTGCTCATTTAGCCTGAGTGGCTGCAATCAGCCAAGATTAGCGGCAACTCTAATGTTAATAACATGCTAATACTTCATCAGCCAGGAGCCTCATGGAGCCTTGGCTTTCCTGTTTGATGCTTCTGTCATCACAACTGGCTTAAGCATTGAGGAGCTCCGCGAATGTAGGGTTCCCAGCGTGGGATTCAGAAGGAGGCTTCTAGAAATACAAGAAGATGAGGACAGAGGATTTGGCTAGCTGGGCAGCTACGTCTTCATTCAGGACCATGAGTCCAGCGGCTATGGTCTGTCTCCCCACAGGAAGACCAGGCAGCCGTGTGAACCCCCTTCATGCATGCACAGTGCCTCCCATCTGCTCCAGTGCCACCTTTCCTTTTCCATCATGGATCTGCAACGATGGAATAAGTGCCGCCTAACACTGTCAGGTCTCGATGCACTGTTCTCTTTCTAGAGACTTAATAAATACTTGTTGATAGATTGGCAAACCATGAATGTCAGGTCTTACTGTTTTTATAGCATTTGTTGTGGGAGCATACTGAGGCAAGGTTAGAAACAACACGCACAGAAATATTGGACTCAGAACATTGAAATAATAGAATTTAAGGGGTTTAAGATCTAAAAGGTAAGCCAAACACATGCAGGTATTATAACTGTTACCAGCAGGGAGAACAGCCTCCCAAACAACAATAAAACATCAGGGAAAATGGCAGGAGGGGAAAAGGTAGAAACAGAAGGAAAGAAGCAAAGCAATCTTTTCCTGGGTACCACCCCTTCCTGCAGGCATCTCAGCCAGTTGGGTGGGAGCCTTACAGCAGACAAGAAGGAAGAAAGCAGCCCAGAGAGAAGGGGCCAGCCAGCTCCTCCCTGTGCTAGGGCCCTGACAGCACAGTGCAGATATCTCATTGCGGGTCTGCTGATTTTCTTCCCCATCTGTAGACTAGCTCCACCCAGCTAAAACACAATCAGATGTATGCTCTCAGTGAAGGCATCTCCCATAGTCCCACATGGAGTCCTGTGCATTTCTGGGCATGCACTTGCCAGTATTTCTATCTGTGCTGGCTCATCTCCTGACTGGCAGGAGATGTTAGATGGGGAGAAGAGAGGGTTTGATGAGGCTGATGAGAGGGTGAGTGTGGCATGGCAGCCTGGGACCACTTAGATGTACTGGCTCGCAGTTTTCTAGACGTGATGGATCCCATGGGACCAGGCAGGAAGGAAAAGTATAACTACTGTCAAGACATCATAGGAAGCAGAGGGTCAGATAGGAAGTCTAGCTTTCAGGTGATTCTCTGTAGCTTGTCAACAGATGCTCCTGCCATCAAGCAAGTGGCAGAGAGCAGAGTAGATGGTCTGAAATTCTACACTGTAGAACTCATCCTGGCTGCTTCCCATACAACAGGAAGACGCTGAATCTTGAGTTACAGCTGGGTACCAACCCTCCTCAGTACCTACCAGCTGTGGGTCTCTTCTGATCTTTGGTTTCCTGGGAGATAAATTGGGGCCTGACAGACCGGCCCCTCACTCCACTCCCAGTCCAGAGAAGGCACCTAAGCACTCTGAGCTCCCTTGTCATTGCTCCTCCACAGATAGAACTCTCCAGCTATGTGACAGCCTCTGCCCCCTCTCTTCACTCTCTACCTATTCTCTCCATTCAGCCTCCCCCTACGGTTTTGGGTCAACATGATCAAGAACCCACAGTTTGTGTTTGACATCCATAAGAACAGCATCACAGATGCCTGCCTCTCCGTAGTGGCTCAGACCTTCATGGACTCTTGCTCCACGTCAGAGCACCGGCTGGGCAAAGACTCGCCTTCCAACAAGCTGCTCTATGCCAAGGACATCCCTAGCTACAAGAACTGGGTGGAGAGGTGAGTGTGGGCTCCTGACAGGAACAGCAGCTTCCTCCCGCTGGAGGCTTCTCCCTCTTGGTGAACTGGCCACTCACAAAGTTTGTTCTGCCATTACCATACACGCCCATCCCATGGCGAGCACTGAAGGTAAGTACTGGGAGCCTCCACCATGGCTCACCATGTACTTCACTTCCCAGTCCAGAAGGACATGGCTCTTAGTGGCCACAAGGACCGCTAGGTCCAAGAAGGAGAGAGATGGTCCTTTGCTCTAATTCTACCTACCAACACACACACACATGTGTACATGTACACACACATATACACACATGCACACACACATACACAGGTATATATGGAAACATTCTATGTATGCGTGCACAACACGTGCACACATATGGTGTATGTGCAGTATATATTTACATACAAAAGACACATGCATGGTGTAGATATGCACATGTTACAGGCACACATGCATATACACATTACAATGCCCCCTGCAATCTCCTAGTGTGGTTCTTCCAGGCTGTCTGTCACCCCCGGCCTCCACACACCTTGCGGTGCTTGTGTCTGTGATTCCTGATGCAGTCCCAGACTTCACTGGCCCCTTTGAGATGCTCACAGCCAAATCCACAGAAAGGAGAGAAGGTGTGTTCCCTCTGACTTCACCTGCAGCCTCTAGGTCACAGAGCCTAAATCTGCTTTCTGTGCCAGAACCTGGTATATGGTGATCACTTGTCACTTCTGGAAGTTTCAGTGATGGCTGAGTTGGTATAGTCATGATCTCTTCACTTATACTCATCCCTAACAGCTCCAGTGTCAATCCGCTGCACTCCATAGACTTCCTGTAGGAAGTGACCTGTCAGAGTGGTTACAGGTGGTCCATTGGGGGTGGCCTTGGGGATGCCACCCACTTGAGTGCCCTCTGTCACATAAAGAAGACTAAGGACTAAAGAGGAAAATATGAAAACCATCCCTCCCAATGTAGAAGGCACTGAGGCCCATTCTGGCGATGGCAGGGAAGGGGTGGACCTCTGTCCCTTCACACATCCACCCAGGACACAGAGTCTGATAGGCACCAAGGTGGTATCTTGTACACGTGGGACACATGGCTCTTCACTTGCTCCATGGAGCTGTCATGGTCCAATGCTCAGCTTCCCTCCCCTCCCTCTTCCTAAGCTCTGATGGTAGTGGGCTAGAGAGTGAGGCCCTCATACTGCTGGGCCTGGAACCATCAGCCCACACTTTACAGAGGCCTTTGAAAGCCAATTTCGGGGACCAGGCCAAAATATCTTTTATACCTGCATCTCCTTTCCCCACCATCACCCTGGGCCCAGGCTCTGCCAGCACTGTCAGCTGTGCCCATCTCAGCTCTCTGCAGATAAGTTAATCCTAGGTTGAGTTTTCTGGGGCTTTGCCCTGCACCCAGCTCCCAAAGGATTGAGGTCTGACCCCCGTGGGTGCAAAGGCATTAGGAGAACCAGCTGAGGCTGGTATGGGTGGGATCCAGCACATTTAGAAAGGCTTACTTCAAGATGATATTCCATAGGAGCAAGTTCAAGTACAGGACTCCAAGCTGACCTTTCTCTTCTGTGCTGCACAACCCGTTGACGAGAATACTTGTCTGAAGTTCATTAACGAGGCTTAATTGCATTGTTCATAATCGATGAGGCATCTCGGCAGAGGATCCCTGCCCAGACAACAGAATGGGAAGGAAGTGACTATACAGTGTGCTGGGCAGAAAAGGCCCCTTGGGGTCATGGCAGACTCAGCAGGGCTAGGCAGAGTCATGGAGGAAGTAGGGTCATATTAGTCAAAGGCTGCATAAAAGATGAGGCCACTCAGCAGGCAGCCTGGGGCAGAGACCTGGGGAGCAGGTTAGCTAGACTCAGCCCTATACCCATTAGGGTATTAGCTGCTGATGGCCAATTGGTTCCACTCTATTAGAACTTGCACAAGATGCAGGCATGTGATTGGCCCACCTGTGAGCCACAACATGCACTAATCCAGTCCAGCCTTCTCAACACAGGCAAGTGGGGTGAATGGGGCTGCTTGGCGGGAATTAAGCTCATGGTAGGGAGAAGAATGACAGGAACATATAGCCAAGCATGTATTCATTAGCCTCCAACAAGAAAGTTCTGTCTGTGCCATCCCCATTTCAGCTGCCTTCTCCTTCCGCATACACATGTACACTTTGTAAATATTCACATGGGAGGAATGCATTGGGTTTTCATTGCCTGACATGTAATGGGCCATTATGAAGGTATCTCCCATTTTGGTGGGAAAAGGTCCATTGCCTGTCCAGGCTGGGTTACCACAAACATAACAGCAGGCTCCAGACACATTCATAAAAATCCCATCAGAACTGAGCGCTGGGGGCTCACCCCTATCTTAGCTATTCAGGAGGCTGAGATCTGAGGATCAGTGCATGTCTTGTAGCCTCTTGTCTTCAATTAAGCACCCTGTTTCCCCCCATGAAAAGCTGGAAGCAGAGAAAAAAATCTCAGGGACAGCATCATCCATGCCCTGAGTTTAAGCCATTGAACTGGCACAATAACTAAATAAATAAATAAATAGTTCAACAGAACTATCTACCCACTATGACTATGGCAGCTTTCATGGACAAGCCACAGGAAGCTGAGGAGCATTTGCTTCTGGTGACAGTTACGTCCTCTCAGTGGGCACCTAAATTTTCCACCCTGATCTGAGGCTCTGTTGTCTGTGGATGACTCCGTAGAACTATCTGGAAGGAATGTTGGACTCAGAGCTGCATCGCTGGCTGGTGACCATAGCAAGAAAACACTGTTTAAGTATTAAAGCAAGAAAATATTGTTTAAATGTCTCACCAGTGTAGCCCTAAAAGTAAACTTTCCTTGAAGACTTATCTTGCTTGGGCTGTATAGGAGTTGTAAGGAGACAAGGACACAAATCTCCTGGGAAGGGCGAGGTTGGGAACCATGCAGAAACCTCTGGGCTTCCGCTATAAATGGAACATTGGTGTTTGTAGTGTTCCAGAAATACTGGCAATGAATTGAGAGGTTTGCTGGAAATTTTATACCTTAAAATCATTAAATCACTCCACATTTATGCTACAGGCATGGCTTAAGTGGTAAGGTACCTGCCTAGCAAGCATAAGGTCCCAAATCCAAAAGCCCAGAAAAAAAGGAGAAAAAAGAGGAGGAGGAAGGGGAGGGGAAGGAGAAGGAGAAGGAGAAGAATGTTTTAACAATGTGGTTTGATGTCAGCCTGGGCAAATAATTAGTGAGCCTCCCTTCTCAACATATAAGCCAGGTTTGTACCTGTGATTCCAGCTACAGAGAAGGAATAGTTAAGAGGATTGAAATCCAGGCCAGCCAAAGCAAAAGTGTGAGGCTCTTTCCAAACATCAGCTAAAGCACAGAGTCAGAGGCATGGCTCAAGTGGTAACACTGCTTGCTTAGCAACAGGAGGTCCTGAACTCATACCAGTACAGCCAAAACAAAATAAAAACAACCAAATAAGTCTTGCTTTGTATCTGTCTGTGATCTCAGCTAGAGAGACGGCATTAGGTAGGAGAATTATGGACCAGATCAGTCCAGGCAAAACATGTGATATCCTATAGAGCAATTAGGCAGAAAGGATGGGAAGGCACCAGGATGGAAGAGTGTGAAGGGCAGAAATCCAGATGAACCTGGGGCAGCCTCATTCTCCTCAAGATCAAGTCTGAGAAAGGCCAGAGTGTTAGGCAACTTGTCCCTGTCCAAATCTCCTAGCCAGGGAAAAGTAATTCATTCACAGGAGTTGGTGCTGTCATCTGGTGCCCTGCTGGGTTGCCATCCAAATGGCCCTTTCCTTTGCCTCTGCCTTCCACTTTCCACACACCAGGATTCTTCTCCCTGCCTCATCTTTCCTGCATACTCAGCAACAGGCCCGAGCCCCACTAGGGCTATGGCTGTGGCAGGTAGCTACCCCCTCTCCTCTCTGCCAGGAATGTTCTAGTTGCCAAGTGAGCTGTCATTTTCTTGCATGCCCCTGAGCTGATGGTGAGAGGAGCACTTGAATGCCATTTCTGTCAGCCTGTCACATGTAAGCCCTGGGCCCTTCAGGGGATAGGTGGAAGTAGGGAAAATGACATGGGACTGATGACTGGAACAGAAAGAGATGACGTGGGCTGAGAAGACACAGAGCGAGGGTGCAGGATGAGACTTCCAGAATGGCTGAGAATATGCCCTGTGCTTATGTTCTCATGCTGGAGACTTGAGACGTGGAAACTACCAGAACTATCACCATCACTGATGCTGGCTCAGCCCATAAGTGAGTGCTTGAGGATGCTTCCTTGTCTTTGTGGCTACCTTTTCTGTTTTTCTGTTTTCTCCAACTACAAACCCAAAAGCACACAGGAGAGAATGAGAGGTGGCTGTCTTCTTCAGGATACTGAGGCCTTTTAGTCCCTCATTAGGAAACTGCACAGCTCCCCTCTGGTGGGGGAGTTGGGGTCTAATGCATAAAATGTCAAATTGCAGAAATTAAAAATGTAAATTCTGGCATCTAATTAACCAGTTGACAGCAGTGCACAGCTGCAAGTGACAGTGACTGATTGCCTTCTGCCAGCCTCTCTCCGAGCAGCCCCCCACCCCTCTGTCACTAACCTCCAGAGAACAAGGGACACGGGGAAGAGCAAAGCTTTGGAAGAACCCTTTGGCTCTGCTGGAGGAGACTGCACCTGTGGAAGGGCCTTAGAGGGACACCAGGTGCTGGAGTCCTGTCTCCATGCCTCTACCCTCGTGCAATGTCCTTGCCACCCACTACTTCCACTCCCACCCCCCACCCCACCTCCTTCATCTGAAGCTGTAGATAGAGATAGCTCTTCCCAGAACCAATGAAGCTGCCCAATGAGAGAGAGAGAGAGAGAGAGAGAGAGAGAGAGAGAGAGAGAGAGAGAGAGAGAGAGAGAGAGAGAGAGAGAGAGAACACGCACTGTGGTCCCTGGTGGTCACAGCACAGGCAACCAGTGCTGGAGTGCAAGTGGAGCCCATGTTCCCAGGCCTGGTACTGGAAGCTTCTATTCTCCTGCACACTCTCTGTATAGACTCCAGCCCCTCTTCCCTTCACTCCCCCATGCAGGTATTACTCAGACATTGGGAAGATGCCAGCCATCAGCGACCAAGACATGAACGCATACCTGGCTGAGCAGTCTCGAATGCACATGAATGAGTTCAACACCATGAGTGCACTCTCCGAGATCTTCTCCTACGTGGGCAAGTACAGCGAGGAGGTGAGCCATAGCCTTCTCAGGACTGAGGGGAAGTAGGAGGGAGGAGATGCAGGAGGGAGGGCAGAGATGGTAGACAGCACTGGATGCCTACATGCACAGGAATAACTGGCCCTGTGAATATCCCTCACTGCCCCACCAGGTGCTCTGGGAAGACAGAGATGGTGAGGATGGTCTCACTCACACATTCTGTACCAACCCCTATTCTTCTTCGCTGGACAGAGCAGTTCTTGATACTTTCCCTCTTATTATTCGTATTTATTCTCCACTATTCCTTTCTTTTTCTTTATGTTTTCATTTCCCTGTTGTCTAATTATCTTTAAACAAATACCTTCCCACTTCCATGGAGAAGCCATATGCTGTGGTGTGATACAGCATGGAAACGCTAGAAACGGAATAGAATAGAGTAGAATGGAATGGAGGGTGACAGAAGAGAGCAGAATAAAATAGAATAGAAAAAAACAGAGTTGAACAGATAAGAATACAAATGGAATAAAACAGAATGAACAGAATAGAATAACAAAGCAAAACAGAATAGGGATAGAATGGAACGCGGTAGAAGAGAATAAGACTAGAAGAATGAAATAGACTAGAACACAATAAAAAATGGAGCAAAATGGGATGGAATAGAACAGGTATGAAATGGAATGGAATGGAAGAGGTTACACTAGAGCAGAATGAAATAGACCAAAAATAGAAATGGAACAGATAGGAGAGGAGAGGCAGGACAGGACAGGAGAGACATAGAATGGAATATCCTGTATTTTTAGTTATGTTCTCTAGTCAGAAGACCCCACCTAGAGTAGTTGGCACTACAGATTCTGCCTTCTTTCTAGTCCGTACAAAAGTACTCTTGGAGTTTCTTGGACATGGGAGAATAGACCAAGTGATCCAGATTCCCCACATCTGAGCACAGCATCCCAGCCTTCTCTAGAGAGCAGGCAGCGGCAAGAGCTGAAGCTAGTATCCCAGAATCTCTTCTTCCTCATAACTTTGTCAGGGTCTAGCAAAACCCCTGATTAATGGAGCTCCTGGAAGGCCAGGGCCTGGCATTCTACAGGCCATGAGTGACACATTCTGTGACCCGAGATCAGTGGAAAACCAGTTTTGAGTCCCTCATAGGCAAGAGCTCTGTCATCAGCCTGTACCCCAGAACTGGTCCAGGGCAGAGTTTTCCCTTGTGTGTGACAAGACAAATTAATAGTGATGATGTATAATACAACAGTGTAAGACTGCAGCTACCTTGCCTCAGAAAGAACTGTCCCTCAACCTATACTTTAGCACATTGTCTACGCTGGTGCTCAGAATGTCCAATCTGAATGGCTTGATGGCTAGGAAATGATGGTTCTTGACTATCCCGAAAGTAAGCAGCTCCAGCTCAGCTTCCCCTTTTTATAATACATTCATTGCCTAGTGTGGTGTTTCCTGCCTGTAATCCTAGCACTGAGAAGCCTGAGGCAAGAAATTCACAAGATCCAGGGCAGGCTGGGCTATATAGGAAGACCTAATAGAGAGGTGTCTGAAAAAAAAAACAAAACAGAAAACCTTGACAAAGTTTTGAAATTGAAAATATTGGGAGCCTCCCTTGAAGGGTGATCCTCCTCTTTCTCTCTTTCCCCTCTCCTCTATCCCTCCCCCTCAGACCTATGACCCTCGTACTCTATACCATGCCTTCCATGGAGTAAGGCGTTGTGCCTATGGCTAATTCAATCCTCTATATTGACTTAGACTAGAGATGGATTAGTCGTGCCTGTTTTGCAGAAGACGAAGCAGGCTCCTTCTTCTTAACCCTTTGAACCATGGCCACGCCAGAAACATAGATACACATACACATATTCAGATCAATAACCTCCCTCTCCTTCATCCTTCTACAGATCCTTGGACCCCTGGACCACGATGACCAGTGTGGGAAACAGAAACTGGCCTACAAACTAGAACAAGTCATAACCCTCATGAGCTTAGACAGCTGAGAACCGTCCTTCCAGGTCTGCCCTGGAGGGAGGGACACACCAAGCCGTGCCTCAGTCTAGATTATCATCTTTACCAAGTGCAAGTTCCCACAGGCATCAGCAGCACCCCCGAGCAGCAGCGCTATCAATCTCTCTCTCCCCTCCTCCTCTCTCTGCCTCTTTTGTCTCTCCCTTCTTCCTGGATCCCATCTCTTTCAGTTGCTCTGCCAATGCAATTGGACCAAGCCACCAAACCACAGTCAGTGGGTTTACATTGAAGGACCTGAGTAAAAGATGTCAGAGCAGAGCTTTCTCTTCCAGCTGCTCTTGGCTCCACGTGTCATCAGCAGGCCCCAAATATGGATGAGGAGCTGTAGACAGAGGACTGTTCTATGCTGCTATTTCACCATTTCCTTTGAGAGTCCCCAGTTCAATCCAAAATGTGGTGTAGGGAAGTGACAGTGAGCTCAGTATTATCTTCACTGAGAAGACATCACCTGGCCCTCCCTTCCCACACTCTCAGCTCTAAGGGGCCAGTTAATGGTCTGGGTGCTTCACAGCTGTGAGAAGAAAGACCTTGCCTCCTCCATGCAGCTGGAGTGGGGAGCACGGGAACGGTTCGGAGGTACTCTGCAGTCCAGAAGCCTCCTATTCCCTTCCAGTCCCCTTGGAGCTCTTCCACGTGTCCACACATCTACTCCAGAAGCAGAACGCGTTGTTCCTGATTCACTCCCAAATTCCAGTGTATCACAATCATCATTATAGGTCAAGCCCATTGCCAGAGCCTCAAGTGATGTCTAAAGAAGGCATCTCTACCCTCTTTGTCATCGTTCATCAGGGTCAATGTGAAATGCATCCAGGAGATTCTACCTCCAGCCGTCTCCAAGGCTCCGTCCCACACTGTCCTTGAGAACTCCACAGAAGGCCAGGGTGGACAGCCCAACCTTCATCTCTCCCCTGTAGAATCTGGTGCCATTGCTATGCAGATGACTTTGTCACTGGACTGTCCAGACTTCTTTGGGGATCATTTCATCCACATCTCGGCTGTCTTTTTAGTCCTTCTACATCCTCATCCTTTCTTCAGTCATCATTAGAAGAAATATGCCCAAGCACGGCCTCCCTCAGACAAACCAAAATTCCAGCCAGCCTCAGTCCCTAGCTTGTGTCTGGGAGGAACTGGAGAGCCAAGCTGAAGGACCTGACTGGAAATAGAGGCACATGAAACTGATCGCATTCATCTCTTCATCTGTCTTTCCAACTATGGATATGTAGTTCTAGTCAGTCAAGCAGATGTGTGCTCACAAATGGGTATGAGGTGAGCAGGGGCTGTGGCAAGGCATGATCTAATGGTAGGTCCTAGAAATCTACCATGTGGAAAGGGACCTTAGATAATATATGGTCCAGTTTCCACCAGAAAGGGAAGCTCCAATCTCATGTTCTCTGCCAATCCTGGAGACAAAGAGAAGCAGCATGGATTAGATAAGGATTCTAGTCTTGATTTCACTCAACATGAGCCCCACACAGAGAAGGAGCCATGCCATTTCCAGCAACGCCCATGCAGCATTCTACACTTTTAAGAGCACTGCCTCTTGAGATATGAATCAGTGAGAGAGAGAGAGAGAGAAAGAGAGAGAGAGAGAGAGGGAGAGAGAGAGAGAGAGAGAGAGAGAGAGAGAGAGAGAGAGAGAGAGAGAGAGAGAGAGAGAGAGAGAGAGAGTGTCTCAGGAGAAGCAGAAAGCTCCAGACTATATCCTGTGTAGGAAAATGCTGATGTGGCTTTCTTCTCTGCCCCTTCCTCAACCATTTACCCTGTAGCATCAGGACATTGAAATACTTGCTTTCTGGGCTGAGTATTGGTGGGTGGGAAGAGAGAATCCCTGTCCATAGGAAATCAGGGTGGTTGTCTGCCAAAGCCTGGACTTTGGTGACCCAGAGCAGGGTATCATATAGCATTGTGGAAAACTAATGGAAAACACATGGCACCCTAGCAAACAGAAAGAAGAAAATAGGAAAAGATGTGTTTGGAGGGGAGAGAGAGAGAGAGAGAGAGAGAGAGAGAGAGAGAGAGAGAGAGAGAGAGAGAGAGAGAGAGAGAGAGATTACCAAAGGTTCTGAAATGCCAGGTGGAAACACATGAAATCCCTACCCTTGATCATTTTCTTTCTTCCTAAAAAGCCACAGGACCTGGCAAGCCAGAAAGGGTGCATGTGGGAGGGTAGACTGAGAAAGAACCTCAACCACTAAACTGTATTTGCACATGTGAAGGATTGAGGAGGAGAGATACAAAACCTATTTAACACACATTTGCTGGATGGAAGCTGTGGTGTGTGTGTGTGTGTGTGTGTGTGTGTGTGTGTGTGTGTGTGTGTGTGTGATTTTGATTTATTTTTTTAAGTTTTGCACAAAAGAAAAGAATAATCAAGCAGGAAAAAAAGACTGCTATCATGGTTTTGCTGAAGCTTTTATTATGTATTGTGTTATTATTGTTGTTATTTTGTGGTACAGGACTCCCCCTCCCCTCAGCATACACACACCTTCCATGTTTCTGTCAAAAGCAGAACTTCAAACACTTCAGAGAAACAAAAACGTCAGGAAACTGGTAGAGAAGGATAGAGGAGATTCCTGGCTCTCCTCATTCCTCCTGAGGGGAGCTTGGGGAAGATATTTTTGTCAATGGCCTGGGTTGTTTCTGGCATTGTTTTATTACTGTCTTTATGGTGTGAAAATTCTCTTTCCTTTTACTTTTGGTTTGTTTCTTCATTTCATACTGTTTTGTTTTGTTTTGCTTTTTGATGCAAGTGTAATGTGATTAAAAGCAAAGACAGGCAACATTGTCCAAAAGCTGCCATTTCCCACCAAATCTCTCCCAATTTCCCTTGAGAGTTTCCAGTTCCTGTTGGCAGAGCAGGGACCCATGGCGCTTCCCCAGTGGCCCATGCATACCTACAAAGAAAGGAAGGAAGCAAACTGGGTCTTGTGGAGTGGAGGCATCTTTGTGGCCTTCATCCAAGTCCACTGGCAGCACAGGTCTGGTGAAAGTAGAAGCCTTCAGTCCTTGAGTTCTGGGCAGCAAGCAAGGGAGAAGAGGTCACAGTCAAAATGGCTGGCCTAAGTCAGATGGGGATTTTGCAATGTTGAAGGGGAATGGGCCGATGAGCTGGTGGTGGCAGGAAGCTGGGATCCTGAATGTCCAAGTACTGGTGGAGGAAACCAAGAAAGACAGCTGTGGCGTCACATCTCTGGGTCATGTGTCTCCCAGGTGTGGGTGGGCTCGGCTCTTAGTTTGTCCCTTTGTAAGGGGAGTCGCTGAGTTCCTTGGTAACTACAGATCGTGCCACTCAGTGGAGTTGGCTATTGTATAACTGCCTCAGGAATATACTTCCTTGCCTTTTTAAAATCTAGTAATGGGATACCACAAATGCCTCCCAGACCAAAGTACGTTACAACTGACACACAAACACAGCCAGCGCCAGCCCTGGCACGTCTGTGAGCTCTGGGTACTTAGGTAGAGCCACACACAGAAAGAGAGGTCATTACAATGTCTCCCAAAGTTTGAAGCAGACTACCGGAAACTTCTCAGAGATGGGTTAGGCCTCTTTGTCCTCGAACACCCATGTGTACCTGTATTTCCCACCCAGAGTTGATGACCTGTACTCTCTCTGGCCCTTCACGTCCCTGACATTTCCATCCCCAAAGTTTCTGGTGCTCATGTGCCTCATTGCATGTGTGGCTTCTGCCTATGTCCCCACTCTGACAGCAGGCCTCCTCCTTGTCCCTCCTTGTCCCTTTCCCATGCTGCCTCCTCTGCAAGGCCATTTATTAAGTCTAGTTCAGGAACTGCTCAGCCACAACCCATCCTTTCCAAAGCTTTCTCTCTGAGTGGTAGGGCCTCCCACCTACAGCCAAGTCCCTGAGGGCCCCCAACTTTGGAACCACAAGCAGTGATAGTCCAGTATTGGAATCTCCACAAGGCAAGTCTTGTTGTAGAACCTTGGATGACACTGTCATTTGTTCGTGTATAGGTATTTCTTGCTTTGACCCACAAAGGGAAGCTCTATTTCCAATTGTCCCCTTTGCAGGACTAAGGGACACTGCCTTTGATTCAAAGGATACCACATGTTTCACCCAGTAAAGGGCCAATGCATAACCTGGAAAAACTTTCCCTCTACTTTTCAGAAAACCCAGGAGTGGGAGAAGGGGGTAAAGATATGGGAGGCAGACTGTAGGCAGAAGGCCCACAGACCTGTGCTCATGAGCTTTTCTGCATGACACCCAGCCACATGCCCAGCAAATCCCTAAAGGCCTCAGGGGCATTCCTGTGAGGTCTGGAGAGAACCCTACCTAGATAGCTTTCTGCCCTGGCTCCTCCCCATCTTGCCACCTCTTGCTCATTCACATCAAAGGTCCAGTTCTCAGGACGGTGACCAAGGGACCCTCACTCCCCACTCTGTGTCCTTCTTAAAGAAGCTGTGGGCTATTTGTTTGGGATTGTATAATTCATTACTTTTTGTTTACATATCTTAAGTTTGAAAGCAAGGATGGAGACCAGATATGGATGTGTAGTCTAAATTACAGGTGGGGGGGTGGGGGAAGAGGTGGAGACACGTGGAGGACCAAGGGGAGTCTCTGCTATTAATAAAGACAGTGGTCAGAAATTGCCCATTTTGGTCAGGCAGAGGAAGTGCTCTGTGTGGCTGCTAATATTTCTCGGTACTTCCTCTGGGGTTTTGATGGATGGAGCCATCATGTGACCCCCTCTCCTCCTCCACCTCCTCCCCTCCCCCTCCTCCCCCTCCTCCCCTCCCCCTCCTCCTTCCCCCCCTTCTCCTCCTCCTTCTCCTCCGCCAGCCACCTCCCCTCAGGCATTCTGTGAAAAGCATACTTGCGCCTTCTTTTCTTAGTGGGAAGCTGAGGGACAGTCACAGGTGACAATGGAGAGGCAGCTTTTCTTGACTGAAAACCTGAGACATTGCAAACCACTCTTCTATGATACTGATACTCAGGGCAGGCAAGGCCCTCTAACTGGAACAAAAGGCTCATTCTTCCCATTTGGAAAATAATCCCTGCAAGAAAAGTTGCAAACATTAAGAGAAACACTTAAAAATTAAAAAGAAACTACAAACCATTGCTTCCTAATACATTTTTTTATTAGGAGGTATATCTAATTTTTTAAAATGTAGGATGGGGGGGAGGGGTTGTGAAAATAATACGTGCTCATTAGCATTCCAATGAAATTCCTTGAATAGACTGATAGCTTCCAGAAAGCAATGCTAAATGAAACAAATCCCGAATGAACACAAAGAGCTTTCAGTTCATATTGGTAGAGATGGAGAGGTGGTCCAGATGGATGGGGTTCTTGGTGGGAGAGTCTCCCCTCGCCCTCTACTTCCTCTTCTTGGACTTGTGTGTCACCCTGGCTCTCCAGGTTACCCCTAGAATTGCTCATTGCTATGCTTCTGTCAGCGTGCCTCAAACTGCAAAGAGGCCTACTTTAGGGGACCCTGAGTCCCTCACCTTCCCATGAATGCAGAAGAAAGTAGACTCAGTCTATGCAGCTCCTTTTTCACTGGTTTCTTTTGTTAGAATCTTTGAACTTATGAGTCAAGCACATTTTGGAAGGGATCCCTTTCAAGACTATAATTCAAAACAGGATACAGTTAAAGAGCAAGCCCAAGGACATTCAAGAACCTGAGACCACATTAGCAAACAGGACTAAGGAATGCCTCTGTGCAGAGGTCAGCCCAGCACATCCGGCATCAGTCAGGGTGGGCTACGTGTCCTCATCTCTCTCCTCTCTCTCTTCCTGGCATCCCTGTTAGCTTGTTGTCTTATTCAACCTTCTGTTCTTTAAAAGGAAAAGCTAGTTTACCTCAAAAAAATCATGTTTCCATTTGGAAACTGATGACTTTCTGTTTGAGAGTAGACTGAATGACCTGCCCTGTATCCTTTGCTGCCTGGGTCTGAGGTTCTTGAGATGTAGTGATCTTGTCTTAGTGCTGCATTTGGCTCTTTTGAGCAAGAACTATGCTTCCAGGCCCTAAGATGAGGGGGAAGAACTAGATGCAGCTCTCCTCCTTACTTTAGCGTGGAGGGACCAGCTTCTCTTCCAGCAGGGTCCTGCCAAGTTACCATAGCAACCAGCAACTCCAGGGTACCACAACAGAGAATGGCTCCATGTGCTGAGGTATGGGGGGAGAGCAGGGGTTCTGGCTTGGTCAGATGACTCAGCATTAAGCCCCAAATGCTAAAAAGGAAGAGGAAAAAGAGAAATGGATACCTGGATGGGTTTGGGAACCAGCAAAGGCCTTTGAGTCAATAAAAGGCCACTTAAGGAGGTAGGGAAGGTTATTTCTGTTCCACAGACCCTCTTCTGGCCCCAACCCACTTCCATTTCTAAATAAAGCTCCCACCTTGAATACTGACCCTTTGTTAGAACAAAGCAAAACACACCTTTGAACAACAGTGTTATGATGAGCTTCGAAGACAGGTGGATGAGATCTCTGAAAAGAAGAGGGTCTTCTGGTTTAGATTTTTAAAGAAGAGTATCCTAGTAAGATTTAAAAAAAGATTTTAAAAAAGTTTTTAAAAAGAAAAACTTATGCTATTTAAATTGGAGCCCAGTTGTAACTTGGTAAAGGCAAGCTTCTGTACCTTTGTTATAATTAATTGTATACCTGTGTATGTAAATATAAGGCATTCCTATTTTGCAGTTCAGAACAAAAAAACTTATTTGTAATATAGAATAAAGTTTATTAAAAAATAATAAAAATTCAGTTTGAGATTTGTGTCTTCATGTGACTGTCTGGAAGGGGTGAAGAAGACTGAAAGGTAGGCAGCAATTTCTTTATGATCCAGAGATGTGATTTCCAATCTCAGATACTAGAGCTAGGTCCTCAGACCTAAGGCTGTGTTCTCAGTTACAAGGCAGCCATCCCAGGTGATAACTCATCAAGCTAGGGAGAGAAAACATACCATCAGACAGTACTCTCAGCCAGATGCTTTCCAAGAGTGTCCAGCCAGCCTCTGAATCCATCTGGACACTGTTCTCTAGTACTTGATACCAGCCATGCATTATTGATATTGGGAGAACACAAAGATACATCCTTCCTTGCAAACTATACCTTAGTGTGAATGATTCTCTCGCCCCGCCTCCCCCCCCACTCACACACACACACACACATACACATAAACATACATTGCAGTAAAGACCTTTCACCCAGGTGTGTGGAGTTGAACAGTCCAGGGAGAGAGCAAAAAGGGAAGCAATGAAAGTGGGCAGTGGGGAAGAAGACAACAGTCCAAACCCACCTCATATCACTCTATAGTCCTTAAAATTGCTTAAAGTTGTGGTGCAGGGAAAGTACAGAGCCATGGCCCAGGCATTAGAATATCTGGATACCATATTGGGCATTCCATTGGCTACCTGGGCAGATTTGTTCACCTGTAAATTTCAAGTCAGCAGGTAAAGGAAGGAGGACTGGATAATTCCATGGGTCTTATGATTCAAGGAGAACAAATGGCACAAGAAAGAAATCAAGCAGGAAGGAGGAAAGAAAAAAGAGACTGAAACATAGGAAAAGGAAAATGGATGAAGGGAGGAAAGGAAAGTATAGGGGAGATGTGAGATGGACCATAAGGAGGCCAACCGTCGTTGGTAACACTTCAGGTAAATTCTACCTTCCCTGCCTCCCTGCTGGCCTAGCTTTGACCTTCAGATCCCTCCAGCTTTCCAAATACCACTCTGGTGGCATAAGCAGAGTGCTCAGCAGGAATGGGGGCTGTAAGAACTATAGAGAGAGAAAAGCCAAAGTACGTCCCATCCTTCCCAATGCCCCACCTTGAGTCTTCATAGAATATGACAGAGTAGCTGAAGAAGAACAATGAGACTGAGAAACAACAGCCTCTAGCAGACATAGCCAGCACAGTCAGGTGACCCAGACCTGTTGGGAAGGATGGTGGAAAGAGATGGAGATAACTGTGAGGGAAAGCCAGTCTGTGGTCTCTCAAGACCTAGCACAAATGTGTTGAAATCAGCCCAGTGTAAATCAGACTTACAGAAAAAGTATAGCTCATGACCAAAAGCCGATGTCCTTCCATCCTAAGTAAGGATGCAGGCTGAGTGCCAACAGTGATCCCCTTCTGAAGGTTCAACTTGAGATTCCACGCACGACCCAGTGCCAGCATGGCTTCAGACACCTTCATCTCTATGATCTCATCCTGTGTCAGAACCCCAACCACTGTGACCTTGAGCAGACCGCTTCTCGTGCTTCTGTTTCCTTACTCATAAAATGAAAATTATTCCAAATGTACTGTGAAGCCCAGAAGACTGGGTGGGGGAAAGCTGATTTATACAATTAAATGAAAGAGGAAAAGTAAAAGCCTGGTGCACCATGGAAAAGGTCATACACACACACAATATTTTATTAGTCATAAAAACAATATTGTGCAAGCTAGAGTGGATTGGACCTGGAGCCTCAGTGACAAATTTATAATGAATGCTTTATTTATTCATTCTAATAAAAAAGTAAATATCTAATGCCTTTTGAAAAGTGTATAGTTTTTGGTCATTACACCACGATTCTTGAAAGCAAAGACCAAACCTTAGTTGGAATGGTTACCTCCAACTTACCACAATGTCTGTTATGGAA
Organism: Megascapheus bottae; assembly: GCF_031878675.1. NCBI lineage: Eukaryota > Metazoa > Chordata > Mammalia > Rodentia > Geomyidae > Megascapheus > Megascapheus bottae. The sequence goes on along the minus strand of NC_143513.1, from coordinate 70,040,879 downwards.
GCCACTCTGCCATGGTTGATGGGAGGAGGAAAAGGGACAGGACATACCAGGTGATTAGTTTGTACCATGCTCTCCTTACTGGTCTTCTATTCCTTCAGGTGTGTGTGTAGGTGTGTGTGTGTGTGTGTGTGTGTGTGTGTGTGTGTGTGTGTGTGTGTGTGTGTGTGTGTGTACTGGGCTGGAACTCTGGACCTGGGCACTGATCCTTAGCGTTCACTCAAGGATAGCGCTTTGCCACTTGAGCTACACCTCCACATCTGGCTTCTAGATGACTATCTGGAGATGAGTCACCTAGATTTGTCTGTTCAGGTTGGCTTTGAACAATGATCCTCAGATCTCGACCTTCTGAGATCTGATTATAAGCTCAAGCCTATAATCTATCAATATCTTATCTTTAGGAATTCTTGTGTTGCAGTAACAGGATGTCTTCTGCAAGAGAGAGAAGTGGATGCTGTGTGAAAGCTTCCCTGATGAACCAGATGCTTCTACCCAACACAGTGAATGACAGGGACAGCTTACTTTACCACCTATGACCACCTGTAAACCTGCCCTACTTTTATCTTAACAAAATGACCCCTTTGAACATGGGACCCAAGGCTGCAGGGCTGCATGAAAGGAGACTGTCATCTACAGTATTTAGTTCCCAGTTAATGATCAATTTTCCAAGTATCTGAAAATACAGGCATGCAATGCATCACGATGCCCAATTTGACCAAGTCTTTAAAAAATATATCTTATTGTATACTTGCCTTCAGTATATAAAACAAGTTTTGGAGCTCCTAATTTTCTAAGCTGGACTTGGGACAGGAATGAAGAAGACTAAGAAAATTAATAGAAAATTGGAGAAAAAGGAAGGGAAAAAAATCGACAGAGAAAAGGAAAAAAGGCCACAGAGGCAAGGGGAGGTATCCAAAGAACAAGAGGTAAGGGAGTTTGAGGATAAGGAAGAACACTGCATTTTGCCAACTCTGTCGGTGTATATTTTTCCAGTTCCAAATTTACCTGCTGTGGTGAATTTTTAGCTCCAGGTAAAAATGACAGTATGGGCTCTTCTGGAATTTTACCATCTAGGAATTAATTCAGCCCAGGCTGTTGTAAAAAATAACTGACTGTTTCCTAATCTTTGATTCTGACCAATGATCAGACTACCAGGGAAGCAGAGAATATATCCCCATTTTGGAATATGGAACGTGTTCTCAACATAGGTCCTTGCTCAAGACAGTAGTCAGTTTTAGACAACCTAGGTGGTTTGTGTTTCTGCAGAGAAAGATTCTGGCTAAGTCTAGCAAAGGCCTCTTCCTAAGGTACAGGAGAGGTGGAATATATCTCATCCCCTCCATATACAGATGAGCTTCTTCCATCTGGCTAGACCTGGTCTAGCCATCACTCCACCTTACAAGTTCACAATCACTCCTCATGTTAGTATCTTCAAGATCTATCATCATATCACTGTGAACACACACACACACCCCTTCCTATATCCTCAGCTCAAGACCCTCATCTCTATCTAAGCAGCTTTAGTTCCAGCTTCTCATCTTTCTTCTAATTCAGTTTCCCTTCTGGAGTATTAGTCATTTCCATGGACAACACAGACTGGAAATTCCACAGAGGGTAAGCTATGTGAACAGCCCACTTGGGCAAACAAGTAGGACTTCCAGCCGCATGTTCAAATCCTGACCCTCCTTTTGTGTCCTGAACAGCCTGTCTACAGAGCAAAGATGACAATATGACCCGGTTTAAACCCTGCACTTCAGTGACCAGCTCTTCATTAGAGCAAGTTTCTAACCATCTCTACGTCTTGCCTTTCTGGCCTGTGAAGATGAGAATAATCGCGCTATCCTCAAAGAGTTATTTTGAGAATCAAGTGAGATCAGGACTGGGGAACATTTAGCCCAGGTCCTGGTGCCTGCTAAATTTATGGTGGTTGGTTGCTTTTATTCTAGAGAACAGGCCTTGGAGGAGCCCTTGTACACAGCACTGCACCCAGCAAATAGTAATTTCCCTAAAACAGGTTTTTGAATTAAAATCAAGTGCAAGCATTTCTTGACTGTACTATCCTGCAATACAAATATAGATAGAATGCAATTTGTTAATAAGTTACAGAAATAGATAGCTAAAACTGACAAGGTTCTGTTTCCACTCCAGAAGCAGCGTCTGAGACGATTGCTGGTTAGTGGCTAGTTTATTTGGGGACATCATCCTGAGGCTTCCACTCCCCATTGTCCAAAGACTGCCCAATGGGCTCTTCATTTATACCACTAAGTGTGCAAGCATTTGGAAATGGCTCTGTGGCTCTACTACGGTCAGGGCAAGGAAAACTGATACCAGCCCCTGCGAACGGTCTGCCTCAGGTTGTGGGTCCTCTGAGGCCCAAGTATTCGCAGAATGGTCCATCAGTAGATATAAAATTAATCCTGATAAGGGGCAGGTGGGTACCATTTTGTAAAGCAACGGAGAGGGGACATAATCCTGTCCAAGGAGCTTCCTGGCTTTCTTCACATCCAGAGACAGTCCTGGCTCTAGGTGTCCAGGGCTCTATAGAGCTGTGCTCCCTTAGAACTCCGTGGAACCCCATGGAACTTTTTGCATCTGGTGTTGAAGCCTGTAGTTGACTTGTGTCTAAGTCTCAGTTTCTTGATATGAGACTAAACACAGCCTCATAGACCCTTCTAGACACACCAAGGTCCAGTAGCCAACACCCAACTCTTTCTAGTCTTCTCACCATTTCCCCTGGCTTTTCTCAGGGAGCCTACTGAGCTCTGTCTGGGGACCCCACCACAGAGCCTGCTCATCGCTGGCACCCAGATGCGCCTTCCTGGTGGGTCTCTGAGTAAGCGCTGAGGCCCCACTGGAGAAAAGAGCAAGCCCTAGTGAATTATGAGGCTGTAATTCCATCAAGGGCTTCTCTGAAAGGATCGTAAACTCACGTCCTAACTCTCCCCAGTCCCCTAGCCCCTTCTCTCCTCAGAGTGATTTACAAGCCTATAATTCTGAGGCGGGACTACCTCTTATTTCACATCATCCAAATATTTTCATAAAGCAACACTGCTCTTTCTCTTGGCTTCCAGTCTCCTCCCGCAGAGCAAATAAGCACCAACAGCATCCTCTAGTGGCCGAGTCCCAGAGAGGGTCCCTGGGTGTGATCCTCCACCGAACCCCCACTTCTGCTGTGAGAAAGGAGGGTGACATGTGCCATGAGATCCAGATGAACTGGGTCATGCCTGAAATGCATGGAGTGTTTCTCTCTGGAGGTTCAAGGACATATAGATGTGGGATTAACGAAGCTTTGGGCTCCTTGGGCTCCATGTCAGTCAGGTGACACGTGTATTAAATCTCCACTTTGTTTCTCTACAAACCCAGTAAGTTCCATTGCCAAGCCTAGTGTCATTTCTTTTTTTCTTAATTTTGTCTGTCCTGGGCTTGAACTCTAGGCCTGGACACTGTCTCTGAGCTCTTCAGCTCAAGGCTAGCACTCTACCACTGGAGACACAATGGTGGTTTATTGGAGATAAGAGTCTCACAGACTTTAGTGTGCCCTGGGCTGGCTTTAAACCTCAATCCTCAGATCTCAACCTCCAGAGTAACTAGGATTACAGGCATAAATCACCAGCACCCAGCCCCAGTGTCATTTCCATGGCCACAGTTCTGCCCTTCACATCTTTTCCAATGCTGAGATGTGTGTGAACATTCTCACCTACACCACAGCCCTGCCACGGCCCAACATACCACCGTGCAGTCAAGGGAACGATTATGACATCTCCTGATACCATATTTTATAATGTCTGTCCTGTTAGAACACAAGCTCCATGAAGGCATGGACTTTGTCTGACTGAACTCTGCTATATTATCTGGCTCCACACAGAAATATTTGCTGACCCATTTCTGAATGAATCGGTGAGCAAATGAGTGATTACCTGAGGTTACAGCATTAACTCCCAAGAGATGAGGAAATAGGATCATTCCAGGTGTTGATAGCAAATCCCACCAAAGCAGAAGGGCAGCAGGACTGGGATAGAAACCTCCTGGCCATCTTTCCCCTAGAAATAACTTTGCTTTGGGTGTAGGTTCATAGAAAGTGGATTAAGTGGAAGAAGAAAGAGGGTGATGTCCTTAAACCTGGCATTAGGATGGGAAATGAGAGGGATGTTTGGCTGGGAAGCCATGTAAATAATCTTTTTCAGCCTGCATCTGTGTCCTTCATGAGTGGTTGTCATGGTAATGTGCCATTACTGGAGTCCAAGGACTTCTGGGATATTCCTAAGATGGAGTAACAACTGCCTTATCCAGCCTAGACCCCAGCTTTCCTTCTCCCTGCCCCACCTTCCTGACTTTTACTTGAGTCTGACTTTTCCCTTTAAGATCTGCTCATGTTTTGTCAGTGGTACTGGTAACTATGGAAACTACAATTAGACTGTTTTGCTCAATGTCTCTAAAAAAAAAAATGCCAAGCGCAGGCGGCAGCAGCCCCTGACTTATCAGAGACCCAGCCCAAGTTCTACCATATGGTCTGGGACATACCCTCTGCAGCATTCGAAATGATGCTGAAAGCAGTGGGCATGAAGGACCAGTTTCTCTTTTAAAAGTTCTAATTCATCACTGTCCAATATTTTTGTAACCTACAATGCAGACAAATTAGGAAAGAAATGGAGGATAAAAGAAACAGAACATACAAGCTCTGATTTCATAAGGGCAGGTTCAATAGACCTAAGATCAGTTCTTAAATGCTTGCTTCCAAGACTGCTACACATCATGGGTCACTTTGTAGACAACTTCCAGGCCTTGGACCTTGTGCTGGAAAGCTCTGGCTGGAGCCCCAGAAAGGTGGCCAGGTGGCCAGGGGTACTACCCAAGCTCTTCCTTAACTCTGATGCATCCCTGGCCAAGCTTCTGTCCTTGTCTAGTTCTATCCTATGTCCCAAAACACCTCAGGGTAAAGGGTAAAGTTGCTCTAGGGCTCCTGATGGCCAAAGGAAAGGTCTGTCTGTGACCTTGAGAAGATACCCATGAGAGAAGCATATCCAGGTCCTCACTAGGCCTGCAAGTGTTATCTAGAAGCCAGGATATTCGTAAGACCTGATAGTACAGGCTAGGGACTACCCAGAGGATTCACTTTGGCATCCAACTCACCTCTTCATGCTCCTGCTAGTATCTACCACGTAATGCATTGGTTTTGTCAGACTTCTGTGTCCACTCCTAGTTCACAAAATTAAGGCCTACATTTTATATAGTAAAGTAGTTAAGAGAACTGCTTGGGGTGGGTAGCTCAAAATGATAGAGAACAAAAGAAAATCATAGAGAGTTTGTGGTCCTTGGGTTTGATCACAGCTCCAAAAAGAAAGAAAAGGAAGAAGGAAGGAAAGGAGGAAAGAAGGAAGGGAGGGAGGGAGGGAGGGAAGAAATAGAGAGGGAGGGAAGGAGACAGGAAATGGGGAAGAAGGAAGAGAGAAAAAGGAAAGGGATGAGGGAGGAAATGTGGAGAGAAGGCGGCAAGAAGAAAGGAAGAAAGGAAGGGAAAATAGTTCTAACAAGAAACATATAGCTTAGTTAGATAGATAACAGATGATAGATAGATAGATACATAGATAGATAGATACATAGATAGATAGATAGATCTACATGTATACATCTATATGCACACATACACACCTCACCCAGATCCAAATGTGGAGTAAGACCATTACTCCAGGAAGTTCCTTATGACCCCTCCAAATCCAAGAGTCCTGCATGAAGGAAGACAACCATTTATGGTTGAAAATAGTTTTGAATGTGTCTGGACTGAACATGTATCAATACATTTTCTTGATTTATAGTACAATGATGATGTTTGCACAGCATTTCCATTCAATCAGGTATTCTGAGTAGCCTGGAGATGATTTAAAGTACAAGAATGTATGTACTTCAGGTATAGCAAGGAACTTGAGAATTGTCAGATTTGAATGTCTGGGGGAAGGAGAGTGGGGGAACAAATCAGCCCTTTGAAGGCATTAGTGGACAGTTTTAAGCTTGACAAGTGTATACCACTCAGGTCAACATACACATACATCATCCAGTACCCAAAAGAGTTCCCCCATGACCTTCATAGCAAATACTTTTCCAACACCCTATAATTCATATATTTTTCATATCTATTCAATTTTTATTTCATTGAACACAATCTCTATGTACATCTTATGTGTAAGAAGTAAATTAAAAACAAACCTACCATAGAGCATTCCCTCTAGCATTCTTTTTAAGTTAAATTCACATTTTATCATTTTATATAATTGTAAAAGGCGGTTTCAATTCAGTGCGTCAATTTTTGACTAGAATGCATCTCCATCAATGTCAACCCTTCCTTTCACCAATCCAACTCCCTCAGGTTGACTGGTACCATTTTCACATATATATTGGTTGTGATGCTTATATTTGCCCACCATTCCTCTTTCTGTGTATTTCCTCACCCTTAAGGCCCAGTTCTTACAATCAAGACATATTTCCACTTCCTGGTAAGCTTTTTGTTAAATGGTCTCTTAAGTATTCAAAGAAGTTTAACACCATGAGAATTGACACTACATTTAGTTGGGTTGATTATGCACATATGCATATGGCTCTGTATGCTTTCATATATGTTTATATTTCAGATCTAACTTCTGCATATGAATGAAAGCATGTGGCTATTTTGATTTCTATCACCATAAATGGCTTTACACGACCCCAATGTGTACTCAGTTTCCTGCCTGTAAGATCCATTCTCTGCATGATGTCTTTGCGCTCTTTCTGATGCCATGTTGTGCTCCATTGTTGATGTGATGATCTTTGTCCAGCTCTTTTCCTGCCCAAATATTTCCTGTCCTTCAGGTAGGGGAGTTACTCAGTCCTAGAGGAATATGGTTAGGCTTTGAAGCAGACACTGATAAATGGTTTTTCAAAGTGATAGAACAAATTAAATTTCCATCAGCATTGTATGATAACTCTAGTTGGTCTAAGTCTTTGTCGCATTCGGCTTCATCATCTGTTTACGTTAGCCATTCTCATGGATGCATGTACCCTATTTTATTGTGGCCTTAATTTCTATGACTGATGAAAAATGATGTTGAGGCCTGCTCATGTACTCGTTATCCACATGGATATCCTCTTTTGTAAAATGTCATGATTAACTCTACCTCTTTAAGAAGTTAGATTTCATATCAGAAATATTGCCCATATCTAATAGTCCATGTTTTGATTACATTCTAAATGATATCTTTCAGTAGGATAAAACGTCTCTTATTTAATTTAATTCAGTATAACATTTACTTTGTGGGTAGCATTTTTATGTATTGCTCACAATTTTATATACCTTCAAAGGCACGCTTTCTATTCTCTTGTAAACACTTGGTCATCATTCACATATGACTATGATCCACCTAAAATTATTTTTGTGTGTGATGTGAGGTAGAGAACAGGCTTGCTTTTCACTGCATGAATATCAATTTCCTCGGTGGTGTTTGCTGAAAAGACCATCCTTCTCCCACTGAATTGTAATGGTGTTGTTACTGTGCATCTTGTGACTACATGACATGTGGGAGTCTATTTCTAGATTATCTGTTCTATTTCATTGATTCTTGTTTGTCTCTCTCTACCATAATATCATACTATTTTGTAGCCTCATAATAAAATACTTTAAAAATATTTCCTAAAGTCTATTTCTACATAATTTTTCAGTTTTCCAGGAGAGGTCTTGTATATATTTTTTTGGTTTGGTTACTACATGGTTGGTATTTTGGGTGCTATTTTTTTTTTTTTTTTTGGCCCCCTTCTCTTTCTGGCCCCGCTCGCTCCGGCCCCTTCTCGCTCTGGCCCCGCTCGCTCCGGCCTCGCTGGCTCCGGCCTCGCTGGCTCTGGCTCGGCTCGCTCCCGCACGCTCCGGCCCTGCTCGCTCCGGCCCCGCTCGCTCCGGCCACCACTCGGTTGGGCTCCGCTTGCTTGCTTTCGCTCTCTGTCGCTTGTTGCAGTCTCGTCTCTGCCACTTCCGGCTTGGTTGTGTATGTGGGATACCGAGGAATCGAACCCGGGTCCTTGTGCATGCTAGGCAAGCACTTTAACCGCTAGGCCAAACTCCCGGGCCCATTTTGGGTGCTATTATAATTAGATTTTATTGTGTCAAAAAAGGCATAAGATAAAATGTACTATCTTAGCTATTGTAAGTGTACATTACAGTACAATTAATTATATGTGTATTGTTGTGTGACAGATCTCTAGAACTTTATCATCTTGCAAAGCTAAAACTCTTATAGCCACTGAACAATGGACAATAATTCTCGACTTTCTGCTACTCTTACTCCTGGTAACTACTTGCTACTGTTTCTACAGATTGGACTGCTCTACATACCCGGCTTATGAACTCATGCAGTATTTGTCTTTGTGTAACTGATTCATTTCATTTAGGGTAAGGTCCTTTGAGTTCATCAATGACAAAATTTACTATTGGATTTTCTTTAGAAGGCTGAATAATCTTCCATGACATATCTATGCCACATTTTCTTTATCTATTCACCTATCAATGTATTTTGATTTGTTTCTACCTCTTAGTTACTATAATTAATTCTGGATTTAAAATGGGTGTGTAAATAATTCTTTGAGATCGCTGTTCAATTCTTTTGATTATAGTTCCAAAAGTGGAATTCCTGTATCACAGAGTAATTTATTTTTAATGAATCTTTTGTGTTGTTTTCCCAAACAGTGCCATTTTGAATCTCCTATAAAGAGCATTTAAAAATCTCATTTAAAAATCTCATTCTTAGTGTGTAAGATGTACTTACACACTAAGAATGGCAATGCCTTTGTAGAATAACTTAAAGATAATAGAAATATAATTTTAATACTTTTCATGTCATCAGCGGTACAACTGGAATGGCCAGTTCTTTAAGGTGGATAGTATGCAGGTGCCATTAGGAAGGAGAATCAGCGGTGAGCTCTGTTGGCTTTGTTGATCCCAGAGAGTTTAAGATGGTCTTGCCTCTTTGTCATTTGAGCCATCACATGATGTCCTGCTGTGACACAGCTCTGAGCCTGTTATGGACACTTTCTTCAATTTTTAAAGCTCAACAAAGCCTCAGTGGATCCTCTCCCTTGACTCTCCAATATGATTCCTGAGGAATGAAATCTTTTCCTTGTTTTCTTTCCTCTGGAAATCTCCCAATCTGTGCTCCTACTACTCCAACCTCGTGGAAAGACTTTACCATTCAACTCTCTGCCCTCAAAGGAAAGCCTTTTGCTCTCAGACGTGTGTGTGTGTGTGTGTGTGTGTGTGTGGAGAGAGAGAGAGAGAGAGAGAGAGAGAGAGAGAGAGAGAGAGAGAGAGAGAGAGAGAGAGAGAGAGAGAGAGAGAGAGAGAGAGAGACTGATTACATTCTAGGCTTCTCTCACTCCCCAGCCTATCAGAAATTAGAGCAAGTATTCCCTAGTTTGGGGAGAGTCCCTTAAATTGAGCATCGGAAGGCCCAAACAGAAGAAAGAGGATTGCCTGTTTTCTGTTAGTTTTGGGCTTCTCCGTTCGTGTTTAACACAGCTTTATATTTGTTCTAAAAGTCTTCTGGAAAAACTGTCCTACACTCAGCAGGAAGGGGTAGGGAAGTGCTGTCACCATGGGGGCAACCAAACCTCCACAGTGCCCAGCTCCTGAGAGATGGATAAGGCACCACAACGGCACAGGTCCACCAGGATACACAGGATACAGGCCCAGGTCCACACTGCCACCGTGCCACCATACCTCCTAGGGAAAACTATAACCAACATATGGATAAAAGATAGGCACCTGAGAGTATTTCCATATATTTGACTATCAAACACTGGGTGGAGGTGGGGGAGGCAGAAAGCCTTTGTTTGCCCCTGAAATTCCAGTGAACAGCCTGCTAGTTATTATAGCCCTATTTTTATATACACTAAAATTGATATTTTTGGCATGCCCAAGTTAAAATTTTTTGAACATATATGTGTATGCTTAAATATCTTTAGGACAGTTCTTAAACTATTAAAACATTAATACATAAAAGCCATTGTCTCTCATTTAAAATATCCAATAGTCCTATCTCAGTCAGGGCTATTCAGGAATTTAACTCTCCAACTCCAAACAACAGCAACAAAAGTATCATTTTAAAACTTAAGTGGATTTGGCAGTTGCCTAATTAGCAGTTTACAAAGGGACTTTAAAGTCTTGTTATTTAAGTAAAATATTCTGTCACACTAGGTTTGGAGATGAACTTTGCAACTTGCAAGGAAGGAGGTCAGAAGGGGGAAAGGTGGGAGAAAATGAGGGAGGGGATAACACTGTTCAAAAAGGAATGTTCATTACCTTACTTACATAACTGTTACTCCTCTGAACATCACTTGCACAATAAAATTTTAAAATATACTCTGTTCTGTACCCTTTGTCTTGTATATAAGCTTATCTGATCCATGGAAGGGAAAGGGCATCATAGCAACAGCAGATCAAGGATGAACTAATGCAGCAATGATATTCACTAGACACTACGTTTGGAAGTGAACTTCATAATCTGGGGGGAAGAGGAATGGGGTGTTTAGGTAACAGGAGAAAATGAGGGAGGAGTAACAGTGTTTAAAAAGAAATGTACTTGAGCTGGGCACCAGTGGCTCACGCTTATAATCCTAGCTACTCAGGAGTCTGAGATCTGAGGATCTTGGTTCAAAGCCAGCCCCTGCACTAAAGTCCGTGAGACTGGTATCTTCAGTTAACCTCCTGAAAACTGTAAGTGACACTGTGGCTCAAGTGATGGAGCACTATCCTTGAGCTGAAAAGCTCAGGGACAGTGCCCAGGCCCAGATTTCAAGCACCATGACCAACAACAACAATAACAAAAAAAAAAAAAGAAAGGAAGGAAGAAAGAGAAATGTACTCAGTACTTTACTGTAACTGTAACCCCCATTTATCACCTTTACAGTAAATTTTTAAAAATAAAAAATAAATGAAATTTGGATTTAACCACCTGGCAATATATAGGTGAACAAATGTGTTTTACAAATTGCTATTGTACAGAAAAACAATGTAGGTTGTCTTCTTTCTTCCTGAGACTTCATTGAAATGTTAAGTTAGTAAAAATGTTGTACTAAAAGAACAATTTTGACTAAGTTCAAAAATATGACAAGTGAAAAGAAAAAATAGCAAATAAGGAGGATTAAGAAGGCCAGGTGCTGTAATCCTAGTCATTTCTGGATGTAAAGATTTAAAAATCATTTTGCTAAGTCAGTGACCTCTAAATTAATATCTCTAGTGATGTATTCCTAAATGTAAGGGGGAGCTTATGAAATTCTGTCAGTCATAATTACTATCCTAAAATATAATACACAGTAAAAATAATTAGACTGTCAACTACTAAAGAGATCTTTAAAATTTGAATGAGGAGACTGTAATTTTTTGTCCTTGTGATTTCATATTGCTTTTGGAGGATATCTTGTACTTATTTAGCAAGTGAGCTTGCTAATCGTTGCTTTTGTTATCCTACTCTTTATTTTCCTTGTAAAACTTTGCAACTGTTGTCCATTCGTACTCTATACAAGTATAATTTTGTTCACTACAATTCAATTCCTTTTTTAAGGAATAGGATGTCATCTATAAAACAGACAAAATTAAAGTTGATGAACTCCAGGTAAGAAAAGCCTAAGACCCACTTTTGCTAAACCTCTTTGTTACTTAAATTTAACCCCACAAAAGGTTTCATTGGCACTGTCTTCCACCTGCCTTGTCTGTCTCTTCCCCTCCCCCATGAGATCATTCAGACCAAACGGGCACATCTCATCACAGCAATGAGAAAAGACCTACTGGGACAAAGTTTCTGCTAGCCACAAAAGACCATTCCATAAACAGTTCCAAGAAAGCTAGAGTTAAGAGGGAAAATTGTCAGATTCCAGATGGACTCAGTGGCAGCTACCCCTCCAAAGGTAACTGAAGCCAAGAAGTTACAATGAAACGCTTCATAAACATAGTTATGTCATGCTGAAGCCCGCGTCTATCTACCTTCCCACTGGACGGGGACTTCACCCTCACTCTCCTGTCACCTGCTATTTTGCAGAAAGCATCCAGATGTCCCTCCCTGTGTGCAAACATTCACAACCTCTTAGAAACAGGCCTGTCCAACATATGCCTCCATTAATAGGCCTAGGGACAGGAATAAAAACTTACTTCTTCGTTCTTGATCTCTAAAACTCGGTCACTAGAGATGACTGGTGTTCGAGACACCATAGCTCAAACTCTCACAGATTTATAGGGGCAAACTGACTCTTTAGCAGCCATGATCCTGCAGTATTAAGGGCTTTAGATATGTTCACTAGCTGTGGTTGGGGGTCCCATAAATTAGAACAAGTTCAAATTAGCATTCATATTTTAACTCTTAAGTGGGAAAAAAAGCCATTCAAGGATAGCTCTCATAGGAAGACATCTGGTCCGGGATTTCCTTGCTCCTCCTCTTGACATCTTTAATTTTCACTATTATTTATACTAACAGAAACTTTACATCATTAATGTACTCACCAAGTTTGCTACCTCTTGTCGCTATGCCATAAAAGTAAAGATGGTATAATGTTGGTTCCAATTAATACAAACCATGCACCTGGAATTCCTCAGCCCATCTGGATCAGGCTTCTATATATTGTTTTTCCTATTCAATTAGATCCTGCTAGGTCCTCACAGACTGCCCCATACCCTCTGCCAGAACGAGATATGAATAGACAAAGACATCTTTACTATCAAGTCCAGCTTGAAGCAGGTACAAGAAGATGAGACATATACTCCCACTACAACCAGGATTGGTTGTATTGTGCTATCAAGGAAGAAATGCACAGTAAAAGCTCATTTCCCTCAAGAAGGCCTCATGGGAACAAAATACTAGTAACCTGGCAGGATAAGGAAAGGAGTTGAGTGCACAAAATAGTCCTGTGTTCTCAAAACAGGACCCATGAACCATGCAAGGACAATCATTATCACCCATGAAGAGACAATCAACCAATAGAACCCACTCCAAGATGTGAAACCTACTCTTAGCCTAGTCCTAACATTGTTGTAAGTGTGAAAGCAACTCATTGAGAGGGAAGGGGATATACTGGGTCCCACCTTTAGTTCAAACACCTTTGTTCTTAGATGATCACAGTTAATGTGATGGGGCATAGTCTAGCACCTACCTAGCTTTCTCAAGGAGAACAGGGCTGTGAGATTTGCTCAGACTATGGGTAACATCCAGCAGTGGTGACATCAGGCTATAGATGATACACTCATTATTTCCCAGGTTCCTCCAAATTCCAAGCAAAGCCTCAAACAGAAATTTATTTCTATGTTGTAGAACTCCAAGGGAGTTTCAGAATTATGCATTGTTCATCTTGGATAAAAAATTGTTGCTTGACTTCCCTGCAAGACCCCACATGTCCTCATACCCCAACCCAAGACAAAAATATCATGAGAAATACACTGAATGAGGCATAACAAAGGAAGGGGAGAAGGGACAAATGGTAAGGTAGTCTTCCTCTTTCTCTTCTGGAATAATTTGGGGCTGTTATATCATTGCTGCCAGTTCTCATGCTTTCCAAAACAAGATACTGGTGGCTTGCAGTCTACAAAAAGATGAAAGATTCTCAACAGAGAGAAAGCAGAAGCCTCTGAGGGTATGACTAAGTCAGACATGAGTCTGTTCACTGAGGTGGGGTTATCTCCGTCCATCAGGGAGCTGGAGGATGGCTAACAGGACCCCTCACCTTCTTTCTCCCCTCATGTCCAGTCTTCCTACTAAGACAGGACTACATATCCCTATAGGCTCTGACCTGCAACCACTTTTTGGAATGATGTAATTAACACTGTCATCTTAGCTAACAGGTTATAAGTGTACATGCTGCCCAATTCAAGAAGCACAAAAAGGTCACTATTCTACCCACATCCACAGCCATCAGGTCCTTTCCCCAGAGGTGGCCACCATCATTGTCTATCTTCTCTCTTCCCAGAGACAGCCTAGGAGAATTTCATGATGCAATTATCCAGTTTGATGTTTGCAGGAGGCACAGGCATGAACTTAATAAATAATAGCTTGAGGAATCAAAGCCTGTCTGGCTATATGACAAAGTCCCTGAAGCAGGGTTTTTGTTCATCTGTTTGTTTGGTGGTGGGGGGAGGAGAGGAAGGGAGATGGAGTTTATTTTCTTAAAGGAAGGATGGACAGCACCACTGAGGAAGGTAGCTAGGACAAGAGAGTAGAAAGGAGAGGAGGAGATTGCTTTGTATTAAAGGGATCCATCTTCCCAAATCTTTTCAAGGCGTGGTACCAGCCTGTGAGCCTTCTGCCAGCTCTCTAGGATGAGGCTGCACATAGCAAATGACCTGTGAAGACATCTTTCGGTGGATTTAAGCTTGGATCTCATCTACTCCAGTGGCAGCACCCTTACCTCTGCCTTAGGGAGCTTAGCAATTCACACAGTGCCCTGGGAGCACTTGGGAGTTGTTTGAAAGTTTCTTCTATTATTCTTTTTAATGTAATGATTATATCAATTGTAATCTTGGTCCACAAAGTTTTATTGAAAGGTCAACTCAGCCACTGGAACCAAGAACATTTGCCTGTACAGGTTGTAGAGTGGGTTGGAAGGGAGGTAAGAAGTTAAGGCAACTATCCAATCATGAAGCTGCAAGAGCAAGAATGTTGGGGACAAGGCTGGGGGGGAGGGTACTTGCCTGGCCCTCAACCCTAGAACTATGAGAAATTTCAAAGAGCAGGTCTGCTCATATCAGTGCTGCCCTTGTGGCTGGCCCAGGGACCTCTCCTAGCAAAGGTGAAGAACATAAAGACAGTCATGTTCCTAATTCCGCTTCTAGTCAAGTATAAGAGCAATGTTGGCTTGTTTGCCATCTCGTACCCAAATGAGTGCTTTCTAGGGGATGGGGGACAGGAGGGGCTATGGCCCCACTCCAAAGATGACATCTTTATGGTTCTGGGCATACAGGGGAGTACTCGTCTGTCAGAGGCTTGAGCTCTGTGTTTGGAGATTATAGTATAACTGACTACAACATAACAAGATGAAAGTTAAACAGATGACTGAGCTTTACTTTGATGGTGGCAGACAAATGCTTCAAGACAGTTGGTGATGAATTGCTAAATGATCAGAGAGTCATTGCTGGAGGAGCCTCCATGGACAGAGCACATAACAAAGGCTTTTCAGATGAGTTGCATCTAAGAAGGCAGAGAAGTTGCAAAGGGAGGACAGAAAGTGACTGAGTTACATTAGAGATAATCATCAGTCACTCCAGGACTCAGGAATCTGTCTAGCTATAGTTAGTAGGCTCTGACATTCAGGAGAATTGGGATATTGCTAAAGGTCAACCATTGGAGAAGGCCTGGTATTAGAACTCCACACTCCCTGGTTCCCCCAATGATGCACTGTAGAGCCTTTCTCCCCTTTGACTCTTGAGGCCCTGTCACCTGACCTGGTGATGACAGAGGCAAGAAGCCAGGAGCATCATCAGGGCCCCTTGGGAAAGTCTGTGAGCTCTCCTAGCCAAATTCCCCTCTCCTTCTGGAGCCCTTCATCCTCCCCTTCTCTCATTTCCCACAGCTAAAGGGGCCCAAACTGTCATTGCTGCTCCTTTTTTCCCCCTTCTGGGCCCCTCTCTTTGTGAAAGGGCAAAGCCAGAAACACAGACACAAGTTACCATTAGTGTCGTTTCCCCTGTGAGCTATCACCTATCAATATTGAAGAGCGGAGGGCCTCCAAGCTCTCAAGTCCCGTTGGTTGCTGTACATTCCACTCTGGTCTCCCAGGACAACCCCTCCTAGAGACAGGGGGCAAGGCACACTGTTCCACAGTCAAGGAGGTGCATGGGCCAGGAACTCTGTCAATGAATCCCAGTGGGGTCTGGAAGCCACTGGGGTGGAGATTCCCACCCTACCTGGGTATCTATCTGGATACTGAAGGAGGAGGATGGAAGGAGATCCCAGCCTATAGAGCATGGAGGACCAGGACAGGGAGCTAAAGTCTCTGAAGGACATTTCAAGAAATAAGTTACTAAAGTTAAAGGTACCTGATATAAAGGAAAACAAAACTTGTTCATGGTCACTTCCAAATGACTCCACGTAAGATCCTAAGCTGAAGCACCAGGGCTCATGGGGGGCTTCAGAGTCAGGGAGTATCCAGCTGTTGTCACCAACTGATTTATAAGTCTGTCCTAAGGAGAAGATGGCCTTCTGAACGCAAGACCCTGTCTTAGTGGTAGGACAAATATGGTGGATTATGAGGAACTCCACCAAGGCAGGCCCTGTCGCCATCTCCCCAGCGGGACATCATTTCCCAGTCTTCCTATTCATAGGTCCCAGATTTGCTTTTCCTCAAACTCAATGCCCCCCTTTTAGCCCCTGCCTGCAGCATCCTGAGCCTGGCATCGGGGCTACACTCTGGACACTGCTGGGGGAAGGGCGGGGTGCTTGGTGTACATGCTTTACAATCAGTCCAGTGCTCCTAACCCAGGCCTGTACTCACAGAAGCTTAGCATGGATTTCTGTGCTTTGTTGCCACTTTTCTACCATGATCAGTTTTTTTTTAATTTTTTAAATTTTATTGTCGAGGTAATGTATAGAGGGGTTACAATTACATTCGTCAGGTAGTAGGTGCATTACCTCTTACACACTGATAACCCTTCTCATGTTTTTGTCCCCCTTTCCCTCCTCTCACCCCCTCCCAATCATCTTGTTTTTCCCCCTTCCCTTCCCTATTTCAAATAAACAAATAAATCTATATACAATACACCAGGAATCAAAGAGGTTCTTTTTGTTTATTTTATTTTACTTTTTTGTCACACTAACTTTTTCCTACTTCCTAGTCTATTTCCTCCAGGTCTCATACACCTTAAAACTCTTCTATTTCTGGCAGAAAAGAAGTCCTTCAGCTCTCAACTCCACACCTGCCAGACCCAGTCATAAGTGTGCTTCTTTCATGTAATTGACCCAAAACTGTGACCTCTCTGCATTGTGTTTACTCAATTTCTTTAAGTTGCCCTGTTTTGCCATTCCTGATGCCTTTGTATTTTCTAAAGGAGTCCCTTTAAGGCATGTTGATAGGTGTTTATTAAGACCTGTTTTCAGTTTTGCTGCCCTGTGTGTCCACTCTCAACTTGGAGGATCTCCTAGATACTAACCATGGCATGAATGGACATGTGACAAATCCAGTTAGAGCTGGGAGTTTTGCCCTGTGCAGAGGTGAGCTCTCTCTGGTAGGAATGGCCAGTGAGCAGAAGGATTTTTGCCTCCCCAGCATCAAGATAGCTTCTGAGATAACTAGATGCAAACCACTCTGCTGGAAGAAAAAAAAATGCGGCTATGCAGCAAGCAGACAATGGAGTCTGGCACAAGGAAGAAATGAGCAAGACGTACAATGTAATGAATCCCAAACGCTTGAGTGATCCCCACTAACTCCTTTGTCTTATCCAGGCCATCAAGGACTTTCACTTCTTCCCCCAGAGATTGGAAGCTGTTGCTAGATCAGCTTGACTCATAGAGTGAACAAATAAGGCAGGGCCTTGTGTGTTACCTATCGCCTGCCCCTTCCCTACTCCAGTTGTGAGGTGCTAAATGCCAAGTGTGGGAATAAGCATCCATGGAGGGAC
This sequence comes from Megascapheus bottae, assembly GCF_031878675.1. Classification (NCBI taxonomy): domain Eukaryota; kingdom Metazoa; phylum Chordata; class Mammalia; order Rodentia; family Geomyidae; genus Megascapheus; species Megascapheus bottae. Next base: position 70,023,274 of record NC_143513.1, on the reverse strand, counting down.
TTTCAACCCCAATCAAATGGATGCCATTCAATAGGCAAATCAATTCCTCCTTTTTGTGTGTCACAATTTCTGTTGTCACTCCAGTCAGTTCACAGCTGATGGAGAGACATACTTTCCTCCTAAGGTCACCCCATACCTTGATTAGGTTTCTTAAAGAGAGGTTCCTACTTGTGAGTGGTGCTTTAGGGCTTCAGGAGTTAGAATGGTGTTGTCCCAGGCAAGCCACTGCACAATGGATACACTCTGAGAGAGAAATTCACCTAAACATTAGAGGTTGTACAGAAGGATCACTATCTAGCATGTGCAAAGGGGTGGGAAGAGCAAGTTAGATGTGAGATAGGAATGAAATTCACTATCCTATCAATTTTCTGCCTTTTATACCCATAGCTACATGATCTTTCCAGACTTGCTTTGTTTTTAATCCCCTTATTCTCACCCCACCCCAACACACAGACACACACACACACACACACACACACACACACACACACACACACACACATACACATACATAACACACTCATAAAACCATTCTTCTGATGCTAACAGGAGTGATTTGTTATACATAGGTTAGAGGCAAGAAGGAACAGGAGGACTTAGCCAGAAAGTCTCAGATTTTATTAAGTAGTAACTGAAAATAAAAGTTGGAGTAATAGTGAAAAAAAATGACTGCAACAACTATGGAAGAGAAGAAGGTCAGTGAACGGGATAAAAGCTAAAAAGAAGAGTATACAAACTTCACTCCAAGGGTCTGGGGCACTGCATGATAGAATTCAGCTGACAGGGCAGAAACAGTTCTCTACAGTCGCTGTGGGGTTGAGACTGCATTCTCTTCAATATTTTGTTTTGGCTTGAACTCAGGTCCTGGGCATTGTCTCTTAGCTTTTTTATCCAAGGCTAGCACTCAACTTGAGCCACAGCTCTACTTCTGGCCTTTCAGTAGTTAAATGGCGATGAGAATCTCATGAACTTTCCTTCCTATGCTCTGCAGATCATGGTTCTTTAATTCTTTTTAAAGATGCAAGGATCCATGTACCAGTGATCATGCCGGTAATCCATGCTACTTGGGAGGCTAAAATCTGGAGGATTGTGGTTCAAACCAATCTAACAGAAAGGTCCAAGAGATTCCATCTTCAAAATAACCAGCACAAAACAGGGCCAGGGGCATAGACCAAGTGGTAGAGTGCCAGCCAAGCAAGCAAGCTGAGTAAGCACAGATCAAGAGTTCGAACCCCAGTATAACCACCACCAAAGGTAAAAAGAATTCAAGCAATGTTTATGATTGCTTCTATATTAGGCTAAAGTCTGTCTCTTTAAATAAAATTCTGTACTACAGTGAAGCTATGAAGATCCATACTATTCAAATACTACACATCAGGAGTGCTTTTGAATCCCAGGTGTAAATTGTACATGGCACATTAAAGTCTTTCCAAGACTTGATCAAGAATAAGGAACACAACTTTGCCACGACTACACATCTACTAGAGTCTTGTCTCTGAAGGGGCAGAGATGATCCAGGAGCCAGCCAAGGGCCCCAGGTAGGTCAGGCACTGACATTTCTCACAGCTGAGAAAGGATTTCTGTTTCTTAGGAAAGGCAATTTTATTGAGGTTGGGATGAAAATGAATTTCTCAGCTTCATAAGGGATTTTTTTTAAAGTATCTTGATTCACTGATGTCTCATAATGCCACCTGGAACACCCTATTCCAAACCCTGCATCCTCTTGCAAATTGATATGCTGGCTATGTATCATCTCCCTGATTTCTCCAGCTTTGAGGCTGTGCTGAATGGGCGATGTGGGACCTTGGGACTTATTTTCGTTACAGGTACATTTATTTTGTAATGAGTGAAGGAGTGGTTTTGTATTCAGAATCTATTGTTGCTATTTGATGCTTTAAAATAAAATTTTGGTATCTGACCTTTTTTTAACCCAATGAAGCAAGGGATGCTTGCAAGTTTAAAAACTTTCAGTCGTGATATACAAAAAATGGGTTGGGTGCTGGTGGCTTACATGTGCAATGCTAGTTCTTCAGAAGGCTGAGATCTGAGGAGTGTGGTTCAAAGCCAGCTTTGGGCAAGAAAGTCTGTGAGACTCTTACCTCCAATTAACTAGCAAAATGACTGAAACAGAGTTGCGGCTCAGATGGTAGAATGGTAGCTTTGAGCAAGAAAGCTAAGGGACAGCACATAGACCCTGCATTAATACCCAGTATTGTCACATAAAAGAAAAAGAAAAGAAGAGAAAGAAAGAGAGAGAAAAACAAACAAAAAGAGAGAAAAAAAGAAAGGAGAAAGAATGAAAGGGAGAAGGAAGAAAGGAAGGAAGGAAGGAAGGAAGGAAGGAAGGAAGGAAGGAAAAAGGAACTCTTACCTTGTTTCTTCATTCTGTTTCATCCCAACATTTTGCTATTAAAACTCACATGGTGTGGGGCCTGGATCATGGCCTAGTGGTAGAGTGCTTGCCTAGCATGCATGAAGCCCTGAGTTCTATTCCTCAGTACCACATACACAGAAAAAAACTGGAAGTAGTGCTGTGGCTCAAGTGATAGAGCTCTAGCCTTGAGATAACCCAAGGACAGTGCCCAGGCCCTGAGTTCAAGACTCATAACTGGCAAAAAAAAGTCACATAATGCAAAGTGGACAAACTTTTACAATGACCACACATATCTATACTAACTAAACTCCTCCATGAACATTTTATTCTGCTCAATTAGCATGTTTCTGCTTCCCTATCCACCCATCAACCCATCCTACTTCTGATGTATTTCTAAGTAACTTGGAAACCTCAGCACACTTCTCTCTCAACACTTGAGCACGGAAGTCATTAACTAGATGTCAAGATGTATTACCTATTTCCTTTATTTTGAGGTAAAGTGCACAGATAATGGAATGCACACATCTAAAGCATACATTTGCAAAATATTGATAAATGCTTATGCCTTCATACTAATATGAAGATCGAGAGCTCAGCCCAGAACATTCTACATGAATCCTCCCATGTCATTCTTCATGGTAACTACTTTCCTGGCTTCTTCCCAGAAAATAGTCTTGTTTTATTCTTCACATAAAGGGAACCGTGTATGCGTGTGTGTGTGTGTGTGTGTGTGTGTGTGTGTGTGTGTGCATGTGTGTGTGTATTTGTGTGTAATTGGGTATTTAAAGTGCTATATATTGAAAACAGGGCCTTGTGCATGCTAGGCAAAATGAACCGACTTTTAATTCTCTTCTGAGGAGGGAACATTTGAATGTTTTCCTTTGCACAGATCTATAGATGGGGTTTGCTTATTCTCTATAAAGATCGGGGTTCTTGGATCCACACTCATTCTTATTGGACCCTTCCTGTAGGCCAGATTTGTTTAGTGGAACTGTCCAGCATAAAGAGGCCAGTGAAATCACAAGGAATGTATGTGCCTGGTGAGTTCCTGTATTTGTTGGAGATGCCTCATGAAGCTTCATCCACATCTAGCTCTTCTGAGCCTCCTGCATGGCCTTAGGCTGCAGTTATGTTCAATCTACTCGGTCTAAGACAGGCCTGAACAGGCTTCCACATTCCACATCTCTTTGACACAGAGGACTGTGGATACTCCATGAGGGCTGAACTGTGAGGCTCCTGCAGAATTGGTGACGGGTAAGAAACCTCTTATTTTCTTTGCATGCTCACTCTGCAGGAGGGATCAGCCAAAGGAAGGAGCTGCCTGCTTCTCCTATGGTTGTAAGACCACCCACCAGTACAAAACAGGAAGAGAAGAAAGTAAACAGACCAGATTCTAAGAGGTACTCAACAGTTCAATCTTAGAATGGCTTTTTTCTTCTTCAGCAAGACAGCATCAGGAAGCAGCTGAGAGGAAAAACTTATCAGCTAGCCCCAAAGACAGAACATAAAGGAGACATCAGATGACAGTGGGACCTCCCAGGCATGGCGAGGCAGGATCCCCTGCCTCAGGCACAGAGGACTGGCTATCAGCTCACACAGACCCATAATTTCCTTGCTTGTGGATTTCCTCCCCTGGTCATGAGCACCATGAGTTGCAGGCTGGGGGCTTCTGTGATAATGATGCTTCAAGCAGTGCACACCTGGGTGAGAATATTCTTTCTGTGATGCTGCTAAATACAGATGTTCACTAACTTACCCTGAGAGGGTTTTTTGCAAGTCGAAAAAAATATGAGTCAAAAATTACATGTAAAGTCAGGTGCTGGAAGCTCACATGTGTAATCCTAGCTACTCAGGAGATGGAGATCTGAGGGTCCTAGCACAAAGCCAGCCCAGACCGATAAATCTGAGAGATTCTCATTTCCAATTAATCAGAAACAAAGCCAAAAGTGGAGGTGGCTCAAGTGGTAGAGCACCAGCCTTGAATGAAAAAGCCAAGCCAGAACTCAAGGCCATGAATTGAAGCCCCAGGACCAGCACAAAATAAATGATAGCTAGATAGACAGACAGACATACAGATAGACAGACAGACAGACAAGTAGATGATAGATGGATGGATGGATGACAGAATGATAGATAGATACGGTAGACTGGTAGATACATTTAATACATCAAACCTATAGACCACCAGAGCTTTGAACTGAAGCAACTACACTTCCGATTTCTCTTATGATCACATAGCTGGCTGAAAGCTACAGACTGAAGTCACTGCCCAGTGTTGTAAAAGAAGATCAGACTGTGCTTTGCTAAATTGAAAATTCAAAGTATGAGTATGTATGGTGCTTCCTGTTTGTAATCCCAGCTATCTGGGTGGCAGAGGTAGAATTGTAGTCTGAGTTTGGCTTGGACCAAAAGCATGATGTGAGCCTATCTGATAAACTAAAAGCAAAAGTACTTTGCAAGCTCCAAGCCCTGAGTTCAATCACCAGGACCAACAACAACAAAAACCCTAAATATAATTTCTACTGACTGCATATTATTTCTGTAGATTTCTGAAGTTTAAAGTCATAAGTCAAACCACTTTAATTAAGACCACTTGCATTTACTGAGCACCTACTCTTATAAATAGGGCTTAGCACTTTGGAGTCTAAGATTTGAACATTACAAGGAAAGCACTGAAGGGAAATACGTTGTCCATGCAAGTCTTAACCACAGTCTTAATCTTTGGGGATTCCTATGCCTTATCTCAGGAGCAGGTAAGACTGAGTATTCATAGCAGAAACTAACCTTGTGAAGCATAAACATAATTCCACATAGAGGGAGAGGAGGAAAGGGGAAGAGGAAAAACAGGAGAAAAAGTAGAAGGGGAAGAGAATGTGAGTGCTTCTCTCCTTCACAGGGAACAGAAAATAGCCAAATGTTCATAAACATTAAGGCCCACATCCTGCCTTGATAGGCCCAAAGGTTCAGAGGTCATCTGAGCAAAAAGACCACTGGTTCCCATCTTCTGGTTTGTGGCTAATAAGAATGTTAATTGGCTGAGCCAGGCGCAGTGTCTCACGCCTATAATCTTAGCTACTCAGGAGACTTAGATCTGAGGATCAAGGTTCAAAGCCAGCTCAGGCACAAAAGAACCTGAGATTCTTATCTCTAATTAACCTCTAGAAAATGGGAAGTGAGGCTTGGCTCAAGGGTAGGGAAGTAGCCTTGAGCTGAAAGAGCTCAGGAACAGTGCCCAGGCCAAGTTCAAGGCCCATGACCTACACACACACACACACATAAAGAATGTTAAAGGCTGATTAGAGACTAATTAATTAGTGAGGATGAATTGAGGAGTGTCATAGCCTGCTAGGCATTAGAGCTGAGGACCATGTGTTCTAGAGGCTTGAAGCAAACTGAAATCCCTGGTTCTCAGGATAGAGTGTCAAGGCTCAGAGTATTAAGCATGCAGATAGTATGTAAGATAGTCCTTTTCACTTCCTCATCTGTTTCTATTCCTTCCTTCTCCTTTGACACAGGATAGGAAAGAGTAGAGTCCTGCACATTCAAAAACCAAAGCAAAGTTTATGTGTTGGAAAGTCATTTCTTCAGTGTGGCAATGTTGGGAGGTGGGATCTTGTAAAGAAGTATTTGGATCATGTCACAATCCATAGGAATGAATCATCACCTTTCTGTGAGAATGAGCTGGCTATCCCAGACTTCTGTGACCTGTTCTCCCCTACGCATGCACCTATTTGCTCTTCTGTTTCACTCAATGTGCCAAAGCACACAAGTCCCTCCCCCAAAATTACACCGATGCTATTCTCTGGGACTCTTCAGGTGTTAGAACCGTAATCCAGAATAAGCCTCTATTATTAGTAAATTATCCAGAATCAGGTATTATGCTATATCATTAGAAATGGGCTAAGATACATGTCATTTATCTAAATTATCATCAGTGATTAGATCGCCAGATGATACGGCCATGAGAAACAGACTCAACATTCCCAGACCCAACGATAGCCACATAGAGTCATCTGGGCTCCACTCTCAAGCCAGGCCTTCCCAGGCTTCTCAGGGACTGACCCCAAATGGCCCTCTGACCTAAAGGTCACATCAACCCATCTGCCTGTTATCTCTATTTCATGTTCCTTGAACATTGGTGTGTGTCTGGGGGGAAAGCAGCAGCAACAGCAGTTCAAAGCTTTTTGCCTTTCTTGACAATTTAAAGGACAAGAACTGTGGCCTTATGGTTTCTGTATTCAGCAAAGCATTGCCAACTAAGTCTCTAGGGACATGGCCTCTCTGAGGAGCCACTCACAGGAGAACTGCCTCTCCTAGGCCGAAAGCAGTCATCTCCTAGGGGTGCTTGGGGGGGGCCAGTTCCAAAGGAAGGATGTTGGGCTGCTTATGTTTTCTCTTGGCTTTCCTACAGATGCTAGGACTAATGAAGGCACTCAACTTTATCCAGTCATTTGGTCCCCCCTACAAACACACACACACACACACACACACACACACACACACACACACACACACCCCTCAGTCCTACCTCTCTGCCTGAGACACTTCACAATGCCATTGCCCAATAAAAGCAATGTGGAAAATGGACTACACAACTTTTAGGTGGGGTAAGAGGTGAAAACTGGGAGAGCACATGAAGGGGTGACATTGTCCAAAAAGAAATGTACTCTTTCCTTGGCTTGTGTAACTAACGTCTCTATATATCACCTTTATAATAACAATTATACATATATGTATATGTGCTATGAAGTAGCTTCTTTGCACTTCCCAGTTTGTAGCTGTGTCTGAGTTGCACTGTGCACATTGCTGGCTCTGTGTCATGGAGGACACTCCCCCATACCCCCACAGTGATTTTTCACTGGGAATTTTGGTGATGTTTATGGCACGTCATAATTTTTCTACTGAGACAAATGGAGTCCCACCTGAAAAAGTGCATCCCCCCTCCCCAGTGCCACTAATTGTATTGTGGTAAGTGCTTTACCTGAAAGCCAGGGACACACGCCTGTCACCCTAGCTACTCAGGAAGCTGAAAGCTGAGGATCATGTTCAAAACCAGCCTGGGCAGGAAGTACTTGAGACTCTTACTTTCAATAAATCTCTAAAAATCTGAAAGTAGAGCTGTGATTCCAATGATAGAGTACTAGTCTTAAGCCATTAAAAAATAGTTTAGGAACAGCATCCAAACCCTGAGGTTAAATCCCGCCCCCCCACACACATATACACATAAAAAGTCTCTGAAGCACAGTGGTTGTTGGGGTACAGCTTGGAGGAAGGTATACGCATGTTCGGGTGGGCTGAGAGGAGGGAAGGAAGTCATAGTGGGAGAAGAGGCCATGATGGGAAGGCTTCTCTCCCACAGAGAAGGAGAGTCAGGGACTCAAGAGAGGCCAGAGAGTGGAAGGCTGACTCCAAACATGAAATCATGAGCCCATGGGATGAGCAGGGTTTGTGGGAGCTAGGGTAGCAGATTCACAGAACACCTAAGAAATGTGGCCTTCCAGTCATGCTGTGTGAAGGTGAGAACATCCAACCTAGACAGTTTAGGACTGTACAGAGTATGGAGTTAGCAAGTGCAAGGCTTGGTCGGGGTCATGGCCTCTGGTCTCCACTGGTGCCATGCCTACCAAGTACACTGTGATGACATCATGCTGTTCTCCTCTAAGGAAAGGGCTGAAGACAACCTGGTCACCAGTCATATCTCCAACTCCAGAATAATGAACAAGCTTCACTTTTCTCCCTTGGATACAGGGTGCTATGTGGTCACATTTCTGGGAACCATTTATCTCAAAGGCCACCAGAATTAGAGTGAGTGTGGCCCTTAAGAATGTTGGAGAAGGGAGACACAGACCCAGTTCTGACTGTCCTTGTCAGGCCATTCTCTTGCCTCCCACCTTGGTAGATATTTTTTGCTGCATTTTTCTCTCATATTCATGGACAAAAGCAGGGTGCACTGAACTGTCAAGACCCAAAAGGCTTAGAGATGGAACCTGGAGGTTTACTCGGGCCAAGGCTATGTGGCTTCCCCACAGCCCTGCACAACAGGCTTCCAAGGAGGACATATCCAGTTGGACTTGGAAGTCACAGGCAATAGCAGGTGCCCTGTCTGAGGGCCCACAGGTGTGTTGAGGTGCACATCTCCCTTGAACTCTCCAAGTGTGTATGTGTGTGTGTGTGTGTGTGAGAGAGAGAGAGAGGGGGGGGAGGAAGGGAGGGAGGGAGGGAGGAGAGAGAGAGAGAGAGAGAGAGAGAGAGAGAGAGAGAGAGAGAGAGAGAGAGAGAGAGAGAGAGAGAGAGCAACTTTAAAGTGAGGGACAGAGATTGATAAAGCCTATGAGAGATGAGCAAGTTCCTAAAGGCATCAGGATGCCTCTGCCTTCATTCCCCCAGGATTGTATTACCACCATGCCTGCTGCTTTTGCATCTAAAGATATGTTTCACCTCCTGCTTCAGGATATTGCCTAATATAGTTGGAAGTACTGAGATTAGAACCCAGCTTTGTGACCTTGGGCAAGGCTCCCAGCCCTCATTTTGTCTTCGTCTAGAAAAGGAAGATAATACCTTCTCTCTCTCGGGATCCTTATGAGGATAAGGGGAAACACTAAACCAGATGTGACCTTGGCCCATGAGAGGTGCTCAGTGGGTGTTTTTTTTTTCTTATATCTCCCTTTGGTGGCTTCTGGAAGGCTTAGCATTGCCCTTGAGAATGCCCGCCACCCCCCCCCATCCCAACCTGTGACATGATGGGAGTGATGGGAGGAAGCAATTAGCTTTTACCAAGATCTAATAAGACATTCAGCAGGCCAAAGGTGGCCAAGGATCTCCTGTAACTGTCTCAACAGTTTGTAAGTAGGGGCTCTACAATTCTCCAATTAACTATTTGAATGATGGTCATGGGAAGAAATAGTCTACAAATCAAGAGGGCACCATGGGACATAAACCCCATCTTATGCCTGGACTAAATGTGAGCAAGAGGGGACAGTGAGACATACTCTGGTCACTGCTGTGCCTCCGTGGCCAGGCGGTGAGGAAGCAGGTTTGATGACATCTTTGTTATGGAAATTACCTAATGAGTGACAAGATTATTAGCTCTCAGCAAAACAGTATTATCATAAACATTACAAATTAAATTAGGCCACCTTTGCTAAATCAAACAAATAATAAGAGTAATTGCAATTTCCATGTACTAACGATTACAGCCCACTTGGTTCCTCAAGATGCTCTTGTTGACTCATGTCAACAAGACATAGACCATGTGGGCTTCAAATGGGAAAACATATCTGGTCCTCAGTCTGCCAATCCAATTGTTCTAATAAAATTCTCCCCAGAAGTGAAGTGACTTCTTGGGTATAGTCATGTAAATTAGACCCTCGATTACTGATGGTTCTACCTATCAAAGATACTCCAGGCTTTAGTTCCTTGGCAATATTACATCATTCACTACCTTTAACTTGTAAATGGAAATAGACTTTCACTTCAACTTTTCTAATCCACAGTTTGAGAGAATATTTTTTGTGGAGACTGACTGGAATGAATGAGAGGGTTTTCTTTATCATCATTAAAATGTTGAAGCTCTATTTCAAATAATTTAAAGACCAGGAGAAAACTGGTCTTCTCTCTCTCCATTACTGGAAGATGACCCTCTCTCTTCCTAGTCTTTCAATTCAACCACTATTTGAAGTAATCAATATTTTATTTTCAAACAAAAGCACTTAGACAATTTCATTTTTGCCAGCACAGAATTGGATGGTATTGGAAAAAAAAATTACTTTTGAAACAGCAGACTTCTGTTAAGGGGATAGTGTGGAGGCTGTAGGCTGTGTTCACTCTGCTGCTTCCTCTTTCTAAGCACAGAGAAAATTCTCAACTAAGTTCTGTTGAAATGAAGCTGGGGGGTCACATGAATGAGTTCTACCAATGCGGTACAAGTGGAAGGGATACAAGTTATCTCAAGCCTAAAACTCTTTCTTGTGACTTAGGAATCAGATAGTCCAGATGGATGTCAAGATGAAGACCTCTATGAAAATAAACTCAACACTGAGAATTCACTGGCAAAATTATGTAGCTATGCTTCAGATCCGGAGACCATTGGTAGAGTTTCACTCCAGCTAAAGATGAAGAAGTTCTCTTTTCATCCCCAAATGATGCAACCTTCTGATTACATATTTTGGTCAAGAAAGAAGTCACCTATCCTGTATCTTCTAAAGCCTCATGAAGAACTCTTTTTCCTTTGTCAAAGCAGTTGGCAATAAAGAAACAGAGCATGTATTCCAGATAATAATATAGCTACTGTGCATTTAGTTCATCCTTTACTCTTCAATTTCATGACAACTAACAAATAAATATCATTCCCATTTTATGGGTGAATATATTGAGACTCAAAAGTTTAAAAACTTTTCTGAAATGACCTACATGGGTAAAAAGAGAAACTAGGATTTAAAAACCGAATTTTCTGATTTTTGGCTCTTTTTATTTAAGCTATATTATCTCTTGGCTGCCATATTTAAATAAAATACAATTCACAGGATAAAGGGTCTCCTTTATGTATCTTCAAGCCAGACAAGCCTCAGGCTAAGGATAAAGAAATGAACAAACTTTAATCCCTGCCTTGAAAGAGCTCACATAGGGATGCCAACTTTTTTTTTTAAATTAATACATTTTGTTTTTTTAGAGTAGTTGTAGGTTTTCAGAAAAGTTGAATAAGAAATACAAACTTCCAGCCAGGCCCCAGTGCCTCATGCCTGTAATCCCAAACTACTTAGGATGCAATTCGAAGCCAGTGTGGGCAGGAAAGACTCTTTTCTCCAATAAACCATGCAGAAAAAGACAGAAGAAGCAGTGTGGCTCAAGCATTAGCGTACTGGTCTTGACCACAAGAGACTCAGGGACAGCACCTAGGCCCTCTGAGTTCAAGCCACTCAGGACTGGCAAAAAAAAAAATGAAATGAAATAAAAAAATGTAGAGAGTTGCCATATATCACCTCTTGCCCATCCCATTTTTAACATCTATGAATATCTTGCGTTTGAATGGTATGCTTGCTACTATTAATCAGACATTAGCAATACCATATTCCTTACATTTCCATAAATTTATTTCCACAGAATACTCAAACAACATCCTTCTGTTTCTATATTTTTCATGTTTGCTTCATTTAAAAATTGCTTTATAACTATTAGTTTCTTAATTTATTTTTTTTTTTGCCAGTCCTGGGCTTGGGCTCAGGGCCTGAGCACTGTCCTTGGACTTTCTCAAGGCTAGAGCTCTACCACTTGAGCCTCAGCACCACTTCCGGCTTTTTTCTAAGTATGTGGTACCAAGGAATCGAACCCGTGTCTTCGTGCATGCTAGGCAAGCACTCTACCACTAGGCCAAACTCCTGGCCCCCTTAATTTCTTTTTATTCTCTCTGTAATCAGCCATGTTTCAAAAATAACAAAAAGATAACAGAACATAAAAAGGCTATTCCCAAAGATCAGATAGAAGGCAAAAAAAGACAAAAATAAAGAAATCATGAAGTAATGCATTCATAGATACAGAAATGATCATAACAAGGACAGCTGTGATAAATGGATGCAGGTGTGTGTGTGTGTGTGTGTGTGTGTGTGTGTGTGTGTGTGTGTAGTGTGTATAACATAACAGATGCCTTGTCCAGCATATTATATTACTATGGTACCATACATAGTATCTAGGTATCCAGTCCTTGTGTTTGTCCTATTCTCTCGCTTTCCTGTAGCATCATTTTGGGGGCATCTTAGAGGACACAAAGTTCTTATACCAGCTTGGGAGATGAAGAGGCAAGCCCTTAAGAGGCAAATATGATGGTTTGTCTGTGAAGGAAGGCCATGTGTGAGGTCCAAGGAGAGGGAGCCAAGGCCTATCAAGAAAGAACTCGTCTCACCAAGAACTATGAAAGAAGGAAGGAACTGGAGCTTCGTTTCCCTTTTCCCAGGGAGGTTCTGCAGGCCAGGTTTCCACTTGAATGGTACTGGCAGTGCTGGTGAGGTAGAAACCTTTGTGATGGTCTACCATCTTAGAGGGAATTGCATGAAAGGAACATTTGGTGGAGGAGCTGTTCCCATTCACAGAATGCTCTGGCTGTGACTACTGCCACTGTGGTGATGTTTACAGATACTGTATTGGATGTTGACAAGCTACTCAGAGTTAAAGGTGCATATCTGAATGGGAAACCAGAGACTGGAATGATCTGATCCTGTTGTCCTTACCTTTTGTGACAAGAAGCGGTGTCTGCACATTTAATTCACAAAGTATGCTTCGAATGCCTGAGTGCAGAGTGTTGAAGAGTGTTCCAGGCATGCTTCTCTTATGGGTAGATAGGGCTATTAGGTAGGTGAGGCTGGAGTATGTATGAAGAGCATCCTGGTCACACAGCAAGATCACCATTGAGGTGAGAATTATATCCACAGACCCAGGCCTCTCTCCATATCCTGTGCAGCAGCTCCTTTCACTTCTGCAAGTTTCGCCCTGTTGCTAATGATCATGGTCATAATTACCATAAGCATCATTCATCTTAGGCAGCCCGGATTCCAGCATCCACTTCTTTTAGCCCAGGATGGGAAGGGAACTGAAGCTAAATTGGTTCATCAGTTATAATTCTGCCTCCTTTTCGGAGGATGATCTGGAACCACTAACAGGGCTTATGAGCAGGAGAAGAGCTGAGCAATGATGAAAATTTGAATAAGAAATGGTCAAATTGATGTGACCACAGCCACAGGAGATATAAAGAAGGGCCTGGGCCACCTTGGGGATCACTGTGGTGTCTGAGAAATCAGTGCCTTGCTGTGTGGCATCAGCTGAGCTGACTGGGACTGTCCGTGCTGATGCTTGATGCCAATGATCCTGAGACAGACACTGTCAGCCATGCAAGGTGGTAAGGTGGAGCTACACGAGCTATTGCCATGGAGCACTGCAGGCCATGCTTCATTTTAGTGACCCCTTTCTCTCTCAATCCTGAGACTGAGGAGAGGAGGCAAAAAATACAGGTTAGAACTAAAATGAGATCCTTCCACCCTACCTACCTTCTCTCTCTCTTCTTCCTGTCATCTTATTACTTCTCTGAAGAGAGAAGATATGTCAGTGTGTCTTAATGAGGAAGCTTATATTTGGAAATAGGATGTAAGTAAACATTTTTAGGCACAGTTGCATGTCAGGAAATTGCTAAATTTTTTACATGGATTATTTTATCATTCATTATCCACAGAACAACTTATTGGTGTTACCATCTTTATATAATGAATGTACAAATTCAGACTTGGAAAGAGATCTAGAAATGTCTCCAAAGCAACATAGTAAGCACACGAATAAGTCATGGATCTTTTCTCTTGGGTGCCATACTGTAATACCTCATAGTAAAACCCCAAAAGGATAGCAGATATTGGAAAAGGTAAATCTGGAAAGTTCACTAGAGTATCTAAATAAAACCTTTGTCTTCTTTCTGCTGTTTAGTTTTCAGTAAAGGTAGAATCATAATTCTGGTAGATTAGATCAAGAATGAAGGGGAGGTGTAGTTCTATGGGATCTTTTTCATTTAAGAACATCTGATCTAGGCTATGAAACCTCAAAACCCAGTCGAGGAATGACATGATAGAAGCCATTTTGTTGGTGTTATCCTGAAGATGTTATGCCAGGAAGATGGGACAGAAAGGGTGAAGGGACAATCAGCCAGTCCTGAGAACAAGGAAGATAGTGATGGATTTCATGGTAAATGCAAGAATGATGAGACTCATTCTTGAAATACTACAGTCTAATAAAGGAGGTAGCATCAGAGGAGAAGCATGCCTGGCCTGGGAGGTCTTGAATTTCAGCTGAACAAGGAACATGGTGCAAGTGTCCAGTAGAACTAGAAGCATATTCCAAACTTCATAAATGGACTGGAGTAAAGTCAACTATTACAGCAAACATAAAAGTAAATGACCAACCACCAAAGGAGAGGGGAAACAAACAGTGTCTCCACCATTGACTGTGTGTGGAGGCAGGAGATGATTAACAGGCAGGAGAGAGATGCACAGGAAGATAGAAGTTTCCTTAAACAGAGATGTTCAGAGAACATCATGAGTAAGGCTTTCAGAAAGAAGATTGAGACAAAAAAGGCAGGCATTACATGACCATGGGACAGGAGGCAGAGGAAAGCCCGTGGCGTCCTTTATCACGAACTAGAGAATAGACAGGAGAGAAGAAGGGAGATGGAGTAGTGGGGAGTAGGGAGAACGTGACTTTGCTAGTGGACTACTGACCCAGAAGGAAAGATTTGCTGATAAATCTGTTGTTCAGATGCCAAGGGGGTGAGCTGCACATTAGTGTTCAAGTGGTGGCGAGGATGAGATGGAACAGCTGGGTCCAAGCAAGGAGACTCAACTTCTGACACTCCAGAAGGCACTGCAGTGCTAATAGTGGTCGGCTTACAGGAAATGGGGTGGAGGTGGGGCACAGAGTCCAAAATTTTTCCTGGGTTATATATATTGAATTGCATACCAAGTGTAATTATTAGCTATTTAAGTATGCATTAAAGCAATCGAAGAAAATAAAATATAATAGAAAATAGTGGGCACTGGTGGCTCACATCTGTAATTCTACCTACTGAGGAGGCTGAGATAAAGAATCACAGTTCAAAACCTTCCCTCAGCAGGACAGTCTATGAGATTCTTATCTTTAATTAACCATCAAAAAGCTAGAAGTCAAACCGCAGAGTACTAACCTTGAACACAAAAGCTCAGAAACAATGCCCAGGCCCAGAGTTCAAGCTCCAGACCCAGCAAGAAAAGCTGTTTCAAACCAAAAGCCAGACCTAAGAATTGGTGTATTCCAGAACAAACAAGTTTAAACTGTCACTGCATCTACGTGCTATTGGTGCCAAGCTGGTCTCTAGTAAATGCACACCATGCTGTATAAAATTGGTCTTTGATATATATGTGTAGCACTCACACACATACACAAGTTAGGAATGGCAAGGTTTCCTCTGAAGGAAGTTTAGGTCCTGAGGTCTGTGTCCACTTGCAGTTCCTGCATGAGTTGTGGCAAAGCAAATCCATTGGAAGTAGAGAAGAGTTTATTCTTCCCCTTTACCTTCTTTGTCTTAAATAAATCCTCTTATTTTAAGGTCTTTATAGTATAGGCAGTACATTTAATAATATATTAAGAATTTGTTTTAATATTAGTCCAAGAAGAACACAATCAGAAAGGCCAGCCAGACCAGGAGTTTGGCCTAGTGGTAGAGTGCTTGACTAGCATGCACGAAGACCTGGGTTTGATTCCTCGGTACCACATACTTAGAAAAAAGCTGGAAGTGGTGCTAAGGCTCAAATGGTAGAGCTCTAGCCTTGAGAATACCCAAGGATAGTGCTCAGGTTCTGAGTTCAAGCTAGGACTGGCAAAAAAAAAAAAAAAGGCCAGCCACCTCCTCCCAAGAGTGAGAGAATATTACATTTCCAAAATAGATGGCAATGTTTTGGGTTGACTCTATATCTTATATACTAAGCTATTGCTCACTGTCCTCAGCCCTGCTAACCATGGGATCAAGTCCCTAAAAGCAACTTCAGAATTCTCAACTGACCCCAAAGACCAGCTTTTCCTCCTAGGACTGCATTTGGGCTATCTTCATTTTTTTTCTATAAACTAAGAGAGGAAGAGGACTAGCAGTAAGACTCACCAACAAGTTACCAGAATATACCAGTGATATTTTGCTTTAGGATACAGTAGTCTCTCTGTCATATGCACACAGGTAAATATATACCTCTCTCTCTCTCTCTCTCTCTCTCTCTCTCTCTCTCTCTCTCTCTCTCTCTCTCTCTCTCACACACACACACACACACACACACATGCACTCACACAATGAGGCGTTGCTGGTTGCTGAATACAGGTAGGAATGTTCCAATCCAGTGTCCATATCTCACAGTTCTGAGTCTGCGCAAAGGAGAGGACATTTTTGCTTGGAAATGCTATGTGTAGTAGCATTTTTGCTACTAAATACATTTTCACTTTAGGTACCAGGAGTCTTTGGAGCTCTCGAGTCAAGTCATTATGAGCAAAAACAGGGCAGAAATAGAAAGCCTACATGCCTCATTCTTCTAGGAGGTCAGAACTGGGAATAGGAGCTGGACAGAAATGCCATCTGACCCACTGGCTGCCTGTCCTTATACCATCATGGGAGCCTCACAGAGTGAGGCTCAGACTGGGCAGACTGAAGCTAGAGGATAGGGCACTAAGTTGAGAACAGGCTTCCATTGATTTTCTTCAAGGATACCAGGACCAAGACCCAAAGTCAGATAGAAGACATATGATTGGACAGATAAAGGGCTCCAGAAACCTCATTTCTTGAGGGATATTCTGAGGGTTTGTAGAAATAATCCAGAGGCATCTTTTCCAGGATGGTGTGACCTGACTATTTCAAGATGTTTTTTATCCTCTGCACCAAATTCCTTGTGACCCACCAGATTTGACTTTGACTTCATGGTTCCTGGAGGAGTTGCTGGCAGTGGGACTAGCATCTGTCCACTACCTTCAGAATCCTAGAAGGAAGCCTTTATCTTGAAATGAACCCTTATTTGGACATAATTAGTCTGCGATGTTTGGACTTGCAGGCCATGTGTAGGGCAGTCTGCTTCTTTGGATGACTCTACCAACTGGAAAGGAACCAACTCTCCTTCCTGACCCAGGCAGCACTGATGGAGATGTGGGATGTTTTGCATGTTCCAGGAGTCCTTCTGGTATAAAGATCCTGAGAAGAGGGGCCGAGAGCATGGCCTAGTGGTAGAGTGCTCGCCTAGCATGCATGAGCCCCGGGTTGGTTGGATTCCTTGGTATCACATACACAGAAAAAGCCAGAAGTGGCACTGTGGCTCAAGTGGCAGAGCACTAGCCCTAAGCAAAAAAAGTGTCTAAGGACAGTGCCCAGGCCCTGAGTTCAAGCCCCAGGACTGGCAAAAAAAAAAGGAGAAATGAACCTGGAAAGAGAGAACTGCTAGTGTTCATCTCTAGGACTGACACAGAGAAACTAGATGGTGCTCTCAGAATGCATGGGCTCACCATGAGAAAGGACAGTAGGGGAAGAGGGTCAGAGAATGTGATTTGCTTTTTTCCCTGAGAGCCTGCAAAACATCACAACACTTATCTCTTGTCATTAGTCCTGGCTGGGCTCCAGACAATGAGGACTGGCAACAGTCTCTCCAGAAGCTACCTCCTAGAACTAATCAACTCCACCCCCTCCACTAGCAAGAGGAGGAAGCTTGACGCTGAGCTAAAGCCACAGTCCCTTCTGATTGGCAATTCCACTGAGACCATGGTGGTGTGGGCAGTACTTCCTCAAAAGGAAATACAGGATTGCAGAACATAAAGATTCCCTCTCTTGTACATCAGATGTGTTTAACATAGAGCAAAGATTAGATGATAGCTTATTCAGTGAAGGGTCGGATTACTTTCAGAGCTGTAGGTCCTATGTTCTCAGTGTAATAGTCACTCAATTTGGCTATAATAGCACAAAGCATACAGAGATAACATATAGAAATGGGTGTGGCTAGGTTCCAATAAAACATTCTTAACAGTCAATGAGTCAGATTGATTAGCAATTTAGGACCATATTAGAACAGAGAAAAGAGATATGCAGAAGGGTAGAAATGGAAGGTGAAGGCATCAAATAAGAAATTATTGTGTCTTAATTCAAAACCTAAGTACATAAGGTCATATAGGATGAGACTACATGAAAGGATCTCTAAGATATGGAAACAAGACCTTTATCTTGTGTGACTGTTGTTCTTAATGTACTACATTATTTCTCTTCTCTTTTTTTGCCCTTTGGTTAATCTCATATTGTTATTGTATCTGACTTTGTTACCTGATATATTGTATATGCATTTATTTGTTTATTTCAAATAGGAAAAGAAAGGGGAGAAAACAAGATGATTGGCAGGGGGTGGTGGGAGGGAAATAGGGACAAAAATATGAGATGGGTATCAATGTGTGAGAAGTAATGCACCTATCTGGAGGATGTAACTGTTTCCCCTCTATACATTACCCTGATCAAAAAAATAAACTTTTGTTCCCACAAAAATGCAGCATATGGCTTGTTTTCTGTTTTGGGGGAGTTGTTATTTTTGGTTTTGTTTTGTTTTGTTTTGCCAGTCCTGGTTTTGAACTCAGGGCCTGAATGCTGTCCTTAGTCTTTCTCATGGCTAGAGCTCTAACACTTGAACCACAGCACCATTTCTGGCTTTTTTCTATGTATGTGGTACCAAGGAATCAAACCTATGTCTTCGTGCATGCTAGGTAAGCACTCTACCAGTAAGCTAAACTTTGGACCTGGCTCATTTAAGAGAAGCTTTTTATGGAGAAAATATCTTATTCCCGTCTCTTAGAAGAACACCTTTATGATTTGTCTACACGCTGCTCATGTAATGACGGTTCCTGTGTTAGAGACTTGGTTGCCAGCTAATGGGCTTTTGAGAGTGATTGGATCTGGAGGAGTCTCACCTAACAATATTTATCCTTTTATAGATTCATAATATGATGGCATGACTGGGAGATGGAACCTTTTTGGGAGAAGTAGGTCACGGGAGATGTGTCCTGGAAAGATGTACCTTCTTCCTGGCCCCGTCCCTATCTTGCTGTCCATTTCCTGGCCATTATGAAGTGAATGTATTTGCTCTCCTATGATATTCCACCTCACTGTGGGACAATGGAACCAGAAGATCATAGACCAAATTATCCGAGCCAAAAGAAACCTTTGGTTTCTCACTAGTATTTTGTTACCGTAATGAAAAGCTTCACCCCAACACACCTCCACTAACACCCAACCCCTAGGAACTGAGCCTCTTTTACTAACTTTACTTTTGTGAGCACTGAGTTCTGTTTCTTCTTGCATTTCTCTTGTTTCTTAATCATTTATTCCAAAAGGGGCTCTATTTGCTTGCTATCTTTTGTAAGCTTTGCAGTCTGGCAAAGAGAACAGCAGTCTTTCTTAGCGGGAACCAGGAGGCTACTACCTTCTCCCCTCGCCCCCCCCCCTTAATTGTGCTGTAATCACAAGTTTCCCCGTGTGGTACACCTGTATTTATTGGAGTTCATTTCTTAAAGTATAACAACACAAATGCAGTCACACCTTCCACAGTGCCATTTGGCTGGCTATCTGCCACCCTTGGAGCCCTTCCTGTGTGTTGTTTCTGAGACATCACAGCTGGGGAAGGAAGAAACTTGGAAATTGATGACCATGAGGCCCAAGAAAGGTAAAGTATGAACCTAGGTCTCTTGTGACCACCTCTTGGGTGTGAGACGGGATGCTGTGAATTTGTGTGTTCCAGGCTGGGAGTGAGAACATATGGTATAGCTCTGCTCATTCTACATTAAATCCTGACATTCTGCAGCTGTCAAGATAAAGCTGTTTATATGAGTAACATTGCAGTTTGTTTATAGGGAAATAATGCGTAGCAAGTTATGATTAATCAAGGTGTCTAAAATCTGCTGGAGGCCTCTAAATAGATTTGCTTTCACTACCGAAGTTTTTGTCTCCTAAATCAGGGATTGAGACACCACCTTTGCCCATTTTGCACCTTGCTTACATCTTGGTCCTGTATCCTATAAAAAGGTGGTAGAGCCAGGCCATGGAGATGTAGCAGGTGGGGAGAGTGACAAGAAGAACACATTGTAATTCAGCAAAGACCTAGAAAGTTCCTCTGTGGACCCTGTCTCCTTCATCCTAGTATCTCTGTGCTTTAATCTTAATTCTCCAATGAACTATCATCTCTGGAAATTTGTGAGTAGGTATCTGAACTTCCAGGGAGAATACAGAATGACTTTAATTGTGTTTTATTTTCTTTTTAAAGGTCCTGAGGCCTTGAGGTAGTACAGATTTGAGGGATTCTCAAATTATAGAGAGTATATGAACTCTACTTTATGCCTGAGGTTATGAGTTCAAATTTCCTCTTTGGAGAATACTTGAACAGAAATCATGGCAAAGGCTCATGCATGGCATTTGTCTAAGCTTTTCCCCCAAAGCAAGATTCCTTTAATGGTGCTGTTATGGTGTTGTCTATAGTATGGGATATACCCTAAGTGCTCATGGGCTGTGAGCATGGTACTCAATATGACAAGGTCTCCAACACTAGAACCTCCCAGTGGGTGGATGTAAGGCTGGACACTTCCCCATGGCTCTGCCATGTGTGGTTGTCCTTCTCACAGACACTCCTGCCATTGTGGTACCCTCCACCTAGATGTGATATGACAAAGGTGATTCCTGACAGCCTTGGCTTTCTGCTGTCTGGACAACAAAGAGCTACTCCAAAACTATGAGCTAATTAAATCTCTTTTCTTTATAAGCACTCAGCCTCAGGTATTCTATTATATTAATGAAAAACAGACAGATACAGTGATTAAAAGCTGGTCACAAACCTTCTTGACAAGAAGAAGCAAGGCAGCTTGTGAAAGTATAGGAAAGGACAAACATTGGGAGAAAATTTACCTTTGGATCCTATAATACAACTGGTTTAGTTCTGCCCTCAAGCACAACATGCACAGAAAGGCATGAGCAGGCTGATTGCTTTTCCACATGCAAGTCCTTCATATCTTGGTCGAGAGCCACCATCTTCTCTGGTGTAGGCCAAATCTCACAGTTCTCAGGGCAGTTCTCCCAGTCTTTAGCTCTACACTAGCACATTCTCCCAGGACTCTCTGCCTCATCTGGTCCCCTAAAATCACTGGCTATAGACTGGACTCATGAATCCTGTCCACACTGGCTGTAAGTTTCATGGAATTACAGCACTAGGAGTCTTCGATGAATAATCTTGGCCATTATAGGTCCTGGCATTTCCACAGAACTGCTCAACATTTTCAAAAGCCTTTCTCTTTGTTTAGATATGATCACCCTCCTCAAACAGCATTCCAGCGACAAAGTATCTCTTAAGCAGTAGATATATTTATTCTGGGCCATGTGTAGGGACACACGGGCCTACACACAAGATGCACCTCTCCGTACAAAGCATGAAATATCCCTGTCTCTGTGCTAGCTGAGTGGTGAGGTGAGCAACCAGCCTTGCTGGAGGGGATCCCCATAGTCCAGGCTACTATGGAGGAGCTCAATCTGTGGACTGGAAAGCACGTGTGCACATGCATGCATGCACAGGCGTGCGCACGCATGCATACACACACACACACACACACACACATACACACACACACACACATTCTCCCTGGTCTGCTGGTAGCACAGTACAAAGGACCACTTGCCACTTTGGCCATGGAGGCTGAGTCAGTAGTACTGAACAAAAGATGGAGGGGAGTTCCTGGGAAGAGTCGGAGAAGGTAGGAATTTGCTGTCTGGGGACACAAAGAGAGTCCACAGCTATTGATGGAAGGTCTAGTCTTCATCCAACAACACTCAGCTGTTGTCCTCCATCCCTCCCCGAAGCTGCTTGCTCCTCGGACATTCTTGCAGATATGTCCACTGGGAATGTTTCTGCAAGTGAGCAAACAACCCAGGCTGGAATCTGAGGAGCTGGTCCTCTGTCAGAGGATGAAACCTAGGCAGATTTGAGGAGTAGGAGAACAGTTCAAAGGTATGGGTAACTGTCCTTGGCCAGGGCCCAGAGCTAAACTTGAAAGGAGGTCACCAGAAACAGCATCATCCAGCCTACCTCAGTAAAATCTAGGAATTCCCTCATCATCTCAGACATGGTTTTATCTTCATAATCAGATTGCACAGCGATCCTCTCATCTGTCAATGTAGCAGAAGAGACTGAGGCACCAAACATCTCCTTGCACAGTTGAAAGAACACAAGAGAAACCAAGCCAAGGGCTGCAAACACTTAGCAAGGGATGGCAGATATAGGAAGACATCCTGAGGGTGACCCAGGATGCTTTCCCACACAAGGAAGAGCTTTCTAGAAAGCAAGCGACGTGAGGAAAGATCTAAAGCCAACCCACATCCTTGTGGTCTCCCCTAGCGCTCTCTTATAGCCACAGCAAAGCCAGCCTCTTGTTGGAAATTAATATTGCACAGGACACTTAATCAAAGTTGAGCCGCCCCTCCCCACCCCCGTGAGTGAGTGGTGTTTGGAACAGAGCTGACAGCTGGGCAGATGAAGGAGTGGAGGATGCCCCTCCCCCTGCCACAGTCCACCTGCAAATGGGGAGGGAAAGAGGCTGCTGGGAGAATGCACAAAGCCAATTTCTTCCCATAAAAAATGATAGGAGGTGAAAAACCGTTTACTGCACATTAGGATCCACGGTTGGACCATTTGTATGTTTTACTGGGATGGTTATGTCACTAAATGAAGCCTGAAAAATCCATCATGGGCAGGAAGCCTGACAGTGGCCTGGCCAGGGAAGGGGAGGGAAGAAAGGAGTGGGCAAGAGCGGGGGTGGGGGGGAGGGGGGAGGGGGAAGGAACAGATGTTGGGACTATGGGGGTCTCACATCCCTACACTATTTCCCAGATCTCTCAGCTTCACATCAAAGGGTCCTGTCACATGCATTGTTAATTGTCCTCTTAAGAAAATAGGAAGCTCAAAGGGCCCCCACTGTCCTGGCTTTCCTTTGCTTTTCTTGTGGATGTACTAATCCATCATTCCCCCATGTGTGACTTTTAATTTAAGATCTGAGGACCCAGAGGCAACAGCTGTCTATCACTGTCTATCACTAATCAAGACCTTCCCCCTCTGTCCTTGGAGCCTCCATTAAGCCCCTCTTGTGGTTAGAAAAAGAGGTAGACAAGAAGCACCTTGCTCTTCTAAGGGGCAGGTAGCAGAAAGAAGGGAACAGGCAGGAGGGAAGTGTGCAAATGTCACTGGAGTGGGTGCTGTTAATCAGAAGCCTCATTAATGAATGCCAGAACCAGCTACCTGAAATGCCAGTTCCCACTCTAATTGCCTCCCCTGGAGTCTGAGCAGAGAAGAGGCTGCACTACTGTCTGGTTTCCTCACATGGTTCCAAGGAATGGTTCCTTTCAGGAATGGTGCCTTTCTTGGCCTCCTCATCACACCATTGGCCTCTGTCACACAGAAGTCTGGAGCTAGAGAATAGCCTTAGTGTTATGCGGATGAGAAAACTGAGGCACAGAACAGAATGAAACCAACCACCAAGGCATTAATCCACCACATGTTAATCACAGCAGCCAGAAATGATTCTAGAAAGCCCCATCCTAATCTCAGCCCCACTGTTCTGTTTTTTTACCTGATTCACATTACATGGTCCCTTGGTAGCACCAAATGCAGAGATGAGGACACAAAATCTGAGGACTACTTAATTACAAGCTTTTCTTAGTGCCTACAATGACAGGCAGGGATGTCACTAGATGTGGGGGGAGGGCCTGTGGAGCACACTGTCTCAATCCCAGAAGCACAAACAGCCATGAGGTGGATCAGGGACAAGATGAATAGAACAGTCGATGAAGGTCTTTGGCCAGAACAAGAAACACTGTCTGGCAGCCAAGTGGACTGGTATGCTGCTGAATTTGCTACAAGTTTATTTGAGGACAAACTAGGCTCTTCGTTGCACAGTATTTATCCTTCCAGGTGAAGGAAATGAATGCCAGAAGGGAAAATCTCCTCCGCTCCCCCTCACTGGGCATGCTATATGTTATGTGCCCAGTCTTGATAGGTGCCATGTCCCACAGAGGAAAGAGAGAGGCAAAACTCTGCCAGAAGCCTGAGCCGATGATTGGCTCATCCACAACTCAGGAGCAGGTTGCTCCTGTTTGAGGGGAAGATTGGGAGGAGGGTACCCAGACTCTGCCCTTTTCATCACAGCACTGCTGTTTCCTTACACTGTGAGATCTTGAACTGGTTCAACCTCTCTCTCCCCACTCAGTTTTCCTATCTGTGGAATGGAAAGAATAATAGCAGGATCTTAGAAGGCCATCTAAAGAATGGAGAGGTGAATTCTTACATGTTTTCTACATGCCTGGCATGTGATAGATGTATAGAGGCACTACAGGAAATCATCTGATTGGAATCAGGAAACAGAAGACAGAAGTGTTTTCCAACCAGGCATTTCTCTGTGAGTAAAACAAGGAAGGAATAAAGGGAACCCCAATCACACAAGCAGTGTTTCCCCAGCCCTGACCTGTGTGTGTATAAGTGTGTGTGTGTGTGTGTGTGCATGTGCATGTGTGTATGTGTACATGTGTGTATGTGTGTATGTGTACAGGTCTACTCTACCACCTTGTTGCCTGTGAATTAAGTTCCTGTGTAATGCATCTTATTTTCTTATTCAATTTCAAGATAAAATTAGGGCTGTGTCCCTTAGGGGGAGAAAATGTTGCATTCCTCTCTCCCACATTAAGCAAGTCCCTAGAGAAAGTCTGTTCAAATCCTATATTTAAAGAAATATCAATATTTTTGCCTGACATGGTATTAGTAACAATAAATAAATTACCAAATAATACTCACACTAGCAGAATGGCTTGGTATTTGAATGACAGTTAAAGTCTCTTGAGAATTAGCAATGGCAGCTAAGCTTGTCACTGGTGACATGGCCTCTGCTGCTCAGTATAGGAGGGGCGGCAGCTGGGAGGGATCCAGGCAGAGATTGTCAGGGTTGGGAGAGTGGTAAGTCCACTCCCTGCGGCCCACAGTCCTCTGCACAGGGGACAGAGGGCGGGGATGAGTCAGTGGCTTCAGGGCAAGGGCTCTCCAGTCTTGTATCCATGAGGAGACAGGACATTTTGATTTGACTCCTGAGAGTGATGGCATGTATATCAAGTGGATGTTTAAGGAACTTGGCAGGGTTGATGTGGGATAATTCGGGAAACAGGATGAAGCTTTGGGGAAGGAGTTAGGCAAGGTGGTCAAGAAGCTGGGGCTCTGAGACAGGGCCTATGCCTTGGCATTGGGGAAGAAGAGAAAAGGGGCACCAGGAGAGAGTCTAGCCACAGGACAACCAAAGGGAAGATCCAAGAGCTGAGCTGAGATAGGGAAGCTGCCACCTCATTCTGCAGGGTACTACATCCAGCTCAAGCAAGAAGC
This sequence comes from Megascapheus bottae, assembly GCF_031878675.1. Taxonomy (NCBI): domain Eukaryota; kingdom Metazoa; phylum Chordata; class Mammalia; order Rodentia; family Geomyidae; genus Megascapheus; species Megascapheus bottae. The sequence goes on along the minus strand of NC_143513.1, from coordinate 69,997,939 downwards.
ATGCTGTCACCCCACCCCCAGGGGAGAGCGAGAGAAAGGCCCCACATCCACTCCTCATCTGAACTCAAGGTAGATGGGACTGGGGCAGGCCAGGAGAGATGGAACGCTGGAGCTTGGGAGCTTCTACTAGATTTCCATGGTGGACTAACATGAGACTTTGTCGGAGCTGAAAGCTTGTCTCCTTGGACTTTATGCTGTACTCAGTAATGTGCCAATCAATCTGGAGCTGGAGACAGCCAAGCAGAGGCAAACTTGGCTGACACTGAAAGAAGGAAACGGTAAGACAGTATGAATGCTAGAGGGGAGGGGCACTGAGGTTCAGAATAGAAGAGTGCCAGACATAATCAGCAGAAGATAGAAGGAGAACAGGATATGTGTTCAGGTGGCCAAATAACCTTGAGGAGGAAGGAAGTACCGAGGCAGTCAAATAGGGTGGCCCTTGTGGAGAGAAGTTTACAAATTTTCCCCAGGGATATCCCTCAACCTCAGGCTTTTCTTAGTAGCTTAACCCAATTCCTACACCAAGAGAGTTCTTCAAATAGACCTCTTTTCTATGCTTGGCCATGAAATCCTAACCTTACAGAAAAGCTTCAAGAATTCATTCAGGTCTCTCAACGAAGAAATGAATGAATGGATCTTGAAAGCGGGAAGTGGGAGAGTGCTTCAGGTCACAAAACAACATAGGGACTTAATCTGGGTAGGAACTTAAGAGCTCTGACTACCATTCCAGAGCTTCTTCCATGAGGTCATCTTGAGGATTCGGTTCTATTTCTGGTCCTACCAACATTTATTGAACATCTGGGGTAAGCAAGGCACCATGGGAAATCTGGGTGTGGAAAAACCTAGAGCTGAATTTCCATTCCAGCTACAGATATACCAGGTTCCCCTCGAACATGAATCTGTGCTGGAGGATTCCAAAGGAATCCTTTGGCATAGTAAACATACCTTTTAAAGCTTACAGGATATAAACAGATGACAGCCAATGTGACAGGAGTGTACATGATTGATTTCTTCTGTCAAGAACATCTCCTCACTTATACTATTGATAATAGCCAATATTCCATATCTTGAGAGACATCTAGCAGCTTCAAGCACGTCCTTATACCACTGCTCCATCCATCTCCCCTTCTCTATTCTAACACTCAACCCTTAAACTGCAAAGAATTCAAAGATAACTCCAAGGTCACAGAGCAAGCCACGGTCAGGACAGATGTAGAACTCCCCAGGTTGCCAGTGTTAAGCTCCCTCTCATATCACCTCGTCACTTTGTTTGGATTTCTGCCATCAGAGTAGAAAAGATCCATCAGTCAGGAACTTCATGTTACTGGAGTAAGGAAATGACAATGACCTGCGTCTCAGCCCTCTGTAGGACAACTCAGGCAGACAGAGACACAACAAGAAACAGGAGCTCCAGGCCGGGTGCCAGTGATTTCACAAAGGCCCTATTTGACAAAAGAAGACCCCAAACTCTGCCCCTCTCAGCATCCAAATGTCCCTGCTGTTCTTTTAATAGAAGCATTTTCCCTGCCTACCTCCCCTCCCTCCAAAAAAACCCTCACAAATATGTTGTGTGAAATATCAGAACTAATTAGACCAAATGGCGCTCGTATCTGTCACTGGCTTTCTAGGGGAGAGCAGCCTGTGTCGTGGAGGGAAATTTTATTAACTAATTAAGGGCAGTGTTTAAGGGAGAATGCCCTGTTCCTGTGGGGGAAAAGAGGGGAGGACTGGATGAGTTTATGAAGAACAACAGAGAACAAAAGAACAATAACATAGAGACAATGGAAGGCCCAGAAGACGATGTAGAATAGATTTGAATTAGATGGGTAGGCAATGATTTCCATATCTTTTCCTACACTCAAAAGATGACATTGTTTGTACCTAAGTACCAGTATCCCACCACACTGCTTTTTTTAAAGTTGGTACTTAGTGGTTGCTAACGCTACTGTTACACACATCAGAAACAGAGATTATCTGTTTCTTGATGCTCCCCAGTTTTCAACATAATATGCATTATTAGCAGTTACCCCAAATTTTGCCTGGAATATAAAGCAGAAAAAAAAGAAGAAAAGTATCTGTTGGAATCAAGTTAATGCAGAGACATTTTGATGGCTTTATTTTTCCTCTTTGAGGAACCTGTGACGAGAAGTAAAAGAATCTGAGGATGGTGGATCTGAAGATGTCACCAGAAACACCTAGATATCTCCCTAAATTCAAAATCCTATTATGTGAGAGATGAAATGGATTAATTCCAAGAGATCAGAGTAGAATCACTGGGGAAACTTTAATTCAAACTAAGAAAGAACTTTCTTGTCTATGTGTGCTGATACTAGGGCTTGAACACACAGCCTCCTTCTGTTGATTTTTTTGACTCAAGGCTGGTGTTCTACCACTTGAGCCACACCTCCACTTGTGGCTTTTTGCTAATTAACTTGGAGATAACAGTCTTGTGAACTTTACTGCCCTAGCTGGCTTTGAACTGTGATCCTCAGATCTCAGCTTCCTGCATAGCTAGGATCACAGGCCTGGGCCACTGGCACCTGGCTTCTCCTAAGAAATTTTAAGACCCTCCGAGATATACTTTTCAACTTACGGATGGGAAACTGAAGCAAGCAGCTTCTTCTTGTTCAAATCCACAGTGTTAGTCTGCAGTGGGCCTGAAGCCAGAACCTCAACTTCCTGGCTGTTCTAAGGTTCCCTAGCCATGGCTCTACTTCCCATTATCAGTCCATTCCACCCCACCTTACTCCCAACATCCATTTCTCTGGTCTAATAAGGCTGCCCCTGCTCTTTGGCTCTGCTTACTTTAATATACACATAGATTACAGTTACATTAAAGGAGCTTGAAAAATACCAAAGCAGAACTAAAGCAATTATTATAATGCAGCCTTAACAGCCGCTGTAATGAGACAGAATTAAAAATGTGCCAGCATAATCACAATTCACTGTTCCCAACGACCTTCCACAACTGCCTTCATTTGGAAAGAAACACCCAGTCCTGAACTATCAGATGGAAGGGAAAAATTCAATTGTGTGTCCCTGGGGGGTCTGGTCCCTGGCTACCAGTTCTGGCTTTTCTGCACCAAGGCATCTGTTCTTGGCTGCCCTTACCATACATTAGCCACTTGCTCCGGGGACAGGGGGTAGAGGGGGGGCTATGGGAAAGGATGTAGGGGCCAGGTGTTCCTTTGATGGCCCTAGGGCTGCTTATACTTCCTTATATCTCTTCCCATCCTTGGTCACTGGGCCTGCCTGTTCCACACTGGAGCAAATCCCAGTCTGAACAGTATCACACTTTGCTCATGGCCTGGATTTTGATCTGTTGTAGACAATACAATCTATTTCTGGTTGATTCCCCCACAATGATCTGAGAGGTATGGATTCTGACTTCCCCATTTTACAACCAAAGAAAAGTTAAGGGTATCAATGTATGTGAATTAATGTACCTTCTATCTGGCAAATATCATGTAACCCTTTTATGAATTACAATAAAAATATGAAAAAAAGAAAAGTTAAGTGACTTGTCCAAGTCACATCTTGTGGGTACCATAGCAAGGATTTAACATCCTTGTCTTCATCCTACAGTCCATGACTTTTCATGCTGTTCGTATGGTGGTGATAGCCTTGAAGCAAGAGCCTCGGCAGGAAAGGGAAAACTGAGGATGGAGTGGTGGGAAGAAATAGAACACCAGCCTGAGAGTTTCTGAGAGGCCATTCCACGCATCCCATGAGTCACAGAGCAGCCACTTATCACTTTCCCCAGCTCCCTGTGAAAAGAGAAACAAGAAGACCAAGTGCCAGGTGACAAAGGAGCCAGGTGCAAGGAAGTTGGAGAGATGAGGGCCTTTCTTATCTTCAAAGCTCAGGAAAATCACTCAAACTCAGTGCTTCTTCAGCTCCTTGCTATCCCAAATACATTCAACCAGATTGACCACGTTTTTTCATTCACATTCAGCTCACTCACAAGGCAGCCATGGGGCATTTGGGTTATTTGCATTAGATCTACACAGAGTTGTCTTAACAACCCAGGTGAGCTGGCTTCTTCCTGCGTCCATTTCGACAGGAGCAGGCACAGGCAAGATCTGTGAGGTTAGTCTATGATTTGAACGGCTGTGTGTCTTTCTTCTTCCTCCCAGTCCTATAAAGCAGCCCTGGTGCTGGTGGCCAGATCCTAGAGATCCTGCTTCAAGAATCCTCATGGCCTCCAACATCTCTGAATATGTCACACTGACATTGGAAGTTGCGTGTGTCATGCAGCAAGACTTTGGGGAGTTCTGAACTACCACCGGAACCTGTTCACCACCTCACTAATGAACAGGGTGCATTTCTCACTCAAGAGGAGCAATACCAAGAGAGAACAGCAAAGTTTGACAAAAACTGCATGGAGAGTGATGGCTACTTCCAGGAACCATGACAAGATGACTGCTTGCTATATTGAGATGAGATACAAGTGCCCTGTGGGGTATAGATGCTGATATCACTGCTTATCTTTGCTGAGGTAAGAAAGCCAACAACAGGAGACACCATCTCCAGCTCTTCCCCAGGGAGCCTCATCCTTCCTCTCTGTTGCAATCATCTCTCACTGCCCATTCCCATTATATGGAGAGACAACTGCATGTAGTCATTGCATTTTAAGAGAGCAGGTCTGTGGCATTCGTTTTCATTGGTAGATCTAGCTGTGAAATGAAACCTGGGAGGACTTAGGCGGTGAGACTCTTAAAAAGAGGCTGGATTGGGCAACTTCTTCCACTGGCCCTGTCTTTTCCTACATGATAAGAGAGATAATAACTGTATCAATAACACATCTCACTCCCAGCTTCTAGGCTAAGGTAAGGTTTCTTGCAAGCCTAGGACTTGGGATTATACATTCAAAAGAACGAATGAGACAGGTACCTGAGGATTTTCTTGCCTACTTTCCAATTAGGACAAGAGAATTGATCCACTGGAGGTGAGTTGCGTCTGTGTTGTGGTACAGAATGGGGTGTTTGTAGAGAGCACCCTGACTTGGGGCCATTGGCAGGCAGGTGTGGCAAATCCCAACTAAATGTATTAAAAATGGTAAAGTCAGGACTAGTCTCTGTGTGGATCATCTTTCATCATAAAAGTGATATGCAATGCCCAAGTTCCAAATCTGTATGAGAGAACTTGTGTGGGATTATCTAGGGGATTATCTAGCCTAAAACAAAATGTCTTATGCAAAAGGATTTAGGTAACTGACACCTTTCCTAAAAATTCACACACAGAGGGTAAAATAAACAAGCAAACAGCGGGGAGAGGCCCTTCCCCAAATAAGAGAAGCCTCTCATTGCCCCACCCACCCACCACCCACCTCTGAGGCTAGGGCTGGCTCTCAGGAGAGCAGATGCAGGTGGAGGCAGATGGAGGTTCTGGCTGCGCCCACCAGTCCCCTCTCCTCCCACCCCCAGGTGCTAACAAGATACAGGGAGGGATCTGCAACCCTGATGGAAGAGGCTCACATTTTTTGTTGCTGTTGTTTTTTGAAACTATGTTGCTGTGTCCCTCTGCCAACACCTTAATTAGCACATGGCTTGGTAAGCTAGAGGTTTAGGGGTCCCAGGAATGAATGGCACCCTGCCTCAGCTCCCTGGAGGGTCACCTTAGGACATTTGTCCATAATGTCCCCAGACAGATGCTTTGGAACCTCTCCAGGAGCTCCTGTCACATGAGCACAGGATCTCACCCACCCTCAGACTTGGGTCCAGAGAGCCAGGTTTGAAAGCCCATCCCCCATCCCCAGCATCTTTTCCCATCTGTCTTGGGAAGGTGTGAATGGATTTGACAGATGATGAGCAAGGGGAAATGAGAAGAAATGAATGAAGCCTCTTGACTGCTGTATCACCGTAACCACCAGCATATTCACACACACACACACACACACACACACACACACACACACACACACACACACTCATACATACATACACACAAATACACATAGATATACAGGCAGCCAGACATTTGTCAATATAGACACTAAGGCCAAGCTACCCCACCATGAGCATATCATCTACAGTCAAGAGATGGATTGTCATGCTGACTCTGTTTCACACTCGCTTGCTTTATGCAGGGAACTTCATACTCGGAATCTAAGCATCCTTCTCCTTCTGTCAGTCATTCACTCGTTTCCAGAAGAACCGATCACAAATCAGACCCCCAGCCACATCAGGACCATGGATTCACAGACAGCTCAATGGAGCCAGAATTTAGTATAGATTTGAGAAGCAGGTGACCCAGCAGGCTTTTATAGGGATGGGATTTCAGACCTGACCCACCAGCCTGATGATAATCTGCCAAGAACACAAGAGTCCTTTAAAGCCATGTTACATGTGCATAGGCCACTCTGCTATGTTGTGTGACTAAAGCAGGCTGCTCCTTAGCCAGAGTTCCAGCCAGACCAGCTTCCCCGACAGATGCACAGCCCTGCTGCCTGATCATGTCACTGGACATTCATCTCATGCTGCCTTGTATTGATGCAAGCTTGACTTTCTGTGTTTCCTCTCTTCCAGATTGCTCTGTTTATCACAAGGTAATTATGTTCTTCATTCTGCAATCAATGGAGAGGTTGGAGGTTGTGTGTGTGTGTGGGGGGGTGTTTCTTTTTCCTTGAAGATATTTTTCTCCTATTTATTTTGAAGCATTTATTTTGTTTTGGTGTCTTTGCACAGGATGCCTTCCTTCCTTCATTCCTTTCAAACATTCTGCATCTGTCTTGCAGAAGTGTGAATGGATGTGACAAAGGGTGGAGAAGGAAGGAAAAGGAAGTAAGCTTTATCCTCCTACTATCACAGCACAATCAACACACACACACACACACACACACACACACACACACACTATACAGGCAAGCAGACATCTACCAAAATAGAACATAGCCAAAATACTAAGACCAAGATGAAGCTATGTTTAGGTTTTAAATGTTTCTCAGGAATTGCAAACCCAGATTGGACTTCGTGTCTTTAAAAATGCAAGTTTAGCCCAGGTGTACAAGTTCAAGCCTGTAACCCTAGCTACTTGGGGGTTGTAGTTCGTGGCCAGCTCATTTATAAAAGTTCAAGACACTCCATCTTAACCAAGATACAAGGAAATCAGAATAATTGTTGTGTACCTGTCATTCCAATGACAAAGAAAAATGTCACAGGAAGATTACAACCTAGGCTCATTCAGGCATACAAGTGAGACCTTGCTTTGATAATAATGGATGCAAAAGGGGGCTAGAGGCTCAAGTGGTAGAGTTCACCTGGCAAGTATGAGGTCTTGAGTCCAATCCTCAGTATCATTCAAAACAAAGCACCACACCGGAGCTCACTGGACAGGGATCAGAGTGACCTATACAACTCATGGATAGAGACAGCAGCAAGGGACTAGAAGAGAGTGCGGGAACCCAAGACTGTACAAAAGGAACTGTACTTATTACCTGACTTCGGTAATTGCAATCCCTCTATACATCACTTTTATAATAGTAATAAACTAAATTTTGAGGCAAGCTTAATTATACATATCGTTACTTGTTGCTATGTTTCCATTTATTTCTCTCGCCTTGCTTTGAGTTTTAGAACTATTTGGAAGGAATCCCTTCAGTATCTTCTCATGCTTCAGATCTTGTTGGGCAGGCCAAGGAGGCAGAATCGAACTACTCATTACCCAAGTTACTTCTCATGGTTGTATTTGCACCAAGAAATTTTGCTGAAATAGGCCATGCCTCCTTTGGGGGGAGATGTTGAGCCTGCTATAAAAGAGGCAAATTGCTTCAGCTCAGCATTCCTCAGCTAGAACACAAATCCATCACACATGGAACATCCACATAAGCCACTGTGTGCTGCCCCAATGGGATGTGAGGAGCAGCAGAACTGGCACATTACTTGATGTTCATGATGTTGTCTGCCATGATTATTAAAGTCCTTTGTCTCTGACCCATGGATCTCTTGCTTTCTGACAGCATCTAGGAGCCAATAACAAGTTACTTACTTGCTAGCTTGTAATAACATAATAATCCAATCCTGGACCATTCACGGACTTGACAATAACTTTCATGGTAATTTTCTCCTTATTTCCTTATGTCATCTCTTCTATTGGAATTATCCTGCTTTGTTTCATTTTTGGCTTGTTTTGCAAAGTTATGCCTTGTATTTCTCTTCCTTTTGTGGTCCCTCCTGGAGTCATCATATTTGTCTTAACAATGTTTGAAAGGAGTTAAACTTTTATCCTCCTCCTTCTGAACAAGAGAGTGCTACCCCATATCCCACCCCACTCCCATCTGCCACAATACTTAGTGTTAGCCCCCATCTCCGTGTCATAGTCAGTTTACTCTAGTTTCATCCTGCTGTTAAAGTCACCACTCTGAGTTCTTCCTCAGCTTATGTTCTGTCTTCTCTCTAGCTTATTTCTGGATTGTCAGGGCCCTTGACACCTGAGCTTTTTTGAGAAACTCTCTCTATTCTATCCTTAAGAGATCATCTTGCCTTTAATTTTCAGGATGCAAGAACCCAATGGGCTATCATTCTTTCCTTATTCAGAGGCCTTCTCAGGAAACCAAACCAAAGTTCTTTAGTGACCAAGAAGTAGCCTTGTCTAGGTCCACAATTTCCCAGTTTGGAAGATGACTCTGGTAGCTTTATGCTTGGGAAAGAAAGACAGCAATTCTCACACACATATTAAGTCATTCAAATAACAAAGCATCGAATACTGGCTAACCAATGGTAGGACTCATATAGAGGTAGGTTGAAGGCGACAGGTGCCAAACACAAGACCCATAGCCCAGGAGAGAAGTCAGATGGCACTGTGAGCCTGCCCTGAGACCTCATCCCCAGCCAGCCTGAAGTACCAACTATTTACTCAGCCAAAGCTAATGAGCTGGGAGGAAATTGGCAGTTCTAGTTCTCTCTATGGCAATGTCCTTTTTTCCCAGCTCCATGGCTGCCTGTTTGTGTTCCCTACAGCATCCTCCAAGCAGAGACCAATTAAAAGCAGGGAGGGATGAAGGGTCTGGAGAGGACATCTGTGAAAAGCCTTGGAGTCTCTTTGTCTGGGGATGCAACCCTATCTCTCCCTACATCCCTCCCACTTCCAACTCTTGCCTCTGGAAGTCAAGGAGGGGCAGACATGGAGCAGGTGGCCCTGACTGGTGCCCAGGGCTGGTGACAAGCTGGGTGGGAAGAGGCTTATCGGCATATGGGCTAAGGGAACACATGGCCCCAAGTTCCTGTGGACAGGAGGGAAACAGACAGAAGCAGATGAACTGCTAAGCAACAGGGTTGGTAGTTTCAGCCAGAGAACTTTCCATCAATAAGAAATAAGGGAAGACAGCCAGCAGGGGAACATGGGAAGAGAGGCTGAGGAACTTGGCCACCCATCTCTGTGCAGTGTTATCTGTGTTTATTTTCTTCTAAGCATAAAGTGCTCCCTGCTCCCTGGGAGACTGTAGCTTTTCCCAACTTGCAGAGGTGAAGGCTGTAAGATGCATGCACACAAGTTCTTCTCTCTAGAACATGCTCCCAAATCCTCATGCTCATCTGTTAGTTGCTTCTGAGCTGTAGGAGGCCCAGTGGTAGAATTTGAACACAAGATCACCATACAGCACTGACTTCCTTGGAGATTATAGGAAGCACAGAGGGAATCATATTGGAATGCTGGCTATGGTTGTCTCCAGGGGAATGAAATTATGGGTTATTTCTTTTTAAATGGATGATATTTTTCTTCTTATTATTATTTTTCTGTTTTTTAATGTTTCTATAATGTATATATGTGGCTTTTACAATTTTAAAATAACATATAATATATACACATATATATGTATATATATAGATATATATATCATATGTGGTGATACTGGCCTGTAATCCCAGCTACAAAGAAGAGGTTGGGATGATCGAAATTTGAGGCCAGCTTGAGCAAAAGTAAGAATTCATCTCAACCAATAAAACTGAGAATAAGGTTGAAAACCTGCAATCCCAGTTATGAGGGAAAATAGGTAGGAGGAGAAAGATCCAAGATTAGCTCTAGGCAAACAAAGCAGGACACTCTATCTCAAAAAAAAAAATAACTGAAGCATAAAAAGACTGGGGACATGGCTCAAGTGGTAAAACACCTACCTGGCAAGTACAAAACTGTGAGTTCAAATCCTAGTACTGTCAAAATAAACAAATGAATGACTACTTAAAAGCACAGACAACACAGATTAAGAAAATAAGAAAACAGGGATTCATGCTTCTAGAGTCTCCCATGTGGCAGAAGCTAAGGTAAATCTATACAGCTGTCATTTGATTCTGCCATAGCAAGAATCCTGTAATATTTGTTGTATCCTTCCTACAGACAAGGAAACTAGATTTCACAGGGGAGTTAATTAGCATATCCAAGGTGACACTAGTGGTAATTGACAGAGAAATATTTCGACCCAGGCTGTGTGACAGTGTTCCAGCCCTTTATGTTCTGGCTGGAGTGTTTCTTCCCATTGCTAATTGTACACTATAGAAGTCAGAGCAAAGAATCAAAGCACCATAGTAAACTCACTTCTCACACCAAGAAGATGCTAATTACTGCCAGACATCATCCGCCGAGGATACCTATCACTCAAACACAAAGCTGCAATTTTCACCCATAAGTTGACAAACTCATTGGTAACTGATGTTCAATCCGTGAAGGAACTAATTTTGTACTCCAAATTGTGTGGCTCTTTTTCTCCCCCTTAATAGGGCTGAAACTCAGGGTCAGGGCACAGTCCCTCAGCTGTTTTGCTCAAGATAGCACTCCACCACTTTGAGCCACATCACTACTTCTAGTTTTCTAGTGGTTCATTGCAGATAAGAACCTCATGGACCTTCCTGTCCAGGCTGGCTTTGAAACATGAGTCTCAGATCTCAGCCTCCTGAGTAGATAGAATTGCAGGTGTGAGCCACCAGCACCTAGATGGTAACAGGCTCTTGAATGTGGGATAATATGTCATCCCAACTTGAGAGTCAGGGCCCAGAGCTTTGAACCCCTCAGATCTTCTGTCTTCTTTTTAACAGGCAGAGGAAAACAGCTGGGAAGGGGTAGACTCTAAGATACCACTCCTTTCACATATTCTCTGTTCACTGTTTCATTTATTTTCCCTTAAGTTCAACAGATTTTAAACTGGGCACCCCAGTCTAGTGATATATCTTAAGAACTCCACAAACCCATTGAAATGCATGTAAATATCATACTGGATGACACAGGGCTGGATATATGGAGGTAATGCACAGCTTTCTTGAAATTCTCAGATTCTAATATGCTTCTCTCTTCTCCTCCAGGCCTGCTCTTCCCCACATCTTCTGCCAGCCAACTTTTCCTTTCCTTTATTATTTCCTCATCCTACCTCTGCTTTCCTTTCCCTGCTTGCTGTCCTTCTTGTTCCCTCCTGATCTTCCTGCTTGAATTCCTCTCTGCTTTGCCAGGCCTGGCATTTGGTCACCAGTCAGCCTGACCATCACTTCTCCATCTCTAACAAGAACCTGTTCCAGCCAGGCAATCTCTGGCCTAATACAGGGGAAGCATTATCAAACATTCTGGTAATTTCCTTACTGTTTATTCCCAATCAGTAATATGGTTAAAGCTGGGCTGTCCTAGCATCATCACAGCTCTCTGTGAGCAGAAGAAGAAAGGATGCCATTACCAAGAACAGAAACAAGTTTCCTGTAGCCCACCCCCTTCTCAGCCAAGCAGTAGTCCTTACAAACCGCACTCACCTTGTACTCAAGAGAGATAGCTGCAAATTGCAACCCTTCCAGGAGACGCTACAATATTTCTGGACCTTCATCTTAGAAAGTCTTAACTAGACAAGGCAACTCTAGATCTTTTCCTTTGGAGTACAGTAAGTAAAAAGTGAATTTAAGTTACTCGTTGAGGCCACTCTGAATTCCTTGATGGCCAGAAATCTACCCAGGACTGACCTGTCTCACCACGCATAACCAGGGCCAAAGTATAGACTAGGAAAAAAAACAGAAAGAAGGCACAAAATGGGGTTGTCGCATTTGTTCAGATAATTTCAACCTGCACCAATTGTGTGTTTAATGAAAGCTGGGACAATCGGTAATAGACACATGGATGTTTGCACTCAACAAATCTGATTTCTGATTATACAGATTAAGTAAGAAGGAATCAAGAGACAAGGAAAGCTAAAGCTGAGAGAGTAAAGGATTGATGGAAGAGAGACTATCAAGGTGATTGTAAGATTGGATTTTAGAGCCTTATGGGCCCTAAATGACAGGCTCATAGCCCAACTGGCTTTTCCTGATATTCCAGTGCAGATACCTCCAACTGGAAAGTCCATCTGCTTCAGATTCTCATGACAGGGACCTTAGTGGGTTGAGCCAATCTGCAGCCAAAGGCCATTGACTGCTGTTTTGGTTTGCTCAGTCAGGATTAACTTCCCCAATCTATGATATTAATTCTAGTTGGTCAGAGAGTCACAGATAACCATGAAGAGAAATCCTGAATGAGACCTGGTTTATTCATAGTGCCCAGGCAGTCAGGGCAGAGACAAACTGAGAAAGCTAAGTCAGTGTGAGGAAGGGTGCCCTCCTCTTCTCCATTCTGCTGCTGGTTTTGATGGCACTTGTTGGGAGAGATGTGAAAAGGGGGCAGGAAGTACATTGTGGGATGTTTGATCCTAATGAAGAATGAGAATAAGTTGAGGAGCAATCTATGTTTGCTGATAGGCTCAGAATAAGTTGCAAAGAGCATCCAGTAGATCCAAAAGACTCAGAAACTAAGCTTAAGGATTCTCTCAGAAGTAGAGTTCTGGCCAGGTGCTAGTGGCTCACCCCTATAATCCTAGCTATTCAAGAGATCTGAGGATTGCTGTTTGAAGTCCAGCCATGCAGGGACAGTCTATCTCTAATAAACTACTCAGAAAAAAAACTGGAAGTGATGCTGTGGCTGAAGTGGTAGAGCTCTAGTATTGAGCAAAAAGAAGCTAAGGGACCACACTCAGACCCTAAGTTCAAGCCCCAGAATGGGAAAAACAAAGTAAAATAAAGTTCTGCTATGCTTCTAAGTGCCTGAACACCTAGTCTCTGAGTGTCATGGTATGGTAAACATGATTCCTTAAAGTTTGTGGGACCTCGATATTAAATGTTCACCCTAATTTCTCAGATGGAAATAGTACAGCCTTCTACCACTCACAACTGACCCTCAGAGACTACCAGGAGATGGCTTCCTAGCATAGAGCTAATGGAGGTTGTGCTGGAGGCCTACTCAACCCCATCACCCTTGTTCTGGAAACTAGATAGAATATCCTTATTCTAAACCCCATCCAGACACCAGAGAGAGAACTCCTGAGCCCCTCAGAAGCAGGGAAATTGCATGGTCTGCTCTCCTCCCTCCCAGTGGCCCCCATCACTCTGTCTTTGATCTCTACTGAGCAGTGTGTCCAATCCCAGAAAATTCATCACTTACTACTACTCTGGTATTTAGCAGATCCTAATTTCCAAGTGTCAGAAAGTTTTATTTTTCCCTGTGATCAAGTTTGTCTCTTTTTATGAAAGGAGCTACAGTCAAATTTTGAAAATATTATTTCTCCTTGTCATATAATAGCCAGTGACAATTTCTGCTTTCACCCTTTCCCCTAAAAGACCTTAAAGTAAAAATGAAACACCATAGTTAGTAACCCTGGCTAAGCCTTTCTTTCTGCTTTAAATCGTGACTGTGCCACCACAGGCTTCCACTCTCCCACCTGACCCTGCTCCCTCCATTTACTTCTTAGATTCAAACCCAATGAACACTAGCTGCTGAATAAGGAGCTAGGAAAAAAAACAAACAACAACAAAAAAAAACAGCTGCTCATGGGCGGGATCTTTGAGTTTAGTTCTTTGGGTCAGATGATTCCTCCTGAATCTCTAGTCTTCCTGCCTTGCATCCGTCCTGGCTGTCCCTCAGAGAAAAAAAAAAAGAAAGAAAAAGGTCTCTGCATCCAATTTTCACCAAAACACATCTCCATATAGCATACAACCCACATGACTATTCAAATTTTACATACTCATTGAGCACTGAAAGACCCATTTGGAGTCTTAGTAAAGGAATTAGAAGAGAAGCCAGAGAAAGCAAGAAAACTTTCTCCAAAGTGAAGTTTTAGGTGGTCCACATAGAGGACCATCTTCTACTGTCTGCTACCAAAATACCTAAGAATAAGCAGGCTCTAAAGAAATAAAATTTATTTCCTCCTTGTTCCAGAGGCACAGGAAATTCAAGATCAAGATGTTGAAGATCTTGCTGCATCATCCAGGGTGAAAGGCAGAAAGGCAAGAGACAAAGAGGGGAACTGGTCCTTTTCGAGTGGCAAGAATCCCACCCAGAGAACAGATTCCCGACAACTCAACCCTTTCCAAATGTTTCCATTATTAAATGGTTACTAACTAAATTTCAATGTTGTAGAGGTGATGAACATTCAAACTACAGCAAGGATGAGAGAAGGCTGAGGGGATTGAAATATGAGAAGATGACTATCAATTGTCAGTAAGGCTATGAGATTCTATTCTCCTTCCAAACTGACAAGGTAGCCCATCACAATTTATTGGTCAGTGACAAAAGGCACAAGATTCCTGGGTGAAGGATAAAGGACTCTGTAAAGCATGGTCATGGTAGCATTTGCACCAGGTTCTCAAGCTCCAGTTTCCACAGGATAACAGAAAAAGGTCTATGTGATATCTGTACACTTGAATGAGTTGAATCACTACAGAAATACCTTAACACCCAGGTAACTTGAATCTACAATAACAGACTACCATAAGCCTACATTCAGTACAAGGACAATGAAATAGAACAAGTACATGGAACATTTTAAAATTTGATTTTTCTATGTTGTTGTTTTTTAAAATCACAACAACATTTTGTCATATTGACCACCACATTAAATAAAACGCACAGCTACTGGGAGGCGTATACTATATTTCTCAGAGCTGACTCTAGAGCTTGGATGGAGGTGAAGCATTTGCCTAGCATGTGCAAGGCACTGAGTTTGATCCCCAGCACTACCAAGATATAATAAAAAACATCTGTTTTCAAGCTTTAGATATAATAAAATCTGTGGTCCCCAGAGTTCCTATATCAGAAATTAAACAAGAATTAATTTTATTTGCACGGATAAATATATTAGTACTTCACTTGCAGAGCGAACTAGATTATTACTTACTTTCCTCTAAATTTAATGTATCCTTGACTATATCTATTTGATATGTTTTTATAATATATATTATTACTATGCTACAAGTAAGAAGTTCATAAAAGTTGCATAAATATAGCAGGATTTTACTTATTTAATTATTTTTCACGCACAGGTTTTTTTTTAAACTGTTTAAATAATGCCTTAATGATTGTATGTGAATTGTTTACTTGAAAGAATTATTCAGAAGTGGAACTGTGGAATGGAATAGCAAGTACTATTCTTGAATATTTTTTATTCTTTTTTTTCTATTTGTCTAAAAATCTTGCAGAAATTTTATGTCAATTTGCTCTCAATGCGGCAGAATTTGAGTGTATACTCTCAACTCCAAACAAAGATTGTTAACCATGATTATAGTTAGTGAAAGTATTTTTTCCATCTTTAGAAGTTTAATTGATGAATAACAATAATTGGTTTTAATGAGAATATCTTCCTTTAGTGGAAGAATTGAGTGTTTTTTCATATACATACTAAATTAAATTTCCTTTTAAATGTCTATTTACTTCCTTTGCTTTTTCTATTAGGATAATTCATCTTTTATTTAAAATTTAATTTTAAGACCTTTTTGTATCAAATAGAAATTCATCCTTTGATATGAATGTCAGTTTATTTTTCATGTCTTTATTTGTTGGTGATTTCTTTCACATACGCAATATAAAATATCAAATTTATCTGTCATTCTTTATGGTATCTACTTTTCACTAAAACCTAAGAAGTCATCCTTCCATACACTAAGATTATAAAGCCACTTGAATTTTTTAAATAGGACATTAGCTTTCCACTAAGATCTTTCATTCACCTGGAATTAATTAAAATAAATTATGTAAGATAGATATGTTATTACCTGGAATCATATACATAATCATATATACAGGTTTTGATTGAAATTCACTCATTGTTTTACCACCACCTTCCTATTGCAATCTTCTAAATTTTATATTTTAATAATACATTTCAACTGGGTGCATTAAACTTCAAAAGCAACATTTCGAGAGTCCTCAAAATTAAAGACAGAAATCACTTCATATACTAAATATTTTTAAAACTAAAACTGTCTAACTTGGAGAAAAAACAAACAAAAGGATTCCGTTGTGGACAGATGTAGGAATTGAAAACTTAATGGACAGGATGCATCACAGTTCCTTTCCAAATAGTTAAGTATCTGTCACCTGCATTGGAAGATATCTGAGTGACTCTAGGAAAAAGAAGTGACAAACATGGATAGAAATTTCTGGTGTGAAAAAAAAATGGACTCATTCAAGTCCTTGCCTAAAAAGTTGCTCATCAAGAGAACAGGCTATCCTAAAGGAGGACAGAGAAACGGTATATATTTCCATTCAATAGAAAACTTAAAAAAAAGTATGTAACTACTTATTTAAGAGAGCAATGAAGAAGATATTTACAACAAATAAGGGGCTTGGCTATTTGAAGGACATTTGGATCCTAAATTCTTGGTATGCATGCCTGACCATCTTTAAAAACAGCAGTAAAGGCAGCATTGAGAAAATCACCACTGAGAGATCCCAAAGGCAATTCAACTCATCTTCTGGTTTCTCAAAATGTGGATGCTGTAGCCTCCTTTTCCTCTGTCGATGAGATAGTGAGTGGGTGCAGGGTTGGGCCTGGGATGCAGGGTATAAAGCAAATAGAAATGCAATAGGTCCCCAGATCATCTTTGATTTTAAACTTTTATGTGTAATTCAAAGTGCTCTGGAAACAAAGTGCTATTTCCACAACTAACAAGGAAAAACAGTGACCAAGAATTCTAGGGTCTCATTTTCATTCTGTCTCTGCAGACACCAAAGCACAAAGCAGAGGTATGCGCTGTACCCTGCTCACCTCCATAGGGTATGAAGAAGAGAGCTTCCTTTAGTATTCAGAGGTCCTGAGAGCTATCCAATTCAAATGCATCGTTTTATCTATTATTTATCCTATGGCTTTTGGAGAGGAGGTCTTTCTATAGTGGTAGGGAGAGAAGCAGAACTTGGCAAAAGTCCCTCTGGGCAGTTTTCTTTGGGTGACTACGTAGTCACCAAAAACCAACAGCAGGGGTGGTATGCTCCAGGACTGTTATCTCTGTGGTCTGGATCCATTTTGTGCTTCTATAACACAGTGCTGGAAATTAGGTAATTCATAGAGAATTGAGATTTATCTCTTATACATCTTGGGCCAGGGAAGTCTAGGTGGAGAGGCTTACATCTGATGAAGTATTCTTGTTTTTCTCATGGTGGACAGAAAAAGGACAAGGGAGTGAGCACATGTGACCACAGTAGCTTAGAGAGGCGTTGAGGCTGAGCAGGGAAGCAGCTGAGGGTATCAGTCTCTAAGGAGCCCATTTCCATGCTAACTAACACTCTCTCGTGATATCAACATGAATTCACTCATGTGGGTGGATCTTTGTGATACAATCTCCTCAATGTCCCACCCCTCAATTCTGTCGCAATGTGGGTTAAGTTTCTAACATGAGAATTCTGAGGATGCATTCAACCCGTAGTACCTGAGTAAGATATCGAATAGCTGAAGACATGAGCCTCAATAAATATCTGCCCATCACTCTGACTGTGGTTCTCTGAAGAACCCACTGGTCTCACTCCATTACTAGAGACATGGGGAAAGCACAAGAGTCTCACGCTAAGCCACCATTGTCCACCAGCTATTTAGCCTTCCTGCAAAAAAGTGAAAATTTCGTGAGCACAAGACAAGAGGCAGAGCAGACAGCTGGTGACATTGCATGTTATTCGCATAGATATAATTAAGTATTAAAATATGAAGGGAGAATGTAAATCTTATAAGCACAATGTTAAATGAACAAAGGCAGAACAAAAGAGTTCTGTCTGAATCCATTCAGATGATATTTTAAGGTAAGCTAATTAATTTATGGTGTTTGAAGTTTAGATAATGATTCTCCTTTGTTAGGGGTGGTATTGGCAGCTTGAAGAGACCCCTGGGGCCTCTGGGATGCAGAAAATGTTCTGTTTTCTAATCTAAGTGTTGGCTGCTAAGTGTACTCAATTTGTGAATGAGTTTGTGCATATTTATGATTTATGCATTCTCCTGTATGTGTTGTATTTCCTTTTCAAAAAATTCAAAACCAGAAGAAGGTGGTAAGTTGGCACTTAGCATCAGTAAGTGCTTCTACATGTTTATGTCATTTTGTTCTCCTGAAACTCATGAGAAGGAAATAAATCTTTCCTCATTTTTTTTTCCCAGTAGAAGAGATAGAATTTCTGAGAATATAGGATAGGGTAAATCATACCGTTGGCAAGTCCGATCAAACCTGAGATTCTGTGACTAATTCCAGCATCGAGTTCTCACTAAATATTAATGACATACAGAACAAAGATAGACCCCCAAAACCCAAAAGCAGAGGACAGCTAGCATCTAGACCCTCTCTGGGCATAGAAGCTGAAATCCAAAAAATAAAAATAAAATAAACTACAAAGAAGCTTAGCAAGTCAAGGAAAAATTCTTGCCTATACCCCCAAAATACTCTGATCTCTTGGCACAGTTGTTGTTGCTAGTAAGTTCTAGAAAGTGATGTCTTTCTGGGCTCTGGAAGAAGCTTTGAGAGCTAACAGGTGCATGCCCTTTAATTCACAGCGATGTTGTTCAAATGTGTGGTCCTTTCCTCCTTCCACTGTACTCGTCACCTGAGCCCCCAGGTAGCACTGCCTGCCTTCTTTGTGGAAATATTTCACTGCAGAGGTAGTGCTCTGTGCTCAGCAAGTCCCTGGAGCCACAGGAAAACAACATGCCCAATCTTCACCAAACTCTAGCCATTGGTCATCAAGGAGATTGGTAAGTTTGTAACTTCTAGACCAGATCACAGAGAGGGATTGTGAATGGCTGTGTTTCCTATACATACAAGTGTAGAAAATATCTGGTCCCATACAGAGCAAGATGCAAGTAGTCTGCATTCTCAAGCTTCTTTATTGAGGGGCATAGTCGATGTGGATGTAGAGAAATAAACCTGCAAGTGTTTAAACCACTGAAATTTCTGTGTTCGCAGGTTGACTGAGCCCAACCCAACAGCAAGTTCCTTAGGCTTTGCTTAGCTTAACCTTACTAGGGCCTAGTCAAAATCCTGGAACACAGACACAGTAAACTCCTCTTCATTTCCCCATCTTTCCAGTGTTTCATTTTTTATTTTTATTTTTTAACCAATCTGTTTCCCTCTCATTCTACATAAATACCAGGAGAACCATGTCATATGCACATCTGTTCAAGAAATCCATCAGATTTTAGGTCTCAGTTGGAGCTGCTTGACAATGGCATGGTATAAGTGTGTATGTGTGTGTGTGCGTGCGTGCGTGCGTGCTTGTGTGTGTATGTTTAGAACATTTGCTTATTAATTTGGTGATAATACAGCACCAATTCAAAACCCACTCCCAGGACAGTGATGTTGCCATGTGGAACTGAGAATGGTCCACTTTGTGGAGTCAGGCCTCTAGAAAAGGATAGCTGCTTGTATGGGTCTTCTTTGGGGAGGAGTGGAGATAGGAGTCTCATAGACTTTTCTGCCCAGGCTGACTTTGAAAAGTCTATGAGAAACCTGTGTCCAATTAACCGAATAGAAAGCCAGAAGTGGAGCTGTTGGCCCAGTGGTAGAGACCAAGCTTGAAAAATCTAAGCAAGAGCATAAGACTCTGTTTAAGCCCTAATACACACACACACACACACACACACACACACACACACACACACACACGTCCTGGGATTTCACATATGTCTGAATTAACATCCTTTGATAAATACGACTTGCTACATGGCTGAGGATCTGGCAAATGGGCAGAGTGTATATTATGGTTATCCCCAGAGCTGCTGGAGAATAAAAAAGCATTGAAGAATTTTGATTATGTTCTAAAAACTAAGTACCAGTGATTGTATATAGAGATTTCCTTCTTGAACACTCATTTGTTAAACATGTCATTTGAAATATGATGTAAAAATCAATGTTAATAAATTCTTTAATAAAAAAAGAAATATCCAGCCATGTATGCAGTCCCACCAGTAGTGAATGGTTTTGAAAGTATAGAGATTTCATGGATGGCTCAACAGATGAAATTCGACCTGAAGAAACCATAGCCATGAACAACAGGAAAGGCGGGGCTGGGAGAGAGACATGGAGGAAGCACAAATTCCCCAGAGCTTGAGCCTAACTATGGGCCAGGAAATTCTTCTTTGCCAGAAGAGGCTGTCATGTCTCACATCTGTTCAATCATTTCTGAGGTCAAAGAAGCCAGTATCCATGGAACAGATAGATTACTGACAACTTTTGCCCTGGGAGAGGAAACTACCATAATAGTAATGGTTCCCATCAAAAGATGGCCCTCTAATTAGGTGATGGCTCAAGCCTGTAATTCTAGTGGCTTGAGGTGGGGGGAGGGGAGAATTAAGAGATCATTTGTCAAGGCCAGTCTCAACTGGCCAAAAAACAAACAATAATTAATAATAGTGAGATTCCATCTTGACCAGTGGCCGGGCATGGTGGCGCACACCAATAGTGATCAACTCTGTGATAGAGAGAAGCACAAATAGAAGGATCACAGTTCAGGGAGGAATGGTCATCAAGTAAGAACTGATTTCAGAAATAACCAGTAATGGAAAGAACTAACCAAGTAAAATGTTTGCCAAGCAAGCACACAGCTCTGAATTCAAGTCCTAGTGATACAAAAACAAACTAGCTCTATTTCCTTCAAATAATTTTTTATACAACCTCATTAGATCTTGCCCTTACAACTATGCTATTTGGTAACATTGTAAAAATGAGTAAGCTAAGGTTTCCTTGGTTACCTATATCCATGGTGCAGAGGGCTGATGAACACATTTCATCCACACATGATTTTTGTAAAAAATAGGATCTCTCCTTGCAAACTAAGGTGATAGAACTCAGAAAGGAGATCCTGTCCCGTGTCACATAGGTGGCAATAGTAGGTCCTAACTGTGATGGTTTGCACATGTTTCCCAAAAGGCATGTGCTGAAAACATAAGCCCCTGTGCAACAGTGTTGGGAGGGGGTCCTGATGAGATGCAAGGGCTCCACCAGGACGCTGGGAGGGCTCTATCCTTATGAATGGATTAATGATATTATCACAAGAGTCCACGTTTTAGCCTCTCATCTTTCCTCTGCCTGTCTGCTGTGGGATGACACAGCCACAGGACAAATGCCTGTCCTTTGATCTTAAATTTCTCAAGCTCCAGAAATTCTGAGAAAGAAATTTCTGTTCATTAAAAATTACCAAGTCTGGGGGCCAGGAGTTTGGCCTCATGATAGAGTGCTTGCCTAGCATGCACAAAAACTCAGGTTCGATTCCTCAGTATCACATACATAGAAAAAGCCAGAAATGGTGCTGTGGCTCAAGTGGTAGAGCTCTAACCTTGAGAAAACCCAAGGACAGTGCCCAGGCCATGAGTTCAAGCCCCAGGACTGCCAAAAATAATACCAAGTTTGTGGCATTTACAAACAATACACACACACACACACACACACACACACACACACACACACACACACACACAGAGCCAATACCACCAACCCAAGGATATGTAACCTTAAAAGCCATCTTATTTCCAGAGGACCTTATTATGTTCACTGACCAATATCATAGCACAAATCAACAAAGGCATTGGGCCCAGAATAGGTTTCTGCTGATAGGCAGCAGCGTTGATGCAGAGTTCTGAGTATTATGTAGTAAGGTCAGCAGCAGCTCTCCCCTCATTACCAGCAAGACTTGCCCAGTTATGGCCACTCAAACAACCCCCTACAAAGCTCTGCAGTGGAGGACAAGCCACTGGACCCCTGCTACAGCCTACCACTTCCCACCCCATCTGCTTCCCATCCTGAGCAAGATGTCAGGTGCCAAGCAAAGATGTTTCACCATGACACCAATGCTTCCCTCCTCGTCGACTGCTCATGCTCAGAAGCCTTAGAATCATACGTTGAAGAGACACTTGGCAGTCTTATTAGCACATTTACAATGGAATAAACCCTACTGTCATTTTTTAGGGAGAAAAGTTGAAATTAGTCAGTTTCACATACTTCACCCTATTAGTATGAGTTTATATTTTAGTTTTGACTTTTAAAGATATAACATGTAAGGACATAATTGGAAAATACAGATATTATGTAAATTTTTATAATCACAAAAAGCCAATTAAGGCAAGAGTTTTGTTGATCAATAAAGTTTCTATATTAAAAAAAGAAATGTTAGAATTCAACAAAAGGCTGGTACTTTGTTTTTCCTTTTCTTATTTTTTTTTAAGATGGGGACTGAATCCAGGGCCTTATGCATGCTAGGCAAGTGCTCGGCCACTATTATAGCTCAAGCTTTTCTTTCTCTTCCTGTAAACGTAGGGCCTGAGCACTGTCCTTGAGCTTTCTCAAGGCTAGCACTCTATCGCTTGAGCCACACCACCATTTCTGGTTTTTTCTGGTACTGAGGAATCGAACCCAGGGCTTCATGCGTGCTAGGCACCACTCTACCACTAGGCCATACTCCCCAGTCCTCCTTCTCTATTTTTTTTGAACTTAGGTTAAAGATTTATAGCCTACTTATTTCCCAAGTTTATCTCAGATGATTTATGGAATGAGGCACTATATGAAATAGGATAATGATTTTTTTAAAAAAGACACCCAAAAGGATTAGGTAAATAGAGATCATCAAGCACTTGAAATGAGTTAATTATCACTGCTGAGCCTGAAATTTAGCTGCATTTCCTAGCAGATAATGCATGAAAAGGAAACATAGTTCTCATTATCTAATGATAATAATTTTTAAATAATTTATTAAATAACTTTCTAAAGCTTTGTGAACACATCTCGCTGTGTGTGGTGGGACTGACTTCAAGGAGAAATGTGTCTTGCACTTATTTCTTTGGAAGTAATAACAGAAGCCATAGGATAGCTAGGTGTTATTCCCATCTTCCTCCCTCCTTTCCTTCTTACTTCATCCATCTCCACTCCTCCTGTCTAGTTTGAGAAATGTAGAAAAGTACAAAGAATAATGAATATAATATTGTCAACACCCAGAAGCAAGTTAAGGTTGATTTTGTATTAAAAAAGATAGATAGAACAATTCTAAGCAAGCTTCTTCTCTTATCACCCCTGATTTCATTTCTATTCCTGCCTTTCCCAGGTGTTATCAGCATCATCAATTTAATGTGTATTTTTCCAATATCATTTTATGTTCTATATATGTGTATGCATAATAGTATTGAGCTGTGTGTTCTTTTTTTTTTTTGCCAGTCCTGGGCTTGGGCTCAGGGCTTGAGCATTGTCCTTGGACTTTCTCAAGGCTAGCACTCTACCACTTGAGCCTCAGCACCACTTCTGGCGTTTTGCTATGTATGTGGTACCGAGGAATCGAACCCGGGTCTTCATGCATGCTAAGCAAGCACTCTACCACTAGGCCAAACTCCCAGCCCCAAGCTGTGTGTTCTTATATAAATGGTGTAATACTATATTTTGCAGTTTACAC
The DNA here is from genome assembly GCF_031878675.1 of Megascapheus bottae. Classification (NCBI taxonomy): domain Eukaryota; kingdom Metazoa; phylum Chordata; class Mammalia; order Rodentia; family Geomyidae; genus Megascapheus; species Megascapheus bottae. The sequence continues at coordinate 69,974,266 of NC_143513.1, read as the reverse complement.
TTTTCAGCCAGTCCAGGTTGACACATGCAAATCTAATTAATTCATTAACTGAGTCATATTCTATGATGTGATTATATCCTAATTTATCTCTGCACCTACCAAATATATTGCCTGTTTCTAAATTTTCAACATTATAATCAAAGTTACTATGAATATTTTTGCACATGATGTTTAAATACATGCTACAGTATACTTTTTAACATGTATATATGGACATGAAATCATAAGTCTTTTCAAATTTTCCTACATGGCAGAATTCACTATAGCAAAATGTGACAACTTAGGTGATCTCAGATGACCTATAAAAACTATGGAAAAGCAAGAGAAGTAGGTTGAAGCGATATGATCTGGGATGTCCCTTATTTCAAAAAATACTGCAAACCTCCATAGGATATGTCTAACAGAAACAGAAAGTTATTGCTCACAACCCAACCTTCGATGGCCTGAATACCAGAAGCTTCAGTCCTGTTCTCCCACAACTCACATCTGCATACCTGTCCTCTCTACCATTTCTGAGACTTCCTTTACAAATGTCAAATACCAAACACTCATCTGTTCTTGTGTCTCCTGTGTTCGGTTGATCTGTTGTTATTCTTTTTTTTTTCTCCTTTTTTCTTTTTTGCCAGTCTTTGGGCTTGAACACAGGGCCTGAGCACTGTCCTTGGACTTTTCTCAAGGCTAGCACTCTACCACTTGAGCCACAGTACCACTTCCAGCTTTTTCTATGTATGAGGTATGGAGGAATCAAACGTGGGTCTTCGTGCATACTAGGCAAGCACTCTACCAGTAGGCCAAACTCCCGGCCCTATTTGTCTATTCTTAAAGTGTCTATGCTATATAGTGAGTCAATCATTGCAGCATTAAAGACTAAGACAGGCATTTCTCTTTTTCATAGTTATTTTAACTAGTTTTCTATATTTGTTTGATATGAACTATAGAATTCATTTTTCTAGGCTAAAGATAAATCACATTAAGACTGTTACTGTATGAAATTTGTAGAGTGGATAGCCTAATAGGTTGAATCAATAACTTTATAAGATCTTGCCGTCCACGAGCATGGTCTATCCTCTAGCTGTTAAATTTTTACATGACTGCAGTCTGTGTAATACTTATTTAATTCTGTTTATTCATTTTCGTGTTTCCCTTGGCATGATAAATTACATCTCTTTTGCATTCATTTTCATGATCTGGCCAATGCTAATGGGGTAGAGTATTAGAAATTCCCTATGTTGATTTTCTATTCAAAAAAAAAACTGAACTTCAAAAAATATTGCCTACTTCCCATAAGTCATTGCCTTTTTATATGGAACATCAAGGAATATATAAATAACAATTTTATCTCTGCCCATTCTTGCCCTCTTATTTTATTTTCAGGTTTAATTATGTAAATATAATGTTGACCCTTGGGGTGATTGGTAATGGATATTTCTGTCTTTTTCTTTTCCTTGATGGGAATGTTTCTCAACTTTTAAATGTTAATTATGATGTTTTCTGAAGTATGCAATGGCCATTATTAGGTTATCACTATTCTAAACTAGCTAAGAGATCTTTTTATAATCATGAATGAGTGTTGAGTTTTATCAAATACTTTCCCAGCTTCTTTTAAGATGATTAAATTTTTTCTCATTTTGTTTCGAACAAAACAAACTAATTGTCATCACGAGGACAGAATTACAGAATATTCACTTATTGGACCGGAAAGCATCCTCAGTTATTCTCTGTGGGATGCCACAAGTGTTTGTGGCTGAGAAGAGTGTCTGCTCTTCTGATGGAAAAATTTGGAAGAATAGAAAACCTACTATCTGCTCATGAGCAGTGAACAGTATCCCCAAGTTGCGTTGAAATAAAGGCTTGCCACCATAAATTTACAAAGTTCCCACTGAGGTGCCACCATTTTACTTGCAGGATCCAGCCAAGCCCAGACACCTGCGGGGGCTCAGCTTAGACCTGACATGACTAATTTCTTCCTGCAGATTCTCCCCTCGGAGCTGTTTTGACTCTACTCTGATGTGAGATCTCCACTCCCACACCTTCAATCTTTGCTAAAGCGTTCTTAAGCTATTCTGATTTCTTCTAATTTTCTTTTGTTCCTGCCCTAAGCAATTCACTAGGGATTTCTCCTTTCCCTGACTGTGAAGAACTATGAAAGCCTAGCTCTTCCTACAGTGCTCACTGTCTCTAGAAATTATACCTGACAGGACACCAACCAGTTAGTTGATTTCCCATATCTCTGGCTCTCAACAGTAGGTAAGTGGGGTACATGACCTGGCCAGCTCAGAAAGTGCCTCCCAACTTCCTCTCTACAGTAAGAACTGGCTAAAAATGGACTTGAGGGTCTATGGCCTCTTTAGACTTCTAAAGTATATGCATTTGAATTCCCAGTCAAGCAATGGGAAGATATTTTAAAAATAATTATTCCGATACTTCCTCTGTATGAAATCTACCAAGACAACTTCCTAAGGTTTAACTGTCTAATTTTGTGATGAATAAGAATTGTCAATGAAGAAAAAAAGAAATAACATAGAATTGTTACATTCCTTAATAATTTATTTTGATGGATAGGGTGACACAGAAGACATTTGCCTGCCAATTACTTGCTGTGTGATAAATCACCTGACCTCATCAAGCCTCATCCTACTCATTTATAGAATGAAGACAGGATGTGGATCAACATGATTGTGGTGAGCAAAAACAGCACAGTGCATTTGCTTGGTGATCAGTAACGACAATGAGCACTGTTGTTCCTAAGAACTCTGGAACATGTAGTTAAGTGGGCTCCTGTGTCTGTCATTTCTAAGAATGTTTTCCAAGGCAGAGCCTCAATATAGACTAATCCTAGTTTAAAATATATATATATATATATATATTCCAGAATAAATAAAAATCAAGCTTCAGAAGGCTTGCCTAGAAAATAAAGCATTGGAGAAAGCTACCCTCAGTTCCCTTGTTAGAGATTACTCAGGAGCTACTCTAAAAAATATAACCCATTCATTCATTCACCCAACTACCTATGCCATCCATCTATTTATCCAGCCATCCATCTCTCCATGTCTGTGTTTCTCAGAGCCAAATGAAAGCTAGAACACACAAACATTGAAGTTGCTCCTGGATTTAAAAGCTGTGCCCACCCCAAAGGACATGAGAAGAAATGCCAATAAAGAAGAAATTCAAATTTGAAGGCTTTGGAACAAATTTTATATTTTACTTTGCCTCATTAGCAAATTTTAAATTGCAAATAATAACATCATTTTTGGACCTAAGCATGAATCAGTGATTTTAAAGATGCAAATTTTTAGTGTTTGTAAGTATACTGAGAAATAGTCACCCTCAAGATAGGTTGCAGAAATCTAGACTGAGATAATCATGTGAGTAGCAGGAAATGTAGGTTTGGGGAAAAGAGAGACCACAGGGCCCCTCACTCAGTGCCTCTGGATTGGCTCTATCTGCCTCAATCTGATTTTACTCCCAAACAGATCCTCCAAATCCAGAAAACTGTGTATTTCCTTTGACTTCAATGCTTTACTTCTGGGATTTACCCTTGAAAATAACAATGGAGGCCAGGCACAGTGGCTCACACCTGTAATCCTAGGTACTCAGGAGGCTGAGATCTGAGGATTAAGGTTCAAAGCCAGCACAGGCAAAAAGGACCTGAGACTCTCATCTCCAAATAACCTCTAGAAAATGGGAAGTGGGGCTTGACTCAAGGGTAGGGTGCTTTGAGCTGAAGAGCTCAGGGAGAGTGCCCAGGCTGAGTTCAAGGCCCATGACCCACAAAAAAAAAAAAAAGACAGAAAAAGAAAATAACAATGGAATGTACTAAACATTTGGCTCTTTGGATGTTCTTTGCAGACAATAATGATGACTAAGCTAAGTAGCAGTCTGCAAAGTAAATCATAAACTGCAGCTAAAGACAGCTGAGTCCAGTTCAGATTCAACTTCTATGGCCTTGACCAGAGGCATATTGCTTCCGAACCTGTTTTTCTTGTCTATAAAAAGTGGAGGGGCTGGGAGTTTGGCCTAGTGGTTAAAGTGCTTGCCTAGCATGCATGAAGACCCGGGTTCGATTCCTCGGTACCACATACATAGAAAAAAGCCAGAAGTGGTGCTGAGGCTCAAGTGGTAGAGCTCTAGCCTTGAGAAAGTCCAAGGACAGTGCTCAGGCCCTGAGCTCAAGCCCAGGACTGACAAAAAATAAATAAATAAAAAAAATAAAAAGTGGATAATGAGACTTTACTTTATTGAAATATGGTGAGGAATAAATTAGATGGCACATGTAAAGCATAGCCCATAGAAAATGCTTTACAAATATTTTCTATTATTAAATAAATTATATTATAACCATGTGATGAATTTCATTGCAAACATAAAAAGATTCTGTAAAGGACTATCTAATGACACTGGAAAATGTTTATGGGTATTATTAAGTGCAAGAAGCAGATAATATTACTGTTTGATACCCCCTTTTGTTCAAAAATGTCTTTGCAGAGGGAAAAAGAATTAAATAATTTATATCCAAAGCTAACCATAGAATTCTGGACTGAAAGAGTTGTAAGAGAATTTTGTTTTCTTATTTAGGCTTTTTCAGTATTTAGCAATTTTTTCCTTAAAAGAGGAGACATGGAAAGGATATTAGCAATAATGGAACTTGCTTTCCTATTGAGTTTTATTACAATTTTTATGATAAAAATGAAACAAGCATATATGTTTATCTGAACAGCCATTGTAGAAAAATGGGGTGGGGAGAATGGTGTCCTACAAAATTCAAAGCATCCCCCTCATGGAAGGAATAGCCTAAGAAATCTCATTAAGAGACTTACCTGAAGGACCTCACTTGAGGCTAGAAAGATCAGAGGCTGAGGCTCTGGGTGCCAGGAACCACTTCTTCCAGCCCACTTACAGCATGAAAGTAGACAGCAAGTGGGGCTGGAAAACAGAAAGAGGGGAAGGAACAAGCCAAGGGAACTGAGGGAATGAGAAAGGTAGTTGGTACTCTATATCCCCTCTGCAGATACCAAAATCTTCAGACAATTAAGACAATTAGCATATAACTTAGTAGACAAGAGGCATATAACTATACATAACCTCTCACAAACTTTAAATCTCTAGATTATTTATTATCGCTAATACAACAAAAATGCTACATAAATGGTTCTACTCAATTGTTTAAGACATGATTTCATGTATGGTACCAATGCAATCGATTGTCCTTTCTGAATACTTTGAATCTTTGGTTTATGAATCAGCAGGCATACCTCCCTCGATATGAGAGCCAACTGAAATCCTGTCTATTCTCTGCACCCTACCTTCTTCCCCTGGGACATTATGATCCTCTTTGACTAATGCTGCTTTTTATCCAACTTTCCAAAAGTCTACCATGTTCCCATTGTATAAGGTTTTCATGAGGTTTTATTGAACACTGGATTTTTCAGGGCAGAGAACCCAGAATCTCTCCTCATCAGTGGCCAATTTGGTGTTAGCATTCAGTAAGATAAAGTGCCAAGCAAGAATGACCATTCCCTAGCAAGGCAAGGCAAGCAGGGAGAAAGGGAGGGAGGGAGGAAAGAAGGAGGGAAGGAGGGAGGGAGGGAGGGAAGGAGGGAGGGAGGGAGGGAGAAGGACTTGGGAAAGAGGATTTGGAAGCTCTCACCCTGAAAAAAAAAATGAAAGGGCCTCCTCTTTTTTCCCAATCCAAAATGCCTTTCTCCAATTATTTTCCAAAGGCACAAAGAAGTGGGAAACACTCAGATATGGATGCATGCAAAACCCTGAAGGGGTTTAGGGCAGAAAGAGCCACAGGTAGGGAGTTCTGCTCATTTCTATGGCCTCCATCATTACTTAGCATTTATATTGCATGGCTCCTACCACAGAGTGCCTTCCAATTACATTTAAATGGTATTCGTGGAGCCAACTTGCAATTATTTTCTAGCTTTGGCCTGTGTGTTTGCACAATTTGGGATGATTTTCTGAGGTGTTTTTTTTTCCACAATGATTAACCCTTGATTGGATGGTATACCTGAACAACTGGGTTTGAGTTACTGCTACTTGAATAGGAAAGCCTTTTTTCCCTGTCAATAAAAACAAAAGCAATGGTGAGATCTGCTGTCTCGCTAAAACCACAGTAATGAATAAATGGAACTGTCTGAGAAAGAACCTGAACAGTCCTTGGGAAAGAGATATTTTAATGCAGAGAGAGGTCTGGGGCCAGATCTGTCTTATGAACACTGTGTTTTTTGTGGATGCATTGCTCCACCCGTGGGAATAACTGTGGCTTGCACATTGCACTGGCTGGCAGGGCCCACGTGACTTCAACTGGGATGACTGAATTATCACCATTACCTTGACTGTTTTGCCTGTGATTATCTGGAAATACGTCTCTTCTTCCACCTTCATACAAGACTTCTGCCCAATGCTCATCATTCCTTGATTTCTGGGAAATGTTCCACCAGGGAAATTGTGGCATAAAGGGTGGAAAGATGTTCAGAGCAGAGCAGCATGGGAGCTGGTGGCAGCTGTCAAGCACACACTACCACATCCCATCCTTGAATTGGATCAGACTTCTTCTCAATGAGACCTGTGTCTGTTGTGCCTGAGAGCTTTCCGCATTTTAGAAAGCCAAATGGCAATGGCAGGACTCTGAATGTCCCCACCTGGGGCAACTCAAGAGTGAGTCATAAGCTGCTTTGGACTAATTGAGTAAGGATCTGTCAGTCAGCTGTTCAGCTCAAAATATACTGAAAGCTGGAAACTGTTCCTAAGAGAATAATGGGCTGTGCAAAATTGAGTCTGAATCTGTAGACAGGAGAGGGGAAAGGAGAGGTGGCAGGTACCAGCCTGGTCCCCCGGGGAGGCAAGCAATCCCATCCATTGCCAACCTTACACCAGGTTTTTCAGAAACCAGGCAAATAGTATTTTAAACTCCATGGTAGAGGAAAAGAACGGACATGGGCTTTATGCAATGCAGAAGGAATACAGAACAAGTGAATGAATAGATACTGTGTTCTTTGGCAAATTTGATTCTAGGTACCTGTATATGTATATATATACATATATATACACATATATGTATATATATATATATATATGAACAGCTTCCCGTCTCTCTGGGATACCATAACTGACTCCCTGTTGCCAAGAGAGGAGTTTCCCATCATCCTCCCTGAGGATGTTGTCTGAGCTGGAGGCAGGCTGACAAGGTTAAGGGAGAGAAGATCTGATACATTATCAAGTGTCTGGGCCCATGACAGACAAGCTCATGTGAATGGGTCCACAGCCTCCTCTAATTCTTTTTCCAAACAACATCCCTCATCCCAGCATGCCTCAGAAACCTGCCAATCAGAGACAAAGATAAGAAGCAGATTCTAGTCTTCCTCCCAGAGCCTCAGCTTTGAAGGCAATTATGTAGGGAATCTCTTAGACGTCTATCAATCTCAGAACACATGGTAACTGCCACAGTAACTGGGGCTATATCCTGTAAGGGGCAGGTTAGCTTCTTCTGGTCACCATTAGTCCCACTGTTGACAGTGTCCCACCACAGAAAGACCCATAAACCATCACTAAAACTGATGGCTATGAAACAGTCCTGCCATCTGTGGATAGGGTCCTTAAAGTTCTCAAGCTACAGAGCCATACTCTCCCAAAGGGATTCAAGTCCAGACTACTCAAAGGGTGTATCAGGGTCCATCTGCAAATTACTTATTTTGCAGATAGATGCACAAATGGAGAATTGTGCATTTTTAAATTTTAATACATGTGTACTCTAATAATAAAAAGGAATACATGTTTTTATATTTTTTTCATTTTCCCAGAAATATGTTCTAAAAGATACATTTCAATATAAATACATTCTTATTAAACTAGTTCTATTATGTATAAACAGATCCTTTATTTAAAAATATATATCACCCAGCAACAAATTATAAAAGAAAACCTCATTCTTTATACCAGATAGTTTGAGAGTCATGGATCTGTGGTTCCAAGAATTTAGCATCAAAGACACTGGGATCCCAAATATATAAGGAATGTACACAACTCAGTTGCAAAAACTAATCTAATTAAAAATGGACGAATGAGCTGAATAAATATTTCTCAAAAGAGATTATACATATGGCCAACAGTGAAAATAAATCTCAAATCACTAATCATGAGAGAAATGCAAATGAAAAACTACAGTGAAATGAAAACCACTCCTGCTGGAATGGACATTATCAAAAAGACAAAAAAAAAATAAATGCTGGCGAAGATGCAGAGAGAGAGAGGAGGGAACTCTCATGTATAGTTGATGGGAATGTAAATTAGTACAGCCATTATGGAAAGTAGTATGGAGGATCTTCAGGAAACTCGAAATAGAACTGCCATCTGATCTAGCCATCCCACTCCTGGGTAGATATCCAAATAAATTGAAATCAGTCTGTTGAATCAGTACAGTACAGCACTGTTCCCACTAGCAAAGATGCTGAATTAACCTAGGTGTCTACTGATCAAGAATAAGGAAATTCTGGCACATTATTCTATCATAGACACAATGAATTCTGTTATTTTTCAACAACATGAGTGGAAATGAGGATATCATGCTAAATGAAATAAGTCAGGCACAGAAGATCACATATTTCCAGTGTTCACATGTGCATAGAAAGAAGCTAGAAAGTAGATCTCACAGAAGTCAAGAACAGTGGTTACTGGAACCTGCAGAGGATAAGGAAGAGGGTGGATAAAGAAAGGATGGTTACTGGGTTCAGTTGGATAGGAAGAATAACTTATGAAGCTCTGTGATACAGTAGGATAGCACTAGTTGACCACAATTTACTGTATATTTCAAAAGAGCTAGTAGAGATTTGAAATATTCCCAATATCAAGATGGGAATGATACATGTCTGAGGTTATAGATCATTGAACAAGAGAGAGATGTGATGCTATAGCCCATAAATATATACAATTACTATGTGTCAATTAAAAATACAAATATATTCTAAAATGTCATCACAGTTAAGAGTAGTTCTTTCTATAGAAACCATGAGAGAGAGAGAGAGCAAGAATGAGAGCCAAGAAAGATAGGGAGAGGGAGGAGGAAAGAGAAGAGATGAGGCAGAGAGGAAAAGAGGGAAAGAGAAGGAGGGGTCGACTAGTAAGCAAAAGAAAAATGCATCCTTCCATCATCGGCCTGGAATGTCAGTCCACATTTGTATAAAATGACTCAGTAAATTCAGTCCTTTTTGCCATCCTTTTCTAAGATCATGACTGTGGAGAAAATCAACATGAAAGCAGTTTACCAACAGTGGGGCTTCTCTGGGTGTCTCACAGTCTAGAGTAACCCAGACCAAAGCAAGGCAACAACCCCTACTGCAGACACGTGTCCTCAGTGGGGCTACTTTCTTGCATGGCCTCGCTGTCACCAGCACCATCTCCTCCTTACTTACAATCTAGACATTTCTACTTTGTAAAGAACATGGCGAGAGCTGGGGCAGTGAGAGGAGCATGGCTCAAGTGGTAGAGTGCCTAGCGAGCATGAGGCCCTGAGTTCAAATCCCAGTCCAGTCCCCTCCAAAAAAAAGCAAAAATAGAAGGAGAAGAAGAAAAGGAAAGATAAAAAAGAATACGAAGAACTCCAGACCCTTGCCTTTCCTTACCATTTCAATTGAGCAAGGCTCCCTAAAGAAATTCCATAGCTCAGGCAAGGTGCCTTCTGCTTAAGATCAAAGGCATTTTGGTTGAATATACTAAAGCTTAAGTTCTACACCTGGAAAACATCCCTTAGAGAATACTGCACATCCCTAATTACATCTACAGAACAGAGCTAGCAACACCTAGTATTTCCTAGTATTTTTTACACAAGACATAGACTTTACCTGGGGCATCTCAAACAAATATATACAATGAGTGTGTGTGTGTGTGTGTGTGTGTGTGTGTGTATATATATATATATATATATATATATATATATATCCATTTTCTACATGAGAAGACTGAGATTTAGTTTCTCTAAGTTCACAAAGTAGGTTAATTGTTAAGACTCAATCTTCCTCTTCCCCTCTCCCCAGAGGTGTTGAGTTTAAGAAGCCTCTCTCTCTCTCTCTTTGACTCTCTCTCTCTCTCTGTCTCTCTCTCTCTCTCTCTCTCTCTCTCTCTCTCTCTCTCTCTCTCTCTCTCTCTCTCTCTCTCTCTCTCTCTCTCTCTCTCTCTCTCTCTCTCTCTCTCTCTCTCTCTCTCTCTCTCTCTCTTCTCTCTCTCTCTTTGGATTGCAGTAAAGACCAGATAATCCTAATACAGGGACTTTCTAAATAATAGCCTATATGATCTTTGACCCTGTTTTCCCAGGGTTACCTTGAGACCTTCAAATGTCCCTTCGCTTCAAGGCTGCAACCCAGGACAGCTGAAGTTTGGCAAGGTCCTGGAGGAAGCAAGCCAGGGATGTCTTGGCAGGAGGCCCAGGCTACACATCCCTTAATAGTTCAGGGTCTCTTATAAATATGCCAACAGCAAATCAAAGACTCAGGAGCAAATCTCAGCAGTTACTCAATTTCAGGCTCGAAAGCATTTCCAGCCTAGCTTTTCACATCGGCTGAAGTTCTCCCAGGTTTCCTGGCTGCCTCCATCTAATCTTTTGAAATGCTGAAGCCCTCTCTGCCGAATTCTGTAGTGATCAACCATGAAAAGAGAACAGGGCCAAAGGGTTGGGAAGAAATTTGGTGAGGTTGTCTGACTCTCGATAAATATTTCTTCCCACTCAATGAGTCAGTGTTTGAGCCAGAGCTCCCCCTGGGTTTCCCACAGAGGCTTTTCAATGCGAGATTCAGGGAATGCTGGTCACCAGCTTCATTTCCTACCATGCCCTTGAAAACCTCAGAGCATGCTAATAGGTCTCCACACAGGGTGGACTCTGCTGAGGAAGGCGTTCTTGCTGTCTCGAATCTGCCCAATGCGCTGCAGAGACAAGAATACTCATACTTTCCAGATAAGAAAACTGAGGCTAAAGGAAATAAGGTGACCCAGCCCTGGAGGAGCCAGGATTTGACTCCAATCTGTTTAGTACTATGTCTGAGTTCTTTCTTTCCAAACATCCTTGTGCTTTCCCCATCCAGGTCCGGGCCCTAGCCATCTTCAGAACTTAGGTGACTTCCTTCCATCACCCTCTTTGGGCAGCAGAAAAGCTACATTTCTACTACCAGGACTTTGAGCGGTTCCTCATAAACTCCAGCCACCACATAACCCCCTGGGAGCAGGGGGCTTCCTCTGTCCTCTTGCAAATCTCATTTATAACCTCATTGCAATCGCTTCCCATCGTCATGTGAAGAAGAGTCTCCTCGGCTGGGCTGATGCAGGGTGGTTGCAGCCTTTATTTATCAGGGGCTTACTATTTCCTTTTCGTCCAAGGGGTTAATACTATAACCTCCACTGGAGATACCCCAGCATACTTTTATTCTAGGTTTATTGACTTCTACCATAACAATGGGAAAATGTTGTGTTCACTGTCCCCTAAAGATCAGTGGAAGGTGAACAGCCTTGAGCTACAGTCAGCATAAGTTTCTAGGCAACCATTTCCCCAGTCCATGAAGATACAAGGGTCAATACTGGCACCTGCTTAGGGTCCCATCACAGCTTCTAAGAGCACCCACGCAGGCCTAGTCCACCCTCTAACCACAATGCCCACCTTCTGTGGAATCTAGGAAGTGTCCCAGGTCTCAGAGGTGACTCTGCCAGTCACCAAAATCGTGTCTTTGCTTTCTAGAGTGAATCTGAGAGGCAAAAGCATCTAGATTCAAGTCCCAACTTTGGACATGTTCTGCATTTCTATTGTTCAACATTTTAAATAATAATAATAATACCATCTGTCTCCTCCGATACAGGGATGCAACGAAGTAAAAGCTCTTAGTAAGAACAACTAAAAAGCTGCCAGGGTCCTTTCTCCATCCAGCTTTGAAGCACCGTGCCTATACATGACAAAGACTCAAGAAACATTTGGACTTGCCCCTATGAACCCAGGAACACAGGAGTAAACTGAATGGCACTAACATCAGAGTGAAAGAGAATGATAAGAGGGCTGGAATCTAATTCTAACTCATCAATTAGAACATGTACATTCAGCATCCATTATAAGCCCAACATAATGGAGCAATCAAAGTTTTTACCTATAGCAATTTAATTTACAGTTGAAGAGATATGGTGAAAACAAATAAACATAAATAAAACACACACTAAAGAATAGTTCTCATCAAAAACTGCTCCATGTTCATTCATTCAATATATAAATATTCATTAATTGCCTCCTGCAGGCCATTGGTCTGTTCTAGAAACTAGTGATACAAGGTTGAATGAATGATTTTTCTCTCAAGAGATTTAAAACCCAGAGGAGGAGACAGATAAACAAATCAATGCTCATAATTAATTGAATTTCTTTTGGCTATGGATGGTGAAAAAAAATAAGTTTCAAAGTACTTGAAATGGTTCATTTGGGGCCTGGGAGGTATACTCTAATACTGTATATAGAAAAATGAGCATGGGCTCCTATTCTCAAAGAATTCAAGGCTTCAGATTCAACATATAGAAATTAAACATAAATCACAACCAAACCAGTAATGGCAGTTTTGAAATTCTTATTTAAAGGTAGCTGTGAAATGTAAGAAAAACAGTAAAGATCATCTAATTTGCAACATGATAAATAGGGAAAATACAGAGAAAGCTTGCCTCACCTTTGATAACCTCAGTACAAGGAAAAGGGAGAAATAAAGTGAAAGAACCAAATCAGGTCCACATTGGTTTCAGAACTCATTGCCTTAGCTCCTTGAGGGGGGGAAGCATCTGCTGTTCACTACTCAAGGCCAGCACCCAGCAGAGCACCTGCACAGTCACTGGTATCTAATACATATTCATCAACTTCATGAATCAGTGGAAGAAGTGACAATGCAATTGTTCAGATGGGAGAATGCCAAATGCCCAGTATGCAGCTAACCATCGGACCAGTGGGTTAGCAGCAAATAGCCTTTTTTAGGGAGTCTAGATGACTCTCAGATCTAGCCCTGTAAATCCAACTGTCTGATAGCTCCTCTTAGGTCACCTTGATCTTGGAATGAATAGTGGTCTGTCTTTACACATGCTTCCTGATTGTTTTCATTCGTGCCTATCTCTATGAATGCCACCACTCAGTCCTAAGCCAGTAAACGAGGACATGTCACACTACCCTGTCCCCCTCATTCCTTTTCATCAACCCATCCATCAGTGCTTTCTATTCAGTTCCTAAAGTTCCCTCAGATACATCCCCTGCCATTGCGCTACTTCAAGCTAGAGTCCCTCCTCTGCGCTAATACAACTGTCACCCAACATCTTGCCTGGGTCCTTCCTGCTTAGCTAACATGCCTCCCCTTGGCTTTTCCCTTCGTCTGCAGCTCTGTCTTCTCATTTTGTATCACTTTCTCCTCCACCAAATTGCAAAGAATCCTGACCTCTCTCTGTCCAGGAAAAAACTGCTTTCCAAGAGCAGCTCTTTCTTTTATGATGTGATTCACAGCTGTAATTTTATCATCTGTAGGGAAAAAAAAAGAAAAAGAAAAAAAGAAGACATATGTGATGTGGCTTTCTACCCCATCATAGCAACCTGCACCCATGATCCTGGTAGCAGGTAGGATGGTAAGAGGGAGTAAAAGGGTAGAAAGTAGGTGCAAGTAAGAGTTTTTGAGAGCAAGAAAAGGAATAAGAAAACAATGATCTTGGCACTGCAAAAATAACCAGGACTGGCTGGGAGTGTGGCCTAGGGGTAGAGTGTTCTCCTTGCATGCACGAAGCTCTGGGCTCAATTCCTCAGCATCACATACATGGAAAAAAGCCAGAAATGGTGCTATGGCTCATGCAGTAGAGTTTTAGCCTTGAGAAAGCTCAAGGACAGTGCCCAGGCCCTGAGTTCAAGCCACAGGACTGCCAAAAAATAATAATAATAACCAGGACTAAGCTGACATGGTGGATTTGCCTATCATTTCTGTTATTCTGGAGACAGAAGTGGGAGAATCTCAGTTTATGCAAAAGCACAAGATATTATCTGAATAAAAAAGAAAAGCAGAAGTATCAGGGGGCATGGTTTAAGTGGGTAAAACCTTACCTAGCAAACTTGAGACCCTGATTTCAATCCCCTGTACCACAAACAAAGCAAGAGAAAAATATTTAGGGTTAAAAGGATGCATAGCTGTGACATATCACAGCTATGAGACTAGTACAGAGAAAATTAACAGAAGATGATGATCGGTAGAGGGTTAGAAGGAAGGAAAACAGACTCTGGTGATGATGGGTAGAGACTAGCAGGAGGGAAATGGTAAAGATTTAACGTTGCTGGGCGCCAGTGGCTCACGTCTGTAACCCTGGCTACTCAGGAGGCTGAGATCTGAGCATCAAGGTTCAAAGCCAACCTGGGCATGAAAGTCTGTGAGACCATTATCTCCAATGAAGAAACAGAAAACCAGAAGTGGGGCTGTGGCTCAAGGGACAGAGCACTAGCCTTGAGCTGAAGAGCTCAGGGACAAAGCCCATGCCCAGAGTTCAAGCCCCACTACAGACCAAAAAACAACAACCAAAAAAGATTTAATATTGTTGAAGTAAAATACTGGGAGCTATGCAGATGGAACACACCCACTGGGGATGCTATGTCTTGGAAGAGTGCAGAGAGTGATAGATTGATAATTGATAAGTAGGTAGGTAGATAAATAAATACATGCTTGCATACATACATACATACAGGCATGCATACAGACATACATAGGGTTAAGAGTGATTCTCTGACCCCTGGTCAAGCTCTGCTAAAGGCATCTGACATGGCGATCCTTCCTCATGGCCCATTTCCAATCTACTCTCCCCTGTTCCCTTCTCTACCGTCTTTTGAACATTGTTATTAGATAATCCTGTCTGACTCATTAGTGCATCTTCCATGCTAGACCGTGAATGACTGTAAGACAAGGGACTAGGTCTCTGACTCAAACTGGAAGCCTTGTGCCTGGGACCAGAGGTGCTTGCTGTAAGTGTGTTGAATAACTGATTGAAATATTCTAATATTGTACATTGGGCTGATTTTTCAGCAGGCCCTTCCTCAGCACAACCAGCTTATTTTTAGCATTAGTGGTTTATCTCCCAGTGAAATTTGGTGCCAGCTGTGGTCACCTGTTTGATTGCTCTCTGAGCTCTGACTTTAACTAGAAATTAATTTGGATTACTTAAGCTTTCCTTGCCCAGTGGAGAAACTCCGGCTGGGTAAATCCAAAGCTGCTGGTGATTTTTCTTTCTCTACTTAATCTCTTTCTTTCATGCGCCAACTCTAATTTTGTGCTTTCTGGCTTCCTCCCCACCCCCTCAGTACCCACCTTTAATCTGTCCCATCTTACCTCTCACAGATGTTGACTCACCTCGGGTCTTCACCTTCCTGTCTGTACTTCAGGGAAATTGAGGCTAGGGAAACTGATCACAGAATCAAATAGCTCTGTGTGTGTGCTTGCACGCCTGTGTGTGCATGAACATGCGTGTGCACTGGTGTTAGAGCTTGAACTCAGAGCCTGAGTACTGAGTCTTATCTTTTTGGTTCCTGGCTGGCACTTGAGCTGCAGTTCTACTCTGGCTTCTTGGTGGATAACTGGAAATGAAGAGTGTCACGGACATTCCTGCTCAGGCTGGCTTCAAACTGCAATCCTCCGATCTCAGCCTACTGAGTAGTTCAGATTACAAGCATGAGCCACTGGTGTTCAGCTCCAAGCTCTATTGTTGATTTTGTTAAATTTTTTATTCAATATGGCAGTCTATGAATATATCTTGATCAGTGTCACCCCTTTCATAATTCTCATCTTTCCAAACCCCACCTATCCCCCCAATTTTCCTAGTCCATTTTCATATACATGTACATATACATATATGCATTGAATATTATGACTGCCGTGGCTTACTTTTCCTCTTTCCATTCATCTGCCCCCTCTTGACCTCAGTCCCCCAGATACCACAAGTTCCAGCATCCTGGTATTCATTAGTTCAACTGTAACATAGTTGTTGGTAGGAGTCACATCACTGGAATCCTTCTCTGAACGCCTTACTTCAGTTAATGTGTTTGTGTTTGTGCATATATGTGCATGACCCTGTATATGCCTACATTTATTTATCATTTAGATCTAACGTCCACATATGAGAGACAACATGCATCCTTTGTCTCTGACAAGCTCCTGATCAGGCCTTCCTACTTAAGTCCCAAATGGCCACCATCAGGTTTGTGAGAATTGGGGATGGTCCTGCTTCCTGGCTGCACTGAGAAGCCTGCGTCCAGCACAGTGGTGTGACAGGGAGACAGGATCTGTTCCACCCATCTGTGTTCATCTCCTGCTTCCTCTCCCATCCTGTGTCCTTGGACAGGGGCTTTTCACACCCCCATACAAGCTCCAATGTGAGACTTGAACATTTACCAAGCCCTAAAAAAGGGCTAGTGTAGGAGCAGGCACTGGCCTCATAAATAACTTAATAACTGCTGGGAACATTAGAGAAACCATAGACCTAATGCCTCAGAAGTTCTCAGAGTGCTAGAAAGGGTAACTGGGAACTTTAGAATTTCCTCTCGAAGAAACCAAGGCTTGCTTGTTTGCTTGCTTGCTTGCTTGCTTGCTTAAGATAGCTCTATAGCTGGGTGGAGGTGGTTCACGCCCATATACCTAAGTACTCACTCAGGAGGCTGAGATTTGAGAATCAAGGTTCAATGCCAGCCTAGGCAGATACACAGAAATCTATAATCATGAATGACATGTGTTAAATCATCTACTTTACACAATCCTGCTAATTCACCAGTTCTGCCACATACTCTTAAGTTTTCTAGCATCTGAAGGAACATGTGATTTCTCTCTTCATGTGTGCTCTTTGTTCTAAACTTGTAAAAAAAAAGAAAGAAATTGGCTTTCTTCTTTTAGAATGAAAGCAAATATATTTACTATAGAAATTTGGAAAATATTGAGTATACATTAGTAAATAAATACCACTGTTATACAAATATGCTCGTCAACATATGCTCAGTTTGTCACACATCTTTTATGTATTTTAGAGAGAGGGAGAAAAGAAAGAAAGAAAGGAAGGAAAGATGAAGAAAGGGAAGGAGGAAGAAAGGCAGGAAGGGAGAGAGGGAGGGAGAGAGGAAGGAAGGAAGGAAGGAAGGAAGGAAGGAAGGAAGGAAGGAAGGAAGGAAGGAAGGAAGAAAGAAAGAAAGAAAGAAAGAAAGAAAGAAAGAAAGAAAGAAAGAAAGAAAGAAAGGAGAGATGGCCAGAGGGAGGGAGGAAGAGAAAGAAGGAAGAAAGAAGGGAGGAAGGAAGGGAGGGAGGGACGGAAGGAGGAAGGGAGGCAGATGAACTGATGGATTGGCTAATTAGTAGCTAATATTCTGTAGAATATAAATTTTAGTGCCTCAGTCTAGTCTCTTAATGTAGCGTTGTGTTTCCTCAAGTCATTGTACAGTCTCCTCTATTTTCTTATTGTTTCATCATATTACATCAATAGAGTATGCCATAATGGTTTTATGAAGGCCTTTATTGTCACATTTTGGTTATGTTCTCAATTTTTGACACTTGGCATGAGCAACGGGCTCTACCTGTCTCCACTATTATCAAAAGCAAAATTGGGAGAGACATCCAATAGAGAGGTCAGATGTAGTCAGGTTCAGTTAAGCCAGGAGGGTCAGTTAAGAGCAAGCTTAGGGTAGACTAAGAGGATAGTCCCAAAGCAAGGCTCAACAGTGTTCAGTGAATCTGTGAGCCAAGATAGCCACAGAGTTCAGAAGATGAGGTATTCAACCAAGCCAAGCAAAGGTTGGGCCCAGCAAAGCAAACAGAGACAGAGGATTCCGAGTGACACAAACTCCAACACCAATGCAAGGAGAGTGCTGGAATTTATTCTAAACCTTTAAAGAAGAAAAAGAGTGATTTCATTTAAAATGTTCTTTTCTTGGACTTCTTTGACTGATGGTAAGATGAAAAATTATATATTACATGCAGTGTTTTTCCAATTTATTTCTTTTATGAGTTGTCTGTTACTTGCACAATTTTGTACAGAGGGTTCCTTGTTGATTTATGAAAGCTGTCTGCATATTTAATACATTAATTTTTCGTCCCATAGTTCTTAAGTTTTCTGGCTTTAATGGCATATAGGAATCTCAACAGATGCACATAGATAATTCTATGTGTCTTCTTTTAGGTTTCTTTTCCCATCCCCTTGCAGCTCGCTCTTTCCTCCTGGCCAGCACTTTGACCTCCTGCAGATCTGCTTGTAGAAGTGGCAGAGCTTAGTATCCTCCTAGCTAACCATCTGGTCACATCCTAACCTCTCCCATCCTCTCACACTCAAAGGTCATTCTCAGGTGGGCCAAGACTCCTAGTTTGTCTTGGTTGTCGGATGCCTGAGTGGATAGATTAAAAGGCAATCTCTCAGGACTCTCATGTAGTGCTCCTACTAATTCCTAAGGTACTTTCTCATCTGTGAGAGCAATATCCAAGTGAGACAGACATAACTTGTCTCAGTTTTAGAAATATAGATCAGAGAGGTTATGGAATTTGCCTAAAGACATGCACTAAGAAGCCATCTTCTTCTCTGTGCTAAAATTAAATGGCTTTATACAAAAAGTCCATGTCCTGGACATACCAGCTTAAAATATATTTCTACAAAATGAAAGGTTTTATTAATTCATGAAGTTCTACAATGTCAAATCCATTCAGAACTCCTTCCTTTGAAAAACTAACAGAGAAGACTTTCAGAAGAAATAGCACGTGACTGCACTTGATTTGATAGTTGATTATTTAGTACCTGAGTGGAACATACCATGATCTATCACTCACATGGCAAGCCTGCTCCCCAAGAAATTCAAGATTTTGTTGGGAAGATGTCATAGGCACAAGTGTGTGTGTGTGTGTGTGTGTGTGTGTGTGTGTGTGTGTGTGTGTGTGTTGACATGAACACAAAAGATTGATGTGTTAAAATGACTTTCTGGGTATAAGATTACACACGCCTTTGAAGTTTATAAAAAGCAATCGTCAGACAAATCAGCTACCCTGTCATCTTAACTAAAGTGTCTAAACTAATTTTAGTTCTCAAAATAGACGAATTCCGGCTTCATGCTCACTTGAGACATGTGCAGGACAGTAAGTGATTTACCTTTAGTATAACTAACAGCAATGGTCAGGATTCATAGATTCTTCTTTCATTTACATTTAAAAGGAAGAAAGCCAATTTACCCCAATTTCATGATGAATAAAATAGTGGACTGAAAGGTAGCAGGAAAGGCCGGGAGCGTAGCCTAGTGGTCGAGTGCTCACCTGGCATGCATGAAGCCCTGGGTTCAATTCCTTGGTACCACATACTCAGATACTCAGGAAAAGCTGGAAGTGGTGCTGTGACTCAAATGGCAGGGCCCGTTCCTTGAGCAAAATGTGTCCAAGGGCAGTGCCTAAGCCCTGAATTCAAGCCCCATGCCTGGCAAAACAAAAAAAAGTAGCAAGAAAAATACAGAGGACACATCCCTCTTTGCTTGCAATATGAAAGTTAATATTACTGCTTACAAAATCAGCATATGGCAAGTTTCCAGTTGATCTCTACACTCCCATACCAATGCATGGGTGCTGCATAAATCCCTATGGCAAACTGTGACAGCAAGAATAAAAAGCTAAGTGACAGGGCCGGGAGTTTGGCCTAGTGGTAGAGTGCTTGCCTAGCATGCACGAAGACCCAGGTTCAATTCCTCTGTACCACATACATAGAAAAAAGCTGGAAGTGGTGCTGAGGCTCAAGTGGTAGAGCTCTAGCCTTGAGAAAGTCCAAGGACAGTGCTCAGGCCCTGAGCTCAAGCCCAAGACTGGCCAAAAAAAAAAAAAAAGCTAAGTGACAAAAATGCTAACTGGAATTTGGACCCCAGAATGTCCTTCTTCCAGTGTTGTTCTTCTACCATATTCCCCACATTCCTGTCACCAGATCCATTTCATTTCCAGTGTTGCACTCTCCTGAGAAAAATACTTTTTTTAACTGACATAATGGATTAATGGACCCAAAAAGGGTTGGAAACCTTTGGCCTTAACTTGGCAGTGCCCACTGTGGGTTTCAAATGTTTACATTTTAGACCCTTTAAGAATGCTTTTAGCAGCTGGCTCAAAGAAAGAAGTCAACAATGAACATGAATATGCATCTACAAGTGTTATTTGAGATCATTTAAAAATGAAAGCAACTTAAATATTCATAAATTTTGGCTTTAGGCAAGGTAGGATATGCCAATGCACTGAACTGAAGGTGGTAAGTTACACAAGAAAAGTTAATAGATTTGATGGTGCAAAACAAATTTCATGGGAAAAAATAATATTTACATCATCAAAAAATAAATGAATATATAATTTGCAACATACATGACAGTGAAGCTAACTCATTTGATGTAATAAAAGATATCTAATAAAATTTCACCAGTATTTATAGAATAGTTTGTTCTCACTCATTTTTGATGGAAGTATAAATTGACACATCCTCATTGAAGAAAAATTTGATAATCCACCAATTTTAAATCCTTAAGTATTTCCATTACAGGAACATAACTTTATACATATACCTGTACAAGGGCACAAAAATATATATACAAGCATATTTATAGCAGGGCAGGAACAAGCTGGGGACCAGTGGCTCATGCCTGTAATCCTAGTTACTCAGGAGGCTAACATCTGAGAATCACAGTTTGAAGCCAGCCAGGGAAAAGTCCCCATGAGACTCTCAAAAATCAGAAGTAGCCCTGTGGCTCAAGTGGTAGAGCATTAGCCTTGAGCACAATGATACTCAGGGACATTGCATAGGCCCTGAGTTCAAGCCCCACAACTGACCAAAAAAAAGAAAACAGGAACAAATTTAGGTAAATAAATTAAAGCACATCTAAACAACAAGATAAAGTACTGTTGTTAGGAAGAATGATATAACTTTCTATGTGTCAAGATGGGAAATAGCACCTGACAACAGAGAACTAAAGATTAAGCATAGTAATCATCTTGTGATATGTACATATATACATATTTTTTTCACATGAATAAAGAAATTTTCTTAAAGGGTTCAAAAGAATACAATTAGTGACTTCTAAATTATTGAGGGCAAGGGAGGGAAAGGGAGATTTATACTTTATTTCTTTATTCTGGACTACTTCACTTTCTCCTTTCAATGAATATACATTATTCTGAAATTAAAAAGAGAACTAGCTTGTCAGACAGCTTCTTACACCCTGGGGATGCAGTGGAATGTAGTAGACTTTACTCAAGTAGTGAAGTATCAAATGAAATGAAATGGCTCCTATACCTGAAATTATGTAACATATAATAGAATTGAGGTTTGTTTTGGCATATAGTTCTGGAGGCTGGAAGTCCAAGAGCATGGTACTGGCATATGCTCAGCTTTTGTTGAGAGCCTCAGGCTGCTTCAACTTGCAGCAGAAGGCAGAAAAGGCAAGCACTGCCCGTATAAGAGAGACAGAGCCTGAGGGGCAGCTTTGATTGATAATCACCTTTCTATTATAACTAATCCATGGGAACTTCATTAATCCCCCTTAATGATCTAATCATCTTTTCAAATTCCCATCATCTCTCAAGACCATTTCACTGGCTACTAAATTGCAACATGAATTGCAGAGGATCAAACTCATATTCTAACCATAGTTGAGACCATGATAATGGAGAATGTGACTGAGCCTACTGAGTATCCAAAGAAAACAGCTTTACAAACTGGAACTGAATGTGAAGGTGTGCAGCATATCTGATGAGGGACTCTCTCTTTCTTTGTGGTCAGTGAAAAAGAGGCCTTTCCTCTCAGGCTGAATAGGTGAGAGTTCAGAAGCTTATGGGGAGGAGGGAAAACCTAACCCAAATTTAGCCAAGAGAAGTTGATGAGTATTTTGTAAAATGTAGCTCAACTAATCATGAGTAACTAGAGGCCATATCTGGCCTTGTAAACAAGGGAGACAGAGGTGCACTGGCTCCTGAGGGCTGGCAGTTCAGACATGGCCAAGTCCCAAGAACCACACTAAGCACAACCAGTTGCAGAAATGGCATAGAAATGGCATCAAGAAACCCAGATGACAAAGATTTGAATCTCTGAAGGAGGTGGACCCCGAGTTCCTGAGGAACATGTTATGAAGCACAACAAGAAGAGCTTTCAGAAGTTGCAGGCCAACCACACAAGCAACAAATGCAAACTCCAGTGACTCGCCTTCATTGCCCACCCCAAGCTTGGGAAGTGAATCCGTGCCTACATTGCCAAGGGCTGCAGGCTCACTCGGCTCAAGGCCAGGCCCCAAGAGCTGGCTAAGGCCAAGTCCCAAGCACAAACCAAGGCCCAGGCTCCAGCTGCCACCCCAACTCTGGCCCAGGCCGCAGTCCCTAAAGAGTGCCCAGGCTCCAGCATCTAAAGGTACCGAAGGCCCTGTGAAGGCCCCAAAGTGAAGAACTCTGTCTGCCAGTGTGATGACAGAGGACTGCTGTGGTTCCCTGGCTGCCATCTTCAGGGGATCCGTGGCCTGTGTCATTTCTACCAATAGACCTGAGGCAGGGGGAGACATACACAGGAATCTTTCCAGGTCCCACTGGGAAGGACATTCCTTGCAGAGAAGCACACTAAAAGGGTGAGGGGTGGAGGATGGAGCTCAGGTAGAGCTTTAAATTCTCATAGGACAGTCATAGTCCTCCAAGAGTTTTATTTCTTGTAGGTTTTATTTAGTGGCTAGTAAATAATAAGTGTATGTTAACTAAAATTCAAATCAGTGCCTTCAGTTTTTTATAGAGAGAAGCTGGCTAGAGTCCTGAAGACGCTTTAAAAAAAAAGAAAGAAAGGAAGAAAAAGAAAGAAAGAAAAAGAAAGAAAGAAAGAAAGAAAGAAAGAAAGAAAGAAAGAAAGCAAGCCTACAGCCAGTTTCTTGCTTTGTGGTTTCAAAAACACATCTATATCTACCTAGGAATGAGACAGAGTGATCATAGTGACAGAACAGATGGCACCAAAATGGACTTGATCATGTATGAAGATGTAAGATTCGTTACCACTCAATGAGGGAAGGAAAGCATTACTCAATGAACGGTGCAGGACAATTAACTAGCAATTTGGAGAAACAGTAATTTGAGAATCTCACTTTATGTTATGCACTGAAATCAATTCCAGTTGGGTGGAGGAGTTTAATGTTTTCTTTTCAAACCTCAAAATCACTGAGAGACATAGAATTATGCATTCTCCAAAACCTCTAGCGAAAAAAGAATTTTATAGGCTTAGATGCCGTACACACACATATTTTTTATAATAAAAAGAGCAAAATATGTAAGTCAGAGTAAAAAATGTAAAGTTTAGAACCATGTAGCCAATCAAAAATACTATCTCAAATATAACAAAACACTGTTTAATGTTTAAGCCTTTATACATTGATCAATATAGATAGGCAGATAGATAGATAGATAGATAGATAGATAGATAGATAGATAAAGATAGATAGAGATAGAATGATGAAAAATCCAATCTGTGAAAAATAGTAAAGTGAGGAAAAATAGAACATTTCAGTAGAGAGATGAAAACTAAAAAATTTCCAATGAGTATGTTATTAAATGTCAACAAGATTTAATTATTTAAAACTAAAATTACAAAAGTTAATTAGAGGGTTTATATAGCATATAACAGGAAAAACATGATAACATGAAGAGAGAACAGAAGTGTGACAGGTATAATTGTACTATTATAGTATTCTACTCTGTTCACAAGTAGCTATTTGAAAGTATATATTGATAATCAAGGGATTTATAGATAATTCATTGAGAAATTTTTATAACAAGTATAGATATAGTTAAAGTTCATATAGGAGATATAAAATAATGTATTAAAACATCCAATTAATTTGATGAACAGAGAGTGAGATGGGAAGAAAACAAGAAGATATAAATAGAAAGCAAATACCAAGATGGTAGACATAACCTCAGTCATACAATTACATTAAACATAAATGAGCTAGCTGCTGTAACTTAAAAGTAGAGGCTGTCCACCATACTTTGACTACAATAAAAAATTCAAATCAAACAAGTAGAAGATGTAAGGCAATGTTCTTTGATAAGTCAAGTGTGAAACATAAATTAATAAATATAAATCCTAATAATAGCTTAGCTCAGAATTCCATAAAAATATTCTTATTTTGATAATAGATTTTGTGTCCACCAGAAAAATATGTAAACATAAACCTTTCAGAAAAAATAATTATAAATATTCCTTTTTTTGGTTTTAAAAAAAAAAGTGGAAGCTGTCATTTAAAAGGAATCCTCATACACTATCTGTGGAAATATAGAATAGTGAAACTTACAATGAGTTGATCAAACAAAGATTCATAGAAAGATAACATATACTCACAAAAGCAGCACTGGATTGAACAAAGATTTAAGATGTTGCCTTCCTACAGAATAAAAAACGTGCCAGGCGTGGTGGCTCACGCCTGTAATCTTAGCTATTCAGGAGGCTGATATCTGAGAATCAAAGTTCAAAAGACAGCCAGGCACAAAAGGAACTTAGACTCTTATCTCCAATTAACCTCTAGAAAATGGGAAATGGGGCTTGGCTCAAGGGTAGAGAAGTAGCCTTGAGCTGAAGAGCTCAGGGACAGCGCCCAGGCCAAGTTCAAGCCACAGGATCCACAAAAAAAAAAAAAAAAAAAGAAAGAAAGAAAGAATTAAAAATATAACTTAAACACTGAAGTACACTATACCTTTTACTCACTGTTAAGCCAGCATAGATTTAAAGTTAGTTCTGATGGAGCCTCTGTTACTGGTTAAGAGGTAGAAAGTCACAAGTAAGTCACAACTTACTCTATCACTAAGAAGTAACTTGACAGGCCAGCTTCTTTGCTGAGAGTGTAAAGAAAGTTAAATTCCAGAAACTAAATCCATGTTCACTTCTGTCCTCAAAAGAAATAGCAGGAGAAGGAGATGCAGCCAGAAACTTGGATAATGAGATGCTGTTTAAACTTCTAACACACTTCTTCAAAACAAAAATAAAATAAAAAACCCACTAAGAATAAACATACCTTATGTCTCTGCCATACTATTCTTGGGCAGATAGATAGATATAGATTAAACACCGGGGAAGATCATAACTGGAGAAAGAGAGGGGGGAGGGAGGGAAGGAAGGAGGGAGGGAGCATTAAAATGAAGAAGTAGAGGTGGCTGAAGTGTCACAATACGAGCCTTGAACAAGAAATTTAAGCAAGAGCATAAGGCCAGTATTAGTTATCCAGAAAAAGGAATAATAAAAAATAAAATTATATCATTTGCAGGAAAATGAATGGAACTGGAGATTATCATGTTAAGTGAAAATAAGGCAAGAATTTCATGTTTTCACTCATTTGTAAGTTTTCCATTTTGATGATGAGGATGATTATGATAAGGATGATGATGGTGATGACAAAACATGAATAGAGGAGGGTCAACTAGAGGAAACCAGTGGGGGGATAGGGAGGAAAGATGACATGCACACACGCACACACACACACACACACACACACACACACACAGCCAGACTCAAAGGAACATAGGCCCAATAGTCTCCCTCATTTGTCATAATCAGTAGAAACCTTGGGAGATTTACAATAGAACAAAGTCTAGAGACCATAAGGCCAAATAGAATGACACTAAATGTAAGGACCTCCAGGATAAGGAAACAAAAGCCATATACTGAGTGACTGTTGTCCTTAATGTACTATGCTATCTCTCATCTCCTTTGCCATCCCTTGGTTATCTCATATTGTTATAATATCTCATATTGTTATCTGATATATTTTATATGTGCTTAATTGGTTATTTGAAATTGGATAGGGAAGGGGGGAAATCAAGATAAGTAGGGGAGGGTGGGAGGGAAATGGGGACCATGTCATGAGAAAGGGTATCAATGTTTGTGAAGTTATGCACCTTCTATCTGGTGAATATAATGTAACCCTTCTATTAATCACAATAAAAAAATATTTAAAAAAAACAAAAAAAGGAAGTGTACTAGAGCAGGGGAACGTCAAAGTACATTGTGCCAATTATGGAATCTTTATAATAATCTTCATAATTAAATTCCCATAAAATATTAAACAAAATAAAAATATAGCATAAATGAAATTTTAAAGATGTAAAGGTGATGTTAAAAGGGGAGACACTGATCAAGATGTATTGAATTCATGAACTACTTTGTTAAATGGCAATTCCTTTTTAAATTCAAAAGATAAGGGCCAGGAGTTTGGCCTAATGGTAGAGTGCTTGCCTAGCATGCATTAAGGCCCAGGTTTGATTCCTTGGTACCACACACAGAGAAAAATGCTGGGAATGGTGTTGAGGCTCAAGTGGTAGAGCTCTAGCCTTGAGAAAGTCCAAGAACAGAGCTCAGGCCCTGAGTTCAAGCCCAAGACTGGCAAAAAAAAAAAAAGTCAACCACTGTTGGCTCAAGCCTGTAATCCTAGCTACTCAGGAGGCTGAGATCTGAGGATAGTAGTTCAAAGCCACCCCAGTCAGGAAAGTCCATGAGACTCTTATCTCCAGTTAACCACCAGAAGACTCAAGTGGTAAAGCTCTAGACTTGAGCTGAAGACCTCAGGGAGAGCTTCCAGGCCTAGAGTTCAAGCCCTACATCCAACAAGGAAAGAAAGAAAGAAAGGAAAGAGGGAGGGAAGGAAGGAAGGAAGGAAGGAAGGAAGGAAGGAAGGAAGGAAGGAAGGAAGGAAGGAAGGAAGGAGAAAGAGAGAAAAAAAGAAAAGTTAAAAAGACAAGAAAAATAGAAATGAAGGAAAGAAAGGAAAGAAGGAAAGAAGGAAGGAAGGAGAAAGAGAAAAAAGAAAAGTTAAAAAGACAAGAAAAATAGAAATGAAGAATATATATCACAGAATTACATGTAACTACATCAATAAGAACAAAATATCTTTTTTTTTTTTGCCAGTCCTGGGCTTGAGCTCAAGGCCTGAGGCCTGTCCTTGGATTTTTCCCAAGGCTAGAACTCTACCACTTGAGCCTCAGCACCACTTCTGGCTTTTTCTAAGTATGTGGTACCAAGGAATCGAACCCGGGTCTTTGTGCATGCTAGGCAAGCACTCTACCACTAGGCCAAACTCCCAGCCCCAGAACAAAATATCTTTTAAGACAAAGAGCATTACTAAAATTGCCATTTCATAACAATGAAAGTTTAAGCTCAGAAGATCATATAGCAAACATTAGTGTCTATAAATCTAATATCAGAGCCTCAAAATCCATGTGGTTAAAAAAATGACAGAACTGAAGTGAACAATAAAGAAATCTAAAGCACTAAAAATGTTAACATTTCTCCTTTACTTAAGGAATAAAAACAAACTAAAACCAGCAATTGTAAAATAGACTTTTTTTTTTTTTTTTTGCCAGTCCTGAGCTTGAGCTCAGGGCCTGAGCACTGTCCTTGGACTTTCTCAAGGCTAGAGCTCTACCACTTGAATCTCAGCACCACTTCCGGCTTTTTTCTATGTATGTGGTACCGAGGAATCGAACCCGGGTCTTCATGCATGCTAGGCAAGCACTTTAACCACTAGGCCAAACTCCCAGCCCCTAAAATGGACTTTTTAAAGACAGTTTGAAGTGTATAGAATGTTACACCTAAACATTTTAGAAAGCTTCGCTTCGAATATGCGTGAAGTATACAAATAGGGCTTCTATTTTCTGGTCCATAAACAATTCAGAACATACAACAAATAATAGAAATCATACAAAGAATGTAATGTGACTGCAGTTGTAAGTTCAATATCCACCAAACTATGCAATAGTTCAAATGCCACCACCCTCCAATAAGGCCTGTTAAAAGGTAACTATCTTTGGAAAAGGGCTTCAAGATGGGGTTTGGTGGAAGAGATAAGGTCATATGGGCTCTACCCTCCTAAGTGGGACTGGTGACATTTTAAAAAGCAAGTCTTGCCCACTCTTGCCTGCCAATCCTCTACTGTGTGATGCTACCACACGAAGGCTATTCCTAAATACCAGCAACTTAATACTGGATATCACAGCTGTAAGCCAATAAATTTATGTTTGCTACAAATTACTCAATCTCAGGCATTTTTTTATAGCGAAACAAAATAGACTGAGACACGTTAAACATTCAGAAGATAGCAAGTATTTTGAAGTTATAAACAACACATTTTTTAAGTCATGGATAGATAATTGATCCCAAAGGATATTAGAAAATACTGAACTGAATGGTAATGAAAATGTTCCACATTATAATTTGTGGGATGCAGTTAAAACAATGTTTACATGGAAATTTATGGCTTTCAATAATTATAAAAAAGAAAAATATAGCCAATTATCTAAGTTTCTATATTGAAAAGGTTGATACATGAAAACAAAATAAAAGCAAAGTAGGAAACAGCAAATAATAAAAATAATAGTGGAAATCAAAGAATGAGTAAATAAAGAAAATTAACAGTAATAATTAGACTGAAAATAATTAATGAAATTAATAAACACATAGCAAATCTGATCAGGTATTAAAAAATCAGGACTGGAAACAGTGTTGTTACTACAAATTGTTCTAATATTAAAAGGAAAATGAAAGACAATTACAGACATCATGATGGGTTTGGCTGAATGGGTCAGGCAGCAAAGCAGTGTTTTGCCTTGCAAGTGGGAGGCCTCAAGTTCAAATCCCAATACCATCCAAAAAGGAAAAACTACAAACTTTCTAAACTGAGAAAACACGGAATATTTAAATACAGTAGTCCTAAATCTAAAATTGAATTTGTAGTTTTTTTTTAAAAAGCCTACAGCAATGAAAAGTTCACTCCCAAACAGATTCATTAATAATTTATATTTTGTCAGGCACATAAAAGAATCATAATGCCAAGTTTACACAAACTCTTTTAGAAATAGAAAAGAAACAGTCTCCTATGTGTTTTATAAAGCCACCTGAACCCTAATACTGAATTCTGAAAAGGATTTTACAATGAAGGAATTCATAAAAATATCCTTCAGGCATCCAAACACAAAATTCCTTAGCACAATAGGTGTGAATCAAATCCATTTATGCATTAAATGAATAATGCATCACAAACATTTAATATTTTTCTCAGGAATGCAAGACTAACTAGCCATTCAATATTAAGTCAATGTAGTTCACTAACTTAATGAATATAAAAAAAATGATATGATCATTTCAGTCAACATACTAGACAAAATTCAATATCCTTAAATGATTCTTTTTAAAGAATCTCTAGGGTTTTTTCCCAAGCCCAAAACAACTCTTCCTAAATCTGATAAAAAAAAAAAAAGCTATCAACAAAGCAAATGATTATCCTTCTTAATGGCGAAGTAAAAAGCAAAGCAAAAATGTTCACTGAAGTCTTAACCAATGCAAAAAGGAAAGACAAAGGAAGAAGAACAGTCAGACAAGTTGGAGAAAGAAATAAGCCTAGTTGTATTTTCAGAACATAGGATTTACATGCAATAACACTGTAAGAGATCAACCAAAATTACTATAAGACATAAAAAGTAAATATATTTTAAATTGCCAATATAATATTAATATGTCAACAATCAGCTGCATTTCCATATCTTAAGAGGAAAAATAGAAGCAATAAAAGTTTTAAGTGTTATTAATGATATCATTAAAAATGTCCACAAAAGAGACAAAGGACATGGAGTGTGCTATAACATGAAACTAGGAGGACATAATTCTAAATATCTATGCACCAAAAGCTGAAGCTCACTTTATAAAACAAAAACTAATTGTTCTAAATCACACATAGCCCAGCACATTGATGGTTGATGACTTCCACACACCATTGTCACCAATGGATAGATCATCCAGGCAAAAACTCAGCAAAGAAATCTCAGAGCTCAACAACTGTTTTGACCAGATGGATCCCACAGACATCTATAGAACATTACACACAGCAGTGTCACAATACACATTCTTCTTGGTAATCCATGGAACATTTTGAAAAATAGACCATATCCTAGGTCACAAAGCAAATCTCAGAAATTTCACAAATAAATCAAAATTATCCTCTGTACCTTTTCAGACTATAATGGCATAAAATTAGAACTCAACAGCAAAAGCCATCACAGAAAATACTCAAACCCATAGAAATTGCATAATACACTACTGAATAACCCAGAGACAAGAAGAGAAATCCAAATGTTTCTGGAATTCAATGTAAATTACCATATGATATACCAGAACCTCTGAGACATAGCTAAGGCAGTACATAGAGGAAAGTTTATAGTTATAAAACCTGTATCAACAAACTAGAGAAATATCAAATCAATACTCTAATGTCAGGAAAAAATAAAAACTAGATCTGAAATAAACAGATTATAGACTTTTAAAAATAACATTCAAAGAATCAATGAAACAAAATGTTGATTCTTTGAGAAAAAAAAATGAACAGGCCCTTAGCAGACCTAAGAGAAATCACCCAAATAAAATTAGAGATGAAAAAAGGAACATCACAACAGAAACAAGCAAAATTCAGAATATTTCAGGGAAAACCTTTATGCCAATAACTTGAATAATCTGGCAAAAATGGATGCATTTTTTTAGAGACCACAAATATACTGAAATTGAGCCAAGAAGATATAACCCAGCTAAATAGATATATAACAAGCAATTAAATTGAAATAGTAATAAACAACATCAAATCCAAGAATTTCAAACTCTACTACAGAACTACAGTAATAAAAACAGCTTGGTACTGGCACAAAAACAGGCTTGATTATCAATGAAAAAGAATAGAAAATCTAAAAATAAATTCATAGACCTATAGCCATCTAATAGTTGGTGAGGGAGCCAAAGACATAGATTAGAAGAAAGATGTCCTCTTCAACAAATGGTGCTTAAAAATGGATAATCATATGCAGAAAACTGAAATTAGATCTTATAGATCTAATTGAAAATGGATCAAAGGTTTCATTAAATACCTAAAAGATGAAACATATCCAGAGAAGTTTCAAAATCTTGGCCATAAAGGAAATCCAAATCAAAACAACACTGAAATTCCACCTCAGTGAGAATAGTCATTAAGAAAACAACAACTGTTAGTGAGGATAGGGGCCAAAAGGGAACTCAAAGACACTGTTGGTGGGAATGTAAAATGTTCCAACCACTCTGGTAAGCAGTATGGAGGTTCCTCAAAAGACTAAACAGAAGACTACTCTACAATCCAGAAATTCCACTCCTTGGCATTCTTCCAAAAGATTACTAACCAGGATACACTAAAGCTATCAGCACAACCATGTTCACTGAAGCTCAATTTACCATAGCCAAGAGAAGTTATCAGCCAAGATGCTCCTTAATGGAGGAAGAAAATATGGTACATAGACATAGTAAAATTTTGCTCATCTGTTTGAAAGAATGATATCGCATCATTTGCAAAAAAAAAAAAAAAAAAAGAAATTGACAGCTCTGGAAAAAAAATAGGTTAAGTGAAATAAGTCAAGCCCAGAGACAAAGGTTGATGCATAGAAGCCAGAATTAGAAGCCAAATATTGCTTATAAATGTATAAGTATGTTGGGTGGTATGCAAGCCAGAATTAGCTTATAAACCTATAAGTAAATATGTTGGGTAGTATGCAATTATATATGAATGTATTAACTAAAATGCGGTAGACTCAAGAAAGAACTCAAATGGTGCAACTCCTTAGAAAGGCAAAGTCAAAGTTCAACAAAATGGGTAAACGGGTACTTGAAAAGAGAAAAGGAAGAGCAGTAGATGAATGAAGAAGAAGAGAAGAATATAGTCAATAATTCAATGGTTATTCCACAAGAGTAAGAAAAATAAAGGGGGGGGTAAGTTGGGAGGATTAGGTAAGAATGTTGAAAGGGGTGACATTAATAAAGATGCATTGTACACCTAAACTACTTTGTTAAATGGTAGCTTATTTCTACAACTACTTAAAGATAAACAGGGAAAAGAAATCATGCTCAATGAAAGGACAGACCTCTACACTGAAACTATAAGGCACAGTTAAGGGAAATTGAAATAGATATAACCAGATAGATAGATAAATAGATATTTTCATTGACTTCAGAATTGCTAAATTTTTCATTTTTCCCAAAATTGACCTATCAACTCACAAAGATTCCATTCAAGGCAGAACTGAATACTTCT
The DNA here is from genome assembly GCF_031878675.1 of Megascapheus bottae. Lineage (NCBI taxonomy): Eukaryota > Metazoa > Chordata > Mammalia > Rodentia > Geomyidae > Megascapheus > Megascapheus bottae. Next base: position 69,942,153 of record NC_143513.1, on the reverse strand, counting down.
GAAAATATAACATATCAAAATTTGTGTTATGCAGACTTTTCTTTAAAATTTAAAAAGTTATTCTAAGATTTATATGGATAAGCACAGAGCCTAGAACAACTATACAGTATTAACAAAGGCATTCTCTTACTTTGTTTCATCATTTATTATAGAGCTAGACTTACTAATACTATGTGGTATTGGCACAAAGATGGACAAATAGAGCAACTGAAAAAATAGAAAGTGAAAAAAAACATCAAGATGTATTTGGTTACTAATTTTCAATAAAGTAGGAAAGCCATATTGAAAGAGAAGGAACTGTCTTTTAAACAAATCATGCTAAGAGACAAAACTACTCAAAAACCGAGGGGGAGGGGAAAGAACCTCAATTTCTCTCTTGTTTACCACACAAAAATTAGTATAAAAGAACTAAATGTAGAGCTTGGCACTGGCGATTCATGCCTGTAATCCTAGCAACTCAGGAGGCTGACATCTGGAAATCAAAGCACAAAGCCCGCCAGGGCAGTAAAGTCCATGAGACTCTTATTTCCAGTTAAGTTCCAGAAAACCAGAAGTGGTGCTATGGCTTAAAGTGATAGTGTGCTGGCTTTACGCATAAAGAGCTCAGGGACAGTGCCCAAGCCCCAAGTTCAGGCCCCTACAACTAACAAGAATAGATAGATAGATAGATAGATAGATAGATAGATAGATAGATAGATAAATAGATAAAAGCTAGAAACAAAGTCTATGAAACAAGACCAAAAAAATACCTTCCCCATTTTAGAAGGCAAATATTTCTTAGGGTACAACAAAATAATTAATCCTAAAATTTGAAAAATTAGATTTCATAAAATTTAGAATTTTTAATTTTCAGTAGATATTTTAAAATCTCTAGTCAATGAAGATATACTATAAAAAAAAGCAAATAAGCAAACCTCACCCTGGGAAAATAGTATTGTCCAGATAATTTGACAAAGGATCTGTATTCATAACATATAAACTCCTATAAGTTAATAGCAAGAAGGCAAACTCAATATAAAATATATTGCATGGCAAGAAACAAATTGCTAATAAATACTTTAAAAGTTGACAAGGTGTTAAACATCATTGGTCATGACAAAGACACATATGCGGTACAGCTTCTCTCTTGCTAGCATAACTAACAGAAAAGGCACTGCCAAAACTGGGCACTGGAGTCAGACAAATCCTAGAGACTTGTATCTCCAACTAGCCAACAAAAAGCTGGAAATGGAGGCATGGCTCAAGTGGAGAAAGAAAGAAAAGGGAGAGAGATTAAAAGAGAGACCTTGAATTCAAGCTCAATACCAGAACAAAAAACAGAAGCAAGGTCTAGAATGTCAACTTCAAATTTCAGTAAAGATGTAGAACAATTGAAAGTCATATATCTTTCTGGTTGAATATAATCTGAATAACCATTTGAACATAAAACATTTCTCCTCTATCCCAGCAGCTCCATGCCTAAGTATTTATTCAAGAGGAACGAAAGTGTAATTCAACAAAAATATACGTTCTAGAAAGCATTGTAGCAGTATTAATCAAGAACTGAAAACATTTCAAACAATTTAACTCCATGATTTAACTTAGGCAAATCTTTTTTTTTCAGTTTCTTTTTAGTTAGTGTAGATTAGGTACATCAAGTAATGTATTCCATTATAACATGCTCATACATTAAGCAAATTTACTCTTTTTAATTGGTACTTTAATCCTTATTTGAAATTTTTCTTTTAAAATTTTTTCCTAAACTTAAAATGATTTTACAGGGAGTTATAATTTGGCATGTCCATTTAAGTGCCCAGTGTTTCTTGTTCAAGTCAAATATACTCTTAGAAACATAGCCAATGACCGTGGCTCATGTCTATAATGCTAGCTACTCAAGAGGCCGAGATCTGAAGATTGCTGTTTGAAGCCAGACTGAGTAGGAAAAGTTTGAGATTCTTATCTGTAATTAACCATCAAAAAGCTGAAAGTAATCTATGTCTCAAGTGGTAAGTCAACAGCTAAAGACAGCACCCAAGCCCTGACTTCAGGCCCTAGTACCAGCATAAATACCACACACACACACACACACACACACACACACACACACACACACACACACACACGAACAACAGTAAAAAGCAACACACAAAATATTAATCATAAGAGGGTGGAGGGGAGGGAAGGGAGGAGAAAAACATGAGAAGAGGGTGGCAGTGTTCAGAAGTAATGTAGCTACTACCTGATAAACGTAACTGTAACCCCTCTATACATTACCCTGGCAATAAAATACAATAAAAGGAATAAAAATAAAAATATTAATCATAGTATTTTTGTAATAGTACAAAATGAAAAATATCAGAATCCAGCATTGGGTAATAATCAAGTGAAGGGCAATAAATCAAACCCTGGTCTTTGTGCATGCTGGGCAAGCACTCTACCACTAGGCCAAACTCACGAACCTATACTCTTTTTTTTTTTTTTTGCCAGTTTTGGGGCTTGAACTCTAGGCTTGGGCGCTGTCCTTGGGCTTTCTCAAGGCTAGTGCTCTACCACTTGAGCCAAGGCACAACTTTCAGGTTTTTCTATGTTTGTGGTACTGAGGAATTGAATCTGGGTTTTTGTGTATGCTAGGCAAACACTCCACCCATAGGCCAAACTCCTGGTCAATCCTTTACACTCATAAAATGTATTTATAATAATGATAATTGGCCGGGCCCAGTGGGCACACCTGTAATCCTAGCTACTCAGGAGGCTGAGATCTGAGGATCAAGGTTCAAAGCCAGCCTGGGCGCAAAAGGACCTGAGACTCTAATCTCCAATTAACCTCTAGAAAGTGGGAAGTAGGGTTTGGCTCAAGGGTAGGGCTGTAGCCTTGAGCTGAAGAGTTCAAGCTCTATAACCCACAAAAATAAATAAATAAATAAATAAATAAATAAATAAATAAATAAATAAATAAATAGTTTTTCACATTTTCTTACATTTCAACTTGTTTTATTCTTTCTTTTCATAATCAGGTTTTTTTGTTTTGTTTATGCCATTACTGTGCCTAAACTCAGGGCCTGAATGCTGTTCCTCACTTTCTTGTTCAAGGTTGGTCCTCAGAAATAAATTTGCTTTGCAGAAATAGTAGTGGCTAGTCAGTGCTTAGTGAAATAACTTGTTTTTCTTATCTGCTTTTCCTACCATAAACATCTATTATATGGTAGTAAAGAGAAATAGTAAGTCCCTACTTCAGCCTGAAGTCTTCCCCAAACCCTGTGCCAGACTTAACCATACCTCAGGAATGCACAACCCTCCCTGGACTTGATGTTCCCACATCATGCCTAACATCCAGCTGTTGTTCCTCTGGCTTCCTGCTCACTTCTGGACACCAGATCTTGATATCCTTTCCCTGAAGGACTCCCTCCGTGTTTACAGCTCAGTGCTCTGTGGGTTCCTGTTCTCACTCTCAGCTTTGCACCCTGCTCCACACAGATATTGTGGGATCCGTAAAGCAGAGGAGAACGTGCAGGAAGCAGGCCCTCTCAGAACAGCCTCTTCCTCTTGTTCCCAGCACTCCTTAGCATTGCACATGTAGCTAGACCAACAGCTACCCCTACCTGCCTGCCTCTAAGCTCCAGCACCAAGAGTCTGCTGAGCCATCACGGCTTCTATTCCTGCCAGACCTTTATTAACCATGACAGGGTTTGGAAAGACGGTGAAACATCATAATCTCTCCTGTCTCTGTGCAGAAGCAAATAGAGTTAGAAGAGGCTGTGGTGGGTGGAGAGGTGGCAGACATCCCTGGAGAGCTCAGCTTTAGCCAGTCTTCCTCCCCTGTCTACATCTCCCCCTCTGGGCTGAGAGTTTTCACTCAGGAATCTGGCCAAGCCTGCCAGAGGGGAGCTGAAGAGGTAAATGTAAATTGAAATGAACACCCTGCTGAAAAAACCTCAGAGTGACAATAAATAGCTTTATGGGACCCTGGCATAGTGCAGACTCTTTCTCCTCATCACCCTGGAGTATAAATTAGAGATGAATTCTGTCTCTCCCTGTGCCTAACCCTGGCAGTACATGGGAAAACAAAGAGTGACCAAGAGGAAGGGCTAGGGAGAGCTCAAATTAGAGGAAATTTCATTAAAACATGTCTCCTCTCCAGCTAGTCAATCACTAATTGACTTTTCTTCCTCACTTTCATTTTGACACTGGTGTCTTGATTAATTAATTCTGTCATCAAAGCCCCAAAGTGCCACAGAAGAACTCACCAGGAGTTTTTCTCTCTGGGTTCCAGCCAGTTTGACAGGTAGGTTCTCCCTGGCCAGCTCTGTGGGTGATGATTTGAGCTCATGTTGATCCCTTGAGGTCGCTAAGATACATTATAATTCTCTCATCACTAGCCATGGGCCCCAGCTAGCAGGAAGAGAGTCTAAAAGTGTGAATCATTGTTCTCCATCTCTGACAGCATAATAAGTTCTCTACTTCCTGGATTCCCATATAAATAGAAAATTCATTGGAAAATATGGCCAGTGGGAGAGTGAGATGGCCCATCTCATTTCTGGATAATCCTCCAAGGAAATCATGCCCTCATTTATTTGTTTAATTGTACAGGTATTTTACTGGGTTTTGACTGGACTGAGCTAGATAGACTCATGAAAGTGGAGGGGTGAGATCAAATGAAGCATAAATAATAGATCTTGTTTGTAATACATGTATGACTTCAGCTGAAAAGATATGACATTCTCTTATTAAAAAAATGGAGCCAAGATTTTTTTTCCAACAATATATTCCAAGGCGGGGGGATGAGTCAGTTGGTCTGGATACCATGGCTATATCTCCTTTTCTCACTTCTGAAACCCTCTGGAATACTTCCAACATACATTGGAACCATGTGGACACACAGGATATTCAGTCAGAGAAATCATTTAACTCTTCTTTGACCTAACTGTCTTCATTCCCTCTCCTGGAATGGATGGGGGAGGTAACATCAGGAGGCAGATGGAAGAAACGTTCCCATTCTATCCCCATCCCCTAGACTGATCAGTTTGGAAATTTGGACTGGCCCTGTGAAAGTGGAGCCACTTGCCCTAACATGAGCTGTGGTTAGCTCTCTGCTTGACACTGCACTAAGAGCTTCTAGACACTCTTTCATCTGCTTACACTGCAGTGAGCATGTTACCCCAGGGATGCATTCTCCTGGAGCAAGTCCCACAGCTTTTCCTCTTCTCTTCTCTTCTCTTCTCTTCTCTTCTCTTCTCTTCTCTTCTCTTCTCTTCTCTTCTCTTCTCTCCTCTCCTCTCCTCTCCTCTCCTCTTCCTTCCCTCCTCTTCCTTTTCCCTTCCCTTCTCTTCTTTTCCTTCTCTTCTCTTTTCTTCCCTTCCCTTCCCTCCTCTTCCTTTTCCCTTCTCTTCTCTTCTCTTCTCTTCTCTTCTCTTCTTTTCCTTCTCTTCTCTTCTCTTCTCTTCTCTTCTCTTCTCTTCTCTTCTCTTCTCTTCCTTCTCTTCTCTTCTCTTCTCTCCTCTCCCCTCCGCTCTTCTTCCTTCCCTTCCTTTCCCTTCCCTCCTCTTCCTTTTCCCTTCCCTTCTCTTCTCATCCTTCTCTTGTCTTCATTTCCCTTCCCTTCCCTCCTCTTCCTTTTCCCTTCCCTTCTCTTCTCGTCCTTCTCTTGTCTTCATTTCCCTTCCCTTCCCTCCTCTTCCTTTTCCCTTCCCTTCCCTTCCTTCTCTTCTCTTCTCTTCCTTCTCTTCTCTTCCTTCCCTTCTCTTCTCTTCCCTTCTCTTCCTTTCTCTTCTCTTCCTTCTCTTCTCTTCCCTTCTCTTCCTTCTCTTCTCTTCCCTTCCATTCTCTTCCCTTTCTCTCTCTTGCTCTTTATTCCTTACTTTTTTCCTTCCTTCATTTTACTTTCTTTTATTTTTTCTTCCTTTCTTCCTTCCTTTCTTTCTTTTCCACCAAACATTCATTATGTACCCAGGCTAGTCCCAAATTCACAATTCTCCTGCTTCAGTGTCCCAAGTTCTAGCATCACAGGTGTGAACCACCATGTCTGGATGATATTTTACTGTTGTCGCAATGGTTGCTAAAAAGAGGAGAAAATAAGCCACCATTGCTTCTGCTTCCTCTAGATTAACTCCCTTGAATTATTTTTGAGTCTACTTTACTAGAAATGAGATGACATGTTATTTCCCTTTGCCAATTTTTAACTTATATGTTTTTATTCTAGGAGACTCATAGGGAAGTATTCCAAAATATGAGGAGCAAAGATCATCCAAGAATTCCTGCAGACTAGAATTAACTCCAAATGGATCAAAGACCTGGAGGTGAAAGCTGACACACTGAAAACTTTACAGGAAGGAATAGGAAATACACTAGGCCTCCTTAGCACAGGTAGAAACTTTCTTAATAAGGACCAAGAATCACAACAATCAGAGAAAGGCTGGATAAGTGGGACTGCATTAAACTGTGGAGCTTTTGTATGGCAAAGGACATAGCTAGTAAATTAATTAGGAAGCCTACAGAGTGGGAGAAGATCTTCACCAACCAAACAACGGACAAAGGCCTCATATCTAAAATATATCAACAACTCAAAAAATTGAATCACTCCAAAACTAATCTCCAAAGTAACAACCATCCCATTAAAAAATAGGCCAAAGACTTAAAGAGAGTCTTCTCTGAAGAAGAAACAAAAATGGCCTACAGACACATGAAGAAATGCTCAACATCTCTGGTCATAAAAGAAATGCAAATCAAAACAACTCTAAGATTCCACCTCACTCCAGTTAGAATGGCCAGGATCAGGAAAATGAATAATAACAGATGCTGGAGGGGATGTGGCCAGGAGGGATCACTACTACACTGTTGGTGGGAGTACAAACTCGTTCAACCACTATGGAAAGCAGTGTGGCAGTGCCTCAAAAGGCTAAACATAGAACTCCCCTATGACCCAGCAATTCCACTACTTGGCATTTACCCAACCATCCAGAAACAAGGGCATACTAAATCCACTAGCACAACAATGTTCATTGCAGCACTATTCACCATAGCAAAGATATGGAACCAACCTAGATGTCCCTCAGTTGATGAGTGGATCAACAAGTTGTGGTATTTGTACACAATGGAATTCTATGCTGCTGTCAGAAAGAATGACATCGCCCCATTTGTTAGGAAATGGAAAGACTTAGAACAAATCATATTAAGTGAAGTAAGCCAGACTCAAAGGAACTTAGGCTCAATAGTTTCCCTCATTCGTCATAATCAGTAGAAACCTTGGGCTCTACTAGCAGAGATCTGCAATAGAGCAAAATCTTGATACATAAGGCCATATAGTATGAAGCTAATTGAAAGGACCTCCAGGATATTGAAACAAAAGCCATATAACGAATGATTGTTGTCCTTAATGTACTATGTTGTCTCTCATCTCCTTTGCTGTCCCTTGGTTATCTCATATTGTTATAGTATCTCACTTTGTTATCTGAAATATTGGATTTATTTGTATTTGGTTATTTGAAATTTGATAGGGAAGGGGGGAAAACCAAGACGGGTGGGGGGTGTGGGGGGAGGGTAATGGGTACCAAGACATGTGAAAGGGTATCAATGTATGTGAATTAATGCACCTTCTATCTGGCAAATATCATGTAACCCTTTTACTAATTACAATAATAAAAAAAGAATTCCTGCAGAGGACAGTGTAGACAAACCTGTACTCAAAAGTTTCAAGACAACCCTAATGCAGTTTTTTGCTTTTTGCTTATATCTGAGGCAAGAAATAAAACAGAATATAGGAATCAAATGGAATAGAATAGAGACTTAGAAAAAACCATATTAAGTGAAGTAAGCCAGACTCAAAGGAACATAGGCTCAATGGTTTCCCTCATTTGTTATAATCAGTAGAAACCCTGGGCTCTCCTAGCTGAGATTTACAATAGAGCAAAACCTAGATATATAAGGCCATATAGTATGATGCTAAATGAAAGGACCTCCAGGATATAGAAACAAAAGCCATATAATGAGTGACTGTTGTCCTTAATGTACATAGTACATTACCTTGTTATCTGATATATTGTATATATGCTTATTTGATTATTTGAATCGGATAGGGAAGGGGGGAAAACAAGATGGGGGTGGGGGTGGGGGAGGGAAATGGGGATCAAGACATGAGAAAGGGTATCAATATTTGTGAAGCAATGCAGCTTCTTTCTGGTGAGTATAATGTAACTTTTCTATTAATTACAATAAAAATATATACCCAAAGCTATGGACATGGTAATGGAAATACAAAATAACTATATAGACATAAAAACCTATGACTCTATAGACATAATGTTTTATTTCATAAATTAATATGTTTGTATGACATACAAACCCTTAGCCTAATTGTGATTAAGTAAATAGAGATTCCCTCCTGGAACACTTGTATGTTAAACTTGTCATTTAAAATATGATGTAAAAATCAACGTTAATAAATTCTTTAAAAAATATGGAAAAAAGAATAAATTGCTTAGAAAACAGGACAGAATAGTAGGATAAACCAAAATGAAATAGAATAGAATACAAGAAGAATAGACTATAGGGAAAATAGAATCAAAGCTAGAGAAGCAAACTCCTACTGGATTTCCATAGTACTTAGTGTAAACCCTTAATGTCCTCATATGGCCTATATGGTAGACCATATTGCTGACTGCAACAGCTGCCACTTCCCTCCTCAGGAGGATTCCATGTCCCCCTTCAATTATGTCACACTTGACTCTGTACTTTGCTTTGGACAATAGAAATGGCACACCCATGTCCATGAGAAACTTTAAAGCCATTATGTGGCTTCCACTTTCTCCTTCTCCTCTTCCAAGACATCAGCAATATCACAGATAAGAGTTTCTATACACCTGAGTCTTAAGTGGAAAAGAACTATGAGGGAAACATAAAATTCTTGCTACTGAGATTTGAGGGCCATTTGTTGCCAAACGCTTTACCTAAGGTGAATGACATGCTCCATAATTTGATCTCATCCCTGAACACACTTCTCCATCCTGTCCTGCTCCCCACCAGTCCCGTGCGTATTACACACCAAAATAAGTCTGGCCATTTTAGAACATGACAAGCCATTCTCACTGCAGAGCCTCCCATGGTTGTTGTTCTCTCTGCCTAGAATGCTTTCCTTTGGGACTTTTGCAAGGCCCATTATTCAGATCTTGATTCAAATGTTCCCTTCTTAAGAAAGGCCTTCCTTGAACTTCCACTCTCAGGTAGCTCTCTATTATATTATCCTCTTTTCAATGGCTTTTGTCTTGTTTGATGGTCCTTAAGGCCAGAACATCCATTGAGAACCGAGACTCACCCATCATATTCCCACTGAAACGTCAAGCACTTGAATATCACTTGCCACACCCACATCTACTAAGCCTTTACCTAACAAACCAATACACCTCTCTCTTACGTTTTGAAATAATTGCCAACCTCCCATCAGACACTTCTTCCTAGGAATCCTCAGGGGTAACAGACCCAAGGCAGAATTCATAATTTCATACTCTCTTACTTTACCCACATCTCCTCATCCTCCTCTGATCCCTGATTAACACCACCACCAAGTACCCAGTCACCCAAACCAGAAGCCTCAGGGTATCTCCCCACTTCCCTCCCTCCCAATTCATCTCCAGGCTGATTGTCTTCCTTAAATCTCTCTCTAATCCCCTTCATCCCCATTCCCACATACCTGCCCTCTTTCAGACCCTCATCATCCCTTGCCTGGATTATTGAAATCTTTGCAGAACAGAGCTCCCTTTTTCCAACTCCCCTCCCTCCCATCTGTGCTGCACACTGCCACCAGAATTATCTTTCTAAAATCTGATCATGTCACTCTTCTATTTAGGAAGATTTCAAAAGAGCTACAGGGATAAAGCTTAACCCATTCTGGCCCATGTGATACCTTTACATTCTGGATCCTACCAACTATCTGAGCCCACAGAGGATCATGGGATGGCACTCATTGCTCTCTCTCTCCTGGAATGCCCTTCATCTGCTACCTCCTACCCCATCCCAAACACAAACACCCACACACACATTCCCATCTGCACCGGCCTCTTGAGAGCATTTTCTGCTGAACAGCACATTATCACAGTCTTCGTTGGACCCTCTGGGTTGCTTCTCTTGACTCCTCCTTGTCCTCCTCTGTAAAAATAAAAAATAATTCTAATAATGAGCCATAGGCTTCTTTGATCCTATAATACCCTGTGAAACTCTCTACCCTAAAGCTTTGATTGCATGGCATTGTGTCTCCTCCACAAGTTTCTTGTATTTAGTAAAGGCTTTCCCTTCCTCAACCTTTCCTATTTGGGTCACACTACACCTAACAGAGAGTATATGCTTAGTAAATCTAAATGCAGGAAATAAATAGGCTAGAACTAAACCAATGGTGTTCAAGTGAAAGAGTGACCATATCAAATAGACTGAGCAGGTTACAAGCTAGGACACACTTTTGCATAATAAAAATGACCAGCAGAAAGAAAGCCAATGACGGTTAAGCTCATAAACAATTTCACGCTCAAAACACTACTATAGTAGGGTGGCATTCACCTGTACCAAAAGAAGATATTGGGATTTAAGAGCCTAGAAACTACGTTCAGTCCTTGCCAGCTCTTCCACCTTGAGCTCCCCAATCTAGCCATTCTCATCTGACATGTCAATAGCTTTCAATCTGACAGGGAAAAAGCATGGAATCTCAAAGTCACACAGTTGGTCAGTGACAAATTTACAGCTTTAATGGAGAGCTTGTTTCCCACCATAGCGCCTTCCTTCCCCAGCCAAGCTAACCCTCCCTCAAAATGCATGTTAATAAGGTGATTACCAGAAATGTCAGAAATGCTCCAACCTCAAGTCTCTCTCCACCTGAGGCTGCCTGTAATTGCCCTCCTCTTCTGAGGCCAGCCTCCAGGGGGCCAGCCAGGAATTCCACCTCATCATCCAGAAAGGGAAGCTCTCCCCAACCCGAGAGCAGAAATTTCCTCTGCACAGCCAGCCAGAAACCCATCAGGTCATTTTCAGGAGGCTCAGATTCCAACCTAACACAGCTTGAGGTACAAATGAACCCCTCTCACCTTCCAGCTTTTTCCTTCAATGCAGTTCCTATGGGAATGGCACCTGCAGGGGAGGAAGAAAAAGGGATTTAGCCTGAGATTGGTTTCATGTCACCTAAAAGGATTATTTTATACCATCAGAAAGATAATTCCCTTCCTATGGGGGAGGATGGATTAGGTCTTTCCTTCAGATGGTACTTTATGAAAAGATTATTTAAAGATTATAGGACAAAATGGATAGTTTGACAACATCTGCTGGGGCCTGGGTTTTTGGCTGGCTGGGTGGCAATTGTTATTGATGCAATTAGTACAACATTGTGTTGGCACTAAGCTAGAGGCAATTTATACACAAATGTCATCATTCTTCCTGTGGAGTTTCCTTCTCTAGCTCCTGCCATTGCTGGACAAGATCATGTCATGTCATTGCTTCCCTGATCTGCCTCGCCTGCTCTGGACTCTGCCATCTACCAGGGCATCAGAAGAAGGAGGAACTTTCAGGCCTCTGCAGATCAGAATGTTGCCATGTGGATGTCCACACTAAGGGTCTGGTGGCTGAGGATCACACTGTGTGATTCCAAGAAACCTTCAAGGACTAGTGCTCTCCAGGGTAACTCGGCAAAAATGCTCTGTGACTCCTACTGACCTTCTGTCTTATGATAGAGCAGCTTTAAAACCAAAAAGCAAGAAGTGTAGTATGATTCAAGTGGTATACAGGCAGCCCTGAGCAAAACCGCTAAGGGTAGTGCTCAATCCCAGAGTTCAAGTCTCAGTATCAGCACACATGCAATATAATTTTTTTTTAAGAAGAGTGTCTTCAGAGGAATACAGTCCCAAGGAACTCAGAGAGAGAAGAGAGGTGAAAAGTCTGTTCAACCTGAGGACACAATTTACCTGAGATAGGGCTGCAGGAGACACTCAAACTGTGCTGCTGACTCAGTGGGTGACTGCTGCAAGTTATATCCCAAGTTACCATCTCCGACACATGTCAGAGCCCTCTCCAGCTTTCAGGAAACAAAGCTTCTAATTACAAATTAGCCTTTCCGATTGTTTTAATTAGGAAGCTGTCTATCTCTGATTAATTTTCCCACCTTACAAAATTTCCATCAGTATATAAATTTGGCATCATACAAAAGCTGCTCACCTTTAAATGACTTATGCTTTGTATTTCTGAAGACAGGCTCCAAAGGAAGCATTGTCAATAAGACATTTTTTTTTTAACTTGTGGAAATGTAGAAGCTGGTACTTGAACATCTTCTCATTTCTAAACAGTGTTCTTGATTTTCTCTTTTAAAATAAGCATTCCAAGTAGTTTGAAATAAGTGGAGTAACTTGGAAATTGTACCTTCTCATCTTGTACATAGAATTAACTTACAAATTGAAATCTCATGATGGCACAGATTTCCATATGAAATCTTCTCATCCTAAACCCACTTGAGAAGGGATTTAACAGCAGTGGGGGTTTAACCAACAGCTCATTAGTCTGAGATTCTCCCACTCTGTGGTCACTCTGTTTGAATGACAACGAAGGTACCCCCCTAGCTGATGAGATACCCCATGGGATAGCATGCTAGGTCCACCTCAATCTACAGCCAACACCTACCATTTCTATTTATGTTACTTGCAGCATGGGCTTATCTCTCAGAGTTCCAAGGCATTTCTGTGTGTGTGTGCGTGTGTGCGTGTGTGTGTGTGCGTGTGTGCGTGCGTGTGTGTGTGTGCTGTGTGATAATAATACATGTGTGTATGTATGTGCATATCTCTTTCCTTTCACCATCTCTAAGTATCTAATTCAGTGTAAGTATATTCACACAGTTTTATAGCCATCACCAATACCAATACTAAAAACTTTTCATCATTTCTATTTTTTTTTTGTCAGTTGTGGGACTTGAATACTGGGCCTGGGTGTTGTCCCTGAGCTCTTCAGCTCAAGGCTGCTGCCTTACCCCTGGAACCACAGAGTCACTTCCCGCTTTCTGGTGATTAATTGGAGATAAGTATCTCATGGACTTTTAGTGCCAGGCTGGCTCTGAACCTTGATCCTCAGATGTCAACCTCCTGAGTAGCTAGGATTACAGGCATGAGCCACCTAGCCCAGCTCTTTTAATCCTTCCTTCCTTTTTTCCTTTCTTTTTGTGGGTGTGGGGCTTGAACTCTGGGCCTGGGTGCTGTCCTGGAGCTCTTCAGCTCAAGGCTACCATCCTAACACTTGAGCCACAGCCCCACTTCCCATTTTCTAGTGGTTAATTGGAGATAAGAGTCTCACATTCTTTAGTGCCCAGGCTGGCTTTGAACAGTGATCCTTAAATCTCAGCCTCCTGAGAAGCTAGGATTACAGGCATGAGCCATTCTGCTGGTTCTTTTCATCATTTCTAACAAAACCTCTAGACCCAATAAACAATGACTTTCCTAGTCTCTGGTTCTATTTTCTCTTTCTATAAATTTTCCTATTCTAGGTACCTCATAGAGACATAATCATCCTTTTCTTGTCCTTTCTTTTCTAGTTTATTCTACTTAGTATTTTCAAAGCCTATACATGTTGGGGTATATCTCCAAATCTTATCCCTTTCCTGGATGAATACTATTCCACTGTAAGTATATAAATATACCCTATTGACTGATTCGTCAATGCACATTTGGGCGGTGAGTAATGCTGGGAAGGTGTGAGTAATCCTGCTACCAATATTGATATTTAAGTACCTACCATGAATTCCCTGCCTTTCATTCTTTTAGATATATCTCTAGGAGTGCAATGGCTGGGTCATGTAACTGTGCCACATTTAACACTTTAACCCCGACCATTTTCCACTGCAACTGCACCACTGTGCATTCATTTCCACCCCAGAGCCTAGAGTTCCAAGTTCCTCATGTTGGGGTCAACATTCCTTGTTTCTCAAGGGTTCTTACACACATCACCATGGCACAGTGATGTTGATCTGCTTTTCCTTGGTGAGGAATGTTGTTGAGCATCTTTTCTAAGCCTGGGTTGTTTGTTTTGGTGGGGGGAGGCGTGGATTTTTCACCTATAAAAAATGAGAGATTAAGAAATATCTCTCCTACTTCCATCAAGGATTGGTGAAAAGACAAGTTAATAGACTGCTGTGCTCCTAGCAAGGTATTGTTCAGATCCTGACTCCATGAGACCCAGGTGTGAACCTTTTACTCCAGGGTCTGGGCTGGGAGTGTTGAACAGATGGCAGTGAGGGATGAGAGCAGGCTGGGCAGTCATAGCTGCTCAGGATTTCCAGTATGGAGAGAAGGAATGCTGACAAGACCTTCTCATGGGTGTTTTCAGCAGCTTATGGGGCTCTTATCTGTTCTTGTGTATGCTCTTAGTTGCAGCTCTGATGCTATAGAACGGAGTTCCATCTAAGAAAGACTTCTAACAAGTATTACGGTCAACTTTGTGTATGGATTTCACCTGGTGACTTTAGACCTCCAAATCTGCCATTGTCAATCAACACTCTGCACATATAACTTGCTCAGAATTATGTATTTTGGCCCATGAAGCCATGGGAACCCTCATGGTTCAAGCAAGTTTCACTCCAGAAGATCAGAACTCTATCAAATGCCCTCCCACCCCCAGATGAATGTATCTGAAAAGTAAAAGAAAAGATGCAAGAGTCATCTTACTGGGCTCTTCATACCCCAGACCTTTCATGGTAATCTGATGGCAGTAAAAGCAGGACAATGTCCCTCTACACCTTGAGTCGACCCATCAGAACTAGCTGTGTCCCTTGCCTCACAGCCTTCCCAGGCCTTATTTTCCATAGTCTATGAGCTTGGAAAGACTGACACTGAGTTGTCTACCTGCCTTCTCTGCCCCCAGTCTCTAACTCATATCACCACTCACCTGTTCTGCTCCCCATCATGGACCCTTGTCTTGGCACCATTATGAACTGGCCAGTCAGGAATACTGCAGTGTAACAAGGGAGCCAAGATAGAAGGTTCTGGAGCCAAAATAACCCACATTTCTTTTCTTCTACTTTTAGCATATATTAATTGTGCAAAGAGATTTTATTTTGATATTTCCATAGATATATATAATTTTTGGATTGAAGCATCCTCTTACTCTCTTATAAGAAACTTTCATGGGTGTGCATGTGTATATATATGGTATAGATTCTGTACAGGAAAAAAAAATGCGTTTTTTTTGTCTTTCTGAGTTCAGCTTAACAACCTATATTTATTTGCAGGGAATCTTCCCTACTTAACAAACTGCAAACTCAGTTCTGTGATTGAGTTCATTCATGAAACCTCTATTTCCCATTGTTCCCATTGTGAACTGGGGAATAGAAACTCTCCTCTCCAGTCTTATGAGAACCGCAGGAGATAATGTGTAGAATGCATCTGGAAGAGCAACACAGCACAGGTGAGTAAGATTATCTACCTTGCCTTTTGTCCCCATGAAGCTGCACCATGTCAAAGTATCACCAGTTTAGTCATACTCACTATGAATATCTCAGATTAGATCCCCTCCCTATCCTTTTCCTGTCTCTCAGAATGAAAGAGTCTATCCAAACCAATATGCAACCATACCTCTCCTCTACTTGAAAACTCACAGCACATTAGAATAAAGTTAGTTCCCTTACCACAGCAAGAGATGTGCCCCTCACTCTTGCTCAACCCAGCTCTCCCTATCCTGCCTCTGGAACCAATTTACAAGCTGAGCTTTTCTTTTATAAGTTTACATCTCAATGGCATCAAGTATATTCACATAGTTGTATATCCATTATCATCATCTATCTCTAGGACATCCACACCCTCCCAACTATTTAATACTAGCTCCCAAAGCCTCCTGGATCTCTGGAAATCAATAGAAAGTATTGTATTCAAAGCTGGCATTATAGAACATTGTAGATATTAAAGATATTATAGAACAGAAAATACATAAATGTTCTTATAGTAAGAAAAGCCACTGCTTATTTGGTTTTCTGAATACACAGACACGACCATCAGACTCAGGGCCCAGGTATAGAGTCATATGCTTTCTCCCACGGGGCCTCTGCTTCACCTGCTCCTGCAACCTAGGCCTTCAGGTAGCCTGGGTAGACAGCAGCCATGGGCCAGAGGAGTTTCCACTGGAGTTGAAAGAACCCACTATTGTAGCGGAGACAGAAGTCATGTTAACTCTCTGGGTCAAAGTGGCCAGTGGCCCTGCTCTATCCTGATGTTTCTCATGGAGTTTGTACAGGTTCTTCTCTTCAAAGTCCATCATCATCAGATGGACTTTCGCCCAGCCCATGTTCCTTCAATCTTTCCAT
Organism: Megascapheus bottae; assembly: GCF_031878675.1. Taxonomy (NCBI): domain Eukaryota; kingdom Metazoa; phylum Chordata; class Mammalia; order Rodentia; family Geomyidae; genus Megascapheus; species Megascapheus bottae. The sequence goes on along the minus strand of NC_143513.1, from coordinate 69,925,874 downwards.
GTTGAGCTATTGAGAATGTTAATACATTCTTCTATATCAGTATTTTAAGTCATACGAAGTATTACTTCCCATGTGTGATAAAATATATCTACAGAAAATGTTACCATTTTGTCATTATTATTATTATTATTATTATAACTGTCATCATCATTATTATTATCATTTGGTGGTACTGATATTTGAACTAAAAGTTTTTTTCTAGGCAGGCATATTACACTTGAGCATAACTCTAGCCCTTTTTGCTCTGGGTATTTTTTTCTTAGCCACACCTGGGGCTTAAATTCATGGCCTGGGCACTATCCTTGCGCTTTCTCAAGTCTAGTACTCTATCACTTGAGCCACAGAACCACTTCCAGCTTCCATGCTAGGCAAGCACTCTACCACTAGGCCACAGTCCCAGTCTTGCCCTGTGTTTCCCCCCTCTGTTTCTCAGTCTTCTTTTCTGTGTGGCCTCTTCACTAACTATGCAAGTGCTAGCACCTCCTAGGAATCAGTCTTCCACAATCCTCTCTCTGCATTCTGCTTGGGTGATTATATACATCCCTACTGCTTTAAATATCACCCATAATTTGATGGCCCCCAAATTTAGCTCTACAATTCACACTACTCCTCTGAGCTCCAGACTCTCACATACAATTGTCTGCTTGAAGCATCCCATGTGGATATCTCACAAGTATCTCATAGTTAAGAAAGCCAATATTGGAGTCTTCTCCAACTCTATAAATGGAATCATGAGCCCCATAACTGCTTAAACAAGGCAACAAAACCTCCTCTTTATTGAAGATTTTTCTGCCTCTAATTTGATCTGTTACCCCAGGTCTGTTGTCTCTTTGCTCTCATCAACTCCGTTCACGTCTTCCCTATTCCTTCCCAAAGACATACAGATCCATGATTGGCCTCTTTCACTTGGGTGGCTACAGTGGTCTCCTCACTGATGGCCCAAACTTCTGCTCTTATACCCTCCCATCTATTACGTCTATAGAAATTACATACCAACAGGATGTGCCTTTTGCATTTCAAAAAAAATACAAATGTCTTGGAAGATGGGGTGGGGAGTTGTATCAGAGAGGGTTAATGATGGTGAAGGAATAAAACAAATGGAGAAGGGATAAAACACTATGTTCCTAAACGGCTTTGCCAAATGGCAAAAAAATCAATATATAACCTAAAAATTAAGAAAAGGAAGGAAAGGGATGGGTTGGGAAGAATGGGTAAGAATGTTGAAAAGGACAATATTGATCAACATGCACTACTATATTCATAATAGCTTTGTTCAGTGGAAATCCTTTGTACAACTACTTAAAAATAATGAAAGTAGGGGCCGGGAGTTTGGCCTAGTGGTTAAAGTGCTTGCCTAGCATGCATGAAGACCCGGGTTCGATTCCTTGATACCACATACATAGAAAAAAGCCAGAAGTGGTGCTGAGGCTCAAGTGGTAGAGCTCTAGCCTTAAGAAAGTCCAAGGACAGTGCTCAGGCCCTGAGCTCAAGCCCAGGACTGGGGGAAATAATAATGATAATAAAAGTAGTCAAAAAATACAAATATCTTCTCATGACCAACAAACCCTACATGATCTGTTCAGTCCTCACTTGATATATGTATCCAAACTCATCCTGGTTCACACACACACACACACACACACACACACACACACACATTTTCCACTTCATGGACTTTGCCTAGAGATACATTTCTCTGCTTCCTCATGACTGGCTCCTCGTCATTTCAGAACTAAGGAAATGTCACCTCTTTAGGAAGGGTTGCCTGAGACTCCCAATTAGCTATCTTTTCTATTTTTTGCACTCTTGGTCATTTCTTTCATGGCATATATTACAATTTGTATTCAGTTGCTCATTTTTAAATATGTCTTACAATTTTCTCGGTGCCAGGAACTCTGCTAGACTCAAGGGACACAATGGTGAACAAAATTTACATAGTCCATACTCTTGGGAGCTCTTAGTATAATGGAGAAAAATTGTATTCATTTTTAGAAAGATCACAAGTATGGGTGTGTAATGCAAAGTGACATAAAGGATGGTGAGGATGTTCCTATTTTACAACATAACTAAGAAACTAACACTTGGCTAGACTATGAGAAGATATTCCCAAAGCAGCAAGGCTTCAGTTGGCACACAAAAGAGCTAACCAGGCAAAAGGAAGAGGGTAACTTCCCCGACAGAAGGAAAGACATATGCAAAGACCCTTTAGTAGAAAGCAGCAAAATGACAAGGTCAGGATGCCAATTGAGCAGAAAATGGAGTAGAAGGTGATGCACAATGAGGTAGTGAACAGTCAAAAATGTCCATCTTCCTGGAACTTCAATTCTAGTTGATGTGAGGTAGAAAAGTATGTATTGTATTCATGATTAATGCTAAAGAGAAAAAAATAATAAGACAAGAGCATTAATCAAGGTTTTCCAGAGAGAGAACCAACTAGACATCTAAATTATATGAGTTATGAGGGAAAACTTATTAGGAAACTGGCTAATGTGATTATGGAGGATAAGAAGTCCCATGACAGACCATCTTCAAGCTAGAGGGGAAGCCATTCCTCAGCCCAAAACTAAAGGCCTAGAATGAGAGACAGTACAACTCGGGCTAAGATTGATGACCTGAGAGCCCAGGACATGGCTGGGACCCAATTTTTCATCCAAAAACTGAAAAGTGAATGTCTAAGAATAGTGGAAGACTGCACCCCAGCTCTGAAAAAGAGGAAATTGTCTTTTTGCTCCATCTGACCCCCTAATAATGGAGAGAATGGGGCACACAATAAGAATGGATCTTTGGAGACAGGAGCTGATGGCTCTTGCCTGTAATCCTAGCTACTCAGGAGGCCGAGAGCTGAGATTCTGTAATATGAGTTATCACAGAAGCTAACCCATGCCAGGAAAGTCAGTGAGACTCTTATTTCCAGTTAATCATAGAAAAAGCTAGAAGTGGAGTGGTAACTCAAGTGGTAGAATGCTAGCCTTGAGGAAAGGGAATTTATGGATAGCATCCAGGCCCAGAGTTCAAGGCCCAGCACTTCCAAAAAAAAAAAAAAAGAAAAGAAACATAAAAAGAATGGATCTTTCCCAATTTGACCCACACCAACCCTCTCTGGAAACTCCTACAAAGACACATCCATAAATACCTTTAACCAGTTTTCATAGTAATACTTGCCACCCAAAGCTGTACCCTAAAATGAACCATAATAAAAGTGTTTAAATTCTGATAGAATAACCACCAGTCACTTCACTAAGAAAATGATATTTGAATAACGATACAAAAGAAGAGTGCAAGTTAGGAACTGACTGCCTCACAATGGCAAATACACTCTTTGCTACCTGCTTTGCAACAATGAGAATGAGCCTTTTCTTTACTCCTCCTTCCTATGAGAACTGGAAAAAACACAAGGTGGTCATCAAAGAGTGGGGAGACTAAATGAAGTAGGGAAGTTTGGAGTTGTTGGTCATTATCATCTCCACACAAGCTTGGTAGCCCAATAGAGAAGGGATTTTTGAAGAGGAATAGTTTTAAATTAGGCAACAATATAATAATAATTGTCCATACTGTGGATTGAACTCAGAGCCTAAATCTCTTGGTCAACTTGCTTACTCAGCTGGTACTTTACCACTTGAGCCATGCCACTAGGCCAGCAATTTGGTGATATCTCAGGGACTGTTCTGCCTATACTGGCCTTGCACCATGATCCTCTGATCTCAGCCTTCTGAGTGTTTAGCATTACAAGCATGTGTCATTGGTACTGGGCCAAACTAGCCATATTTAAAGCAGAAGAGGGGTTAGGCGCATGGCTTAGCTGGGAGAGTGCTAGCCATTGAGCAGAAGCATCAGTTATCAAGTGAGTTCTGATCTCCAGTCTCCAATCTTAAAAAAGAAAAAAAAAGAAAGAAAAATCAGGAGAAAAGCCTGGCATCTCTGCCTCCATTTTCTTTCCCCACAGTCACTTTCCAATTACCTGGGGTTCCAGAAAAAGACAAGACTGATCAATAACATCATTCTAACCAGAAACGAAGACCATTTCCTAAGGAGAGCCTTGCAGAACAGACCACCCCAAATGAGGATAATTATCTATAATGACCAAGCTGTACAGGTGAGCTGCAGCAATCATCTCCTCAGAACAAGATTGCCCCTCTCAAGTAAGGACAGAGATAACAAGGAAATAAAAGAGATCCTGATCCCATGTGCCAAGCCACACTTGTTACAGGTGTAACCAACACTCTTACAACTGGGCACACAACTGTCCCCTCTCCTAATTCTTCTATTTAAACATAATGCTCAAGTCCATACTCCGGAGAGAGCTGAAGATACACCAAAGGGCCCATCTTTCTATGGTACCACACCATGTAGAAATCTCCCTCTCTGCCATTTCTTTGCTAATTAATTTTCCGATCACTTTCACCACATTCACCTCGTGCCTGAATTCTCCGTCAGACCCAAGGACCAAGGTGAAGGGGGCACTGCACTCAATGACACGACTGCTATTTTCACACAGATGGGTAGAAATGCCTAAGGTCACACATTGGGGGTAAAGGACAGATCTGATACTAGAACCCAGGACTAAATTCAAATAACTGCTACTGTGCCATCTCTCAATTTCTTGTTGTACAGAACAGGAGCTATTTCCAGATCCAAAAAAATTCATATTAATTGTCATCTCCCCCCATCTCTTCTTCAAAGTCAGAGCCAGATTGGTCTAAAGGGACACCTCAAATCCAGTTTTGACAGAAGTTCTGCATATGAATGCCAGGTCTCTGGATGGAGAAAAGCACTGATTGAAATGTTAATGTACCTGCCAGTCCAGTTGGGGGTAGAAGATGGTGAGAGGAGATGAAGGAGGAAAGTCCTGGGTCCAGCAGGTGAGGCAGCTTAAAAGCTCAAACTGGAATCCTGAAAAAAGTGAGGGGGTACACTCAGTCCCTTGTTTCCTAGAACCCAGTCACTCTAGATACCTTTCAGAAGTGTGGATGTTATTACTCAAGGTGATGATTTACCTCTTGGCTGTTGTCTGGGCTCCGGTTTTGCCCATGCATTCTTGCTGGTGATTTTCATTCCAGTTCCTCAGTGTGAACCGTGGTTTAATAGTTAACTGCATCCGCCTTTGGTTAGTTAGCTAGACTTCAAAACTGAACGAGCCAAGACCTGCAATCTGGTAGAATGGAGAAAGAGGAAGTCAGCAACTCTGGCTGGACTTAGGACTGCCCCATAGTGTGTATGCAAGTAGTTCTAGGCTCCCAGACCGGCCTAGGTCACAGAAAAGAAGTTATTAAAATCAAGTTTTGCTTATACATTTCTATGGGGGAGGGTGTAACACCTCATCCTTTTGGTTTTGACTTCTTTTCTTGCTAAGCTTAGGCCACATATCCTCACATTGTATTTCATTTTATTTCCAAGACTCTCTGCAAGAAGCATATATTACATTTATAATGGGATGTGTGGTGTGGGGAGGTTTAAGAGACAAGCTTGATATTAGTTTCTCCAGATAGCAGTGGAATATGGTCAGCTTGCAGAAAGAAAGATGTTAGCTCCATCAAATATGCTTTACCCAGGTTGGAAATTCCTTTCACTGGTGAGTCCAAAAATCATCAGCACAGATGCTGCAGTAGTGGTTTGCATCATTAATGTGAATGTGCTGGGGGATTGAACTGTGCTCAGAGGCTGCAGAAGAGATATTGGGCTAGTTCTGGGAGCTGAGAAGAGCAATTTTACTCATCTGCAGCTACTTAGCAAGAAGAGAATTAACCCACACAGGGAGCCAGCCTGTGATTGAGTGAATTAATCCTTTCCTGGCACTAGAAGCCTATTGAAGAAGTTGCTTTTCTTTTGAAGGGGAATGATGGATTTGTAGATTTATCACAAGGGAGACTGTATTTAAAGAATATATATGTTCCTGAAAAGTTATCTTTCTGTAAATTAAATCTTCACATGCCAAATCCTACTTTCCCACACTTTTTTCTTAACAAATGGAGAAAACTTCTTGAGAAAACAATCAATCCACTCATGAAAATGCAAGACGCAAAATGAGGTATACTTCTTTTTTAACATTATGGGCTAAAAAAATAAGAAATGATAAGACTGTCAAAAGGTAGAGGTGATAAATCTATTAAAATTTGTTATAAAATATAAGTAGCCAGATTTATGCTTCCTTGGCTAAACATCGTCATAGACTAAAGGAAGCCCCACAATGATACTTGAGATAAATAGGAGGGACTAAAAAATCTCTAGAAGAGTCTACATAGTCCATTGTGTTTGGATATTAAGCTGTTGCCTCTCCGTTCCACACCTACCCTTCTGTTCTCTTCTCTGGACTATAAACCTCCTTCTGTTTTGCTAGCAGAATCCCTATTAGGTCCAAGAATAGGGGGAAATATGGAGAATCTTGGTTGTGGGCAAAGGAAATGGGTCTTAATCCCGCTTGGTCATTTCTGTAGCAATAGTTCTCCATTCTACACCTGGCAACTAATTTCAGTTTCTAATCTCTCCTATGTTTTCATCGTGATCCTTACTTGTAATTGTGGTCTAGAGCAAGCTTCTATCAGCTCCAGAAAAATCTCAGGCATTTTAGGAGCTAATTTTTAAGCAGCTATTATTTAAAAGTGCATTATATATACAGACATATGATGTACACAGGCATAGGATGTCAACTTTTTAGATGAGTACGGGTTTGTTTAAACAAATCATTTAGTGTTTTGTTGTTGTGGAGGCTGGAAGCCCAACATAAAGAAGTCAACAGGGTTGACTCCTATAGAAATCATAAAGAGAATCTAGCCTCTCCCCTAGTTTCTAGTGAATGGTTTATAGAAGCATTATCCTGATCTCTCCTTCACATTTCTATGGCATTCACTGTGTATGTACACACTCATTGTGTGTCCATCTATCCCCAAATTTCCTCTTCTGGGATAAGGACACTAGTTGTACTACAATAAAGTCCACACACTTTAATTGTATCTCCTCTAGCATAGAAAACTATCTCCAAGTAGGACCACATTCTGAAGTACTGAGCATGAGATTCCAACATATCTTACTTGAGAACACAATTCAACCCCGAACTCGTATAATTAAACCAATATTATAAAATAATAGAGCTTGGGGAAAGACAATGATTGCTACAGGATAAGGAAAGAGAAGGAGAAGATGGACATGGGAAGTTTCTTTGTGGTCCTAGGCATGTTTTCTATCTGGATAGTGTGATAAAATGTCACAGAATCATGTCATGAAAATAAGTGCATGCAAAAAAGGCTTAAAATCCATGTCTATAATTATTCAAAATAATTAGCTTGTTCCTGGGTCTGATAATGTTCAGATGTCACCACAGAGTCAATCTGAATGAAGGGGACAGAGGTACTGTTTTTTTGCAACTCCTTCTGAGGAAATAAAAACGTTTTCAAAAACCAACAAAGGAAAACAAGATGATTGGGAGGGGGTCAAGGGAAGGATAAGGGAACAAAAACAAGAAAAGAGGATCAAAGTTTGAGAAGTAATGCACCCATTACCTGAAAAATGTAACTGTAACCCCTCTATACATTATCCTGCCAATAAAATACTATTTTAAAAAACTATATAAAAAATAACAAAGGAATCGAGAATGTAGCTAAGTAGCAAAGCATGTGCTTAGCATGCAGAAGGTACTGAGTTTTCAGAAGCACACACTCAAACCCACTCACACACCTACATATATATATACACACACATGCACATACCTGCAATATTGAGTATCCCAAACTCGAAACTTTCTAGTTGTTTTAGACTTAACCCTGTCACTTAGGCTCCAGCCATCCAGCTGTGCAACCCTCCTGAAACTTCCATCTTCTTCCCTTTCTCCCAGAGCCCTAAGGATAGCAGCTGTTGTGAGAATTCATGTCTCTACATCACCTCAATATTCCCTGTCTGCTTTCTTATCTTTATAAGTAATTCTTGACATTGCATCCTCTCTATGAAAAACACTTCCATTCTCCTCACCTATTAAAACCAGGGCATGTAACTGCGCCTAAAGATGCATGCACTCCACAAGCTGGGAGAAGACAGAGGATTTCCAGTTCTCAAAACAACGAAAGCTCCAGACTCACATTCCTCTTTAATTAGCCTAGAATTTTATTCTGGAAAACTGGCATGCCTCCTCATTAAAAAAAATAATAATAAAATGACACCTGAAGTAGAGCTTCTATCAGACCTAAAAACAGCACAGACAATTGCTACCTGAAGAGCTCAGATCTGTAATCACAAAGCCATCAGAGAGAATAACACTTCATAAAAAAAAAACAACCTGGATGATTTTAGGTGATCAATCACAATGATTTTTTTTTGTGATTGCAAAAGTAATCTGAGCTCATGTAGTACAGTGCACAGAGTATAAACAGGAGGACACATCACCCCAAAAAGCAGAGAGATATGTCACCAGATAGTACAATGTATTTTATTCCAGCCTCATTATGATAAATAATATAATCACATTTTTTTCTAAAAACATATGTTATTACATATGTAAAATGAAATGTGCTTATTTATAGATATTAGTACACTTGAAAATAATTACCAATCACTGCTCTTCCTATTTGAATTATGCACAGCTCCTCACCTCTCCTGTTAGACTTCAAATAAGAACGGAAATACCAGCCTTCAGGTTTTCAGGAAGAAGTGTGACTCCTTCCAAGAATAGGTCTGGGGGTCCTGAACAAGTGGGTTTTTTAGCTGTCATTTAACCTGACTCTCCTGCTGCACCAGCTTGATGAAAGTGGGTGACTCATTGCTGCATCCTTCCAGATCCCCCAGAACAGGAGCAGAGCAGAAGGCAGGCCTGGCTCCATCTGGTGAACTCAGTGCTATAAGCCACAGCCCAGAGCATCCCATGTTTGGCCTGTCTCACTGGCATATACACAGGACCACTGCACACTTCAACTCCCTGCAAAGGAGGAGGAACACAGAAAGAGCTCACCAGCCAAGAAAATCACTTCTTTTGCAAAGTGGGAGGGAGAGGAATTAAAGATTAGCTGAACAGGATGGCCCTCACAAAAACTGTACCTTGTTTGTTTGTGCTTCCCTGGGTGATATTGTATTGTGGGCATCTATCTGTCATCAAAATAACTCCAAAATCATGATAATAAGAATCTAAGAAGTCAGGCAAGCTACAAGAAAATGAACAGCACTGTAATCCTGCCTGCCATCCAAAATAACCAGTGCTGCATTTTTGCATAAATCCTTCTAATCTTTGTTCTATGTATATGTACACTTTTTTTTTTACAGAATCACACAGAGGAGCATGTTGTTTCCTAACGTGTTCCATTTAATGTTTTTAAAACAGCATTTCCTATTTTTTCACTTGTCTATTGCTGTATAACAAATTTTATGAGAACCTACTGGCTTAAGATAATAATTTTACTTTGCTTATTATTTTGTGATTGGAGATATTGGTTAAGTGGAATCCCTGACTTAAAAAAAAACCTTTTAAAGCCAGGCATGGTGGCTCACACCTGTAATCCTAGCTACTTAGGAGGCTGAGATCTGAGGATCGTGGTTCACAGCCAGCCAGGGCACTAAAGACCGTGAGACTCTTATCTGAATTAACCACTAGAAAACACGAAGTGGTGTTGTGGCTCAAGGGGTAGGATGGTAGCCTTGGCTGAGTCGCTTAGGGACAGTACCTAGGCCAAGAGTTCAAGCCTCACCACTGGAGGAGAAGGAAGGAAAGAAAGAAAGGAAGAAAGAAAGAAAGGAAGGAAGGAAGGAAGGAAGGAAGGAAGGAAGGAAGGAAGGAAGGAAGGAAGGAAGAAAAGGAAGAAGGAAAAGGAAGAAAGGAAGAAGGAAAAGGAAGGAAGAAAGAAAGAAAGAAAGGAAGGAAGAAGGAAAAGGAAGAAGGAAAAGGAAGGAAGGAAGGAAGGAAGGAAGGAAGGAAGGAAGGAAGGAAGGAAGGAAGAAAGAAAGAAAGAAAGAAAGAAAGAAAGAAAGAAAGAAAAGGAAGAAGGAAAAGGAAGAAGGAAAGAAAGAAGCCAGAATTGTTCCAAGTAAGCCCCAATACCAGACTCATTGTCCCTTTGTCAGGAGTTGTGTTCAGCATCCTGGTTTCCTGATCACATTTTCTGGAATCAGCAGATGATCTTAGGAGAAAAGTAGTCAGGAAATCCAGGCTCACCTCACCAGTTTCATCTTTTCACAGGATTTGGCCCAATATTTTTTTCATTGACTTGTCACTGATACTTTTCAATTTTTGTTTAAAAATAAATTTTATCACTGGGTGCTGGTGGCTCGTGCCTATAATCCTAGCTACTCAGAGGACAGATCTGAGGATTGCACTTCCAAGCTAGTCTAGGCAGGAAACTGTGAGACTCTTATCTCCAACAAGCTACTCAGAAAAGGCTAGAAGTGGAGCTGTGGCTCAAGTGGTACAGTATTAGCTATGAGCAAAAGAATCTCAGGGACAGGGCCCAGGCCTTGAGTTCAAGCCCTAGTTCTGGTGTGCACAGACACACACACACACACACACACACACACACACACACACACACACACACACACACACACACCAGAGCCATTTTTTCTTTTAAGGTTGTTCTTAGCTGAAGAATGGATCTAAATGGCCGGGTCAGATAGAAATAATACCATATTGCCATTCACATCTGCAAACAGCACACAGAAAGGGCAACAATGGCAAGGAGAAGTACCCATCCAACTGAGTCAGAGATTCCAAATGACCTCACACATCATCCAGACAACAGTTCTCATTGGCCAGAATTTACTCCGATGATCACACTTGCTTCAAGGGAGACTAGAAAATGCAAACTTATACTAAACCCACAGCACAACTATTTACCATAGCAAAGATATGGAATCAACCCAGATGCCCCGCAGTAGATGACTGCATCAACAAGACGTGGTATTTATACACAATGGAATTCTATGCTGCCATCAGAGAGAATGACATCGCCCCTTTTGTAAGGAAATGGAAAGATCTGAAAAAAAAATCATACTACGTGAAGTAAGCCAAACCCAAAGGAACATAGGCTCGATGGTTTCCCTCATCTGTAATAATTAGTACAAATCATGGACTCTCCTAGCAAAGGATTATAATAGCTCAAAACCTAGATATATTAGGCCATATAGGATGAGGCTAAATGAAAGACCTACAGGATATGGAAACAAGAGCCATATAATGTGGGATTGTTGTTCTTAATATACTATATTATTTCTCATCTCTTTTGTTGTTCCTTGGTTATTCTGATATTGTTACAGTATCTTACCTTGTTATCTGGTATATTGTATGTACATTTATTTGTTTATTTGAAATAGGAAAGGGAAGGGGGGAAAACAAGATGAGGGGATGGGTGGGGGAGGGAAATGGGTACAAAAAACATGAGGAGTATCAATGTGTGTGAAGTAATGCACCTTCTATTTGGCAAATATAACTGTAACCCTTCTATTAATTACAATTAAAGAAAAGAAAAAAGAAAATGCAGACTTCCAGCCTGATGTATGACCATCCAAGTACAATCTGATTTTGAGCTGGGCACCAGTGGTCATACCTATAATATCAGCTACTCAGAAGGCTAAGATCTAAGGGTTGTAGTTCAAAGCCAAGCCAACCTGGGCAGGAAAGTCTGTGAGACTCTTATCTCCAGTAAACTACTCAAAAAAATTGAATGTAGTACTGTGGTAGAGTTCTAGCCTCAAGCAAAAATAGCTCAAGGATAGCACCCAGGCCCTGAATTTAAGCCCTAGGACCAGCAAAATACATATATATATACATACATACATACATACATACATACATACATACATTTATACATACATACATACATACGTACGTACGTAGGTACATATGTTTACACCTAAATAAATAAATCTGGTTTTATTTTTGCCAGTCCTGGGCTTGAGCTCAGGGCCTGAGCACTGTTCTTGGACTTTCTCAAGGCTAGCACTCTACCACTTGAGCCTCAGCACCACTTCCAGCTTTTTTCTATGTATGTAGTACCAAGGAATCGAACCTGGGTCTTTGCGCATGCTAGCAAGCACTCTACCACTAAGCCGAACTCTAGGCCCCCAGGTTTTATTATTTTGAAAAAAATAATAGAACAATATTGGTAAGCACTTCTATCTACCATATTTCTTATCTATAAAATAGGAGTCATATTAACACATAACTTGCAGAGCTGATGTAAGTATTGTAGGAGTGATGCAGGTAACACTCTTAGCATAGCACCGGGTGCCTGGTGAAGATTCCATAAATGCTTATGTATATAAAGTACTAAGTTATGTTTTGATCTGTGCATACTTTGTACTGGGTGAATCAGGTTAAACATATTTATCTCCTCCAATATAGATCCAGTCTTTCAAACTTGATTTTTCTAATTGCCATCACCAATAAGCTTGGATAAAATTAGAATAAGCTTAAAGATAGAATTTCCAGTAGCATTGTTTTAGTTCAAATATATGTGCATTTGATGTACACTAACTGTTTACAAAGCCAGCACAGCAGGTATTAAAACACAGTGGCTCTTGCTTGGCTTTTTCTATCAGTAATGCTGCTCTGCCATTTGAGCTGCACCTCGGGTTCTTTTCAATATCTTTGCAAGTAAGATCTATCATATTAACATCAATGCAACCTACACTTTAAATAGCTTTTTCAAATACAGGTCCCAATTTATAGCTGGCAACAGAGATGTGCTTACTACTTTCATAGGAATTTTCTGTTAATATTTGGAGATATTTAGAAAGTTCTCTACTCTGACACACTGTCTTACACTAGTACTGGATAAATGATAGAGGCCAATGAAGTTTCATTTAAACAGCTACAACAAAACAACAAAAACTGTGGTGTCTACTTTCTTGCAGAGATCAGAGATCAGATGTAAATGGGTTGGGGGGGTACACGCAAGCACACACACACACACATACACACACACACACACACACACACACACACACACACACATACGCATGCGCATTGGAACACCAGCATAGCAACAGTGTCATTGTCACTGCTGGTGATTATTGGAAGAAGCAAAATTACCAGAGTGACACAATTACTAATTACTTTATTATGCAGTGAGAAGAATAAGAAGCTGGAGTTGTTTCAGCAAATTCTGTTTTTAAGAAAACAATTGTTGGGTTTCCAGTGCTCTAAATTAAGTAATTCGCCTACAGACCTTCCTCACGTCTCCCTCTTTGAACTCCAGTGACTGGCAAAGAATTGCAGCTGGCTCTGGGATAGGCTCTAGACATACACACACACACACTCATACACACACGTGCACACACACGCATACATACATACATACATATATACATACATTTTCCCAGACATAGTAGTCTCAAAATGAGCTATCCTCCGATTCAGTTTTCACTTTTTTTCCATATATTTTTATTGTAATTAATAAAAGGCTTACATTGTAGTCACATTACTTCACAAATATTGATACCCTTTCTCATGTCTTGGTCCCCATTTCCCTCTCCCCACCCCCACCCTTCATCTTGTTCCCCCCTTCCCTATCCGATTTCAAATAACCAAATACAAATATATCCAATATATCAGACAACAAGGTGAAATACTGTAACAATATGAGATAGCCAAGGGACAGCAAAAGAGATGAGTGATAACATAGTACATTAAGGACAACAGTCACTCATTATATGGCTTTTGTTTCTATCAGTTTTCACTTTTGCCACCACCAGTTAGGAGTGGTTGTACTGAGTTTTATAGAAAGTAGGATTTGGGGCTGGCCTAGTGCTGGAGTGCTTACCTAGCATGCACGAAGACCTAGGTTCAATTCCATGGTACCACATACATAGAAAAAGCTGGAAATGGTGCTGTGGCTCAAGTGGCAGAGCGCTAGCCTTAAGAAAGCCCAAGGACAGTGCTCAGGCCCTGAGTTCAAGCATCAGGACTGGCCAAAAAAAATTTTTTTTAAAGAAATTAGGATTTAGTATCACTGAGAATTTTTTAGTCGAGCAAGCTTAAGACTGCCACACTGGCTTTGTGACCTTGGGTATCAACCAGCATTTTGCAGAGAATTTAAATAATAGGCTATGTATATGTACACCATTGTGGAGAGTGAAAAGTCTGAAGATCTGTAGTAGGCAAGCCAGAGATCCAAGAAGGCTAGTGGTAGAACTCTAGTTTGAATCCTGAATAAAGCCAGAAAACCAGGAGAATATGTCTCAGCTTGAGTCTCAAGGCAGAAGACTCATGGACCCACTTTAGATAGAAAAGGGCAATTCTCTTTTATTTAGCCTTTGTTATTGTTGTTCTATTCAGTCTTTCAACTGACTGGGTGCTACCCAGCCCCATCAGGAAGGACAATCTGTTTTATTCATTCTGCCAACTTATACATCTTGTCTAGAAACATCCTCACAGACATGCTGTAAATAACATTTACCTAAATATCTGGGCACCCCATGACCCAGTCAAGTTCACATCTAAAATTAGTCATCACAAGCACATCCCAAAGCCTTAGCCCCTACTGAAGAAGTATGTGAGAAAGTATATTAGTACTTCTTAAATGAAGAAGCACTCTACACACTTCTATATTATCATTGATATAGCAAACAAAGAATGACTTTAGCAAGAAAGGCACTATATAATAAGAAGCATACCAGCAGCTGACTTTTTAGTAAGTTTGAAGGATTCATCATGTGTCTGTCATCAGTCTGCTTTGCATTTCACTCATTGAACCTCTGACGACAACTTACTAGAGTTTCCCCCATTTTTACCCACCACCTAAAAAGGGGCTGCATAATGCACACAAAATGACAGTCAGTGTGTGGCTAGAAGAATCCAGCTTCCAATCCAGACATTTGGGGCCTCAAATACTTGTGCTGACTGCTGTGAACCACTGCCTGTCTGGGCCAGTGAGGGATGACAATCTGTCCCTAAGCTTGAACAATGCCAGCTCCTTTCACTGGCCCTCTGTTCTTCAGTCATGGTACCAGGCATCCCTTCAGGGGGCATCAGAGAAAGGATCTCATTCAGTGGCAGCTATAAAAATGGTCAGCAGCTTTACCCAGAGGTACCCGGGATGGAAAGGGAAGGGAAGGAAGAGGTATGAAACAGCATTCGTGTATGGGATAGATGCAGTTGGCACTAAGTTGGTATACAAAAGCATGGGGTTCAGTGCATCAATCTATCACCCACTATCAACTCACCAACATGGAGACAACATCAGGATAAATCTCTTCTTAGACCTTCTCATATCTACTTATTAGATCATTTCACCCGGGCTTCTGAGGGATCTGAGAGGATGGAGAAGCAGTATTGGGAAGACTAGACTGGGCAAACAGAACAGGGATTAGCTGAAAGGAGGGAAGCTTCCAACTCCAGCTCATGGCAGAGGTCCTGGTAAGGCAATCGTGATTATGCAATGGACAGCACCAGGGATGCTGGTCCTTATACCAACATGAGACAAGTGAGTCCAGAGCAGGACAGAATAAGAGGCTCAGATAGGCTCTGTCCCCATCCATGCTTTGCCGGATATGAGAAGCACAATATCCACGATTCTGTTCAAAAAAATGGGTAGTCAGTGTAGAGCCCCAGTCATGGGAGTGAAGGCAAATGCACAAAGCTGAGGGGTCACAGAGGACAGAGATCAGGCTTGGCCAGGGCTGTACCCAACTGTGGAAAATCAAATATCCCCAGTTACTACCATGTCCCCTCTACAGCTCGATCTACCAGCCCACTGCCTGGCTCACCTCACACAGGAGCCACAGAAATTACTGAGAAGATGTTCTTTGTAAACAGCATTGTGGAAACTCTCCCTCTGCTGGAGAGGAAGGCACTGGTTCCAGGTGCCTCTGGGGCAACTGCTTTATTCCCACATACAAGGTGGCCAGGGCATGCAATGGAGTTTTTGCAACCTCTGAAAAGTTGATCCCATTCAAGGGCAGCATTAAATAGAAGAGATGGTTTGAGCTGCAGGCAGCTTGAAACCTTGGCCAGATTGGCAAATATTTCCGCAGGAGGTTAGCAAAATTGATGCCAACTTAAATGAGCCTCCTTGGTGGCTCTGCAGGAGCCCATGTTGGCTCTGCAATATTTTCTGTTGCTAAGTATGAAAAAAAGAGAATTCCAGTGCAGGGCTAGTGAGGGCTCCAGTGAGGAAGCACCTGAGATGGGGGTGACTGTACCCCAGAAGGGCACTCAGAGGCACAGTTAGTGCTGGAGAGTTTGATGGGCACTGAGGAGACCTGAGGAAGAGGTGACAGGCCTGAGATTGTGTTTCTGCAGTGCCATGAGCGGCAGAGCAGAACAGCAATGCTGCAAAGCTTACAGATTCCTGAAAGGGCTGACTTGGCAGGAATCTGACTCCAAGGTCCCACCACACTTGGGTAGCAGCTTAAGATCTCCGAGCCTCCATCACTCAACCAAGGAGATTAATAGAGGAAACCCACTCCTAACTTCAACCCTGATTTCAGCTTTCCCCTGGGCTTCTAGGGCACAGAGACCTGAACCCTGGATGACCCCATCTACACTGTAATATACACATGTTTCTGGTTCCTTCACATAGGTTGCAGCGTTTGGGTGGACGTGATTTCTGATAGGCTGTGGATGGGCTGGTTTGAAGGAGGCAGGTGCTCTCAGGGGGCTGAGCCTGGCCACTGCTCCAGTGGGAGAGAGATTCATGGATACATGCAGGTAACCTAACCTCCGCCCTGAACATCCCTTCCTGAGCCTCAGGAATGAGGTGTTGGGAAGAAATGAAGAGGAGAGGAGGGGAAGGCAGCAGTGGGTTCCACTTCCTCAGGCCTAGAGACACAGAAATGGGCTTAAGCCTTTGGGGGCTGAGGTGGCCCTGGGTTTCCCTGCTGCACTCCAGGATAGCCACCCGTGGGATGCAAACATCTCCACTTAGTGGCAGGAGGGTCCCATAGGCCAGCAAATGCATGCACACTAATTGGCATTTCAAGGATCTCACACCCCATCTTCCTGCAGCCTTCTCCTTCCCAGGCACAGGCATGGTGTCCTCTGGTTTCCTTCCTTTCACAGGGTCAAGAGTGAAGAGACAAGGGAGTCAGCAGGGTCAGGCTGTGAGAGACACTTAGAAACTGCTTTTTCTTAAAAGTACCAACTCCTCACCCTGGCTGCCAAGTTAACAGAAAACAGGAGGTAAGTTTGCCATCTCTCTGTGGTCCCTGCCCCCAGCAGGGTACTGGCACACAATGGGTATCAACAGAAACTATTTTGGGGGCTTGAACTCTGGGCCTGGGCACTGTCCCTGAGCTCTTCAGCACTCTACCACTTGAGCTATAGCACCACTTCTGGTTTTCAGGTAGTTAATTGGAGATAAGAGTCTCACGGACTTTCATGCCCACTCTTCTCAGAGCCACACTCCTCAGATCTCAGCCTCCTGAGTAGCTAGCATTATAGGTGTGAGCTACCAGCTCCAGGTCAGAAACTTTTTTTTTGAGAATGAGTCAATGAAGAAGTATGAGAAGTCCTTGCCATCCATGTGCAAGCTGCAACCACTTGCAAAGACTCCAGGCAGAGCAAACGTGAATAAAAGGTAGCAGGAAAGAAGCCCATCCTTTTGATCTTCCAGCTACCCTGCCTGACTCCAGACTCAATCTCCCCCCTCCTCCCAGGGCCCAAGCTACTCTGCACAGCACTTCCCAGGACTCATGGCACCAATTCATTCTGCTTCCCCTGCCTGACAACCTTCCAGGACTCTATTTCTCACAGCATCAAAGTCCTCTTGTGGCTTTTAAGCCTTTGCTTAAAAACAAAATCTCTCAGCATGAGTCATCTCTCCCTATCTGCTCATGGCCATTTATTCCTGCCAGCCCCTCCAGTATGTCCTCACCAAGTTTTCCTCCCTCCTTCTTTCCTCCCCTCCTAACCATACCCAAACAACCCTTAAGACTTCCTTCATCCAGTGGCTCCAGCTGTCATGCTGGCCTCTGAAAGCTCTGGGTGGGCGCCAATTGTCTGGACTGCATTATTTAGCATGGATGGATTGTTGTCCTTATTCTCAGAGTTAATTCCATCTCCCTTATCTTCCCAGGAGACTGTGGACTCCAGGACAGAGGAAAGAGACTTTTACACATCCCCTTAGCCCTCCCCCAAGTACCTAGTTTCTGACTGATCTATGATGTCTGAGGTTGTATGATACTGTATGAAATTCAGTTATACAAAGTACGTACTGAGTTTGGGGCACTTAGAAAGCCATAGACCTCATCCTGAGAAGGGAGATGAACACCCAGCCACATGGGAAAAACACCAGCACATTCCTCAAAGCTCACTGCATTCTGGTCTGCCTGGTAAACCCTGAGGGAAGGGCTTCACTATTTCACAGCCCTGGAGAATCTCCTCTTTTTGTCTCCCACCAAACTCACCTTTCTGTACCACTCTGAACCATGCTATTGGAGTTCAGGTCTCTTATCTCTTCCTCGTGTGGGCAAATTTCCTATATCTCTGAGCCACCCATAATTAATTCATTTTTAAATGATTTTTGCAGCCCATAGACTAATCCAAAGTCTACTCTAGCAACTCTAGCATGAGATGAAGCCAGCCAGGGTCTTATGCTAATTCAGCCAGATAAACACAGCCCACCCTGGGGGTAGAAGAAGTGTTGGTCACTACTGGTCCTTTTGTCCTTCCCTTCTCCACTCACAGGCATGAGGCTCCAAAAGCCCAGGCTTGTGTGACTTGAAGCCTGGGTTCATGTGTGCTGAACTGGCTGTCCTGTGTGGCATCTCAGCTAAGCAGAGATTTAGACAAACTGAGCTCTGCTCAAGTTTTACCAGCTGGGGATGATCTTCACAAATGCTTATGCCTAAATTCACTGGAAAATGTACCTGCTGGTGGTGACCCTGGGGTCCTATACAGAGTCATCATCACTCTGTCACCACCCTAGCTAGTTGTTAAGACATCAGGCAAGTTGATGTGTCTTCTTTATGTCAAGCTTGCTGCTTGCTGGCTTGTTTCATAACTGTGAGATGACAGAGGTGGGTAGATGAGGGTAGAGCTGGGAATGAGGAGGGGTAATACCAGATGAAGGGTCTGCTGAGATCAGAGCAGCTCTTGTAGAATTCTCCAGGAGATCTCCCCTTATTTGAATACAAATCCCATTTCCCATTTCCAGATCCAGTTTTTCAGACACCTTCATCCAGATCAAGTCTTAAGTCAGATTTCCTGCCAGGACCAAGGGCACCAAAGTTTCTGTAGCAATTAGTGGCTGGAGCCTCTCTTATCAAACACGAGGACAGGATACGAAAAGGAGAGCATGATGGGCCGGGAGTTTGGCCTAGTGGTAGAGTGCTTGCCTAGCATGCATGAAGACCCAGGTTTGATTCCTCGGTACCACATACATCGAAAAAAACAGAAGTGGTGCTGAGGCTTAAGTGGTAGAGCTCTAGCCTTGAGAAGGTCCAAGGACAGTGCTCAGGCCCTGAGCTCAAGCTCAGGACAAAAAAAAAAAAAAGATTGCATGTTAGAGCCCAGAGGCCTTGCAGGGATTGTTCTCAGTTAAGGAGAGGGGTCCAGGAGGGGCAGAGTGACTGGAGCCAGCTACTACTCACACAA
The DNA here is from genome assembly GCF_031878675.1 of Megascapheus bottae. Lineage (NCBI taxonomy): Eukaryota > Metazoa > Chordata > Mammalia > Rodentia > Geomyidae > Megascapheus > Megascapheus bottae. The sequence continues at coordinate 69,906,370 of NC_143513.1, read as the reverse complement.
AGTTGCTGGCACTCCTGCTTCTAGGCATTCAGTCCACTATCTCTTGTGGCTAATTGTCTGTGCTCACACTGATCTCTCACCAGGGACAAAAGTACCCAGAATAAAACCAACACATTACTCAGCCTCTCAATTGCAGATATGATAGCTGGATTTTGTACAGACATCATGGGTCACAAGGTGGCATGCCAAGGTAGAATGGCAAGGTAGCATCATGATGAACTCACAATCCTATTAAGTTTGGACTATCTCATCTCAGCCTCTTTACACTAGAAATAAGAATTTCTGTCTTGTCTGAGCCACTTAAATTCATTTGTCTCTCCCTGCCTCTACTTCAACACAATCATAGTTAGTACAGAGGAGGAAGAAAAACCTGTGCAAACGTCTGAAGAAAAATCCAGAAACCTAGGTTAGGATAGTAGGTGGCTTCACGGGGAGATAAAAGTGAGTTTGGAAGAATCGCTGACTAGAATCCAGTGGATGTTCTAGAGACAGACCAGCGCTCTTGAACTTGACTGTGCAGCGTCCATCAGTATTCCCTGGAGAGCCAGGTCAAAGACAAAAGGCTGGGGCTCACTTCTGGCTCCTGATTCAGCTGGCTTATGCTGCAGCTGCATTTCTAGGCAATGATCAGGACCCAGCACTGCTATGGAGCACACTTACAGAGAACTATTATCCTTGGCTTTTTGGAGACAGTTACCCAGACTCAGTTTTCCTTGGTGAGTTTCAGCTCTGCAGCTCTAACCAGGAGATGTAAAAAAATTTCAGCTGCATTCAAAGATCAGGGCACAGGGGGAGCCAGGAAGGGTCTGAACAACAGCTTGGGCAAGCTGAGCATCCAGGGAAGAGAAGATTTGTGATGCAAATGATTTACTGGTGTTCAGCTGGGAGCAGAAGGGATTTCAATATGGTGAGCCAAATCGAATTCATTACCTGACAATTAGCTCTAAATTAATGCAAGACTGTGCCGCCCCAATGTGCTCTAAGGAAGAGGGTCCTGACAGCTTGAGATGGGCAAGATCTGAGACATCAATCTTGACAGGATTCAGAAGAATGTGTTACTGGCTTGCCAGTGTGCTCAGAGAATGACCAATGGCCCACTTCTGGTCTCTTTCCCCCTCCAGATGCAGCCCTCATTAACCCAACCATACCCCATCCAGGGCAAGCTGGGTCTCCCTCTTCACTTTCTCCACCAGGCTGCTCCTCAGTGATTGCCTTTGCATACTCACAAGCTGGCTGCTAGGTTTTGCACAGATGAGATGCCATAGAACGAAGCTCATTATGCTATGTAGGAGCAAACCCTTAACACTGTTACTACGTTTCACCTCCTTCAATGGAAGTTGCAAATCCCTTAAGGATAGGAATTGGTTTTGCTATTTCTGTTGTTAATTATCTCCCTGTGTTCCCCTCTCCTTCTCCTTTCCCTTCTCCCCTCTCACCCTCCTTCTTCATCACTTTCTTAAAGAGCCCCCTAATATAGTACACACAGTAATACAGCTATATCAAGTGTTAACTGAGGAACTGAATGGTCCCAGAATTGGAGACATTTTCAACTATTCATTAAGCTTTATGTGCCACAAGACAAGGCACGATGGCCTTTGACCACATGAAACTCTCAGGGTCAGTCTTAGAGACACACAATGAGAGAGGGAAGGAAGGAAGGAAGGAAGGAAGGAAGGAAGGAAGGAAGGAAGGAAGGAAGGAAGGAAGGAAGGAAGGAAGGAAGGAGAGAGTAGGGAGGGAGAGAGGGAGGGAAGGGAAGGAAAAAAGGGGAAGGCAAGGAAAGGAAGAAAGGCAGGTGGGCAGGCCCTCAAGCCTTAGGATGCTAAAAGCAATCTCAGGAGAGGGGCACAGGGTACTTGGCAGACCAGTGTGTGTGTAAGAAACCCCATGAACCTCCCTGCCGGCAAAGTAGACTCTCTTGCACAATGTTAGCAGAAGCCTTCTTGCTCCCGGCCCCCACCTTCTGGACAGGGTCACCAGCCCAAAACATTCCCCTGAGCCCATAGCCAGAAGCTCCCGAGGATCATTAGCTCTGAAAGTCAAGGTCAGCAGGACACATAGTGCTCCTCTTTGAGCACCTGCTGCGGCCCAAATATCTCCCCAAACCCCCTCCGATTCCCTAGTGTTGCCTTATACCACGTTTCAGTAACCTCAGATTCTGCATCCGTGATAGACCTCTTTTACATTCTCTTGACAGTTTTAATTGCTTTTGACGAAGGGCCCAAGTTTTTGTCTTCCTGTCTGACTGTGTTGAACTGTCATTCAGGGGAAAGGAGCCAAGTCCACTTCCATCCAATGGTCATATTCTTTCCAAAAATTAATTACCTAGATAATTTGTGGTATGAATCTTGAGTATTCAGAAAGTTCAGAGATTACAAATGACACATGGCTATCGCTTTACAAAATACTTCAACATCCTACCTTATTTATTCTAAGCATTCCTGGAGTTCTCCTCAGGTTACAGATCAGCCATAGGAGGTAGGCAGCCAGGACCACTTGAACCCAAGCCTTTGGCTCTGAGCCCCATGCTTTTTGCACCAGCCCCCTCCCTGCATATTCCATGCAGCTGCTAAAGTTCACAGGACATGAGTTCAGAAAATGTGTACTCTTGGCCAGATGCTGGTGCCTCATGCCTGTACTCCTAGCTACTTACTAGGTGATATCTGAGGATCACCATTCAAGACCAGCTTGGGCAGAAAAGCCCATGAGACTCATCTCCAATTAGCCATCAAAAAGCCAGAATTGAAAGTGTGGCTTGAGTGGTAAAGTGGCAGCCTGAAGTAGAAAAGTCATCTGAGGACTCAGGCCCTGAGTTCAAGTCCCAATTCCAGCACAAAGAGAGTGAGAGAGAGAGGGGAGGAGGAGAGGCAGGGAGAGAGAGGGGGGTAGAGAGAGAGGAGAGGGAGGGACAGGAGGAGGAAGGAGGAAAAAGAGAGTGAGGAATGAAGGGAAGAAGGAGGGAATGAAGGGAGAAACCAAGGACCAAACATTCTCAGATCAGTCTCATCTTCTACCACGTTCACGTCTATTGTCATCATAACTGTGACCCCTGAGCAGCACAGTAAGGATTTCTGCCAGGTAATCTCTGATACTTAAAAACAACTGATTGTAGATGTTAATCATGTGTATATCGTGCATCACCATCCCAACAATTCTAGTGCCTGCTATCAGAGTAAGACAACTGACACATCACACTGGTCTTCCCATCATATAAGATGCTGTTTCCTTGGGCTCAATGCTGGGAAGCCAAGAAGCTTTGGAAGATTGCAGCATCCCTTCACACAAAAGATGGAAGGTGACCTCCTTCTAGGAATTTACTAGTTCCTTCCATGCAAGAGGGAGATCGGAATAAACCCCACACCAGCATAGCTCCTGTACCCCTCCCACAGTACTGTCTCACGTAGGCTATGTTCCTCACACAGGTTCCAGACAGCAAAGCATGCCATGATAGGAAGAAGATGGGCCCACTTCAGGGACCTCAGGACACAAGAGCCTTCTGGGGCCAGGATCAGGGCATGTGAATGGTTGGGAAGTGGAGACAGAGGCAAACAGGACAGGAAATGAGCACCTGAGCAGGCCTGGGGCCCACCTGTCTGCCATCTTGCCCAGAGCTAAGGAATGAGTATTCTTGGGCTTCCACACTTCTGAAGAGACTCTGCCATTCCACAGGAGATTGGAGGATTCTGCTGCCAGACAGTCTCAGAGCCCCCAACACCTGCTCACCACACACAACCCCTTCAGCTACCCTAGGACTGACTTTTCTAGATGAACTTAGTACTCAGAGTTTGATGGATAACACTACCATCCTACTGCTTTCCTCTAGTTATTAAACAACATTCCAGATTTTCCTTCTCACATGATAGGTACTAAAGGCACAGAACCAATCATACCAAGTGGCTCTTTCCAGCCATGCATAGTCTTGGTGCCAGGTGCCAAGTGATATTTTACTTGTCAAGGGCTGAAGGAGGCCTGGTGAGGTGTAGCAGGATTGAGGTAGCCCAGCTTTAATGTGCATTCTGGAGGGGGGTGAGGGAGGGGCCATCCCGGGAACCCCTCACCCCTGTATGAACACAGGCAAGCACTTCACCTTCATAAATCTCATCAGGAAGAGAGTCTGAAAAGGAGGCTTCCCATCTGTAAGACGAGACTCATTGAGAAGTCAATTGTTTAGAAAGGCACATTGGAGAATGAGGAATGCCCCACTCCTGTCTTCACTGTCATAAATCCCGCATTCCTCCTTGCTCATAGTCTCAACAGCCCTGCCCTGGGGCTCTCTTTCTCCTCACCATGGCCATGAGGCGTTTCATAGTGCAGAACTGCCAGCATCCACTCTCTCTGGCTGAGCTTCTGATAGGAATTCCACAAAGAGCTCTGTGAAGATGGCTTGATTCTACTCCATCACGTCTGAGGCCTCAGCTGGGAAATGTTATGGGCTGCGGGACTGGATGACTGCCTATCCGAGTCACCAGCTCATTCATGCACCTGGCTTGAGCTGAGGTCTCACCTGGAACTGCTGGCCAGACACCTTCAGACTGCTTTTCCTGGGACTCCTTGTGCTTGCTGACAGCGTGGCACCTGGATTCTGAGAGCAAAGTGTCCCAAGAAAGCCAGAGCAATGTGACACGCACTTTAATGAAGCCTCCAAAGCCACCTGGCATCACTTCATCCTCAGTCACACATCCATCTGGGATTCACAGGGAAGGACCTGGCACTGGACAGCAAGTCCCAATGTAAGGATGGTGACATAATGGAGGGCATCGTGGCAGCCATTTGAGGAAGAAGACAATCTCTCATCAGAACTCGCGCCTGGTTTCAACAGAGCCCAGGCTTCACCCCAGACCAGAGACTCAGAGGCTTCATTTTAAAGCTGGGACAGCACCCCTATAGGGAAAAAGAGACCTTGATTTGAAAAAAAAAAAAAAAAAAAAAAAAAAAAAAAAAAAAAAAACAATGGCACTGGATTCCAATTCGGGCTTTGCTCATTTACTAGTTGGGCCATGTAGGCAAGATATTTAATTTCTCTGAACCTCAGTTTCCCTCGTGGCAGCACAGTGAGGTGGCAGCAAGGCAAAACCCCCCTTGCAGACGTGGATACTCCAGGACCTTGGAGCTCTCTTTTAAGAGCTCAGGGCCATTCTCCTTGGGAGATCCATTTACCTTTTTTTTTTTCTTCTCATAGACACTGTTTATCTGCCACTTCCAGGAGTTTGACTGGGGCTTTGTTACCCTTTCCACTCTGAAAATTAGGTCAATCCCCTACAGAATTTATTTGAGCTAGCAAACCTGACTTGCCCTGGAAGCCAGGGGCCCCGCTGGCAGGAGGGGGAGCAGGGGGGACAGGGGTTTAGTGAGGATTCCTAGAACTTTGATCCCTGTGCCTAGGGTCATCTCAGAGGCCATCTTAGCTCTCCAGGGCACAATCACAGCCACCAATACAAAGCACCAGGTGTGTGAGCAGGGGATTGAGGGGAAATGGTCAAATAAAACCCACACATCAGTCTGATCCTGGAGAGCAGAAAGACTGGTTAGCAGAGGAATGTTAACAGGATATTAAAATATTCAGTACCTCTAAGCCTTCATTTAAAATGTACACAGGACTGATCTCATCCTCCCCCAGTGCTGTGAGCTATAAAGGGGAAAAAAATTCCATGTGAAGATTATGAGAGAAGAAAGTCCAGATCCTTCTCTGTGAATATTGACAGCTAGATGTCCTTCCGATGCCTAACTTAATGCCTTAGTGCTCCCTCATATTGGACATAAGAAGTCCTTAGCAAAGCACAGTATGCTGTTGTTTCTGGGGATCGCCTGGTAGGGGGGAGGACACGCTGCCTGTCACACTCCCTGAGGTGTAGGCTGGTGACAGATGGTATAGTAAGGGCACCTCTCTAAGCCTAGCAAACTTCTCCACCCTCACCTCACATGTGCCTTCCATTCTCTAATTGTTTCTCAGAGTTGGACATATTCCTATGGCAGCATCTGATGTTCTTTCCCCTAAAAGAAACTGGTATGGAGTTGCCTGCTCTTATTTTTATTTTAGATTTTTCTTTTTTTGAAAGGAGAAATTGCGCATTATAGAGACCCAGGGCTTCCTGGAAGGAATGATATTCCAGAAAATAATTGTGCTATTTCTCTCCAGGATAACCAAGCCTCTGTTTCTCTCTGGCTCATAGCTAGTAGTTGCCTGGCATAGTCCAGGAGTAGAGAAATTCTAATGTAATTTTAGAGACACCATTTTCCAAGCCATTTATTAAAAATCTCTGCACACAGAGTGTGCAGGTAGTATGTAAACATCAGTCACAATTCTCTTACCCAGCCACCAGGCCCACAGAGGCTAGCATTTTTTCATGATGGGGAGACATAGAGGTTCACACTGGACCCCTCTGTCTCTGCATGCAGAGGCCTGACCTCAGGACTTCAGTTTGTGGGTGGGGGCTACGACAGCTAAAAAGTAGAAGGGTCTCTCTCTCTGGGGTCTGGCTTGAAGTTGAAGGCAAGAGTCAAAGTATCTCTGATAGTAGAGTGGGGACCCTCCAAACTCTACTTCTTTGGGAAGAGAAAGATTGTGGGTGAATCTCAGACTGGGGCTGTCTATGGGCCCTAGTAGGAATGGGCTAAAGGAAGCAGCTGCAGCAGAGGCTAATTAGGTCCCCACTGCCTCACCCAGAACAAGTCTCTTGCTTTTGAATCACCCCTCGTCTGCTAGGTATTTCAGGTCCTTCACACAATGCTCTCTAGCATGCCAACATGCCAGCTGCCTGCTCACTCCATGCACTCAGATGAATGTGTCCACAGAGAGCCCCTCCTTTTCCTTCTAGAAGCTTCTGTCATAGGCAGAGGACAGGGGCTGGTAGAGGAAAATGGAGGATAGCTTGCAAGACCAAGGACCAAACAGAGAGGAGATTGGGAGAAGAGAATGGAGAGGGCTTTGCAGAGTGACACTCTGGTCCTTAGCAATGTCAAAGTCTCAAGGTTTGGAAATCTGCAAAGATGACGCTGTCATCCTGAAATGTGTCAGCTCTTCCCACATCATTCCACATTTGTACACACAAGTTTATACACATAAGTGTGCATCCCAGGATAGGCAAGCCAGTGAACATTCATACACCCACTTCAAAGAAGTCCAGGCAGGGCCATGGAAGTTTCCAGAACCTCCAGCCCTCCTGCCTAGCCTGACCTGTTATGTCTTCCCAGGCAATGCCCCCTGGCTGCCCCTCAACCTCTTCTCCCAGTGTCCACCCCAAGATCTCATCCAGCTCAGGTTTCATATTTAGCTCTCCTTGGGGAACTTCTTCCCAGGGCGCCTATCAGAGCTCTGGGACTTGATCAGTGGAGTCCTCAAAGCAGCCGGCCAAGGCTTTCAATGAGTTGGAAAATCAGATGGGACATATCATGAAGTATGATGCTTACACCAAAGCCCGGGAGTGGAGGCTAAGTGCTTTTCCCCACATCTTCCCCCCATCTCTTCCCTTCATGTCCCTTCTCTTCCTCCAGAGTTTTGTAAGTTAGCATGAGCCTGCATGGTTCTTTGCCGTAGGGGCCAATGTGATCGTGTGTGTGTGTGTGTGTGTGTGTGTGTGTGTGTGTGTGTGTGTTTTGAATGTGAACACATGTGTTTTTGAGGGGATCTATGTAGGCAGACACTCTTTACCTACCTAAAGTGTCACAGTGCTTGCACTTTGGTGCATTTTTCATTGCACATGTGTGCACACATACACACAACCTGCCTCCAAAGCTACTTGTGCCTTACACTCCATTTCTGAATGTTGCGAGTGCCCGTTTTGTCTAGATGAGTAGATAGTCAGCGCACTACGCGGCTGCCAGGATGCAGTCTCCTAACTCTCCCACATCCCCAGCTACCACCACAGCTCAGCAAAGCACAGGCTTCCAAGGTCAACTGACCATCGTTTCATCTGCTATTTTCACTTTCCCTCCTCTGGTGTCTTCCAGAAGTTGCCCTTTCTCCTATTCTGCCCTCAGTTTCCCTTCTCAAGAGGGCCAGGTGCAAGGCTCATGTGACTAGGATACTCAGAGCGCTGCCAGCAGAACAAATACAATGGAAGCTCTCCCCATGTGCCCCAGGAAGGTGGCAGGAGACAGAAAACCAGAGCTCACTTTTCCCAGCCTCTCCCAGCATCCCTCCTTTAGTAGAGGCACGGGGCTTAGCAGTTCTTTCTCCACTCATTATGTACCGTGTGTGAGTGTTGCTAAGGGAACCACCCATCAGGAAAGGAGTTCCCACCTGGGCAGATGTCCCAACAGGCCAGCCATCTCTAGGATCTGACAACCTTGTTGTGACGCCCTCAGAGAGCAGGGAGGAGAAGGAAGACCACCTTGATGCTCTTGGCTGTCATGGGGCATATCACAGCTGAGAGAGAGGGAAAAAGAAAGATTAAGCCAATAATGTGAGATGGGGACCTGGTAGAGATAACACCCCAGCTCTTCCTGGAGACCCTAGAGAGCCAAACTAAGCTCCAATGGAAGAAACACTCCTGACAACCCTAGAGCAGACCCATGGGTGGGCAGTGACCAAGCCAGGCACCATGACAGCTGAGACTCACACAAGGGCACAGACAAGGCAGCCTCCAATGAGCACTACAACAGGCCACCCCCCTCCTCTGTCTCTGTCTCTGTCTCTGTCTCTGTCTTCTCTCTCTCTCTCTCTCTCTCTCTCTCTCTCTCTCTCTCTCTCTCTCTCTCTCTCTCTCTCTCTCTCTCTTTCTCTCTCTCTCTCTCCCTCCCTCCCTCCCTCTTTCTTTCTCCCCCCTCCCTTTTCCCCCCTCTTCCTCCTGGCCCAGGACGCAGGTAGACAAGACATCATATGGCTTAAGGCAGACCTCCCAGCAAGTCCCAGTTGGGGATGTGTATCAACCTACCAGGAGCTAAGAGGGGCTTTCCTCAGTTTCCCTGATGCTTTATTCTCACTTTTGAATAAACTTCGTCTCTACTCTCAGTTTTCCTGCCTTTTAGTTCTTTATTTGGTGGTGAAAAGGAAGGACCCAAAGTCCCCAGATCTTATCACCGTGGCAGTGTCATCCACGACAGTCCTCACAGGGAAATGATAAGATACAAGGCTGGAACTCAACATGTGGACCCCGGGAGGGTTTTGGAGATGGTCTTATTTTAAAAGTCTCCTGTTATTCAGAGGCAGATCACCCTGGGAGATCTAAGTTTACAAATCCCTCGCGTTCAGAGTTGGTCTTGTCTGACATCCTGTGACCTGCACTCAGGAGACTTATCTGAGGGGACCCAGCTCCTGTGGCCCTAAGCCCAGCTGCCTATCCTCTTTCTGCTCACCCCACCATTCCTCTACTTCCTTAGAGACAGAGCAACTGAAAAAGCACAGAATCTATGGAACCCAGGATCGCACGCACGTACACAAGAGACTTGGGGGCCCTTCTCCAAAGCTGGGGCCATCCCATACAATTTCACCCAAGGACAGTGCTGTGGCAGACATGATTTGTTCTTCAAGGACAGGTACTCCCTCTGCTGTTAGTATGACAAATTGCAGGCCTTGGCCACTTGATTTTCCTTTGAGTGGGGCACCCTCCCCCAACATACACCTCTCCTCTCCAGGACAGGCTAAAGAAAAGGCCTGTGAACATGGAACCAGAAACCCTTCCCCACCTATTTGGGAGAAGAACTCAGACAGGGAGAAGATAAATCTGAAGGAGAAAGAAGGGCTGCCTGAATTCTTTGTGGGAAGAGTAAGGAAGGCTTTGCAAAGCCAAAGGTCAAGATCCCAACCACTTCTCCGGGCATGTCCAGAAGCACCCTTACCTTGATAAGCAAGCTGTGTGCCAAGAGAGGAAGGCTCTCTAAGGAGATGCATAGGAACTACAGTCTATGGGAGGATTTTAGTCAGTAATCTCCTGAGCTCCAAGTAATGTTTTAAAAATATTCATTCAGGCAATTTTGAGCCTGAGTCAAAGCCTGGTGTCATGGTAGAAAGAACAAAGAACTGGGAAGAGAGAACTGGTTCCATTCCTAACCTCTCTTACTCACAGTCAGCTAAGGCATTTGCCCTTTGAGCCTCACTTTCCTTCATTGAGGTTCCAGGGAATTAATTCATTCAGATAGCAGATTTTGCAGCCTTAGTAAGTCATGGGGTGGTATTTCCTTGCTCAGGGCTCCATTTTCTTTCTTGTGGGATGGGAAATAGCAGTAGGTGCACACTTACAACCCTGGCTATTCAGGAAACTGAGATCTGAGGATCACAATTGGAAGATACCCCAGAAAGACAAATCCAAGTGATTCTTATCTCAACTAACCAACAAAAGGCCACAACTGGAGATGAGGCTCGAGTAGTGATACACCAACCATGAGCAAAGCCAAAGCGAGGGTAATATTAATTTAAATAAAATAGGCAGTAGCAATCAGAAAGAATGACATCATCCCATTTGTAAGGAAATGGAAAGACTTGGAAAAAAATCATATTAAATGAAGTAAGCCAGACCCAAGGGAACATAGACTCAATGATTTCCCTCATTCGTAATAATTAGTACACATCTAGGACTCTCCTAGCAGAGGATTACAATAGCTCAAAACTAGATATATAAGGTCATATAGGATGAGACTAAATGAAAGGATCTCTAGGATATGGAAACAGGAGGTTTATCTTGTGTCATTGTTGTTCTTAATATACTATATTATTTCTCTTCTCTTTTTTTGCCCTATCGTTAATCTCATGTTGTTACTGGTTCTGACTTTGTTACCTGGTATATTATATACACATTTATTTGTCTATTTGAAATAGGGAAGGAAAGCGGGTAAAACAAGATGATTGGGAGGGGTGGGGGGAGGGAAATGAGGACAAAAACACGAGAAGGGGTATCAATGTGTGAGAAGTAATGCACCTACTACCTGACAAATGTAACTCTATACATTATCCCAACAGTAAAATTACATACATATATATATATAATAAAAATATAGGCAGTATTAGAAGTTCAAGCAGCTAGCTCAGCTTCGACCATTTCATAGGAATAGTCTTACCTCAAGGGGAGGGAGGAATTCCCAACATCCCATCACAGAACACTGACAACAGTGGGGCTCCAAACTCAACAAAAATCACCTGGCTCCTGTGAAGGCAGGATGATGAGGATCCAGGACAGAAAGAGGACACCATCTGGGGGAGGCGGGTGGGAGCAGGCGAGAGGGCCTGGAAAACAGCAGCTTCTTCTGCTTTAGAATTTTCCTGGGACAGTCAGGGGCTTAGGCTTTGAACAGAGCATATCCCCCTCACACCTGGGAAAACTGCTGAAACTCAGCCTCTGTTCCCTCGTCTATCCTCAAGGTGGGACAACAGCTTTATCCCCCTGGCGTAGAGGAAGTACATATAAATTATTGTTACTATTGTAGCCAGATCAGTCCCAAGTCTCTTCTGCATGCCGCTCCCTTATCTGAATTGTCAACAGAAGGGACAAAGGTCTTTGTCTCTCCTCAGGTACCAGGGCTGTGATGGGAAGGAGGGAGGGAGGGAGATATCCCAGGTACGTCCATGAGGAAAGTTCCAGAGGGACCTGGAAATACCATTATTGAAGGCTAAATGTTCCGTGGTTAAAAGCAGCTGCAGCTATCTTTGCATCCACTCGATCTGAATGGTCACATTACTGTAATGTCTCAGTGCCACTGTGGAGCTATTTGTAACCACGAGACACACATAAAGCAGCATAAAGATCAAACGGCGGAGGAGAGTTCTTCCAGCTCACCTGAAACCACCAGGCCCGTGGCATTGATCCATGGCCACCTGTCTGCAGAGCTGCTGCCTGGGGTTTCCTGTGTGAATCTAGGGGAGACCAGAGCTGGCCAGAGAAAAAGACAAAGACCCGGAGGCCATGCACATGGGGAGGGAGAGACTCAAGCTTAGCTCCAGTTCTGGGGGACACTATGCAGCCCCATCTTGCACCTGTGCCTGCCTCCCTCTTGGTTGCAAGCTGCTCAGGTGAGCAGCTCCAGGCGATTTCTATCCCTGCTGTCCCACGCAGAGGGCAGAGGGCACAATAGCAGTGGGTCAACTTGAGATGAGGAAATAGGAAGGGGATGGCTGATACTCTGAACAGAACTTGAAAAGTGAGAGGAGACAGGCAAGAGACAGGCAGGAAAAAGTCATGTCATGACCCTTGTAAACATGTCCTCCAGGCTCAGGTTGGGCTTTTTTTCTTTGTCTTTTTAGTGATATTCAGACTTCTCTGGGTGGCTTGACATTTCTCCCGCATTGGTCTTTGTCAGGGCCTGCTATGAGTCCCATTTGGAACTGTTTCCAATACTGGGGAAGTGGAGGGAGGTCTAATTCGAATGCACCTCAGGACAGCCAGACACTCATCTGTTTTTTTGTTTTATTTTGCTTTGTTTTTTTCTGTCATGGGCCTTGAACTCAGGGCCTGAGCAATGTCCCTGAGCATTTTCACCTAAGGGTAGTACTCTACCACTTTGAGCCACAGTGTTACTTCCCATCTCCTGGTGGTTAATTGATGTTTGAAAGTCTCATGGATTTTCCTGCCCTGGCTGGCTTGGAACTTTGATCCTCCGACCTTATCCCCCTGAGTAGATAGGATTACAGTAAAAGTATGAGCCATTGGCACCCAGTTCACCTTCCTTATTGTTTTCTTTCCAATCCCTGGGGAATTTTCTGGGCCTCTGTTTTATTGACTTCTAAGAGCAGGAGTTGGTACTCTCAGGGGGCCTACTTACTCATATCTAACTTATTACCTTCTTTCCACAACACCCCCCGCACCCCAACATCTACTAAGTATAGAATGTATAAGGTTCATCCTTGCTGTACCATCAGTCAAGTCTCCATTCCTTTAAATTGCTGTTTAACATTCCGTTTGCATAACTTACTTTATAAATCCAGTCATACATCAAAGGACCTTTGGGTTATTCTGACCATTTGGTGGTAATAAATCATGCTGACACGAGTATGGGTATACAACTATCTGCTCAAGTCACAGCTTTCGATTGTTTTTAAATGCTGATACTAGGGCTTGAACTCAAGACGTCATGCTCTTGCTTGGTTTTCTTGCTCAAAGCTGGCACTCTACCACTTGAACCATACCTCCACTTCTAGCTTTTTACTAATTAATTAGAGATAAGAGTTTCTGAGATTTTTCTGCCTGGGATGCTTTGAATGGCTGTTCTCAGAGCTCAGCCTCCTGAGGAGTTAGGACCAGAGGCACGAGCTATCAGCACCCAGCCTCAATTTTTTTACTCTATTCCTAGGAAGAGACTTACTAGGGCTTGTGTTATTTCTACAAGTTTCTCTACATTGTTGCCAACATGTTTTGTTATTATTATTATCTTAGCACAATCGATACTCGAGGTCCTTATTAACAGGGGTGTTAATCTTAGAGAACATGAGGTCTTTAAGACTAAAATATCCTAGATGGCAGTGGTTCTCTAAGTTCATTTCCACCTGACACTAGGGGGTGGCGTCCCCAGGTGGTCAGCTGGTGGGGCTGGCTTGGGCCTCCATGAAGCTGGACCAGTGATTGCCTGATGCTTCAAAGTTCTCAAACTGCTGAGTCAGCCCTTCCTGTTGACAGGCCCAGGAATGCCAGCTGCCTAGAGGAGGATGTTTTGATGTATAAGGAGAAAAAGAAGTAAATTAAAAAAAAAAGACTGAAACTAAAAAGGACAGGAGTCAAGAGTGAAAATGGCAGAGGAGTGAAAAAATTGAAGGAAGATACTAATCATGGGATCAAGTCTCCAGACAGGCAAGTCTGCCAGCTCCTTTTCAGCATCCGATCCTGACACCACTGAGCTCCAGGCTGGAGAACAGAACAGCGGGCTGGGGCTGCTGCTGAGCTCCTGGAATGGAGCCACTGTCAGCTCTGAAAAGAAGAAGGGCACGGCTTCTTCTAGGGATCCTGCTGAGGTCCAGGGTACCCATACATTTCAATCAGGGCCCAGTGAACTGGCCAGCAGTTACCAGCATCATCTGTAGCTCTGGCCTGGGCAAAAGACTCCTTAATGCTAGGTCTTTGAAATGGTGTAGGATGACCCTGAAGAGGGCAGGGGATGTGGCTGCGGGGGAAATCTATGTGGTCCAGTTACTCCATGAGTGGCTACATCTTGCTTCTTATCTAGATGACCCTAGCAAACAACAGAAGAGTGCTCACTAAAGAGCAGAGAAAGGAGGATGCTTGGGAAGAGCCAGAAAGACAAGAGAAAGGGGAGAGAGCAGACACTTGGTGGGGGACCTAGAGAGAAAATGAACAGAGTGATCAAATGTAAATCAATTGCATAGGTCTAAATTACATGGTGCCCCACCCCTCCCTGACTCCTTCTCCTGCACCCCTTCTTTCCATCTCTTTCCCAGTTACTATCAAAGTGAAATTTATGAAGGGCTCGAGGCATTGGATATTCCTTGTATTTCAATCTAACTTTGTGCAATCTCAAGTGAACAGCTTGGCTGCCTCTGCCTGTCAGGGAATTTAAATTGCAGATGGGATAGTGAGCAGGGCGCCCAGCGCTGAGTAGGGGGAGGGAGTCTGTGGTGAGCTCCCACATTGCTTAGCAACTAGGCCTGGAAGAAGTTTGTGAGGCAGCAGCAAGTTCCATTCTGGGAAGTGACCTTGACTCCAGGACATCTTCTGGGAAAAGACCAGAGTTTTCCAGAGAGAGGTACAGGCAGAGAAGAGGTCTGCTGTGTCACAGACAGGTCAAGGGAAGCAGCCAGCAGACATAATCAGTCCCACCATCCATCACCATGAAGTCTGGCCTTCACGGACATGCAGAACTCCCACCAGCTTCCAAGTAGGTTTTGCTGTTTGCCTTGTTTTAGCGAGTTTTCAAACCAGTCATGTGATTCTCTGTATGACTTCTCATACTGCTCACACCTAATCCCAGTGATGAGAGATAAGAATACATAATGCCAATGCATTAACATACAACACACCACCACAACCACTCATAATACACTGCCCACTCAGGCCACAGCAGGCACAAAAGGGAACCAGTGGACTGAATCTGCTCCTTGTTTAACCTCTTCTGGAAATAGAAGACTAACCCATGACTGAATCATGGGTATAGTATGTGTTTCACTGTGATGCAAGTTACCCACAGCTCAGGCAAGCATTTGCTACCTTTGGCATCCTATCCTGTAAACCAAAATTTCTCACACATGTTAAAGGCCACCCTCAAGATATATCTAAATGATTGGCTTTATGCATAAAAGGGAAGGAGGGTGGGTGAGAATGGTGAAAGGGATGATGTTGATCAAGGTGCATTGCGTTCTTACACTGCTTTAATGGCAGCTGCTTTGTATAACTACTCAAAGCTAATATTAAAAATCTTTAGAAACAAAACCAAAAAACAAAATTGTGCATAGGGGGTAAAATGGGAGAGAACAAAGAAAGGGGTAATGGTGACCAAAAGCTTTGTGCTCATAACCTGACATGGAATTGTAACCCATTTGTACAACTGCATCATGGTAAGAGAAAGAAGGGGAAAAGGAAGGGGGGGTGAGGAGAAGGAGGAGGGGGAGGAGAGGAGAAGGAGAAGGAGAAAAGGAGAAGGAAAAAGAGGAGGAAGAGGGGAAGAAGAGGAGGAGGAGAAAGAGGAAGAAAAGTGAGAGTAACAGTCCAATGTGAATGTCTAGAAAATTCTGAGGATACTGATGACCCACTGACTTTGAGCCAAAACATACTCTACACACTCACAGAATACTATGCCAGCATTAGACACTCCCAGCTCTAGCCTGTGTCTAGAAGATAACTGATACATTTTCAGAGTTCTCCTTTGGGAATTTTTGTGTCTTTGCAAATATTTATTTATTCATTATATTATATATAATATTATATATATTATATATATATATCCTCACCCCACACTTCAAAAAGTCATCATACTTAGACATGAGTCCCTGAAAATGTAATGGGTAAAGATGAGCCCATACTGGCGTTGGCTAATGTCCTTACAAGACAGGACAGCCACAGAAAGATGCAGAGACCCAGGAGACCAGGCGCAGGTAGACGAAGAGATGGAAGTCAAGCAGCTGGGAGCCACAGCCAAGGGAGCAAACAATTTCTGTTCTTCTCTCAGGGGTGGGTGCGGGTCTGTGTGCAGCCAGGGGAGCCTCAGTGTGTGACAGACGTGAACGTGAACGTGCACAGGAAGAAGCACGTGCTGCGGGTTGAGCCTCTGGATGCTCAGATGGAATTTGAGGGCTTGAAAATCTTTGTGATTTGAGGCAGAGAAATTGATATTGACTTTTTGGCTAAACTGATATTTTCCATCAAACATTTGCTCGAGGGAGAGTTCTTGGCCCTGAGGGTAGAAAGGGGAAGCTGTCATCTTCAGAGGTCCCTGGTGGAGATTGGCGGTGCCCGCCTTGCTCTGGTCCTCATCTAGAAGAGATAGAGGGATGCTGCCGGGTCCTGCCCTTTGGTACTTGCTGCCTTTTCAGGGAAAAAAGCTCTTCCAGGCCCAGCCCCATCCATCCCCTCCTGGAACCCTACACAGTGCTGTGCACTCAGAACGTGTGTGCTAAATTGATGCCAAGGGCATAAAAAAATGAGAGTCATAAGCGGTCCTAAGCCTGCCAGTGCATCACCAGGAGAATTAACACTCAAATACCTTCATTTCTAAGTTAAGATTACTCTGTCTTATAATACCCCTTCAACAAGACAATTGTATTTTTTCCATTTAACTAATTTGAGGCATGCTCATATCAGATACCTGACTTTTTCTTCCTGATAAAGAATGCCTACCCCAGCAGGTGAGAGAATTCACACACACACACACACACACACACACACACACACACACAAATTGTGAGTAATATTACTAAGTACAAAGGATATGCCTTCATCTCAAATGCTAAAATAAAGTCTCTAACTTAACTCTGACAGGAGCAGAAGTAGACATTGTCCTAGCTGTCCTTTCTATCAGAGACTTGGGCTAATCAGCATTACTCGGCCACTTGCTATTCAGTCATAGGCTAGTCCTCTATTTCCAGAGAACCCCTCCACTATGTCCTTAGCCCCCTCTTTTGTCCAATAACCTCTAATGACAACTCATGAAAATCATCCAAGGAGGATGTGTGGCCGCCAGCTGCCGCTTCAAGAAGGAAGGACAAACTCAAGTTGAGAGCAAGTGGATGCTCCCTCTGTGCCAGTCTGCTCACTGCCCATCACAAGCCAGACTTGATAGATAGGAATAATAAGGCCCGTTGAATTGCCCATTAAGTGCTGTCAGCATATCATATGATTTCTTTTTTAATATTGCACATATCTGGGCCCTGGAAAATGATGATGATACTATCTGACAAACAGACCTCCCATGCCAGGAAGTCAGCAGCCCTCCTCCAGAGCCAGCTATGAGCACAGACAGGGAAGCAAGGATAAAGACTCAGGGACCTGTGTCTCTACACATCGGGCTTCATGTCTTGCCTCTTTTTCTGGCCTCCTTGGCAGCCCAGGAAAGGCTCACCCGCCTTCCTCCAATGAGCCTCTACCCCCAGCCAGAGTTCTCCTAGGACAGCTGAGCTTTAATGTCACTTCCTCACCAAGGCCTTCCCACTTCCCTACCTTAAAAGTATCATCTGTGATTTTTCTTTTATTCCCTTCCACACCCGCTTCTCTTTGCCTTGCTGTTCATATGCTTGCTTGTTTAACAGTCACTCAAGACAGTGAAATGCTGTGAGACAATACAGAACCACATTTCCTAAAGCAGTTAATCATTCTCCAACTTTACCCATCCATTTCTGATCAAGTAGCTCTTGGGTGACCTGTGTGTTCTCACTCCCAGCAGTGTGCCAGCAGACAGCAATGCTACTGTCCAGGGGCCCCCACTTTGAAAACCACCGCCCTGAGAACCAGTGCAGACTCCCCGTCTAGTCCTTTGTATTCATCAGAGCTGTCCACAAGAAAACCCAAGCACAGAGAATGGGTCTCTTCAGAGCTAGCACATCCAAACTCAACAAAATCATTACCAGATAGTGGGGAGGTAAACTGAGGCAGGTAAATGTGAAGTGAGGTGAGTCACTCAGCAAACTTTGGCACACACAGCAGGGAACTCTGCATACGAGATCCATGCTTCCTGTTCCAATCACTGAGCTGCACTTTGCTGACACCAAATGTAGAAATGAGTTGGCTTCCAAATGGCTTATTAGAGAACAAATTATTCCCTGTTTTGCGAGGCTTTCCATGTGAGTTAATCTGCAAGTCTAAAGTCCAAGCAGGTGCCAGAGTTATTCCTGCAACTGGCACCCAATTGCATTCAGAAAGCCCAATTAGCACTTCGTTAATGTGTTCAGAATGGGCTAATTTACATATTACCCAAAGGTGATCTGGGTCCCCACCACACTTTACCTTAATGTGCCAACATAGAGGTCGCCTGGTTAACAGGGACTTTGCTAATCCCAGCATTTCGCAGGCAGCATCCCACCTCTTCATTTCAGCAGAAGAGGGACCCACCTCCTGCTGGGAAGAATCCAAGAAGTAATCTTTTTTTTTCCCTCTCCTCTTCTTTCTGTCCCTCTTCTTCCTTTTTCCTTTCCTCTCCTTCTAACTCTATTCTTCTGCTTTTTTTTCCTATCTCTTCCTTGTCTTAACTATTTAAGACCAAACCTGTAGGAGGAAGCTGAAAAGATAAAGCATCAGTGCAGAGCAGCTTCAGTGGCTGGGTCTGGGTGTTGGAGTCCAAGTGGGAGAATAGAATCTTCTCCTGAAGCTTAGTTTGGTGTATCAAGCCTGAGACAAGGAGAGAGATTTCTGCATGGTAGGAACCATGGAAGTAACCTGGCCTGGCACTGATAATCATCTTAACGAGGAGGCAGTCCATATATGGGGTGCTGGGCATTGGGTGTGTGTATGGGAGAGTTTTCCACACACACTTGATGGGACAGGTAAGTACCACAAAGGAGGCCTAGTAAGAGAAGGAGAGCATCCATGCCAGGAAGGGTTGGTGGTGGTAATAGAAGATTGGTTATACACTAGGATATTCTTCAATTAAGAAAGCAAATTAAGTGGCTGGGGGGAGGGGTGGCGCGTGCCTATAATCCCAGTTACTAGGGAGGCAGAGATAGGAAGATTTCAAGCCTGAGGCTTACTAAGGCAAAAGTGCAAGACTCTATCTGAAAAATAAGCTAAAAGGAAAAGGACAAACTGGTAAAGTGTTTGTCTAGAAAGTATAAGGCCTTGAGTTTGATCCAGAACAGAAAGTAAATGTCCTTCTGTCAAAGACAGAAACCACAAATATCAAAAGGAAGAAAAATTAAGTGGGTGCTTAGATAATGAGATCAGTGATAGTCATATGAACTATTGATGATAAAGACAGTTCGACAGACAGACACATTCAGAGAATGTGATTATATGTGAATTCATACCTATATGTGGGCATACTAAAAGGTTTTCTATTGCAATGAATACACCTTGTCCCCAGATTTTGTGAATATCATTTTCCACTGAATGGAGCCAGGACTTCTTGAAGAATGAGTTTAGTTCAAAGACAGGACAGGAAAATACCAGATAAGGTGAAATATCACATTGTGCCACATTGTGTAAGGACATGCTCAGAGAACAATGGGGCCCCATGAAGGACACAGAAACCAGCCTGGACGGAATCCCCTGAGATGATTTGGGACAGCAAAACAACCAATCATAGTCATCAGTTACAATGCACTGTCTAAAATATGAAACCCTAAGTTTGTTCTGAGATAAGTGGATAAGTGAAGACATCACCAAGTATCTCCACACACACAGTGACTTTGCCCATGAGCCATCCAGCAGACCCTCGCCTGAACAAGTGATCAACGTTAACATCTGCAGTTCTGGAACAAACCAGAATCGTGAGCTGCTTGGTAAGATGTGATGAGAGGTTTCTGTGAAACTCTTACTCAAGATGTATACTCCAAAATTAAACAACGTGAAGAAACATCAAACAGAACCACTGCATGAATCAAGATACTGGGCTGGTGGTCCTCAAAGGGTTAAGTCTTGGAATTCCTAAGGAAAGCCCAGGAAGCTGGTCCAGGCCAAAGGAGACTTCAGAGACAAGGCAATAAATACGATGGTGCTACCTTGGGCAGGAGCCTTTTTGCTGTAAACTCCATGCCTGGAACAACCAGTATGACTCGAATGGGCCTGATGCTGGCAATGAGTCGACTCACTTCCGGCCTTGGATGATATCTTATGGGGGAGAGGGAAAAAACATCATTGTCTGTAGAATTCATAAAGTGTTTTTGGGTGGTAAGCAGGCAGATCATCATTAGCACACTCTGATACAAAGGAAAAACAAAGGGCTTTGCATCCCTGTGACATTTCTAAATGACTGAGGTTGCTTCAAGAAAGCCATTTAGAAAGCTACAGGAATGAGGACTGGCCAAAGCCAGCATCGTTTGACTGAGCCCAGGATGAGCTCACAGTGCTCAGAAATGCCAGAATGAGTCAGCCTCGCACCACGTGGTGTGGTCACTGAAGCTATGTCCACCATATCAAATCATCCAGGGAGGTAGGAACTGAGGAGGGGATGATGAGTATGTGCTCTTTGGGAGCCCTGCATTGATTCGGGGAGGGTTGGAGGCCCCTGGCTTCTGGAAGCAGGGATCTATCTGTGAGGTATTTGGGCATGAGAGCCACAGCCTGGCTTTTCCTGTCCTGTACCTGACTCTTATAGCTCACTAATCTTCTGTGTTATAGTTTTGAAGGTTTCTTCCTCTGTCTTTCTCCCACTCCTAACAAGGAAGGTGTTGGGGGGGGGGGCGGGGAAGAGGCAGGAGAGGAAGAAAATCTCTCCTGGGGAAAATGCTGAAAGGAAGACTTGTTCCTCTTAAGGATGCCAAGTTCCTGCATGCAGAGGACAGGAGGCTTCTTTCACAGGAGCTTCAAGATCACATGGGTTGCCACAGTGCTTTAAACCCAAAGAGAACAGGATGCATACCAGGAGAGTATGGCTGGAGGGTGATGGGGGTGGCAGAACAGAAAACCATGATACAAGAAGTTTTACGTCAGACGGGACATTGCCTTTAATGCTGAAAAGGTGGCCCATGGCAGCTACTTGATTGACCTTGTAGAGCTCCAGATTGAGGGTGAACTTTGGGTGGTCCTGTGTGGGTCTAAAAATCACATTCTGAACACAAGGTAAATGTCAAGGTCAGGATTTTTTGGATGCGTATGTCGGCCCTATCTCCACCATGACCTTAGGAGATTTCCCACCAAATCCAGCTGAGACCTCAGACCCTACTGTTCCCAAAAACCTAGGTTGCATTCACTCACACCAGCTGCTAGATGGATTGGCTCTAGATGACAGAGGTGTGCTGCTGGGGAGAGGGGACAGTGCTGTGACTTTGAGGGCTTGTCCTGCCGGCAGAAGCAAAGCCTAGTAATGGCCACCTCAACCTTATGCTCTGAGTCTCTGCATCCTTTCCTAGTTGTTTAAGTCCAATGAATGGCAGGGGAGAGCTAGAATGGTATGAAGTCATAATATAGCAAGGTCATTGCCACAGAGGCCTTACACTTGCTCCATTGTGGATGTAGCCTACCCAAAAGGCAGGATGTATCTCTGGCCTTATGGACTCTTCTGGCATTAGTTTCCTTCTTCAACACACAGATAACAAGGACCCACCTCCGGGTAACAACTTCTCAGTGAAACAGAACATTTCTCTCCTCCTGTGTCACTACCAGTTGATGAAGCCATATAGTCATCCCAGCCTCCATAGAGGAACAGAAAGATGTGATGAGTTTGTTATCATCATGATTTATCTAGATACAAAGGTTAAGCCTTCACGGGAAACTTTAATCTTTTCCACGTGGAAATTTGTGATTTACTGATTACCCATGACATGATTTGAAACTTGGAGTCATCACTGCCCTTGACTCTAATCCAAGTCACAGTGATGTAAGAAAGTAGAGGAAGGGACTTTCAATAGCACGTGGAGAAGAGGTTGGAGACTATTGACGTCACCTTGTATATGGACCTGGGTAAAGCATTGGATCCAGATGCCTTAATTGGCATTTGATGTTTCCATTTCCCCAGGAATATTACACCTGCTGAATTTTTAGCTTGGGTGTCATGCCAAGCAGACCCAATGGTCAAGCCTTCCCATGTCAACATGCCCACTAATACTTTAAGATTTATTCAACTTGTATCCCATCCAGATCCATTTGCACAAATCACTTCTGCAGAGCCCCTATATGTATGTCATCTATCACTAGCAACTGTATTTTAGTGTTTCAGAGTTTTTCTAAGAGCCAGGATTTTTTTCTGAACAGACCATTGAACATCACATAGCAAAGGATAGGCACAATTAGAGAGCAGGTAAACTAGTGATGGGTCCCAAGACATGGCATCCAACTTAAGCCTGCCACTCATTCCCTAGGAACCTTTGAAAATTTACCCTGAAGGTCCCTGCCTATGTGTTCCTATATGTTGAAATTACTTCACAGAGAGATCTGGAAAGTAAGTACTTTAAATCTATAAAGTCTGATTGGGCATGGTAGTAATCTCCCGATACTCAGGAAGTAGAGAGAGAAGGCTCAAAGTTTAACACTGACCTATGCAAAAGCAAGTGCACTTGTCTAAAAGCCAATGGAAGTACAAGGCATTGAAGCTGTGGCTCAAGTAGTAGGGCACTTGCCTGGCAAGTATAAGGCCTTGAAATTCAAACTCTAATAGCAATACAAATTTATAAAGTTAGTCCTCCTGTGATTCAGACCAAGTTTTCAAAGGAGGTCTGGATGCAGGTCTGAAAAGCAGCCTGGACCGATCTCAGCCCATTGCCCGTCTCACTGGTGAGGAGAGGCAGTGGAGTGAGTGCCACAGCTTCTCACAGGAGAACGGAGGACAATGAGGTGCAGATGGGGCACTAAGAAGCCCTCCTCGCCAAGGATGATCTAGCCACTGCTTCATTATCTGACTTGATGAAGAGCTCATCTCCCTAGAGGCAGCAACTTCCCTCTCTGAAAGGCCCAGTGATGAAGAAACCTTAGGTCTGGAAGCCAAAGAGAGAAGAAATCATTGTGTGCTTTTCTCTTCCATCCACTGAGATGGCGAGAAGGAGCTTCACAGATCTCATCTGCTCCCTCTTCGACACAGGACCTGGTGGAGAAACTTCTCCAGGATCCTTCTTGTCCAGTCTCTGACTCTCCAGATTCCTTGTTCACGCCTCACCTGAGTCTCTTTGCCATCATGCTGACCAACAGGCTCAAATTTGTCTAGAATCTGCAGCCAGCTCACCTCTCCTATAGAAACACCTAGTCCTTGGAAGTTGACAACTTGAGCATGCAGGCCTGATGCAGGGCCTTCTCCTGTGCCGCTACTGTCCATGGCTCTTGACTTTCCCTGGGTCAGTCTGGATGAGTGGAACTCCTCCTGTTCCTAGAATACTGAGGAAAGTATCACAGAGGCAGACATGGAGCCCGCAGCTCATCCAGGGCAATGGTCAAGGGCTGCACTCCAGCAAAGCAGTACAATGTACTTGTGGAAGATGGAGAGAGAGAGACCTGTTGCTATGGTGATGGCCAGGCAGTCTAGACTGGCTGCAGGCAGTGAGGAAAAGGCACTAGCAAGCATTACTGTGAGATTCAGGACCTCGCCTATAATCCTTCCCTAACCCTCCATGAACATAACCAAGTCAAATTACTCAGCTGCCAGTAGTGGTGGAGGGAAAAACAAGGGATCACTGCTGACAGGATTCACCCCAGGATGAGGGTGAGTG
Organism: Megascapheus bottae; assembly: GCF_031878675.1. Classification (NCBI taxonomy): domain Eukaryota; kingdom Metazoa; phylum Chordata; class Mammalia; order Rodentia; family Geomyidae; genus Megascapheus; species Megascapheus bottae. The sequence continues at coordinate 69,882,714 of NC_143513.1, read as the reverse complement.
ATGTATTTGTGATGGAACTGGCCTGGCACAGCGTCTGGCTCACTGAGTGAAGCCTGGTTTTGCAGGTGTGGCAGTGACATAAACTATCTTTCTGCAGCTGCAAGGCTACAAGTGTGAGTGAGGTAGTCACTCTCCCTCCGTGCCCTAGAGCAATTTGCACACGCCTCTATTAACACCAATTACATGGGCTCTGCCACTAGAGCAGTTTGTATGTAGGGTAGAGTGGTTGTATGTGGGGCTGTGTCTGGTTTCTATATCCTGATTCCTAGCAATTTCCCTGGCACATATTAAGTATTGCTTGAGCAAACAAATGAATCTGACCAAAGGCAGAATCACAAAGTTTGGACTTAAAAGAGCAGTGTGCAAGATAAAATTTCAATGTAAGCAACATCTAGGAAGCTCTGGTTGCGTGCAGGACCCTGCGCTAGCCAGGCTCACAAAAACCAAGAGGTGAAGCCAGAGTCTGGGCCTCCCTACTTGTGAGTAGAGAGGAGATAGCAGGAGGTAGACACCAGTCAATGACTGAGCTCTGAGGCTCTGAGACCAGCCCAGAGATCTATCCCTCAGGACACCTGGGAAGCAGAAAGCAAGGGATCTTCTTGTTTTGTCTTATTTCCTATTTATTTCACTGTTTGCAATTTACATATAGTCCAGACACTTTTTGATGTGACAGGTCTACACATTTTGGTATATACAGCAATAAAACTGTTCCATCATTAGTGTATGAGGGAGAGAGAAAAGGAGAGGGAGAGGGAGAGGAAGAGGGAGAAAGAGAGAGAGAGAGAGAGAGAGACAGACAGACAGACAGACAGACAGACAGACAGAGACAGAGAGAGACAGAAACAGAGAGACAGAGAGAGACAGAGAAACAGACAGACAGACAGACAGACAGGGAAGGAGGGAGGGAGGGAGGACCAAATCTTACCTAGCCAGCCTGGGCAAAGATTAGAATTCACTCCATGCCTTTTACTTTCATGCCATGGTAAAGTTGAAAAATCTTAAGTCTGAACACTAGAAGTCAAAGGCCATCTATACATTTCTAAAACAATGAGCATTGGCAAGCATTTTAAAAATCTGTAATCCTAATTACTCAGGAGGCTGAGATCTGAGGATAGAGCCTCAAAGCCAGACAGGACAGGGACACTCTTATGTCTAATTAACCACCAAAAAAGCTGGAGGTGGATGAATAGTTCAAGTGTTAGAGCATTAGCTTTGAACAAAAATGTTCAGAGACAGTGCCCAGTCCCTGATTTCAAGCCCCAGGACAGGCACTAAATAAATAAGTAAATAATTTTTTAATGTAGCAGGTCAAACTTGTGGGTTCACATTAGGGTTTCTTGTGTGTTGGTTGGGATTCTTTTTGGTAGTATCAGGCTATAAACTCATGGCCTTAAACCATGCCTTCAGCCCTTTTTTTGTTTTAGGATACTTTTCTGATACAGTCTCAAATGTCTTGCCCAGGACTGCCTCAGCTCACAATCCTCCTATTTATGCATTTCCCGTGATAGGCACATACCACCATACCCAGCTAATTTATTAAGACTGAACTGTGATCCTCTCAGTCTCCATGCCTGATGAACTAGGATTAGAGACTAGTTCCTCTGGACCAGCCCTAGTACTGGGCATAGAACAGCAGTGACATGACAGGCTCGCTGCTTACCACTGTTTGCCCCCGATACTCGGGGAAACACTATTTGAACTTGGCTTCTGAAACTCCCTGGTGTGGGTGGATGAGCCCTTTAAGAAAACCAATCTCATCTTTCAAGTCACATATATTTTTGTCAACCATCCTCTCCCCTCCCAGTCCTGAGGAGAGCTGTTTTTCATTGATTTTCATTAACCTAATGGCCAACTCTGAGGTCACATACAACCATGACACATCATTAATTTGAACCCTCTATTTTGAAATAAGAAATAACTCAGACAAGTAAACAGCAGCCAAACAGCTGCCTTCACTGAAGAAAGGATTTGTGAAGGAAACTAATCACATGTACAAAACTAGTTGCAAAAAGAATGCTCTGCTCAGGCAGCTACAGTGTAATCCTAGCTATTCCGGAAGCTGAGATCTGAGGATCACGATTCAAAGCCAGCCTGGCCAATAAAGTACATGAGACCACTAGAAAATGGGAAGTGGCAATGAGACTCAAGGGGTAGGGCAGAAACCTTGAGCTGAAATGTTCGGGGCAGTGCCCAGGCTCAGAGTCCAGGCTCCATGACCGACAAAAAAAAAAAAAATACACTGTTCAAGCATTCTCAAGTACTTATGCCTTAGATTAAAGCATCTTTACCCAGCATATTTGTGGCTTCCTTACAATTATCTTTCATCACCAGAGTCAATCCTTTGAGGACCTGAAAGAAGCCTATTTGTTAACCTACTTCCTGTTAATATTGGCATTTAGATGTAATAAAGTTGTATCTCTTTTAAAACAATCCCATAACTCAAAACTTCTTCATTGATTCAGACCCACCTTCCCCCAGATTATTCTGAATTAGTGAGATTTGATTGTTTTAGATGGGATCCTATGAAATTGGTGATGCTTGACCACTTGTGAATTATAAAAACAAAAATTTTCATGTTCAGAATAATAATATATTCTCTTCAAGAGACTAAAAGCATTCCACATTTACATACGCTTTTGTGTAGTTTAAATATAAAAATTGGAAACTGAGACTAAATGCCCTGACCTCCAACCACCTGACCCTCAGAAATAGAAATTTAACAAAACACAACTGCTGCTTTCTCCCATCTGCAGAGCTTTTCCAGTTGCTGCGGTCCTGTTAGCTTATGTTCGTTTTTGTCACCTGTGTATTTAGTGTTCTATCCACGAAATCATTGCCAAGAGCAATGGCATGAGACTCACCAGCATGCTTGAATTTAGGAGTTTGGGAACTTACATTTAAATCTCTAAAGATAAAAGTCCAATTCCAATGCCCAAAATGGTGGTTCACACCTTAATCCTCAATATTTATGAAGTTGAGATCAGAGGTTTGAAGTTTGAGGGCCACCCAGGCAGAAAAGTCCAAGAGACTCTTATTTCCAATTAGCCAACAAAAAGCTGGAAGCAGAGGTGTGGCTCAAATTGTAGAGCACAAATATTAGGTGAGAAAAAGTCTAAGGAGATTGGGAATTCCTGAATTTAAGTCCCAGTATTGGCATAAGCACGTGAGCGCACACATGCGCGCACGCACACACACATACACACACACACACACACACACACACACACACACACACACTGGTGAAGCTATAGAAAGCTTGGAACCCACAAGAGTGAAAAAGAGTGCATTTAAGAACTTATTCCAAGTATTTTGTTTTAAGTTTGCTTTGTTGTGTATCAGTACTGGGGCTGGAAATCAAGGCCTCAGGCTCTCACTTGCTGACCCTCTATCACTTGAGCCACAACTCTACTTTGAGCTTTCTATTATTAGAGCAAGGAGTCTTGCAAACATTTCTGCCTGAGCTGGCTTCAAATTGCAATCCTCAATTCTCAGTCTTCTGAATACTTAGAATTACAGAAGTGAGCCACTCATACCCCACACTTCAAACGTTCTCAGCACAATAAAAACAAAATAAAACAAAAAATGAGTACTTGGATTTAGCCCTAGTGGTAGAGTGCTTGCCTAGCATGCATGAAGACCCAGATTCCATTCCTCAGTACCACATACAAAGAATAAAATGGAAGTGGTGCTGTGGCTCAAGTGGTAGAGCTCTAGTCTTGAGAAAGCCCGAGGACAGTGCTCAGGCCCTGAGTTCTAGCCCGAGGACTAGAAAAAATAAAGTATATAACTGCTGAAAACTAGACATTAAAAAAGACTACAATAAGAATAGATCTTTTTTAAAAGTACTATTGCAGTCTTAACCTCATTTAAACACATGCTTTACTTTGGACAAATTCTCCTAGGTGATTGGGGACACAATCTAAAAGTCACCTCAGGGACAAAGTACATTCCGCTTGTCCATGAGTGTCATTTATAAAAGGCCAAAGAGACTCTGGCTGTGTGGAGTCTGATATAAGACTTCTGAAAGGGTGGGGAGGAGAGGGGAGAAAATTATTAAAGTTTAATAGAATGGAACCTCAGGAAATGGACAAATGTAAATTAGGATGGAGAAACAGAAATTAATTCTCATTTTTAAAAGGCTCCTCATTAACTTATTGGATAGCATCCTGGGGGTTTGTTTAAGGAATGCAAGGGGGAGGTAGAGACTGGAAAGCCAAAGGATGACACGTCTCTGCTTCTGGGCAAGGAACTGGATTTGCTTCATAGCAAAATTACTGATGAGTGTTATGAACTTCCTGCATCGTGAAGGTTAGATGAAACAGAGAAGGGATGATGATATCAGACTGAAATGTCTTTAAGTATTCTAGGAGAGGAGACCTACTTGAATGGCTGAGGATTAATTCCGTCTTCATTGGGCAATCTCTCTCTTATGCCAGACTCCCTTTTGCTACTGGCCCCTTTGGCTACTGCAGACTTCTTTGAAATAACTATGATCATGAGATGTTAGAGACAAGAGTCAGACCACAGCTTCGTTATTAGGGCTGGAGAGTTCCAGTTAGCCATCAGGACAACTCCATCAAGACATCCCCTTCACCTAGAAAGACCCCCTTTTATGACAATCATATGGTGGCAGCTGCCACCAGCCTCTCCCAGTAATCAAAAAGGAAAATAGCTACCTATGGGCAAGTCTCTACAGTGTGAGATGGTGGCTTGGTGGGGTGTGTAGGAGCCATTTATGTTTATTACTAAGCAACTGTTATACAGACATAGAGAATAAAAAAATGCCAGGTGGGTTTGAAGCTGCAATCTTCAGGGGATGGGGGGAATTGCCACAAGCACACTGTTCATGGGACAGCTCCATTTCCATATGCCTTTGTTACTGGAAGGGAGTACTTCACAGACCTAAAACGCCAAACAAATGTGACACTTGAATCCCCATCACCCAGTCACTTGGGCAGAGTGGCAACCGAATTAATGTGACTCTGAAGTAATTTGAAAGCACCAAGAGTAGCGAATTATCACATGAAAATGGAAATTATTCCTTATCTGGATGATTCCGTGGATGCTATGACTCCTCATTCACTGTTCAGCTGTATTTCCAAGTAAGATCTCTCTGAGAAGGTGGGAAAGCAGGGTGCAGGCACATTCTGCCTGGAGAGATATATAGCTACTTTTATCCAGATGTAAAGTACATGGAATGGGGGGATATTAAATGTATAAAATCTCAATCCATCGTGCAGTTCTTATTCGAGAAGGATCAAAGGTCACACACACACACACACACACACCACGTATCCTCCCAAATTTCCCTCTTGCTAGAGTGCATATGCCTTTTATTCAATTTACTCATCACTTTATCGTGCTATCTGAGCCAAGGCAAATCTTCTATCCAATTATCCATTCACCTGTCCAGCCATCTTTCCACCTATCCATCCATTCTTCATCCACCCAACTATCTCTGCACCCTACTATCCATGTACCCATTAATCTAGAGTTTTCTCATGTTTACTGCTGCCCATAAATCCTTTCTGATTAAGAAAAGGGGTTCCACTAGGATTCCTCCCTTTCTCTTTTATTAACACCGATAGACAGTGCTTTTTGAAGAGAAGATACCACACTTGCGAACTGGACCAGCGTTTAATTTGCAAGTGGAAAGCAATGATTCAGTAGCCAGCCTTCAGATGGGCCAAGAAATAACATGTACATGCCAGCATGATTCTAAATGCTTTATGAATATTAACTCCCCTACCCTCTACTTTGGAAACTATCATGGGGAAACATCCTTTAAGCTCTGGGTGTTTCCCAGTGGGGTCTGGCTCTTCTACCTAGTCTCTGCAGGAACAGAAGAGTTCCCTGACCACTCAGGTCCTCAGCTGTCCTTGGGACTCACCGTGTGTCTTCTTTTACACTTCAAGAAGCATGAGCCAGAACCACCTTGAAAAATAAGCCCCTTGACATATAACATCTGGTGTCCAGCACTGCCAGAGACAAGAACTACTATAGATAAGGAACTTGACAACTTGTAATAGAAGAGGCAAGAATGGGCTGCACTGTTTTGCTGGGGCTTCTAGAATAAACAACATGGCTTAAGAGGACAGAGATACGTCATTTCACAGTTCTCTAGAAGCCAGAAATATGAGATGGAAGCGTTCACAGCACCCTATTATCAGAAAGCACTAGGGAAGAATTGTTTTAGTGATGTCACTCATGCGCTCTCTCTCTCTCTCTCTCTCTCTCTCTCTCTCTCTCTCTCTCTCTCTCTCTCTCTCTCTCTCTCTCTCTCTCTCTCCCCTACTCTAGTTTTCTCTGGATAATTTCTTGGCTTGTCATAGCACAGATTTAATCTTCCTCTGGCATTCTCACAGCCTCCCAAGCATGACCTCATCCTCACTGACCTTATCTACAACAGCCCATCTCTGAGGAAGGTCACATTCTGCTCTACTGGGGACTAGGACTTTGCCACATGATGAGGGACACAGTTCAATGTGTTGGAAGTTAGTAGAGACTGCTTTGAGACTGCAGCCATCCACCATGGAGGTCTGTCCTTGAAATCTGGCCTTTAGAAGATTCTCTAGCCAGAACCAAAATGCCACAAATGGCTTCTACTCCGCTGGGACCAATTCAGCAAGAAGCTATCGCTGTGGTTCCCAAAACTCTAATGCTGTGGACACAGTTGCTTGCAGTATTCCAGCTACACTGCCTGCCCACCCTTCCAGCCCTGATCCCTGTGACACTCAGCTTCCTAAAGGCCAAGTTACTCTTCCATAAACACCGAAGAGGAGGCTGCTCCGAGGGAGTCTAAGGGCTGTCCATCCTTCTCATATGGTGCCCACAACTCTCAGCATGGTCCACTTTGCTCCATTTGCAAGGTGACAAGGTGACCCTGCAGAGATCAGTCGTTTTCATCCAGGAAGGACTTGGCTTCACTCTCAGAATCTGAATCAGACAGGGAGGCAGATTTACTGTCACATGACTTACACTGAATAAAATCCACCAGATTTTGGCATAGAATTCAATCAGTTCTGATAGATGTACACATCGAATCACCACTCCAATAAAATAATAATAATAATAATAATAATAATAATAGTAAATACAGAAGATTGCTGGCACCACAAAAAACTCCTTATGCTGTTTTGTAAGTTGATTTGTTTCCTTTCCTTTCCTGGTGACCATGAATTTTCATTTCGTTTCATGTTCCTCAGTTTCTTTCAGTGACCTGCTTCCACCAACAAGGACCCAACTTGTACCTTTTACCACTACCCAGGGTTAATTGGTTGACTCATGAACTGTGCACTAATGAACTGCCTCTGGAAATATGCCACACACACATCCACATGTGTTCTTTACTATCCCTAGGAATTTCTCAGCCCATTCAAGTTGATGATCAAGATTAATAACCACAAGTCCACCATGTTGCCAATTGGACACCTGATCACCTCTCAAGCCATAACATTTTACCCCCAAAAGGGTCATATCTCATAACACAAAATACATTCAGTCCATTTGCATGAGTCCCCATAGTCTGAACAATTCCAGCATTATTCAAAAGTCCAAGCTCAGAATCTCCACAGACATATAAGGCAAGTGTGTATTATTTTTAAATTTCACCTGCAGTCATTTAGAATCATTTGGAATACTTTTGAGGCTTGTTGTCAAGCTTTGTTATGACAGATAAAGAACTATGGTTACTGTATCTGAGTAGAGGACTCTACCCAGTGCCTACCATATCAGATCTTTCCTTCCAGCTGTCAGGAGCAGGACTTTGCCTCAGCCCTCCCTGATCCCTAGTTTTACTGCTTTCTGTGGGTTTTCCCCTCTGGCCTTGAGTTTCCACTTCATGAGCATTCACAGCAGCACTCTACCGAAGCTTCAGGGACCTGCTCTGCAGAGTACCAGCTCTGCAGTGCCATCCCAGTTCCATGTGTGCTTTTCTACCTTACACACTCTAGCTGCCTTGCCCATCCCAGATTCTGAATGTCTACCTTTTCCAATCCACAAGATCACCGAGCTACCCTCACCCCATAGTGTAGCCTAGAAGTCAGCCCAAGGAGCAAATACTTGCAATCCTGGGAGTTACCCACCATTGTTTCCTGCTCTCAGGGGTCATATTCTTGTGCTGCGTACTTTCCAAGGGCTGAAAACCATTGTCTCACACATTTCCTTTGATTCTTTTGTTGTTTAAAGTGAGGGAATAAATTAAGTCCCAGTTTTTCTGTCAAAGCTGTTGGAAGTAAGTTGCTATTTCTGAGGAATTTTAGAGGATAGATTTTCAGTTTTTTAGCCTGATCTATTAACCCTCCAGACTCTCAGTTTTCTCTTGATTCTTGCATATTTCCTCTGCACCTGAGCCACCATATTTGAGGTCTGTGGTAAGGGCTCAGCTCATATGGGGTTAGGGTCTCAACAAGCTTGCCATATTCCCCAGGCTGTGCAAGGGGAAGAGCTCAGCTGGCCTTAGTAGGAAGATTCTCTTATTGTAGAGAAATGATCATTTGATCTGATGACCTAATGTGCAGACCCAACAGAGCTCTGAAAGATTGGAAACTTGGGTTCTAGCTCCATCCTTCAGAAATGCAGTGTTTATGTGAACATGTCCCTAGATTCTGTTTCCCATTTGAATACTGTATGGGTTGAAGTAGACACCTTGACCTCTGCATCTTACAATTCTAGAATTTATCTACCAAGTAACCATGACTATGGTTTCTGTCTATCCCCCTTTTCACACAGAAAGGTTGTGTATTCATTGCCTCCTGGGCTCTCATTCCAACACTCCTTCGTGAGGTTGCAGACCATCACCAGAGATGCAAGACCCTCCGTGAATGTAGCGTCATTATCTTCCCAATCTGCACCATATTCTTTCTCTTCAAAAAATGTGTGTGCCTATGAGAAAGGGTATCAATGTATGTGAATTAATGCACCTTCTATCTGGCAAATATAATGTAACCCTTCTCTATTACAATAAAAAATATATGAAAAAAAATGTGTGCCCTCAAAGGAACAATGACTCTCTCAATAAATAGGCTAAGAGAGACTTCTCAGAAGGAAAAGTAAAAATGGCCAATCCACACATGAATGTTCAACCTCTCTGCTCATAAAGGAAATGCAATCAAAATAACATTGAGATTCTACCTCACCCCAGGTAAATGGCCACCATCAAGAAAATGAACAATAACAAATGTTGATGATGATAGGGCCAAAATGGGACACTAATACACTATTGGCAGGAATGTATTGGCAGGAATGTAAGCTGGTTCAACCACTCTCTAAAGCAGAATGGAAATTCCTCAGAGGAAAAAAAAACAACAACAAAAAACCCTAAGAACTATCCTATGACCCAGCAATCCCACTTGTGGCCATCTGCCTAGCAGAACACAAACAAGGTTACACTAAGGCCTCTAGCACAATCATGCTCATTGCAGCATTATTCACCATAGCTGAAATATGGAATCAGCCTAGATGCCCCTCAACGGAGGGATGGATTCAGAAAATGTAGGATATGCATGCAATGGAATTTTACTCAAGTATTAGAAAGACTGATACTGTACCACTCATAAGGAAATGGAAAGACTTGGAAAAAAAATTACATTAAGAGAAGTAAGCTAGACCCAGAGAAACAAAGGCTAAATGTTTTCTCTCATTAGTGGTAGATAAAATATGCCTATAAATCTAAAACTAAACATGCTGGGTGGTTTGCAAGCAATTCCAAATGAATTTACTGAAGTATAATAGATGCTATGGAGAGCTCAAACAGTAAATTTCTTTTAGAAAGACTAAGTCAAGGCTCAACTAAATAAAAGTACAAGAAATAGGTGATTGTAAGAGAGAGTTGAAGCCAAGAGGAGAGGGTAAATAATGAAGGTGAAGAATTCATTGTATATACCAGGAAATTAAGATAATGTAAGGAAAGGAGTGGGTTGAAGAGAGATGAGACTACGAAATAGTCAAGATGCATTGTATTCACATACTGATGTTAAATGACACGTTTCTTGTACAATAACTTAATAGTAAAAATGAAATAAAAACTTATCAACAAAAAAGTGTACGAATACATGCCTAATTTTTCTTTCTTATCATTTGCCACCACGTGTAAATGTATATTCAAATCACTGATGAACTCTAACCTAAAGAATCCAGCTTTCATTCTTCTCCTTACATGTCATGGAGTAGAGAAATTTTTCTTCCTCACCCCATTTGTTTCTACCTGGGCAATAGTCAGTGCAGGAAGGTTGGGACCATTCTGGGGGAAAGAGGGATACAGTAGGAACCACCAAGAGTTGTAAAAATCACTAGAAAAATAACCCTTGCAGTCTTGGGGGTTGTTAGACCATATACTACAATCAAGTCTGAGAACGCTCTTCTGTCCTAGGGAAAACCTAGGAGCAAAATCCTTAGGATCCAGATGGTCATCTCTGGTCCTCAAAACTCTATGACTGGATGACCTTGGGTAAGTTTTCTTCCAGGACCTTGATTCTCTGCTATCTAAAACAAGGTGTATCACTGCTGTCCACCCCCGCCCCAACTCCATGAACTCCGGGCTATTGACAGAACAAATCACCTCATAATTGAAAAGACAGTTTGCTGAATGCAAATGGTAGTGACAGTGCTGAGATAATTAGCTTTGGGGACTGATGAGATGCAAACACACATAGGAACTTTCTTTTCAGGTTATTGAACGATCCTGTGATCTTCCAGTTTACCCTTAGAGTTGCTTTGTGTATTCTTGAAGAAAATGAGTGGAAGGGCAGGTTTACTCCACTGCTGTTGTTTGAATATCCAGAGGAGTCAGTCTTGTTGATTACAGAGATTGTTATCTCTTCTAGGCTCAATGAAGGTCACCTTCGAATCATTTTGTTAAATCAAAATAGCCTATTTCTCCTAGTGCTTATTCCAGTCAAAACCTGGGACAGTGAAGAGTCAGAAGAGGAGGGTGGATTGTGCTGTGTGCCCTGAGAGCAAGAAGAATTTAAGCTTTTGAAGCGGAAGGGGAAAAATGCAGCAGGGCATGACGTAGGGCAAGGGTTTTCAATGTTACTCCCCAGAGTACTATATGAAAGACATCTAAGGCAGGTCACAGTTGCTCACACCTGTAATCGTAGCTACTCAGGAGGCTGAGAACTGAGGATGTGGTTCAAAAATCAGCTCTTTGAAAGTCTGTGAGACTGTCATCTCCAATTAACAACCAGAAAACTAGAAGTGGTACTGGGCTCAAAGTGGTAGATTGCTAGCCTTAAGCAAAAGAGGTCAGGGGCAGCACCCAAGGCCTGAGTTCAAGCTCCATGATGGACAGAAAAGATGATAGATAGATAGATAGATAGATAGATAGATAGATAGATAGATAGATAGATAGATAGATAGATATTTAAGAGGAGTTGTCCCATTTTTTAAATTTATTTTTGCCAGTCCTGGGCCTTGAAACTCAGGGCACTGTCCTTGGGCTTTCTCAAGGCTAGAGCTCTATTACTTGAGCCACAGCACCATTTCTGGCTTTTTTCTATGTATGTGGTACTGAGGAATCAAACCCAGGTCTTCGTGCATGCTAGGCAAGCACTCTACCACTAGGCCAAACTCCCGGCCGAGAAAAGTCATTTTTAATCAGCACTGGCTCTCCCCCAGAGAACAGCGGCTAAGTGGGAGTGAGGGCTTGTAGATCTTACAGTCATAGATCTTGCACTGGTGCCTGTGGACCAGTGTCCACTGTTTCAGGAGCCAGAGCTAAAATGATGCAAGAACTATCAGGAGAATTTCCAAAGATAGGGTGCTATTTGTGGGTGCAGCAGATAAGGAGTCATCCAAACATGCATCCAGTGCCTCCCGAAACTTTAGGCTGGGCGGTTCGGGAGTGCAAGACATGTGGGCACAATGAGCCCACAACGGAAAGGTCTCTGGGATGCACATTACCAGTCATTATCAGTGAACACCGGCCCCCTCCCCCAACTCCAGATCTTCACTGTAATGTTCTGCTGAAGGAAGAGACCAACATAGTATAAGATTCTTTATCTCCCCTGTCCCTGTTACTCACTCCTCTCCACATGCCACTCTTTCTTCCTTCTCCTGGTTCCCTAGGTATCCCCCATCCCCACCCCTGCACTCACACAGGCCACACAGACACAGGCTGTCTTGAGAAGACTTTGATGCTGGCTTTGAGTCTCTGGAGATACTCCAGGCTTTGAAACTGCATTGCTTTTACACTGGAAGCAATAGGGAGTTTTCTTAAGATTCTATTTCTAATATTATGGGGAATTGTGTTTTTAAAACTCCCAGTGGGGTCCAAAATAGAGTTGAGGGAGTGGTATGCCTTTGTTCACCCTTCTGAGTCTCAGAGGTGGCCTCTGGGAGCTGTGTGTGTATATGTGCGTGCATGTGTGCATATGCATACGTGGCAAGAATCTTGTGTGAGCTCAACTTTATGTCCCTTGGGCTATTTCTGTCCTTCAATTTGTGCCTTTGATGGTTGTCTTATTCCAACCTCTCCATCAAACTCTACCCTTAATGTAGTGATACACAGAAATCTGTTCTTATCAACTTCTCCTTCAAATCAATAAGATGTCCATTTTTTCTTTTGTTGTTGTCATTGTTGCTGTTGTTGTTTTGCCAGTCCTGGGGCTTGAACTCAGGGCCTGGACACTGTCCCTAAATCTCTTTATGCACGCTACCACTTGAGCCACAGCATCTCCAATTTTCCGGTGGCTAGTTGGAGATAAGAGTCTCACATCTCCAACCCAATTTCAAATATAGGGAAGGGAGGAAAACTAGATGAAGGGTGGGGGTGGGGGGGAGGGAAATGGGGACCAAGACATGAGAAAGGGTATCAATGAACGTGAATTAATGTACCTTCTATCTGGCAAATATAATGTAACCCTTCAATTAATTACAATAAAAAAGAGTCTCACATCTTTCCTGCCTAGGCTGGCTTTGAATCTCAATCCTCAGATCTTAGCCTCCTGAATGGCTAGGATTCCAGGTGTGAGCCACAAGCGCCTGGTTCCTTTTGCTAAATTTTAAACCTTTGGGCTAATTTTCTTTGCCTTTGCTGGTTAAAAAGCTCAGATCACCTTCTGATCTCTATCCTCTTCAGTAGGCCAGAGTCCTTTGAGTGCAGGAACAGATACACACATGGATAGTTGGTAGAGCATGGGAGGTGGATGCCATTCTTTGCATTGACTACCAGAACAGAAAATTACTACTGTAGATAGGTGTCGTAACACTCTTGAGACCCTGAGCAAGCCAAGTGCTTTTGTACCACTAAATTCCTTGACTTTTCCCAAGCTTACTTTTCCAGAGACCAAAGATGATGTGGACAATATGGCGTATGTGTTAAGAACCAGATTCCGGTTTTTGTTTTGGTTGTTGTTGTTTTCTGGGACCAGGGTTTGAAATTAGGGCTTTATGTTTGCATTGCTATTACTCTCACACTCGAGCCACATTTCTAGCAATTTGTTGGTTTTTGTGGAGATGGAGTCTGTAGACTTTTCTGCGGGAGCCTGCCTCAGGGATCCTCGAAATGCTTAGCTTACCAAGTAGCTAAGATAGCAGGTATAACCAGCAGCTCCCTGCTAAGAACCAGATTCTGATTCAAATTTCAGATCTACCATTTACTCCCTAAATTCCCTGTGCTAATTATTCAACTTCTCTGAATCTTAGTTTCCTTAGTTACCTGCCAACAGGTAATATCTTATTCCCATAATTGAAGCAGTTAACGTGAAGCACCTGTAATGGTGTCTAGTACATGGGCTTACTTAGTCTATTTTCTATTGCTGTTATGAATTTGGGTGACACATAAAGAAAAAAATAGGATTTTTGTTGTTGTTGTTTTCATTTAGTTGGGTTTGGGTGTGTTGGTTTTAAGTAGTTTGGTTGGTTAGTTATTTTGAGATGGAGTTCTACTAGATTGTCTAGTTTGACTTAAATCCTGTACTCAAAAGGTACTCCTGCCTCAGCATCCCAAATAGCTGAGTCTACAAGCACATAGCACAGTACCTATTGTAACACACAATTTTAAAGTCTGATATCCACAGATCAGATGGTCCCAACTGTTTGGCCTCTGGAGGTGGCTCCTATGGCTGGGTTGGCTCTCGTGTTATAACGTGGTACCTGGGCAGGAACTCATGTGAGGGGAGAGACTGCTTAGTGAGAGTGGAAGCCATTTATAAGAACCCATGCTGTGGATCCCAAGGGCACTGAGCCCTGTCACATAATGATTCTCAATTAGGCTCTAATTCTTAAAGGTCCTGCCAGCTCTTTACATTGCTGTCGTAGAGACCAAGTTTCTGATATATGAACCCTTGCAGTATCAACCACATTCAATCCATACCATTCATAGTGCTATTTCCTTTGTTTTTCTTTTTGCTATCTAGTTTCTCTTCAGCTTCTCCATTCCTTATTCAGAATTATCTCTTCCCCACTGGACCCAGCCTAGGTGATAGTAACTAGAATCTCTACTCTTTGCAGACAATGAAATCACAGATGTCGCAAGCTATTTTTAGGAAAGCCAACTCTTGAGAAATTTGGATCTTGAACTTGGGAACTAGAATCTAAACTTGCCTCAGACTGCATTGTCACCAGACTCTTTCTATTTAGTTCAGGCTGTCTGGTGGGCTATTCTAGTGTTCTACCCTGGCCTTGATTCATGCTAACCTTCAAAGCCCCATTCTCTAGCCTTTCTTCCCTTTAGATGAGTTTGTTTTCCTCTACTTGCAATCCAAAAATCTTGACCCAAAAAGAGGTGTTGAGAGTTTGGGTTTCTTCTTCATGGACCAGGATTCTATCCTACCTCTTTCTCTATTACCCTCTAATGCCATCTACTACCTGATTTTATCACTGCTGAGGAGGCTCTGGAAAGGAGCGGAGAAACACCAGGATCTTCAAGCTGGGTTTCTTTCCTTGAGACTCAGTGTGCCAACCCTCTGGTCACAGCCCCACCCAGATCACTTGCTCCTTCAACAATTCCCTCTGTCAATCAAAAACACTTAAGCCAACCATGATGGTTCAGGCCCTGGACAAAAAGGTTAAAAGAATCTACCTAAACAATAAATGAAGGTGAAAGAAGTGTAGGTGCAGCTTAAGCAGGGAAGTGCTTGCCATCCTTGCCTGGAGAGATCCTGAGTTCAAAATCTAGGTGTAGAGGTACAGGGAATGAAGGAAGAAAAGGAGAAAGGGGAAAGGGAAAGAAAAAAGAAAAAGAAAGAACTCTTGTAGTTGGAACTGCAGTGGGAGGGGCAGAAGTAGAAAGAGGAAAAGGCTGCTCTTGACTCTGACTGTAAATCTCAATCCCCAACAACTTCAGCTTTCAATGCTGAAGCAACTGCTTCCTGTTCAGCCCTTCACTTCCCTAACCTGGGATGACTTCAAGAACACTACATCCAATTCCTTCTGGAAAGGCAAAGGCAGCTCCCTTCCCAAAAAAGTGATTTTCCCTAGACTGTACTGGTAGCAAACTAGATTGCCATGTGTCATTCTGTTCATTCCCCTAAACAAGCTGAAACTGAGCTAAAATAAACCTTTCTTTCTTTAAAGTTCCCCCCTCTTCTCTCTCCCCTCTCTCTCTCTCTCTCTCTCCCTGGGCACTGCTGTCCTTGGGCTTTCTCAAGGCTAGTGCTCTACTACTTGAGTCACAGTCCCACTTTTGGCTTTTTCTATGTATGTGGTACTGAGGAATTGAACCCAGTTTTGTGCATGCTAGGCAAGCACTCTACTACTAGGCCCAACTCCTGCCCTTAGTCCAAGTCTTTTTTTTTTTATATGTCATGTCCACATTACCTACAGCCTCCACTGAAGAGAAACAGCTTTCTAGAGGCAGCATCCGAATTGCCATCTTGCAGCTTACCTGGATCTAACCTAGGCCCCCTTTTCTGCTTTTTGCCATCCAATAGTGCAGGAGAAAATTGAGGTGCATCACACAATGCTCATTTGCCTAGTCTTCCCCCCCCCCGACCCGCCCCACCAGCCAGGACTGCTAGAGGCTGGGGCCCCAGCAATTTGTGTCACTCAAAGTCAGGTTATTCCCACACAATAGTGTCAGTTGTCCAGCTCTACCACTTCCTGCCTTCCTCAAAACATTTGTGCCCATGTCTGAAGATACATTTAGCTTTGCATCTCCATGTGATGTCAGTATCAGCTGAAGGAGAAGAAGCCCATGGTTGGTTTGATATCTCAATAGCTTGCCTTTGGGCTCCTTGATGGAGCATGGGAACTTGTAGCCCCAAACAGCCTTTGACCTCCCTGGCTTAACATGGTGTCTTCTCCGGATTCCCAAGTATAGAGGACCTGTCTATTGTCAAACCACCTCCACAGCCCTCTCCAGAATCGACATGACCCTTTTAAACAAGGCATTTGGAATAACCTACTGATGGACGGGCACTGTCAGTGAAGCTGGCCTAGGCCAGGGATTTGAGATGCAAATGTGCCACACTATGTGAAACAGAAACCACACCCTAGCCACCAGTCTCTAGATTTCAGCAACATCAATGTCCATCAATGGCTGCTTCAGTTGCCTTCCTCATGAGAAAGCTGTTAGCAGGGAAACTGCTACCAATTAATCCATCAATGTGAGAGAATCAGATTTAAGGTTGGAATTGCCCTGGGACCAGTTAAAAGTGTCAATATCTTATGAAAGAACCAGGGGCCCAAGAATTGAGAGAAAACAGATCCTGGCTCTGAGAGAAATGCCAACTGAAAGAGAAGAAAAATCTATACTTTTAGCTCCTGGTGTTCTCCTATTAAGGAAATTATATCCTAAAAAAAAATCCTTCTCTTAAATATCTCAAATTCCTTGCATCATTCCTTTCTCTAAAGTCATTCCTGATTGGGAGAGTAACAGAAGCTTCTACATTTTCTTTGTCTTAACATTTGTCCCCTCTAATTCATCTTCTATATGCCAACAGCTTAACCAATCTGAAGTCAATTTAAGATGCCATTTACTTAGAGTATACATCTTTACATTTATATATTATACATAAAGCTTATTCAAGACCTGTACAATAAATAAAATAAATATTCCAATTAAAATAAACAACTAAAAATCAATTAAAAATAAGTGAAGTTTTGCTAATATGCAAACTGTATCTTGCAGTTACAAGGCTGCTCAGGCCATGAGTGGGGAACGGGACCCCCGCAATAACGGGTGTGATCATGGCATCCTCATTCACTCCTTAGGCTCAGCCTTTTTCCCGCAAGTGGACCTTAGCTGCACTGAATCAAATTATTCATGATCCTTGAGTCATAATACATATAAGCACTGGTCCTTCATTCATTTCTGTATATGTATTTCACAATGTAATAGCACCCATGAATCCCCCAACTAACTCAAAGGCCCTAACAATCACTTACATCAATATATATAGATATCCATTCCATCTCCTTCTTCTGTCCTTACCCAAGATAATCACAAGCCTGAACATGCACCCATTATTTTCCTTGCTTACTTTTATTATAATGTTAACTCATATATATATAGATACATATGAGTTATATATACACATTTATATTCCTTGAAGTAAAATTTTATTTTAGTTGCTTTTATCACTATACAAAGACATTGTACTGTATTGAATATTCAGATCTATTTTACTCTTCACTTAATATAACTCTGCTAAAATTCTTCCATATTATTGTGTGCCCCATTTTAACTGTTGTACAATATTCCTTTGTGGAATTATATCATAATTATTCAACAAATCTTCTCCACTCCTGAGTATTTAACAGAATTCCTGTGTTGTTCAAATTAAAATTTATTATAAAATGTAAATGGAAATGTGAATATCCAAGAATAATCAAATTATTCTTAGCACATACACACACAAAAAAAAACCACACTCACACACAGAGTTTCCAAATGCAAAACAAATTGTCCACTAAGAAAAGGAAAAAGAATCAAATATTTCCTGGAAAAAGGATCTAAATAGACAATAAATATATGAAAAGATACTCAGTATCACTAATCTTCAAACAAATGCAGAATGAAACTGATGAACTACAACCATACCAGATAAAATAACGGAATTCAAATGGTCTACAATACTAAATTTTAGTAAAAATAGAGAAACTAAAGTTCTCAAGTTAACTAGTGGAGTATACATTTTTGACACAACTATTTTGGAAAGCTGAAATTACCTACCCGAACTACATTTAAGTTGTCTAGTAACTCTCCTCCTAGAGACATAGTCATAAGATACTTTTACAGGTATACCCTAAATTCCTATAGAAGTATTATTGATGATAAGCTAATAACAGTAATAAATTGTACACAGTTGTCCCCTCAATGAAATACCAAAAACCATGTATGTTGAAATTTCTTATAAGCATCATATTTCCATATAACATACACATACCTTCTCTGGTAGGTGCTAAATTATCACTAAATTACTTACAGTGTCTATTACAATGTAAATGTGTGTAAATTTGTTATACTTTATCAGAGTAATATATTTAGGGAAGTCATATTTTGGCATGTTATAATAATATATTCCATAATTTTACCTGGGTGGCAGAATTCCTTCTACATCACCCACCTGGACACCCTGTCCCAGAATAGGAGCTGAGTATCCTTAAGGCAGGTTTGACTTAAGGATATCCCCCCCCTCGCCTCCTCTCCTCTCCTGCATACATCACCTCCTCTCCTGAAAGGCCAAGTTCACTTGGTGGCAGAATGCCAGCCCTTCCCCACTCCCTATTTTCACCACTGAATAATAAATACCATCTAAGTGAAGAGCTGGTGCCAGCAACCTCCTTGCAAATACTCCCCTGGAGCTGGATCAATAACACTTAGCTGCTTCTTTTCGGCATGGCAAGCAGGCAGCAGGAAACCTAGCTGGGCCTTTCCCTCAGGGAGACGCTGCTCTGACACCTCCAAACCCACCCTCTTAGGCCCTGATCATTTCCAGGCAGGATGCAGCATGCCCGTGGAGGACTAGTCACTCTCCAGCCTCAACCTGGCCCTCCAGTCTCCCAACAGAACGTGATTAGTACACTCCATCTCTGGGGAAGGGCTCTTACTCAGAAAGCTCTAGCCTGAACAGTGTCAGGAGCTAAGGGGAGACTATGTTTGGGGTCCCTTGGGAATCATCAGCCCTCTCAGCATCTTGAACCATTTGGATTTAGATCACAGAGGATTTAGATCATGGAGGAAGGAAAGGAAAGGCAAAGGTGCCTAACCTCATAGATGATCAGTTTGACAGCCTTGGTCACCTGTTCTGGGTCTAATCCAGGCACAGTCAGGTACAACCTGGTTTATCTTTTTGGTCCTCAGGAGTCCTGCAGAGTTGAAAGAGTAATGACAGTTAGAATTCACAAAGAGTTTCCTTTTATACACTAAGTGTTCCATTCTAGACCCTTAGCCTATAACGCATTAAATATCACAGTATATTACCAACACACAGAGTAAGGACTATGATCTCTACTTCAGAGATAAGGACACTGAAGCACAAAGAGGTAAAGTGACTTGTCCAGGATCATAAAGCTGGCTAGAAGCAAAGCCAGGAGATGAACCAAGCTGTCTAGATCTAGAATGCAATATCCAGACCACTCCATGTGACCATGTGAGTGTGTGTAGGTGTGTGTGTGTTCATCCTGGGAATTGAACTCAGGACCTGGGCACTGTCTTTGAGTTGCTTTTGCTCTACCACTGGGCTCACAGCTCCACTTTCAAGACTACTCCACTAAGCTGACTTTCCATTTTCTGGCTAGAACAGGCAAATATTCCTGCGTGTCAATCTAGTTGTTATTTATCAGTGGTTTTGCTATTGTTTAATTATGTACATATCCCCCAAGACCATTGTGTTAAAAACTTGGTCCCCAGGATAGTAGTATTGGGAGATTCTATCAGCCTTTAGGATTTAGGGCCTAGTGCAAGGAGGCCCTTAGATCAAAGGGGATTGTGAGAATCCTGCTTTTCAGTCTCTGTTTGTTGGTTCATGACATAAGCAGTCTGTTCTCACACTTTCTCTCCACCATTGCCAGACAGCATCCTCATGACAGGGCCAAAGCACTGGGACTTCCTATACTTGGACGGGAACCTCCAAAACCATCAGTTAACTAATCCACTCTTTGCTTCATAAGTAGCTTGTCTCAGATATTTCATTCCAGGGATTGAAAGCTGACTAGAACAAATATGACGAGCAAGTTTCTCAGTCGCTTCTGATTTTCTTAGTCTCCCTTTGCTTGCATGGACAATGGAGGAAACTCTTATCTCCAAGGATTAGTATAGAAATAAATATGCCATGAACTATAGAGCTGGTATCCACAGTGTACTCATTTCCTTGAGGAGAGGCGGATCTCTTCCATCCTCCCTATGGAGGCAGGCCATTCGAAAGAAAGTCCCAGCTTTCCTGGTGCCCCCTTCCTGCCCTGTTATCACAGCCTCATGTTCCTGGTGGCTGTTGCCAGGTTCCTGTTCCTGACACCTCCCTAGCACCTCAGCCTTCTTTACTATTGGAGGAAGGGACATTAATGACTTCCCTCTCGTGGAACTGCTAGACTCGGCCATCCCTGCTGACCTCTCTCACCACAGTTGACCCTTACCTGGTTAGATGTCTGAGGCCATTCTCCAAATGCTGCAGGCACCAGACCTTCTTCAAGGCAGACTTGGCTACATCATTTGGATCATACTGCCTGGCTGATGAAACCTTACATGCAGATAAAAGAGCTTTTTACATGATATTCCTGAGGCTCGGGAAATGGCTCTGTGGTAGAATGATTGCCCATCACATGTCAAGTCTCAGGTTCAATATGCAATACTGCAGTAAAGAACAACAACAAAACATCTATTATAAAATGACATTTCTCTTACCTCAGTCATAGCAGATGTGATACAACTACAGGCCACAGAACAAACCACTACAAGCTCAATGGTAATCACATATCATCTCATGGGTGGTAGGTGGGATGGTCTGAGGTAATGTGATTCCTCTTAGATGGTCTCTTCAAAGGGGGACTTGAGTGGTGTGTCTGGTTGTCAGGGTGGAAATAACAAAGTACCACAGACTAGTTGTTGTTTTAAACCACACAAATTTATTTATTCAAAATTCTGAATCAAGGTGCCTGTCAGCAGGTGTGTGTGTGTGTGTGTGTGTGTGTGTGTGTGTGTGTGTGTATACAAGTACTGTGGCTTGAATTCTGCTTTTTTGCTGCTCCCACTCTATCACTTGAGTCATACCTTCCCTCAATTTCTGGCTTTGTGGGGGCGGGAAGGGGTGGATAATTGGAACTAAGAGTCCCACACACTTCCCTGCCCAGGCTGTCTTTGAACTGCAATCCTAAGATCTCAGCCTCTTGAACAGCTAAGATTACACATGTGAACTACCAGCACCTGACTTGGATAACTTCTTCTAAGGCCTTTTTTTGTCTTATGGCCACTTTTTTCTCATGTCTTCCTTCTGTATATGTCTGTCCTAATCCCTTCTCCTTATAAAAACACTAGTCATACTGAACTGAGAATCCCCACCAAGCCTCATTTTAACTTGTCTCTCTAAAGCTCTTGTCTTCAAACAGTCACATTCTGAGATCTTAGGAAGTAGATCGACATATAAGGCCATATAGTCAGAACCTCCAGGATATAGAAACAAAAGCCATATAATGAGTGATTGTTGTCCTTCATGTACTGTTATCTCTCATCTCTTTTGCTGTCCCTTGGTTATCTCATATTGTTACAATATTTCACCTTGTTATCTGCTATATTTTATATATGCTTAATTGGGTATTTGAAATAGGATAGGGAAGGGAGGAAATCAAGATGAGCGGGTGGGGGGGGAGGGAAATGGGGACCATGACATGAGAAAGGGTATCAATATTTGTGAAGTAATGCACCTTCTATCTGGTGACTATAATGTAACCCTTCTATTAATTACAATAAAAATATATGAAAAAAATAAAGTGGAGAAGAGATAACTCAGCTCGTAATAAGTATCCCCATGGAATCGACCAGTTTCCTCCAGAATGACAGCTCCAAGAGACCCAGGTGGAAGCTTCAGTGTCATCCTGCCTGGGCTCAGCCACAATTCTATATGATACTACTATTTTATACTATATCGCACTTATCTAGACTAGCTAGTCCATAGTGGAGGGCAGATTCTGGCAAGCGGAGGCCATCTTGAACATTAGCTATCACAACAACACAACAAGCCAGAGGGCATGGAACCACAAATGCCCAAAGGCTGCTTCTGCTCAGCAGGCTGATGGGTGGCTCTGGAGAAGGAATGTGGAGAGAGAAGCTGGCAGTGGTCCTCTTAAATTCTTGCCTCTTAGAAAGGGAAAGTTTTATTCCTTCTATGGAAAACTGGCACTGGCCGTCCCATTAGAAGAAGAGATTCAGTTTGAATTCCTACGTTTGCCCTTTTTTCTCTATTGTATGTGTACAGCTTATTGTCATCTACCAAATCATGGAATACTGCAGACATTGTCATGTGAACAAAGGTGACAAAGGTATTTGAAGGAGCTTATGACATGAGCACATGAGCTAGATCATGTTAAGATCGTAGCTGTTAAGAACGTAGCTGTTAATTCCCAGAGTATACTGTGCTGTATTCATAGCCAAGGAGAGGTTCCAGTTGTTTGTTCTAAAAGCAGAATTATGTTATTCCTTTTCCCTATATGATTAATCAGTCTGCAGAAAACAGAATCATGGTCATGCTCTCATTTGCTACTGTTAATCTTGGGGTCAAAGATCAGGGCCTGGATCCCCCAATGATCTGTAGTTCATTTAATGAGTCCCGACTGGGGGAGCACATGTAGAAGTGAACTAAGCCAAGACCTTGGGCCAACATGACTTTGACCCATCAGGCAGCATTCAGCTCTGATGTAGGCTGGCCTTCTCCCAGCAGATGCCTTCTTGTTAGGTCATAAAACACTGTTCATGGTTCGGTCTCAGAGGTCTTCCCAGGGCTGCATATTCCCTGTCCTCCCTCATTTCATATCTCCAGAGCTTCACATTAGAATAGCCACTCTATCCAGTCCCACTGCTCTATTACCCTTCATGCCAAGATCATTCATCTAGCACAAGTTTGGGCCCTTGAAAAGAAAGGGGCCATCCTGTGATAAAGCCTTCTTTTCCTTACAATGTGTGGGACTGGCTCATGTTTCCAAACTCCTCCCTACATGGGGGCAGGGTGGGGGGGCAGTTCCTCCAGCCCCAGCTGGCCACATCTTCCATTCACCTCATCCATCATTCAGGCAGGTAGGCCCTAGAGAGAAGCCACAAGCAGGACAAGGGTAATTAGGATCCATTAAAGAGATGCGGCTAAGCTGTGGGATATGGAGGGAGATGATTCATTCAACAGCTCCCTCTTCTAAATGGGGCCATCAGGCACTTGAAGATGGCTCTCTGAGTTCCTGGGGAGGTGGAGGCAGTATTGTAAATGAGCACATTGAGGACAGAGAGGCCTGGAGCTAGAACAGGGACTGCATTTGGCAGAAAAGGCAGAAAGCGGGGAAACAGGACCACCCAGTAGAAGTCAGTGTAGGCACTTTTTCCTGCACCTACACCAAAGCTTCTGACTGACTCTACTACACTCTGCAATCAGGCTGCTTTCAGTAGCCTCCCCACAGAGTCCACACCAGGGTCAGCATTGCCACAGCAAGGAAGCAGCACACGGGTGGCTGTCCAGCCCCACCCAGGCGCTGTTTCCAGAAGCCCCCCACCAGAAAGCAAATGCATGCCTGGAGAGGGGCTACAAATCAACCTCTTAGCAGCTCATCAAGCATCTTCTTCCTGATTAATCTGTCAGACAGGCTGACCTCCCTGAGAGAATGGGAATGTTTAGTGGCAACACTTTTTTTCCTGTTTTGATCAGATCAAAAAGAGGGATGGAGGATGAGTGATAGAGCTGTAAGTAGACAAATGGGTGAGGTCTTAGAGACCCTACACTGACTCAGGTGCCAGTTCTCACACCTAAAATCCCAGCTACTCAAGAAGGTTGAGATCTGAGGATCACAGTTCAAGGTCAGCCCTGTCAGAAAAGTCTGTGATTCTTATCTCCAAATAGCTATCAGAAAACCCAAAGTGGGTCTGTGGCTAAAAGTGGTAGAATGTTAGCCTTGAGTAAAAAAACAAACAAACAAAAAACCTCAGGAACAGCACCCAGGTCCTGAGTTCAAGCCCTATGACTGCCAATAAATAAATACAGACATAAATAACTAAATAAATAAATAAATGCCTACACTGCACTCTCTATCTCCTCCCTCCTTCCCCCCTCTCTCTCTCCACACACACACACACACACACACACACACACACACACACACAGTGCACAAGACCATGACTCAGAGTGGAGCCCTCAATCCTCAGACAATGCCTAGTTCCCCCAAACCATTTAGAAGACTGGCAATGTCTTGTCCTTGTCCTACTAGGCCCCTCCCTTGGAGAAATGAAAGCCAAAGCCCAGGAACAAGTATGAAGACAAGAAAATAACAGTGACTCTTAAATTTAGGGTCAGTCCTTTGCCATACACAACTGGCTCTCTCTCCACATGACAGGAACAGCAACTCTTACCGCCAGCTTACTGAGGGAGCCAGCCTATGGAATGGCATGACCAAGGTCACATAGGGAGTGAAGCAGAGTCTGGATGAACTGAGCACAGTTTTTGTTTTCAGTAGAAAGCCCAGTTCATCAATATGTAAATCTTGTTCATATATAGGGGTGGGGAGCCTTTTGTCTTCCATTTAGATATTTATATCATCAGTCATAGGCCATGCAATATTATCAGTACAGACAGTTTGCCATGGGCAGTCATGAGAAACAGGTAAGAAGATTACGTATCTGTCTCATCATCATGAACCTAATTATTTAGGCCTCACATGGTCCATGGACCCTTTCAAGTCATCCAAACCTTCATAACCTTTCCAGTCTCTCTGGATATACCCAAACTCTCCATCCATCCACTTACTCGTCCATCTTGAAATAATCCCAGAGCCAGGAAGAGCACTGATGCTATGATCTTGTTACCCATACACATAGTCCTCACTAACAATGCTTACATAAGATGGGACAGCTCTCGGGGGAGTCAGGCTGCCACAGGGACAGAGGAACTTGTGAGTATGAGGAAAAATTCAGTTGATCAGGATTCCTCCCAAGAAGAGAGTAGAAAGAACACTGTGCCTTTTGTTTGTCATTTAGTTAAAGATGGTGCCCTTTAAGTGAACCAGCTAGAAGGCATACTTTGAGGATAATTCAGAATATTTAATGTAAGCACAAATGCTATCAATTCTATCACAAATGCTACCACAAATATGGGTTTTTAGTAGTTGTTTTGCCTTCTTTTTCTTCTTCTCCACTCCCCTGTATCCCCCTCTACACACACACACACACACACACACACACACACACACACACACTTCTTTTTTCTCTTTTGAAAGGACTAGAGACATTCAGTGCTGAAATATCTGACTAAGTTATATCTGAAAGAAAATAAAAGGCAAAAACAAGCCCCAAATGCAACAAAAACTAACCAAAAAGCATTGTGGTTCAGGACCAGGGACAGCAGGTCAAGCCACTTGCACCAAATCTTGGAATTTGCTTTACCACAACCCTTGGGAAAGTTATGCATCAATCTCCTCTCCCCCAAGGTTCTACACAGAACTGAGGTGAACCTAAACAATCAGTGCCATTGTCTGGCTGGGCTCAATGCAGGCTCTAAGCTCCACAGTCTTTCATTGCTACATTCTTAGCCAGGGTAGCTGTTAAACCCACATGAGTCCAGGATACTGTAGAAGTCAATTATTAATGTACTGAGGGTAGAAAAAATAACATAAATAATTGTACTGAGGCTTGATGTTAAGTATACGGGGGACTAATAATTCAGACAGGGAGAAACTTCGGAATGTACCACAAGGCTCCCTAAGGCAGCATGGCAGTGAATGGCCACACGTATTTGCATAATAGCTTTCTTGTTGTTCCCTTTGTTCTTTTTGTTGCTTCAACTAATTGCTTTTAAGAACCCTGTTATTTCCATCATTCTTCTGAAAAGAACACACTGCTAGTGATTCACAAAACACTTTCACCTACACAATGCTGTTATATATTTATATAATGGGACTGGGGAAAGAGACAGTTCTAAATGGAGATGGTCCCAGGAACCTCTCTCTCTGCCCATTCATTAGCTAAGTAAGTTGTAGAAGTTTTTCTTCAGACTAGCTTCATAGGTGTTCCTATATCACTGACCAGCTGCCCCCTGTTTTATAGGACCTGTAGTTAGAGTGGTCTTTTACTTTGCATGATAAATTCTCTGCTGTCACTGTCTGAAATTTCAAGAATTTTCAACAGGGATCCCACAATTTCACTTAACACTAGGCCCTGCAAATCATATATGCTTCTCTCTACAAGTCAGATCTGGCTGGAATGTTGTCTGATGGCAAAGTAGAACACCATGTGATAAAGGTTTCCAAGAGTTAACAGGTCAGTCACAGCATTTCTACTCTAGTATTCATATAATCTCAGTGCCCTCGAAGGCCATGACTCCTAGAAATGGAGACAGATCTCACAAGCCAGGATATAGCCTGACCCTAAACTGGCTGAGCTCAGCTGGCCATCTAGCCAGATACTTCAAGAAGACATGAAAGCAATCAACATACTGATTTTCATCAAGATGAGGCTGTTAATTGTTGAAGTCATTACCTTCATAGAGAAAGGTTTGGCTGGTCTGAAGAAGGATGTAGTATGGTGTAGGATGGTGTTCTATTTAAAGAACCACATTCTGTTCAATCCTGCTGCATCCTGCCATTTGTTCTTCTCCATTCTCTGTTCCCAAGGTGAATGGTATGAATCTATTCCTATAACAAATGTTGTTCTGTAATTCCAGACTATGCTAAATACTGGGAATCCAAGAGCAAACAAGAGAGCCTATTGCCTTGTGGATCTCAGGGACAAGTCCCCTCAAAACTGAGAACCTGGTGCTGTACATGTGCAAATTCACAGTCATGTGAGAAGAGTTCATTCTCACATCCTTGCCTCTCAGTATGTCACTTGGAGTGACTACTCCTCCTAGTCTGCCAATCCTTATCCATCTAACTCAGTCCCCAGAATCCAGATCAAAATGTATGTCCACCATGAATCCTTCCCTCCTATAGCTCATTGCAGGTTTCTACTCTGCTGTCCCAGTCAACTCTATGCTTGGTTTTTTTTCTTTCTTTTTTTATTGTAATTAATAGAAGGGTTACATTATATTTTGTTTTTTTCTTTCCAGTCCTGAGGCTTGAACTCAGGGCCTGGGCACTGTCCCTGAACTTCTTATACTCTACCACTTGAGCCACAGTGCCACTTCTTGTTTTTTCCATTTATCTGATACTGAGGAATCAAACCCAGAGCTTCATGCATGCTACCACTAAGCCACATTCGTAGCTGCCAGGTTATTTTGAAACAGGACCTTGCTTCCTGCAAGTGTGCATGCCTGTACCGAGATCCTCTATGTTTCTCTTCCTATTGGTGCTAGGATGACAGGTATTATCCCACCATGCCCTGCTGCTTCCTTTGAGATGGAGTCTTGTGGACTTTTCTGTCTGATCTAATCCTGGTCTTAGCCTCTCAAATAGCTAGGATTATACATGTGAACCACTGGTGCTGACAGGAGGTCACGTGTGTTAAACACTTCTACTAGACTGATCCTCTAGGTCCTTCTAGTATCCTACCTTCTAATAGCTTCTAGGCTCCTAATCCCTGTAGCTTTCTGCTCTGCTCTGCCCTGGAGGGGGCTTCTCAGCTCAGAGAAAAAAGGTAGAAAAAAGCTGTACCCCACACCCCTTGTCCTTTCAAGATATACCTGGGGGTACTAAACTAAAACAAGTCTGTCCAATACAATTTTCTAGATGATGGAAAAATCCCCTGTGTACTCTATCTAAGACACACTGGGCACTGGGCACACTTGACTGTAGAACACTGGAAATGTGGTTAGTAGGAGAGTCCAAACAAACTGAATTTTTAACTTTATTTAATTTTAATTAGTTAAAATATAAATTCAAAGACAAAATGTGGCCAGTGGCTACCATGTTTCATTGAGCAGGGAAAGATGAAGCTTGCCCAACAAGCTGCGCTGGTGGGTACCAGTGAGCAGGGCCATTCCCTCCCTACAGAAAAGCAGAGAGAGAGAGTGCTTCATGAGGAGAATCACAAGTCCCTTTCCACTAAGTGCTCTTTCCTACTGTAAGATCCAAGCATATGGGCTATACAACTCCAGAAATACGTAAGGTAACAAATGCCTACCATAGGAGTCAGTACACCAAACAGGAAGAAAGGTCAAGGGATAGAGAACTACACTCAGCAGGCTAGGAGAAAGTACAATTCCCCTTAAGTCAGATGTCATGGGTGACACCAAAGCCACAATATATATACAGTATATATACACACATGGGATAATGAATTAAAGCCTCCTTTTTCTTCTGTTTTGGGGAGGCCCTGG
Organism: Megascapheus bottae; assembly: GCF_031878675.1. Taxonomy (NCBI): domain Eukaryota; kingdom Metazoa; phylum Chordata; class Mammalia; order Rodentia; family Geomyidae; genus Megascapheus; species Megascapheus bottae. Next base: position 69,854,335 of record NC_143513.1, on the reverse strand, counting down.
TGTGAGGCCAACCCACAGAACTTCACTGTAATAAGATTCAGTTTCATCTAAGCCTGTAGGCTGGGGCCTAAATCAGCGTTTTCTCCTATGGCTTATCCAGGGAAAGTGAGGAACCAGAATATCAGTGCTTGAGACACCTCTAGAAACTGAGTCAAGAAAGCAAATGGAGTTACTAGCCTCCAGTTTTCAATCAGCTCAGGTCATCTGTGTGATTCTAGGTATGAATTTGAGGAAGAAAGCCTGGGTATAAGGTAGGCCATGTATATGAGGCATGCCTTCTAGGCAAGTAGATCTACAAAGAGGTTCCACAATGGATATGGGAACCAGACAGAGTATTTGAATTAACCATTCTCCACCTAAATCTGCTGTCCCATTCTGCCAGACAGCCTACTAGCCTAGTATCTAATAGTTCGAGGGAGAGAGATAGAAGGGAGAGAGAGAGAGAGAGAGAGAGAGAGAGAGAGAGAGAGAGAGAGAGAGAGAGAGAGAGAGAGAGAGAGAAAGAGACCTACTAATCACTTCAGACACCTCTTGAATACCCTCTTCCTAATCATGCACCAAATTGGTCATCAAGCTCTATTTACTGTACACCAATTATGTCCCCAGACTTCCCATTCTGGCCTCCACTGACACTATGGACCCCTAGGGCATATTTATATCTGACCCCCTCCTTCCCTTCCTCATCCATCCTCCCTCTCTTGCCAGGATCACCCAGTGAAGAGTCAACTATGCAGATGCCCATGAAATTCACCAACACCACCGCACTGAACCATGTATACAATGCCTGCACTCCTCTGGTGAATCTGCATTTGTATCAGCAACTTTTCACATGGCAAGCAAGATCTGCACAGAGCTGGCCCAGACTCTCTCTCCAGCCTCACTTCACGTATGTCTGCTCTTGAGGATCATAACTGCTCTTCCCATCTCTTCTGTACTCCACTCCCTGTCAGGCCTGGCCTTCATGTCCATCCCACATTGTGCAGATACTCTTCTCTACCCAATAAATTCCTACTGTTTCTCCAATATCTGCTCTACCATCTGCTCCCTGGGCAGCATCTTTGGATGCAGGCGGAGTTGTTCACGCTCTCCTTTTAGTTTCCACAAGCCTCTAGAGGGGATTGTGTTTCTTTGATCCAAGGTGGTTCTGGCCTTTGACCACTGATCTCTGAGATCCTCAGTGATAGCTGGGCAATTATACCATGATGCCAAAGAGCTGGCTGCAGGTTTCTTCATGCAAGAGGGACTGGACATTAAGAAGTGGGTGAACTGTGTGGGTTCAAGCCAACCCCACTCACCCCACCAAAGGATCCAGAGTCAAGTCTTAGGGTATGTAGACTCTGTGTTCACCCACCCTTATTCAGAGAAGATAGTTTTTCCAGAGCAAAGTAGAGGGTGGCTGAGTGCCAGTGGCTCATATCTGTAATCCTAGCTACTCAGGATGTTCAGATCTGAGGACTGAGGTTCAAAGCCATCCCAGCCAGATAAGTCTATGGGACATTTTATCTTTAACTATTTGCCAAAAATCCAGAAGTGAAACTGTGGATCAAGTAGTAATGCACCAGCCTTGAGTGTAAAGCCAAGTAAGAAGCCAAGAGTTTGGCCTAGTGGTAGAGTGCTTTCCTATCATGCATGAAGACCTGGATTCAATTCCTCAGTACCACATGCACAGATAAGGCCAGAAGTGGTGCTATGGCTCAAATGGTAGAGCTCTAGCCTTGAGAAAAGTCCAAGGAAAATGCTCAGGCCCTGAGTTCAAGCCACAAGAAAGAAAAAAAAGTCCTAAATTCAAGCCCCTATATCAGCCAAGACACACAATGGTGCAGGGATGATGATAATGGCACCATGGTAAAGGAATAGTGTGGAAAGAAATTTCTGAGGGTGACAGTCATCAAATGACAAGATACTTGTGTGGTTTAAATGAATCTTCCCACAAGTTACTCCATAAAGATAATAGAAAAAATAAATAAAAGAACCGCTAAGTACAGAGAGACCTGGCTGAGAGCAACAAACCCAAGATTGGAATGAATGTGTGAGCCACGCCCACATTGTTTACATCTGAACGTGTTGTCTTCCTGCAGAAGCAGAGCACAGCGTTCTGCGGTAACCCTCATCCAGGGGAGAACCACACACAACCATACTCAGAGACAGTATGCATAATATGAAGTGGCCTGTGCTCTTCGTAAATGTCAAGGTCATGAAAAGCAAAGAAAGGGCAAGAAACTATTCCACATTAAGGACAGTAAAGAAATACAGTTCCTAATGGTCATGTGTGATCCTAATCCAGAAAAAAATATTGCCTTGACAGATATTATTTGGACAGTTGATAAACGCTGGACCCTGGACTATAAGTTAAATATCTTGTTAAATGCCTTAATGTCACTGCTATGCTAAGGTGATAGAAGGGATTGTCCTTGCTCTTAAGAAATGCATATTGAAGTAGGAAAGGATACAAGAGGACTACATGTGGATGTTGCCTTAAGATAGTTCAGAAAGCAAATGATGTGTATATGTCTTCAGAAAGAAAATGATACCATAAATAAGACAAACTACTAACAGTGAGCCAATCTTGACAGTTTTGTTACTTTGTTTGAAATTCTATAAAATCAAGTTAGGGGGGAAAAAGGGACCTGAATGAAGAGTTATTTCTGTTAAGACAGAAGTATAAAGACTGACCCAAATTTCTCCCACATTAATTTGGAACAGGACTTTAGACTTTTAACCAAGTGCTACTAGAAGAACAACCCATTTCCTGAACTCTAGTTCTTCCAGAATCTAAAAAGTATTTTCATCTCTTAATCTATTTGTCCTTTGCATTCCATAATTTCCAGAGCCAGCCTCTTTCAACTCAGGAAGTCAATACTGGCATCCATCTTCCCATACATAATTTCTTCAGACCCTAAAATGTAAAACAAGCTGGAGGTCTGGGAGGAGGCTGCAATCTGTTGGGACAGGTAGAAAGTGACAATTGTCATAAAAGGCTCTGCAGATAGACACAAAGCATGATGGGAAAATATGGGCATCTCTTTTGGGAAGGAGGCTCTGGGAAGAGTCATGAGCTAGGTATGGAAGGTGGAGAAATTTGCCAGCTGGGCACAAATAGACAAAACATATGATCCTATTCCCAATGACATGAGAAAAACTTTAGAAGTTTTGTCCACAATGGAAGAATAATATGATCAGATGTGCTTGCCAGAACCTGCTGTCCCTGGGAGGGAAGGCCTCTGTAAGCTTCATACACTGGACCCTATGCTACCTAAGAGCACCACGGAGACATGAATTGGAGCAAGAGGAGCTTTTTCATGAGGTGATAGAATGTTCAGAGTCAGTGCTTGAGGGTCTGATGGTTCGGTGGTGAAGGGAAGGCTCCCAGGACCAGAGTTTGTACAGCTCCCAGTTTAAGGGGTGGGGACAGCATCTATCCTACATGGAAGCTGTTATGAGGATGGAAAGAACTAACACAGCACTTACCAATATTTGGGCTCATGGTTCCTAGACACAGGCTGGGCCAACCCTTCACAAACCCTCCACATTCACAAGTACTTGGGAAGCTTATTAGCAGGCACATTCTGTCTCAGCATATCTAGGGTAGGCCTGAGGTTTTTTTACTCCTCTCAAGCTCCCTGATGAAAGTGATGCAGCTAGTTTGTGGGTCATATCCTGAGCAGTCTACCTGCAAAAGTGCCTCCCTGCCAGATCAGAAGAAAGATTGTAGAAAACTGGACCTTTGCCACATAACAGAACATGTCTCAATCATTTAGAAAGAGTCTCTATTTATTGATGTGAGCTATATCAAATGTACATAAATAGACCAGATAGAGAATCGAATTCTACAATGTTTAAATGTAACCCAATGAAGAAAATTATAAGAGAGGAGAGAGAGAAATGAGAAGAGAGAGAGAGAGGCAGAGACAGAGAGAGAGAGAGAGAGAGAGAGAGAGAGAGAGAGAGAGAGAGAGAGAGAGACCTCTGGTAATGGTAATTGCAGCATTTAATTTTGCTCTTCATTTGAATTTTCCCATTTTCTACTATAATCATACAGTTTTTCAAGACATGGAATAATTATTTCCATCTTTAAATGAATTCTCCCAGTTGCCGAAGCATACACTTGTTCACTGCACTTCTTATAATGGGGGCATTTGCTCCCGGTAGGGGATCCTGGATCTCCATTAAGGACTGTCCCTTAGCCCTTTGAGAAAAGATATGATGACAGGGATGTCTCCTCCATGCAGCTGTCACCCCACAAAAAGATGCTCTGAGCATCCACAGCCCTGGGACGTGTCCATCATTGACACTACCTGTACAGTATGTGGGGAACCAGGAACAGGGTAAGAGGTGACCCTTACCCTGAGCCCTGGGATGAATCCAAACATTGTGGCTTGAGGGGAGGCACAGTGCCTGTTTGTATCTCTGACTGACAGCTGCTTAGGTTAGCATTCCTCTGGCTTCTCCCCAGGGCTCCTTTCTCTTCACTACCTTCTGCCCTCCCTTTCAGTAGTTTACTTAAGTCCTGAAGACACTGTCCTTAAAAGGTCCTTCCTTCTTCTCCTGCTGGGAGACACTCGTGATTGTTCCAGTTTTTTTCATATATTTTTTATTGTAATTAATAGAAGGGTTACATTATATACACTGGAGAGAAGATGCATTAATTCACATACATTGATACCCTTTCTCATGTCTGGGTCCCCATTTCCCTCCCCCCCACGCCCACCCCTCATTTTGTTTTCCCCCTTCCCTATCCAATTTCAAATAGCCAAATACAAATATATCCAATATATCAGATAGATTGTTCCAGTTTTTAAATGGGAAACGGGTAAGTCAGAAAACAAACCCACAGTGGACTGACACCACAGAGAGCGCTAGTCTTCCTTTAACTTTAACCCTGAACTTGGAAAGCAGGTCTCTGACCTCAATCTTCATCTACCTAGAGCCCAGGATCCTGCAACAAGGTCTCTCTTACTAACATAGGTTTACAGGACAGGAGGATGTATCCCCTGGCTCATTCTTTGCCCAAGCCAATACTACAACTCCATAGCACCATCTTTCTTATGAGCCTGGGGCAGAGCAGTGATCATGGTAAGTATTTGTAAACAGAGGCAATGCTGTAATAACAAAGAGATCCAAAGCGTTCAGTAGCCCAGAGAAGAACGCTTCTCACTCATCTAAGAGTCCAGCAGTTTTTCAATTCTTAGTCACAGCTCTGCTCCAGGTGGTCGCTCAGGACTCAGGGCAGCAGCGCTCCTACTCTCCTCTGCACATGATTGGCAGAGGCTCCTGACTAGTGTGGGAACTCCACACCATGCTATAGGCTTTAATAAAATCCATTCCCACAGTCCTTTAGGGGTAGGGGACTTCTTCTTTGCCAAAGGCCATTTGGGTATTTATACCATTATTTCTGGTAAATGATCAATACAGGCAGATAGCTGCAGACAGCAGAAAAGAAGCATATATTTCTATCCCATCATGTACCAAATAATTTCACAGTGGAACATTTTTAGTCCCTGCATCTAACAACATTTTAGCCCTTCCCGGTCCCTCCATTCTCCATCACAGTGTGAGGACAATGGCAACAGTGACCAGAAGGGCCGAGTGATCAGTTATCTAGTTGCCAGGAGAAATGTCCTGGCTCCACAGGAAGTCCCTTGGCTTCCAGGAAGGCACAGACACATGGTATCCCTGACAGAGGGCTTTCAATCACAACAGAATTGGCATAGACTCAACCTTTTCCCATAGAGCAGGCAAGCAGACAGCAGTGGACTATTTTCTGTCCAGAAACACAAGGTACAACTAAGGAAAGCCCCAAGTTAGTGGTGGCTATTCCATGACTTAATAAATCCAGGGAATGATGGGAAGTGGACATCCAGAGACAAGATGGCAACAGCTCAGATTTGCAGAACTGGCCAGGGGATGGCCAGAGAAGCAATTGGCTTTCCATGAGTTTTCTGATGTGTGTAAGTGCATGAGAGAGAGGGGGAGAAGGGAGGGAGGGATGGATGGAGGGACAGAGGGACGGAGAGGGAGAGGGAGAGGGATATTTAGGGCCTCACATTTTCATTTGGCTTGCTTTCTCTCAAGGGTAACACTCTACCAATTGAGCCATAGTGCCACTTCTTGGTTATTTTGCTGTTTTGTTAGCAATCAAAGTAGAATGAATTTGTCTGCCTGGGCTGCCCTTGAATCCACAATCCTCAGATCTTAGCCTCTAGAGTATCTAGGATTACAGGCATGAGCCACTGATGCCCAGTGGTTTTCTGGTTTGGGGTGTTTTTATTTTTGTTTTATTGAGTACCAATCCTGGGGCTTGAATTTAGGGCATGGAAGCTGTCCTTGAGCTTATTTGCTCAAGGCTACCACTTGAGACACAGCTCCACTTCTAGCTATTTTGGTAGCTAGTTGATGATAAGAGTCGCTTGAACTTTTCTGATCAGGTTAGCATCAAACCAAGATCCTCAGATCTCAGCCTCCTGAGTAGCTAGGATTATAGGTGTGAGCCATGGATACCCAACAGTTATTTGTATTTTTAAGGACAAATATCTGAGACACTTGGTTCTATAGCCAGAGAAGAGCCTCTCATGAGTCACGAGAAGCCCTCTGGAATTGCAGGACCCTCTGACATGCTCTGGTGAGCACCCTCACTCTGTCTCTGGGAGAAGAGAAGCTTTATGTAGACACCAGACTGCAAAATTGGGTTTTAAACATGATCACCAGCTGGGCACGGTGGCTCACACCTGTAATCCTAGCCACTCAAGAGGCTGAGATATGAGGATCAAGGTTCAAAGCCAGCTCAGGCACAAAAGAACCTGGACTCTTATCTCTAATTAACCTCTAGAAAACAGGAAGCAGGGCCTGGCTCAAAGGTAGGGTGGTAGCCTTGAGCTGAAGAACTAAGGGAAAATGCCCAGACTGAGTACAAGCCCCATGACCCCCAATAAATTAAAAAGAAAAATGATCACTATGTCCCATTCCACTGAGAAAAATCTTGTGGGAAGCACCACCCTCACCACCTCCAGCCTCCTGCTTTTAGGGTGAGGATATGGAGAGGTGCTGAATCAGGGCCAGTCACCTTTTAGGGGGTCAATCTATTGGGGCCAAACTGACTTGAGTCTTGTTCTAACCACAATAATAAAGGTGCTTATAACAACTGTTTACCTGAGTGAAGCTGGAGAGCTAACAAGGCCATTTTCTATTTGTCAACTCCCTCCCCCAACCCCAATCATGTCCTTACATAGCTAAGCAAAGAAGAGAAGACCCTTAGCTCTATCCTACGTCTCTCCAGACCCAGCCCTGGGTCTACCAGGGAGATGAGCCACACAGGGTCTGGACTTCACCCCATTCTTCACACTGGAAGGCCTGGATTGGCAGTGCCCTTCCCCTATCCCACATGTCCACTGTTCCATGATGGTCTGGTGCTGGAAAGAGACACTGTCCAGCCCCCTGGACTCACAGAGACCTTCAGAGGACGCTCGGCCTTTGCCCCTGGGGAAGACAGACACCTCCAGAATCAGCGCAGGCAGATGGGAGGCTGTCCTAATTTCTCCAAAATATCCACAAGATATATCACCATCTGCTTAGACAGTCAAATGATTGTGAGGATGGGACAGGTCAGGCGGGAGAGTGCTGGTGACAACACTGCAGCGGAGACCAGGGGTCCTGGGAGAGGAACGAACCCCTCTGCTCAGAGAGGAACTTTCTGGAGAGCTAAGCTCAGACTCTGGTTTCTCCCAGACCAACTTCCAACAACTCCCCATGAACACAAACTTCAGCTCAGGATGATAACACCTTCCACACGTGCTGGTAATGAAAAGGTGGTATGATCTGGGTGTGCTTTCTCAGGGTTAAATAATCAGCAGAGCCGGAGCCACAGCCTGACTTTTCTAGAGTGAGCTGCTGGGAACAGGGGCCTGCAGTTGGCAAGGGCTTGTCTTGACTCACAACAGCTCTTGTCTGGCGTTGGAACCAAATGCCTCAGATCTTTGTCCTGTGCTTAAAAATTAAGAGCTGCACATCATACGGGGGCTCAAAATAGACACAAGAACAGGAAGGCAGAGCGTGTCCTGAAAACATCTTGAGACTTCACACCCATCATCTGTGGGCCAGGGCAGTTGTGAGAGATTAACCCACATGCCTCACAACCACAACCCCCTCAGCAAGTATAATCATCAACATGGAAACTGAGGCACTGAGAGGCGAAGTAATTTGCCCAAGGTCCATAACTGCTGAATGGACAAACCAGGAATTAAAGTGAAGGAATCTAACCAGTCCTGCTCCTGCACTGACAGCCTAACAGGAGGAACATTCTACAAAGCACACAGGAAGTGTTAGAAACCAGCCTTCTTTGCTAAACCCACAGCCTTGCCCTCTGTGCCTTGATGTCAGGGGATCCAGAGCAGGTCACCCCTTCACCTGGGGAGAATAGAGAGTTGAATTTGGAGCCTTAACATGCATCATCTCAGGTGTATCTACTATATTAAAAAGAAAAAAAAGACATCAAAATAAGCCCTCTCAAAGATGCAGTGGGAAAATTACTCATTTCCTTATTAACAAAACACAATGAAGCCCCAAATATTGCCACTTGAAGGAAGGGACTTGTGTTTTTTAGTTTGGGGGTTGTTTGTTTTTCTTTCTGGAGACTGTTCTGGTCACTAAGAAAAGATGGCTTCATTCTGATGTTTGGAAGACTGGCAGAGAGAGAAATATAACACCACAAACTCATTATAGCCATGCTATCTAATTCCTCCCCAGGGCAGTCTTAGCCAGAGGGACACACAGGCAGACAAGAGCCTTGTCACAGATCACAACTGGAGCTGCTTCCAGGGCAGCAGGCAAGCCAGCCACATTCCCAAGACAAGGGCTGAGGGAGTGGTATGGAGCCAGAAGTACAAGATATATCTACAATTTTTCTTCATCAAGGAGGAGGGGGTAAAGTTCAGGAGCTAGATTCCTTCTGATATCTTTCCTTTCTTCCCATCTTCTCCCCCAACAACTATTATTCAAGACTAATCTAGGAAAATACTGGGGGGTTTTCCAGCAGGTCCTGTTACAGTCATCATCCCACAGACACTGTGGTCTGGCTCATGTTTGGAGTAATATAAGGGTGTACTCCACTGTGAATGATGTTGGAATCTGGACATAGCTAGGATCCAGTACTCTGGATGGACAGCTCATCATATTCTTATTAGTTGTCTCACTTTGTGTCTCTCTGTGACGTCTGTTTGTGGATGAGAATCTCGAAACAATGGAGCTGAAGTTACCCTGTCCCAAGGTTGTATGAATTTCACATTGGTGTTCTTACTTGTGGCCAATTGTTCACTTGGATCCTATGCTGACCCCTACCAGCTCCCTCTGTCTGTGGAGCATGGTGATTAGGTAGAAGGAACACCTGTCTCCGCCATACCTAGGTATAAACCATTTCTCTGGTGTCTACTGCCTGTCCTCTGGCCTTCAAGGACTTATACTCACACATTCACTCAACAAACAGGTACAGAAGACACATTATGTGCCAGATCCCTTTCTCTGGGCTGGAGATACTTCCAGGAATCAAATGGATAAAATGAACTCCTTTATAGAATCAGCATTCAAGTAAAGAGAGATAGAAATCAAACAAATTCATGTTTGTAAAATATACTAAGTGATTGCTTTTAAGTTCTACAGAACAAGCTGGAGAAAGTGGGATAGTGGCTCTCAAGTTTTAATAAGGGCAGGGTGCCTCCACGGACAAAGTGATATACCTGCATCAAGACATGAAGAAGGCAAGAAAGGATCCATATAGGTATCCCCCAGGAGGGCATTCTAGGCAAGAAAGGAAGCCAATGCAAGTGTCCTGAGCAGAGAAGTATTGTGGAGTTGGAAGAAGTAGTGAAGTCCTAGGACTTCCCCCAGTTAGGACCATATCATATCACCAGCCCAGGCTCTCATCACATCAACAGAAGAATCTGACAGATGTCTGCCTCTCACTTACTCCCCTCATACCCTAGGTCCACTTATCCAAAGTCCTCAGATACCCAGAACACCTCTGAGAGCCAGCCTGAGAGAAGAGCCTCAAGGGAAGGAATCTATGGAAGCTTTGCTAGGCCATGACACCCAGCCAAGATCTCCAGGCTCCTACTCAGCCAGAGCTGTATTTCAACCATGAAAAAGCATCTTAAGCCACTTAACTTCATCTCAGCTCTTCAGATAGTTTATGCATTACATAACAGCCAGAACTTAATGAACACTAGTTACATAAATTTGGGGAAAACAGCAACAAAAGCACTTCTTATAATACAAGACATGAGCGCTTTTCATTCTATTGCTCTTGGCATGGAAGTGATTTACTGTAAGCAGGTACTTCAGAAGGAAACATAATTTCAGTATTTTTCACCTTACCATTGGGGGACTGACTCCAAAAGATCATTTTACATCTAATTTAATACTCATAGACTGACAGGGTGCTTGCTCTGCTTGCTGTTGCGCATAGCTCTAGAAAATTTCTTGAGCAACTAGACTCCAGTACCAGTCCATGAAAGTACCACCTAGAAGGTTTTATAGGCACCGTACAAAGAAGAGAAAAAAGTTGCACAGAGTACAAGAAGATGTGTGATGGGTCATGGGTGAGGGCAGACTGGAACAGAACAGAGTTAGCGCAAAAACCCCAGAATCTGGAGATGGACAGCTTGACTCTTGCCCTGGAGAACAGCTGGATTTGTGGCGGGAAGAAAAGATGCCACAGCTCTATGACACAAATTATCTTGCTCAGTTGTCTCTAATCCAGATACTTGATCCAAACTCAGGCTGCTTCACAGGCCCGACTGGCTCAGAGTCTCCGACAGCAGAAAATCCAAGGTTACATCATGGGACACACACACACACACACACACACACCAAGGTTAAAAACCAAAACTGGTTTCTACTGGTGACTGAACCTTGAGCTGCATGGTCATTTCAACCAGTTTCAGGTTTCCTAGCTGGGCTTCACATCAGCTGCCCAGGCCTTCCCCTCCCACTGGGCATATACACTAGGTATGATGAGAATTCAGAGGAACACTCCCAAACCTCAGGATGAAGACATCAGAACCCACCATTTCAAAGTGGTTGTACTCAGGGCTAATTTGCCACACATTCCATTAGAGGACCTGAAGCCGAGACCTTCCTAGGGTGCTCAGCCAGCCAGGTGACTCCACAAGACCTCCCTAGATGAAACATCAGACTTCTTCTCAAAAGCCTGCCAAGATGCTCACGAGCCACTCCTTTCCTTACAAACTTCCCTGGCAGATGCAAATCAGTAGGGCATCACAGAAAAGGTCCTGTGCCATCACCTGGACCTGTTCCTTTACTTAAACACTTTCTCCATGCCCCTTTCTCTCCAGGCCCCACAGGCTCCGCAGAATCTTCCATTCAGAAAACAGAGAGAATAGGAAACCCAAGAGCCTGTTGCCGGTAACACAATGTGATATATGCATCCTATCCCCACTGCCTCTGCTTCCACATTTATAAGATATAATCCCTAATCATCTCTGGGCTGTCTAATTTCAAAGAATGTTCTGAAGGCAAAGGTGCTTTGGGAAAATATTAAGTAAAAGCTACTTAGAAACTGAATATGTTGTTGCACTTAGTTAAAGAGCTGTTTTCTTTGGTACTGTTTTCTGTGAAATTATTTTGGATTGGGGACAAGCTGTCTTATACAGGGGCCATTGTCCTACTGCAAGAGGTTAAAAACACCCCCACCCCCAAAAAGCGGGATAATGACCTGGGAAAGAAAGAACATCACAAGCTAAGAGATCTCACCAGAGTCTCCTCTGGAATGAAGTAAACCACTCTTTCTAGCAGTCATCATTAAACTGCCCACATGTCTAGGACTGGAGTAAAATGCCAAGAAAGTAAGAATGAGCACATCAAATTTGTCTCTGGTATAAAATAGCAAAGAAAGCAGGATCCAGGTACTCATTTAAATTGCTTGTCCTTAAGTGATGGCTGTGAGTGACACCTCTCAGGCTGAAAGGCTTTCGTAGAGAAGAAAGGGGACTGACAAAGCTAATAATAAACTACTCACACCACGGTCACTTGGTCTGCACCTCACGTAGCTATGACCTTGACTTGTGTTAATTCTAAGCCTCACGTATCCTCTGAGGGCTGATGGTGTTCTAATTTATATTTGTGTGCCTCAGACTTCAACCTGTACCAAAATTATCTGGAGGGCTGTGAAACCCAGGGCTGAACCCTACACTGGTAATTTAGTAAGTCTGAAGTACATCCCAACAATTTGCATTCTTAACTAATTATCAGTTGGTGCTTCTATTGCTGCTCTGGAAACCACACTCAAAGCCCCATTGAGTGAGGAATTCCTAGACTGGCATTAGTGAGGGCTACACCTCATGCTAGTTCCTAGAACTCTCAATGTTTCCTGACATGGAGCATTGAGCTCAGAGCTGTGTGATTGTTAGACAGATGCACTACCACCTGAGCCAGGCCTTCAACCCCTCTTATACGTTGGTTATTTTTCAAAGTAAGGCCTCACTGTACACTGGCCTGAGCTATGATCCTCTTATTTATGTTACGCTGTGTTGTTGGGAGTGATGGGAGTGAGTGTCACTGGGCTCAGCCATTGGTTGGGATGGAATCTCACTAGCTTTTATATCCACGCTGATCTCAAAGAGTATCCTCCAACCTCTGCCTCCAAAGTAGCCAGGATTACAGCCCTGAGCCACCTCAAAGCATTGTGAAGAAGATTCTAGGACAGAAAATAAGAGCCATGTGTGGTAGACCTAGAAGAGGCCCAGTGGCTGCTCTGGTCCAACTCTACACATAAGAAATGTTGATGGAGGTTATCTTGGAGCTATGCCCATGAGCAATGCCCCAGCTCATGCCCCACCTAGCAACAGGTAGAAAAGGGATACCATGCTGGACATCCCAAGTGGTTAACCCATCAACTTGCCAGGAAGCAATAACCTCTACAACCCACATCTCTATTGGAGTAGAGTATTTGCTTGGCATGCATGAAGCCTGAGGTGGGATTCCTCAGTACTATAAAAGCAATAACAACAAAAGCCAGCAGTGGCATTGTGACTCAAGTGGTAGAGTGCTAGCCTTAAGCAAAAGAAGCTCAGTGACAGTGCCTGGACCTTAGTTCAAGCCCTAGAACTGGCAAATAAATAATTAATTAAAGACCCTGTGCTAATGATGTTACACGGAGTGTTCTGTAAACACTACTGTCTTCATCACCTTTGTTAATGATGTGGATCAACTGAAGCCTTGCAAAGTGCTTCCCAATAGCATTTTTACAGTTGGTGTTGTCAAGACCTTTAAAGAAGCAGATACTTTCTATATGATATGGATACACAGTGGAGTATCATTCCACTAGAAAGAATAAAATTGTGTTAGTTGCAGCAAAATAAATGGAACTGGAAATTACCATCTTAAGTATAATAATTCAGACTCAAAAAGACAAATCTGGGGCTTGGAGTTTGGCCTAGGGGTAAAGTGCTTGCCTAGCATGCACGAAGACCCGTGCCAGAAGTGGTGCTGAGGCTCAAGTGGTAGAGCTCTAGCCTTGAGAAAGTCCAAGGACAGTGCTCAGGCCCTGAGCTCAAGCCCAGGACCGGCAAAAAAAAAAAAAAGACAAATCTCTCATGCCTTCTCATATGTGGGATCTAGACCTAAAATCAAACAAACAAAAAGACTAGATTGCACAGAGACTGGTCAAGAGGAAATACGGTTGAAATACATTATATATATGAGAGAACAAAACATTATAATGAAACACACTATTTTTGTAAAATATAAAAATGCTACAGAAAATAAAGTAAATAAAATCATACTCTGGAAAAAAACATAAGATGGTTGGACTGACATGCTTTTTGGTAGGTTTTAACTCAATTATTTCTCCTAAATGTTTGGCTTTAAACAAAAATAACTGTACTGCATAGTTCTCTCGTGTCAGTAGCTTAGTCCCCTGGTGCCAGCAGCCTTATGCCTGCCACTACCAAATGCCATGTCGAGCATTAATTAGAAGCAAATTTGATTTTTAAAAATAGTGAGACATCTGTATGTAATGTTTTATCGTTACAATTAGGCAGATTGGCTTCTAAAGCAAATGTAAAATCATTGCAAGAGGATTTATAGTCTGCAGAGGATAAACAGGGTAGGGGAGGCCCTGAGCAAATCAACCACAGCCTTGCCCCAGGTTAGGCAGGAGTAGCTTGCTGTTCCCCTGCTCTGCCGTCTCTGAGTCTCCAGTCTGTAACTGTACAGGGTCTGTCCCAGGTCTGAGAATCCACTCTGTAGAAGGTAGAATCCTTTCCCTCTGGTTCCTCCTGGGACTTTTCAAATCACACCTACCCAAGAGACATCTCTTTACCATTTAAAAACATTGGTCTACAGTATACAACTGTAATCTCAGCTATATGGAAGGTACAGACTGGAGAATCATGATGATCTGAGGCCATGCCGATGTTAGCCTGACACTTTCTCTCAAAAAGAAACAATAACAAATGCTTGGAATTGTTGGCTCATAACTATAATCTTAGATACTCAGGAGGCTAAGGTCTGAGGATCACAATTCGAAGCCAGTTCTGGCAGAGAAGTCTGTGAGACTCATCTCCAATAATCTATACAGAAGTGGCTCAAATAGTAGAGCACTAGGCATCCTTGAGCAAAAGAAACTTAGGGATAGCTCCCACATTCTGAGTTCGAGCCCCAGAACTGACCATAACAAATGGGGGCTAGGATCTGGGTGTGGTGTCTCATTCCTGTAACCCTAGCTACTCAGGAGGCTGAGAGGATCACTGTTCAAAGCCAGTCAGGGCACTAAAGACCATGAGATTCTTATCTCCAATCACCCACTAGAAAACAGAAAGTGGGGCTGAGGCTCGAGGGGTAGGGCTTTAGCCTTGAGCTGAAGAGGTCAGGGACAACGCCCAGGCCCAGAGTTCAAGCCCCACAACCCACAAGAAATGGGAGCTAGGGATGTGATTCAAGTGGCAGAGCACTTGCCTGATACTTGCCTTTATGAGGTCCAAGTTTAAGAGTAGTATTGCTAAAATAAGCAAACAATATAGTATTAAAAAAAAGAACTTGCCTTCTACTAACTCCTGGGAGACAGGCATCTTTCTTCATTTTTGCCTCCAATAAAGACTTCCAAGAACTGAAGGGCATTTTCAGAATCTGTCATACAGAGGGCAGGGGAAGGACCATGCCATTATAAAATGATCTTTATCTGTGGGTCCCACCTTCTGTAGTGTAGCCCCAGGAAAACAGTCGATGTTCCCTCACCAGGCGGCATCTTTCTTAAATCAGACAATGACATTTATGTGACCCATTTTATTCCCTCTTTTATCTAGACTTCCAGATGTATCCAAATTCAAATATTCAGAACTGCATATATACTCGGAAGAAGCCTACGCATAGCAAGTGGGAGGCCTTGAGTTCAATCCCTAGCAGCAGAACAAAATAATAAGCAAGCAAACAAACTTATTCCAGCATAGTACCTGGGTTTTTAGCATAATAGAATAGGTAGCCTCTGCTATTCTATTACAGTCCTGAGTGTTTTACTCTATGTCTCATTGAATGTTGCCATTTAAAGGAAATCAAGCTTCCAGCTGACATTAACTCTGATTTTCAGCAGACAAGGAAATGTCTCACGGGGATAGAATTGTCCAGTCTCATTAAGGAGCTGAAACATACACAAATATTCCAAACAGGGCCCTTGTCATTTTAGAAGCATCCCCAAATGGAACGGAAACAAGAACTCTAATACTATTTACAGAGTGTCAACTCTGTCCTACTCTTGTCATGCTCACCCAGCACAGATATATCGATTTGACTCTGTGCTAAGCCCTATTCTCCTTTCCTTTCGGGACCATCAGCAAGTGGAGGCCAAAAATCCACTGCTGCAGAATGCAATAGGGTGAGGGTGTGTGTCATATCCCTCCCAGCTTGCTGCACAAACCCTGACAGAGTCCTCCGTCTTTTTATCCATCCACCAGCTGAACAGGAAGCCTGCAGACTCAGGAAGGTAGAACCAAGAACTGGAAGAACACTAGAGTCCCTGAATGACTGTGTGGAGTTGAGCCCAAGGTCAAAGGAGCACCTCCACCCAACTCCATGGATGGTGATATGAGTGAAAATTAGAATTTGATTGTGGTTCATCCTCTGACTATTTAGTGTTGTTCTGGTATTTGACTTACCCTGATACAAGCCAAGCACGTTGGTAAATTTCCTTCTAAAGTTTTGTTAACAGTATACCAAGTGTCATTTTCCCCACTCTCTTTATTATTAACACCACTATGTCACAAAATATCTTTCAAAAAAAACATGATTTTTAGTTGTCACATAATATTCCACCTTAAGAAGGTCTTGTAATTTACTGTCCTCTTGTTTTTGAGCAATTAGACAGTCTTGAGTATTTCACAGTTATAAATAATACTGGGATGTGTATTGTTGCACATAAATCTCTGTGTCTTTCTGATACTTCCTTGGGGCCAATTCTCAGATGTGTGCCTGCTAGGGAGGTTGCCGCTGTGATGGATTTCATGTCTTACCATTCCCTCCTCCTCACTGTTCTAATGGCTGAAGAGAAATACCATTGTAGAGATGCATATGAAAGACAGGAGCACTGGGCTACAGCTGCCAGCCACAGTTCATGGGAGGCAATCTGGAGGTTGCTTTGTTGGTGTAGTTTCCCTGACCCCTCCTATCCAAAGAGATTGACCACAGACAGCAAGAACTAACACTATTGTATGAACATGCTTGATTGGGGGAGCAGGGGAAGAGAAGCAATAAAAGAGAAAGAACAAAGAATCTTCACCCAGTGTGGGTCTTTTCCCCACTTCTGGGGCTGCCAGAGAACACTTTGAAACTTCAAAACCAGTATGTAATTTTTTAATACAAGTATGTTCCATTCAGTATTTGAGATATATTTATGTTAAGACATTCAATGTTGATGGGAAATTCCAGTGTGTTGGACAGGCTGGGTAAGTCTGGCAACTCTATTGGCTGGGTGGGACCAGCTGTTAGGAAACACAGAGAGCAACCACATCGCTGGGGGATGATGGGTATTACAATGGCATTCAACCCAGGGCCCTGATTTGAGAGCAATAGTTAGAGGAGTCAGGGGCTTTATTGCATACAATTGGGTGGCTTACTTAGGGGCTCACAACACAAGGATTCCCACATTCAAAAAAAGCATAAGAGAAATTCAGAGCTCCTGAGGGGTAGCTATGCCTGCCACTTCCAAGGGTCATAGAGCTCTGGAGAGGCTGGTGCCACCAGATGTGGAGAAGGTGCAGATGGCAAACAGCAAGGAACTCTGCCTCCACTTCAGTCTTTGTGGAACAAGAGGGAGGCAGCTAAAGACAGGCTGAGGCTGTGAGCCTGTAACAACGGATCTCTCCCTGCCTTGCTTCTCCTCTGCCAACTGCCTTGCTTAAGGGATAGGGGAAGGAGAAAAGAAGTGTGTACACACACACACATACATACATACACACACACGCGCACACACACACACACACACACACACACACCACCACCACCTTTATCAGACTGTGCTGTGGCAGTCTTTTGCACAATATGCTCTAAATTAATGGTCTCAGGAGGTAGTGATTTATAAAGCATGAGTTTGCATGCAACCAGTGAAAATGTTCTGCCTCTTATTATGCAGCTATATTTATTTGCAGCCAGATTATGAGCAAACAAGGTTACCTTCAGGCACGTTGCACACAAAAGCAAGGTGAAATGTGCACACATGCATGTGTACACATACACATATACACAAGCAAGGCAAAATACACACACACACACACACACACACACATACACACACACACGTTTAAAGTTTATGAGATCTACTAGTCAGAAGTGCTTCCTGGCTTAACTATCAATAGTGGCTTCAGCTAACACCACCATCTGTGAAGCTAGAATTGTAGCTATGTCTAGATCTTAACTTTTTTTTTTTAATTTTTTTTTTTGCCAGTCCTGGGCTTGAGCTCAGGGCCTGAGCACTGTCCTTGGATTTTCTCAAGGCTAGAGCTCTACCACTTGGGTCTCAGCACCACTTTTGGCTTTTTTTTTCTATGTATGTGGTACCGAGGAATCGAACCCGGGTCTTCGTGCATGCTAGGCAAGCACTTTAACCACTAGGCCAAACTCCTGGCCCCGATCTTAACTTTTTTTTAGCATTGTCTTTTTGTTGTTGTTGTTAACAGTTTGAGGTTTAAACTCAAGGCCTTGTGCTTGCTTAGCTGATGTTCTATCACTTGACCCATGTCTCTAGCTGGGCTTTATGCTGGTTACTTTAGTGGAATCTGATAGAGTTTTCTGCCTGAATTAGCTTTAAATTGGGATCCTGAAGATCTCAGACTCCTTAGGAGCTAGGATGATAGGTGTGAGCTTCCAGGGTCTGGCTTTACTGGTTGTTTTTCAGAGAGGTTCTCATTTCCTGTCAGGCATCTGATCACAGATGTGTCATGATCACAGGTACATGCCAGATTCCTTCCCTGGAGATGAAGTCTCACAGAGTGAGTTCCAATTTTGCCTGGGACCTGCATTCTCCCAATCTCAGTCTCCCATGTAGTTTGAAATGACAGGCACCGGTGACTATGCCCACATATGGTTTGAGAAGAGAGCTTCATGAACTTTTCTGTCCGGGCCAGCCTCAAATTACGATCTTCTTGTTCTCAGCCTCCCAAGGAACTAGCATTGCACAGTGAGTCACCATCACACAATTTGACATTGCCTTTGTGATTCTTCATGCATTCTACCTCTTCTATTCCGTCTTGTAGTTCCTGACACACTTCTCTTTTGACTTGGAAATCTTGTCTCTCTTTTGCTATCCTGATTCTTTTTCACAGAGTCTCTTGGAGATAACTTTTGCGATGTCATTTTATCCCACAGGTCCATTTCTGTTGAATACACCCCTCCATTTGTGAAATGACACAATGCTTTGCAGCCATAGGAAGCTAACAGAGCAATACCACCTGAGGGGATGCTGACTCTCCAGGGAGTGACAGGCTACATTCCCAGTAGCCCATCAGCTGGACATTTCTGTGAGCCAGGAGCTGCCTGAGGCCTAAAACACTCTGGCTCACACTATGTCTGAAGGCCTGAGGCCTGTTTTACCTCACCACCCTCCTATCTCTGTGGAGTTTGAACTTCTGTCCCAAAGGTGGCCTTGACCTAAAACAAGGCCTCCAGGAACTTGACTTGGATGAAAGGAGAAAGCTGGACAGGACCTCAGGAGCTTCTGTGAAGAGGCAGTCTTTGCTATCCTCTTTGTCTCTCAGCTGGCTAAATGCCCCCTCCTTCAACATCAAAATGACCCAGTTTTGCATCTCTACCCAGTCACCTAGCCCTTTAGAAGTTTCTGTCAGTTTCCACTTATGAAGAGCATGAATGTGCCTGGCCTGACCAGAATCTTTTCTAGGTTCAGAAGAAATATTGTTATTGTAAAAAAAGGGGGGGGGAGTAGAGGGAGACTGATGGAATTTTGGGACCTCCTATTTTGATCTATGTGGGGTACCTGTTCTTGGCTCCCAGAAAATTAAAATGTCATATATATATATATATATATATATATATATATATATATATATATCAGGGACAATAACTTGCCTTGGGTTTTGAAAGCAAGGCAGAATATAGTCAATTCAGCTTGCTTATCAGATGTTAATTTTACAGAATGATAATGAAGAAAGCCAAAGGAATCAGATGGGAAACCAGGTTGGCCTGGCTTGTCAGGGGATTTGCAAAGGAAGGGGGAAGGGAACTTTGAATTAAAATTAAATATTAGGAGGTGAAGAAATCAAATGCAGAAAGATTGGCCTGAAAGCCATACAGAAATCTGTATAAAATACGAGGAGAGGGGAAGTGACAGCTGGATGGGCTTAGGCAGAAAAGAATTGGAGGAAACAGAATAATAATGCTGCTGAGTGCATTATTAACCTGAAATCGGCCCTGTAGCTTCCCCACTGAATTAATTCTGAGGGGAGAGCCTGGGGCAGGGGTGGCATTTGCAGCTGATAAACATAACCTGAGTATTTCCTTTGTGTTTTCATTTAGAGTCTGAGTTTGGATTCTATTAGGTGGGGAGAGAGATTCGTGTAGCATAAGAGTTAAGAGCAAAAACATGGGTCCTTTGTCTCTCTGGGCTTGACTCACTTCACTTAAAATAATTTTGCCAGGTCTTTTTATTTCTTTACATATGATATAATATCATTCTTTCTAATGGATGAGTAAAATTCCATCATGTGTCTACAGTACATTTTCTTGATCCATTTATCCATTGAGGAGCAGCTGGGTTGACTCTATACCTTGACTATGGTGAACAGTGTTAGAATAAACATGGCTATGCAAGTGTATATAAATGACTTATCTGAAATATATTAGATTCAAAGGAGATCTCAAATAGAATAATTCCTAAGAAAGCCAAAATCAAAGCAGCAAAATAAAACATCAAGAAATGGGCATTCAAGATGGATAGGGTGAGGTCAAGGGGAAAGGGGCAGATGAATGAAGAGGAGAAGAGGGCAGAAACACAGACAAGAATCCAACGCATAGACTATAATATTAAGAAGAGTGAGAAACAGGGGAGGCAGGGAAGGGATGGGAAAGAAAGTTGAAAGGGGTGACACTGATCAAGATACGCTGTATTCAGAGGATTACAATAGCTCAAAACCTAGGTACATAAGGTCATAGAGGATGAGGCTAAATGAAAAGATCTCCAGGATAAGGAAACAAGAGTTTTATCTTGTGTGATTGTTGTTCTTAATGGACTATGTTATTTCTCTTCTCTTTTGTTGCCCTTTGGTTACAGTATCTGACTTTTATTACCTGGTATATTATATATATATATACGTTTATTTGTTTATTTGAAATAAGGAAAGGGAAGGGGGGAAACAAGATGATTGGGAGGGGTGGGGGAAAATGGGGACAAAACATGAGAAGCGGTATCAATGTGTGAGAAATAATGCACCTACTATCTGGTGAATATAACTGTAACCCCTCTATACATTTCAATAAGACCAGATATACTATATTTATGAACTGTTTTGTTAAATGGAAACTCCCTTGTTCAACTACTTAAAGCTAATAGTAAAAAAGAAAAAATCTTTTTAAAAATCTATAAGAAGATTTAGCAGGCATCCCCTACTCATGATACAAGAGAGAACTCAAAATCAAACCATGTAGGTTTTTACTCTGTTGAATTAAAAGGCCTTTTTTTTATTTAACTTTTCACCTAGGAAATGGCATGGGTAGGACAATGGTTCTAAGTTTTCAGACCATGTAACCATCCCACTCAGCCCAATCAAATTCCATTCAATTCCATTCCAGTTCCATTCCAATTCTTCAGCATTCAAACAGCACGAGCTCTTTGAGATGCCTGAAGATTCTCCCGAGGGAAGACTTCAATAAATTTGACCGCTCTTTCCTAAGCAGAACCCCCCCCCCCCAAGCATGCTAAATACCTCCCCCCCAAAAAGTTCATGTGTAGAGACCTAGACCTCGAGTGACAGTGTTGTTAGGAGATGGAGGATATGTTAGGTTGGGCCTAAATGGGGACAGTTAGGTCACTGGGAAGGTCTCCTGAAGGGAAAGATGGAACTCCAGTGCCTTCCCTTCCTGACCCCTGTAAGGCAAGCAGCAAGACTCTACCATGTGTTCTCACCACAATATTTTCCTTCAACATAGGCCCAACATGACTATGCACTGAAACTTTTATTCCTTATAAGTAGTTTACCTCAGGGTTTTTTTGTTTTTATTTTTTGGCAGTCATGGAGCTTGAACCCTGGTCACTGTCCCTGAGCTCTTCAACTCAAAGCTACTGCCCTAGCCGGGAGTTTGGCCTAGTGGTTAAAGTGCTTGCCTAGCATGCGTGAAGACCCGGGTTCGATTCCATGGTACCACATACATACGGAAAAAAAAAGCTGGAAATGGTGCTGAGGCTCAAGTGGTAGAGCTCTAGCCTTGAGAAAGTCCAAGGACAGTGCTCAGGCCCTGAGCTCAAGCCCAGGACTGGCAAATAAAAGCTACTGCCCTACCCCTTGAGCCACAGCACCACTTCTGGTTTTCTAGTGGTTAATTGGTGATAAGAGTCTCACAGAATTAGTACATGGGATGGCTTTGAACCATGATCCTCAGCTCTGTCTCCTGAGTAGCTAGGATTACAGGCATGAGCCACCATGCAGCTTGTCTCAGATGTTTTTGTCATGACATCAGAAGGCTAACTAACACACAGGCCCTCTGAATGCAAAACAAATTCGGTTAGTTGTTTTTCCTCGCTATGTGGGGAAAAACAAAAGGCGTGTGATCTGTATCCATAAAGCCTGCCCCAATATCCAATGATTAAGACGATGGCTCCTTCACAATGAGCTTCACTCAATCAACTCCAAAGCTAGATCCATTGGGTATATGCTCCCGTTCTAGATGAGGCCATCTAATTCTCGTCCAACATGTTTCTCTAGATTAATAAAACCTGAGTCTCACGGCTCTTTCTTACATAGATTGCTCATCCCTAATTGCACATTCAAAAAGCTCTAAAGTCTGGAACTTTAAACATAACCTTCACTGATTTGTATCTTCTATTTAAAACAATAGGAAATATGCATCATAGTTAGAACACAGGTTAAATCTCTCCTTAAGTTCTACAAGATTCTTCACAAACCACCATCTCCTCAACAATATCCACATCACTCCTTCTCCTGACCCATCCCAATTCCAGCTTCTTTTAGATCCTCACCTAGCCTACACATACCGGCTTATGTGCTATTCCTCTGTCTGCAATGTTGTTCCTTTGCTCTTTACGAACGGCTTCCTTCTCCTTGTTCATGTGTCATTTGTGATGTGGCCTCCTTAGAGAGGCCTTGTCTAATGTCATAACACATGCATACACTTATTCAATACACTATGCTTTTTATTGTTGCACTATGTAAAACGCATAACTTGATTGATTGGCTATCCCTCTATAATGGGATCTCCACAGAACAGAACTTCTAAGAATTTGCTCACCAGTGTACATCCAGGTTCTAGTCTCCTATCTGTGTGAACCTCTCCAACACTGAGTCTCCCATCCTCCTTTCCCTCCTATTTACTCTTCAAGGTCCAAGTCAACCATCCAGTGAAAAGCCATCCTTGTCGGGAGCCAAACTAAGCTGCCATATAGCGGAACCTAACTGAAAAGAACATCTGGTGTTTACCTCACTGATAAGAACACCTAAGGATTGTAAAACTTCATCCATGTTAGATAAAGCTTAACTAATATCCCGCCCTTGTAGAATGACCTTTTACCTTCATCTTTGGTGCATTCCTGAAGAATAGCGTTGCTTAGTAACCTGCCCTAGGTCAACTACCTCTCTTAAGCTATATAAGCTACTTTGCTTCAATAAAGTTTGAGACCTTGATCAGAATACTGTCTTGGTCTCCTTTCTCACGTCTGGTTTGTCTCTTTCACTCAGGTATGCTCCTCCTCCGGCTCTAGTGGACTATCCCGCGGGCCGGGGCACATCCTTGATTTCGATGAGCAGAGGTTAGCCTTCCCCCATGCATGCCAGAGAACAGGACAGGATGTCTGCTGGATGTCAATCACAATGACTGGCACACATCCCTGACTTCAAGGGTCCTACAGCTTAGAGGAAGTGTCATAGGTACAAAATCCTTCAGATTTGCCCTCCACTTTGGGCTGTGTTGGTCCCCCGTGCCCTCTGATGTTTGCATCCACACAAAAGAGCCCTTTACTCAAAAAGGAAAAGAAAGAAAGAAAGAAAGAAAGAAAGAAAGAAAGAAAGAAAGAAAGAAAAGAAAAGAAAAAAAGAGAGAAAGAACCCTCCCCAGAGAAAACCCAGCTATTTATTGAGCACCACTTGGGACACGTGGTTTTTTCTGTATTTCAGCCACAGCTGATGTCCTACCCAAACCTTCAGAATCACTGAGAAATGAGGGACAAAGAAATGGCTGTCCACTCACCCATCCTGGCTGACGGCCACCACACTGCCCTGTCCACTGCCCGTCCGCACACTTCAGACGAAAGCCTTCACAGAAGCCGCAGAGGAAACTGAACTTCAGTTAGGCCCTGCTGCAAATTAGTCATGCAGGGTGACATGGTCTAATCATGGAACATTAGCATCCCCCATAATTATAAAATGGTGATGCTAATATGTTTAGGACAGAACAAGACCAGTGTTATCAGCAGTAGAAGTGTGTGTGTGTGTGTGTGTGTGTGTGTACAAACACAGAAATACTTGTATATATATGCCCACAAATACACACACACATATACACACACACACACACACACACACACACACACACACACACACACAGGGCCATGGATTTATTCCCCCCAAAATTAAGATTGCATCTCATACTCAGTCAGAATCACTATCATTAAAACACACACACAAACAAATGCTGGCACGTGTGAGTATAGGGAAAAACTACTATATACTTGGTGAGAATGTAAACTACTGCAACCACTATGGAAATCAGCATGGATAGTCCAAAAAAATACAACCTAAACAAATAGACCTACCTTTGGACTCTGCCATTTCCCATGCTCAGGCAACGATCCAATGGACTTCTCATCTAGTATTAATTTGCCTTATCACTTTCTCCCTTTCCATACTGTACCAAAACAAAAGATCCCAGAAAGAATCTGGCCCCTTCCCTGTGACATGCTGTCAATCAGGAAGACAGTGCTGAATGTCATGTCTACCTTTTTTAATCCTTCCCTTTGTCACCACAGATTGATCTGCCAGTTAAATATTTAGACATACTCATCCATCTGAGTCATAAAACACTGCTTGACTTTGAGCAATGAGCCAAGAGGAACCTGGTCTGGAGCTGTTTCCTGCCTGGAACATGAGGGAGAGGCAGAGCAGTGACCAGAAACCCTCTCCCTGCCTCCAGGCCTACATATCACTGCCAAAACTTGACTAACCAAACTTAAACAAGTTCAGCACAACTAATCCCCAGAGTACAAGGAGGGCTGAGAAGGAGCAGCCAGTCCCTGTCCTTAGATGGCCAAGGTTATAAGTCCTGCTCACTCACACCCACTGGCCCCTCTCAGTACATGGCTGCCTACACTTCCAATATCAAATAGCTTTCAGGTCAGTTGGCTCTTGTGAAAGCTAATAGTACCAGCAAAATGGCATGATATACCTCATTTAATTGCTACAATATTCCCCCATAAAATTCCAATTATTGTCCCAATTTACAAATAAGAAAGTTGAAGGTCACAGAGTTTAAGTGAACAGTGAACAGTTGACTCAAGCTCATGCAGGAGCAATGAAAGATCTTTAACTACAACTTAGCAACCCATCTCCCATGATGGGTTCTTTTAACCAGATACTCCACTGATCTTAGCCATCAGCTGAGAGATGATGACATTAGATATCTATAGAAAGTTGTTAAATACTCTAACAAGGTCACCGATGAATACAGAAGTCGAAACTCACTTTTTTATAACCTTAGATTAAACCCCTTTTATTCCTCTATGAGTTCTATAGAAGCTCAAAGTCTTTCTTGGAAAATGTTGCTTGCTTCCTGGTTACAGGAAGAAGTCCAAAGCCAAAGATGGAACCTTTCAGCTCCCTTTGTAAAGGCTGGCCCCATAAGGCAGTTTTCAGAACAGGGGCCATCAAAGCTCTGGGACTGTGTTCTTCATTAGCTGCAGTAAAGTGAACTTCAGAATATGGAGAGTCAGTAGTAATTCTTCAAGGGCAGCCTGGAGGCAGGGCTATGGGTGTGCCCAGAGGACAGCAGAGGGTGCAGGTTATCAAGCTTCTCCCAAGCTGAGAGCACCCCAAGCCAGATATTTACTTGAACAACAAGCAAAGGCTACAAAGGAACCCTTCCCTTCCTTCCCCTCTGAAACTGGCAAGTATCTATCAGTCAGCTAGGCATCTGGCAAGCAGCGGGAACAGGGGAAGAGAGGCCAGTACTGTGTTGACTAAAAATGCAAAGAAGGGTAGAGGCCATTACAGAAAACATCCGGGGCTTTGCAAGGAGCATCCAGAAGGAGATAATGGTGGTTGAGTCCTACTCCTTTACTTTCCCCATGAGATAATTGGGGGATGTTAAATACCCCTAGGTAGTCATAGGCTTTCTAGTAGCAAGAATTTAAATCCTCCCACTCCTCACTCCTAGTATAGCCCTCATGTGAGTCCCTGGAAAAGCCTATCCCAGTGGCCACCATCCTGGAAACTCCCAAACTCCTCTAAGGTTATTACTCTTTTTTGGCCACAAGTCTATAATATAGTAATTTTAAAATGCAAAAACAAATGGAAAGTACAGTGGCTGAAGTGACTGTAAAGTCCAACAGAACTTACCTCAAGTACAGTTTTCTGACATCCACACCATCATTCCCTCTCTCGGCTATCACTAAGTGGATATCTTCCTTCATGACAAATGATCTTCCCATGGTGGACAGATGTCTTATGTGGCTCGGCTCGCATGTTCGTTCACTGATGACACTCCAGAGGAAGGAAGATCTCACCTTCCTAATACCCCTGGCAAGCCTTGCTGGAGCCACATTTGCATTTCTTAGACCAGTTAACACAGTCATAATGGGAGAAGAATGTGAGGACTATATCTGGCAGCCTCCATCAGAAAGACAAAATATGGAAGCTTCCCAAAAGAAATTGCACTGCCCTTGCAAAACAAAAAAGGGGGCAGGGAGTTTGGCCTAGTGCTAGAGTGCTCGCCTAGCATGCACAAAGCTCCAGGTTTGATTCCTCAGTATCATATACACAAAAAAAGCTAGAAGTGGCACTGTGGCTCAAGTGGTAGGGTGCTAGCCTTGTAGGTGTCCAAGGACAGTGCCCAGGCCCTGAGTTTAAGCCCCAGGACTGGCAAAAAATAAAGGCCAAACATAATGAAGTAATTATACAATTACAGCTTAGCCATTTTTTTAAGTAGACTTAATTTTCTACATAAGTTTTTTATTTAAGTATGAGAACTTGCACTCTCAGTGTGTTCTTCTGTCGAATGGGAATCATGTCTGGGAATTATGAGAAATCGGATCCTCCTAATCACTTCATGACCTAACGACTTTACAAATGCTGAGCGCAGTGCCTGGCAAGCACTGAAAAACATTAAGTGCATCATTATTATTAACAACCAAATATGTGCTTCACATCTTTAAATTGAAAGAAAAGGCATCTCAATCACATAGGCACTATTTTCAAGTATATCATCTTAATGAATTATTTTATTCTCAACTAATGAATGTTGAAGAACAGTTACTCCCATGTTGAGAATCTTAAGACTCTAAACATTGAAAAACACCAACACATCTCACAATGCTGTCTCTACAGTGACTTAGATTCCAGAGAAGTTATAACTAAGCTGCAGGGGTTCAGGAATTGGATTCTTGCCTATTCAAAGAATTATTCTCTATCCCTATTGCTCTTTGCTACTGTTGCTTACAAGGAAATGAGATGGCATTCATGGCATCAGCAAGCATTAAATATCCCTACTCGTCCTGTTTATCCTAGGAGTTCAGCTCACCTAGATTTTTCTCTCCTTCCCATGACATAGTCAGAAGTTACACTATCAGAATGACTTCCAACCCATAAATAGCTCTGCCATTTAGATGCCGTGGGGATAACATTAATACCAAACACAAAGGCTAAGTAAAAAGCCTTTAGCCCACTGAATGGCCCTTAGATTTCAGTTATCGATCCAGGGCAGCCTGCTAAGTTATTATGGCTACAGTGCTGCTCAGTGAAATCTGTGATCCTAAGGAAAGTTAGAAGTCAGGGTCACCTTTAACTACAAAGTGCCATGAAAAGACTGTGGGCCAGCTAATTATGCTACCTCAACTGGCACATTTCAAAGGCTGCTCACAGTTTTCTGCAATCTAGTCTAGGATGGTTCTGTGGCTGTTTCTCTAATCCAAAGATAGTTCAAAGTTCATAGCTTTTTTTTGTTCATTTGTTTTCTGGTCCTGGGGCTTGAACTCAGAGCCTGGGTGCTGTCCCTGGACTCCTTTTTTCTCAAGAATAACACACTACCACTTGAGTCCCAGGATCACTTTCAGCTTTGTCGGTGATTAATTGGAGATAAGAGTCTCGTGAGCTTTCCCACCCGGGATCCTCTGATCTCAGCCTCCTGAGTAGGGAGGATTACGGGAATAAGCCACTAGTGCCTGGTCACAGTACTTTTAATTTGGGGTTTAAATAGCAAAACAAGCCTCCAAGATTATGTGGACATTATTCCCTTTCTGTATAATAATAAAGAAATTAAGAAATTACAAACAAGAAAAGAAAGTTTTCCTACAATCGCATTAGAGTGGTAGACACCCCTCAGCTATGGAAATTCCCTAGTTGGTTTCTGCACCCTTTCCTGACCACTATTAAAAAGATAAAGAAGTGGGAGAGAGAAAAGAGTCAGGTGTAAGGGCTCAATTCTAAAATGCAAAGCTGATTTCTTTCTCTTTTTTTAATCGAATTTTTTTTATAGGAAAGATGATGTACAGAAGGATTAAGTAAGGAAGGTAATGAGTACATTTCTTTTTCCATATATTTTTATTGTAATTAATAGAAGGGTTACATTATAGTCATCAGATAGAGGTTGTATTACTTCACAAACATTGATACCCTTTCTCATGTGTTGGTCCCCATGTCCCTCCCCCCATCCCCACCCCTCATCTTGTTTTCCCCCTTTCCCTATCCAATTTCAAATAACCAAATACATATATATACAATATATCAGATAACAAGGTGAATTACTGTAACAATATGAGATAACCAAGGGACAGCAAAAGAGATGAGAGATAACATAGTACATTAAAAACAACAATCACTCATTATATGGCTTTTGTTTCTATATCCTGGAGATCCTTTCATTTAGTGTCATACTAAATGGCCTTATGTATCTAGGTTTTATTCTATTGTAAATCTCTGCTAGGAGAGCCCAAGGTTTCTACTGATTATGACAAGAGGGAAACCACTGAGCCTATGTTCCTTTGAGTCTGGCTTACTTCACGTACTATGATTTTTTTCTAAGTCTTTCCATTTCCTTACAAATGAGGTGATGTCATGCTTTCTGACAGCAGCATAGAATTCCACTGTGTATAAATGCCACATCTTGTTGATCCACTCAACTAAGGGCCATCTGGGATGGTTCCAGATCTTTGCTGTGGTAAATAGTGCTGCAATGAACATCGTTGTGCTAGTGGCTTAAGTATGTCCTTGTTTCTGGACAACTGGGAAAATTCCAAGTAGTAGAATTGCCGGGTCCTCTAAAATCAGGAACAAGACAAGGATGCCCACTTTCTCCACTCTTTAACATAGTATTAGAATTCCTAGCCAGAGCAATAAGACAAGAAGCAAGCATAAAGGGGACCCAAATAGGGAAAGAGGAAGTGAAACTTTTCCTTTTTGCAGATGATATGATTCTGTATTTAAAGAACCCTATAGACTTCACTCCCAAGCTGCTTGAGCTGATTCAAAACTTTGGCAAGGTAGCAGGGTATAAAATTAACCCTCAAAAATCATCTGCCTTCCTATATCCCAACAATGAGAGGAGCGAGGCAACAATCAGGAAAGCAACTCCTTTTGCAATAGCCTCAAAGAAAATAAAGTACCTAGGAATTAGCTTAACTAAGAATGTAAAGGACCTTTTTGATAAAAACTTTAAAACCCTGAAAAAGGAAATTAAAGCAGAACTGAGGAAATGGAAAAACCTCCCATGCTCCTGGATTGGAAGAATCAACATTGTGAAAGTGGCAATCTTGCCAAGGGCTACCTACAAATTCAACGCAATACCCATCAATATCCCAACATCATTCTTTAAAGAAATAGAAGAAGCAATCCAAAACTTCATATGGAACAAAAAAGACCCTGTATAGCAAAAACACTTCTTAGCAGGAAGAACAGCGCAGGAGGAATTTCAATTCCAAACTTTAGACTCTATTACAGAGCTGTAGTGACCAAAACTGCTTGGTACTGGCACAAGAACAGGCCTGAAGACCAATGGAATAGAACTGAGGACCCAGATGTTAAACCACAGACCTATGGTCACCTAATCTTTGGTAAGGGAGCCAAAAAAAAAAAAAACAGAATAGAAGAAATACAGCGTCTTCAACAAATGTTGCTGGCAGAACGGGTTAAGCACCTGCACAAAATTAAAGTTGGATCCTTCTTTGTCACCCCGCACTAGGATTAACTCCAAATGGATCAAAGACCTCGAAGTAAAAGCCAATACACTGAAAACTTTACAAGAAAGGATTGGAGATACTCTAGGTCTCCTTGGCACAGGTCAAAACTTTCTTAATAAGGACCAAGAAACACTACAAATCAGAGAAAGGCTGGATAAGTGGGACTGCATTAAACTCCAGATCTTCTGTATGGCAAAGGACATAGCTAGCAAATTAACTGGAAAGCCTACAGAGTGGGAGAAGATCTTCACCAACCATATAACAGACAAAGGCCTCATATCTAAAATATATCAACAGCTCAAAAAATTGAATCACTCCAAAACTAATCTCCAAAGAAACAACCATCCCATTAAAAGACGGGCCAAAGACTTAGAGACTTCTCTAAAGAAGAAATAAGAATGGCCTATAGACACATGAAGAAATGCTCAACATCTCTGGTCATAAAAGAAATGCAAATCAAAACAACTCTAAGATTCCACCTCATTCCAGTTAGTATGGCCATGATCAAGAAAACGAATAACAACAGATGCTGGAGGGGATGTGGCCAGGAGGGATCACTACTACACTGTTGGTGGGAGTGCAAACTCGTTCAACCACTATAGAAAGCAGTATGGCAGTTCCTCAAAAGACTAAAGATAGGTAATGAATACATTTCTTGTCAAACATGGTTATTCCCTCCCTCATTTTAAAGTTATAGATCTTGTTATAATTATTTGAGAATCATGATGTTCTCTAATCTCCACTTATGTAAAAGACATGTTACAAAGAGAGGGAAGAATGGCTAGTGTAAGGTTTGTTATCAGCTCCAACATTCTTGGAACATTTTTTTCTCTATATGCAATGAATGTGAGCATATATGACTGCAAAGGTTGGAGGTTTACAAATAAGTAGTAAAGAGAACAATGGAGGAACAATACGGCCTCAATACATTATACATGAAATTAACACAATAAAACTCACTAAAAACTTTACAAATAAGTATAAACCTTGGCCTCTCCTAGCAGAGGTTTACAATAGGGCAAAACCTAGACACATAAGGCCATATAGGATGAGGCTAAACGAAAGTACCTCCAAGATATGGAAAGAAGAGCCATATAAGATGTGACTGTTGTTCTTAATGTATTATGTTATTTCTCATCTCTTTTGTTGTTCCTTGGGTTATCTCATATTGTTACGGTATCTTGCCTCATTATCTGATATATTGTATATATGTTTATTTGAAATAGGATAGGGAAGGGGGGAAACAAGATGAGGGGAGGAAGTGGAGGGGGGAAATGGGGACAAAAACATGAGAAGGGGTAGCAATGATTGTTAAGTAATGCATCTTCTGTCTGGAAAATATAATGTAACTCTTCTATTAATTACAATAAGAAAAGAAGAAAAAAAAATTACAAATAAAAGGAAGAAGAGACCGGGAGTTTGACTTAGTGGTAGAGTGCTCACCTAGCATGCATGGAGCTCTAGGTCTGATTCCTCAGTACCACATAAATAGAAAAAGCCAGAAGTGGTGTTGTTGCTCAAGTGGTAGAGCTGTAGCCTCGAGAAAGCCCAAGGACAGTGCACAGGCCCTGAGTTCAAGCCCTAGGACCAGCAAAAAAAAAAAAAAAAAAGGAAAGAAAGGGAAAAATGGAGGCTAAAAAGGAAATAGAGGAGGTGAATTTGGTTAAAGTATACTCTACACATATGGAAATGAATCTCTTTTGAAGAATTAATTTATACTAATTGTTTGATGAGTAGAAGCAATCCAGAGCATGGAGAGTAGAGCCAAGGGACAAGAATAACTTCATATAGGCTGGAAAATCCTGGATCCCCATCTAAGCATTTCCCATTTCCTCTGGACCTCAGAGGTAAGTAAAGCACAGCTCTGTTGTCCCATCCCAGCTGTGCAATCTTAGGCATGTACTATGTACACATGTATTCTGTGTACTGATGCTAAGTGTCTCCCTCCTCATTGGCTGGCTGTAACATGTACATTTGCATATGTCTGGTTGTCACTTAGTAGTTCTGGGCAGTTGTTCCTGCCCACACTGGGCAGTTTGAGGACCTTGAACAAACTATTTAACTGTCAGCCACCACAGTATCCTCATCCCAACCAAGAGTATAATAACAACCACCTCACAGAGTTTGTGCCAGAATTAAATGAGATTAAAAATGTAAATTGCTTGGGAAAGATCCTACCAATAAGTAAAAAAAAAAATCAGCAGTTATGATATTATGTTGTAGTACCACTCCAAATGAGAGTTTGCTAGAAAGGAAGAGCAGGCCAGAGACTCTAGAAGCAAAAGTTGGAGAATGTTTTTTTTAATATATGAATGGTTTATTTTTGTGAAAGAGCTGCTATTATCCTCTACAACTAATTAGAGATGTGAGGAAATACTTGATGCTTTGCCTCCAATAAATTGTAAGTGGTGTTATTAGATAGATCAGCAGGCAAAAAGTTAGAAGTGATTTTCTGAAAAACTACACAACAAGCTAAGGACATATGAATATTTGAACCACCAAAAGAAACTTAAGTGTTTTTCTTGTAGTACATCAGAAGACCAAGGTGAAGGTAAAGTGGACATTAATTAATGGCACCAGAGGATGAGGTCATAGGACACTTAATTTGAAGACATTTTCATTCTTCTTAGTATTTGTTCTATATTGTAGTCCCTTGTCTCACAACCAAGAACTATTATTATATTGAAAAAGAAGTATGTCTTCATAGGGAACTTTTAAGATGTTTGGTCAAACAGCAAGTTCTTCTTTCACTCAATAATTTATATTCCAATTCTTTTGGACAAAATGCACCTACTCCACAAGAAAGACAGGTATTTTGGACATGTGCGGATTTTCTAAGTGTTTCACTTCATATGTTATTTCTCCCCATTAGTATAGTTAACACAAATGACTCTTTTTGGCAGACATTGTGACCATTATTTCTCACATACATACATACCTACATACATACACAACTTGCCTAAATTTGCACTAGTGTAAAAGTAATGATCGATCCCAATACTAAGAGTTTTCCATGAGAGAAGCCTGGAAGAAAGTTTACATTCACAAACATAATCTACTTTAATCTTGCTAATACTTTTTATTTTTATTGCTCTAATGTTTTTACAGAAGACAAACTAAGGTTCTGGAGTATACCAACTTTATGCAGAGATGAAATGAAGGGCTAGATTCTAACCTGGGTCTTGTGTGACTGACATCAGATTTGTTGCAGAGCAAAATGTAAATCCAGGCCTCCAGTGGAGCAATCTCTTTTTAACATTTCTGGGCCTTTTAGATCTTAGCAGGAACAATCTGCCTGTATACGCAGCTAAAAATTCTATCCTCTAAGTGATGGCAAACAAAACTGTTTTCAAAACAAATACATTTGCAAAGTAGTTTGGCCAATAGCTCATTCTGTTGCTCAGAAGACCTTCCAGATCCCAGGTGGAGCCTCCTGGGTAGGGATTATGCAAAGTTAAGGGTGTTTAGTAAGATGCTAGAGCCTGGATGCCTTTCACAGAGCCCAGTGGGGTGAACACACCATCTGCATCCCTTTCACTTTACCTGTCCAGCAATTGCTATGTGAGTCAATCAAAGAACACGTATGGATCCAGTCTGCAAGGGAAAAGACTGGCCTTCTCCTTTCAATTAGCAAAATAAAATAAAATGTCTTCAAGAGCTGGGTATCAATGGCTCATGCCTATGCTCATAACAACTCAGGAGGCTGAGATCTGAAAAGATAGAAGTTGGAAGTCAGCCTGGGCAGGAAAGACCATGAGACTCTTATCTCCAATTAATCACAAGAGGAAAAAGAAAAGAAAAGAAAAGGGCTGGAAGTGGAGCTGTGGCTCAAATGGCAGAGCACTAACAACTCAGGAATAGTGGTCAGGCCCTGAGTTCAAGCCCCAGGACTGGCACAAAAAGAAAAGAGCAGCAAGAGAAGAATGAGGAGCATGAGGTTCATTCAACTTTTGGATGAGTATGATAGTAATGATAATTTTTTAAAGCCAGTTTAAAATGTCAGGCTCCAGCAGAGGATCTGACATGTAGCCATCTAGGACGTTCTGTTCCTTCACTTATTTGACTCTTAAATCTTGCCTCTTAAAACTAGTTTTACATGGTTTCCAACAAGTGAAATATTTTATCATCCTAGTGGTATGCAACTTTAGACAGAAAATTGGAAAATGAGGAAGGGAACATTGCTTTCACTTCAGCTGCTGGCTTGGGTGTTACAAATGGGCAGTGCAGGCTCTGAGCTTTCTCAGAGTTGCAACAGAGAGGAACCAGCCTGTGACTATGACTCATGCTGGGAAGGGACATGCCAGAGAGGGCCTGAGGACCAGAGATAGCCCCACATAAAGTCTCCCCAGATGCAAAGACGATTCCTTCAACGGCCTGAAGTCTGGGTCACTGACTGTGTTGCAACGCATGGGTGGTTAGAAAATCTGGGTTTTTAAATTTTTTTTCCTATCTCATAGAAATGACCTTTCAGCAGACTGCCAGCAGTAGCTCTGAAAGAGCATTTACAGTGAGGACAACCTGCCACCAAGCTAGGCACACCTTTACAGCTCCTCCACCAGCCCTACTGGCATCTAGCATAAGCCAATTTGGACACCAGAAAATGTGACAAAGGAGAGTGTGGCATTCCAGATGGAGTCCTTTTCTTTCTCATGGAACACTGGGGTTCAGAATTAGGATTTTCCAGCCCCTCTCCCCTGAAAGCCACCACTTGCAAATTCAGCCTTCCAAGAAGCAAAGCACTGTATAGTACAGAGGTGCTGACAGGTTAAGGCACTTTGACATACACATCCATTTGCTCCCCTCCCCTCCCCCAGAGCCTCTTGTTAATGAGGTAAAATCTATAAGGCTGCTCCTGGAAGGAGCTGCTCAGCTGTCAGCCTCTCCCCACCACCCCCACCTCACTTCCATCTTGGGGTTCTCTGGCCCATCCAGTTTCTACAGCCAAGAGGTAGAGTCTTACACAATCTACAGCAGAGCTTTCTACAGACTAGATATTTGGAGCTCTCAGTACACATAGAAGGCTGGAGTGCAGTCACTGAGGAGTTCACTCTAGTGGGGAATCAGACATACATGTCCATAAGCATCACAGAAGTACCTACCTACCCCATGCAGGCCCAAGTCCTGAGAACAGACTACAGAGCCACTCTCCATACAGTTGATCCTCAAGGTGGCATCAAGGCACCAGAGCTCTGCTAAGCCCTCTGCTCCACGCAGATGTGATCTGCCCAGTGAGAAACTCGGGGGAGAGATGTTCACTGTCTGTCACCATGAGCACAGTTTCCCAAGTTAATGCTAAAATTACACTTATCCGAAACAAACCTGGTGCAAGTGATTTCTATTTGACATCTAATTGAGACAAATGAATTTAAATCCAACTATGGTAATAGACAACCCACACGAAATGATAAGGTCAAAGCCAAGTATATTGGTGGTATTGCCCCCATTCCTCAGAAAGGAGGCACAGAGTCAAGACCACCTCTTAACACCTAGATACCCTCCCTAAGTGCTTGCCACTCAGGCCCACACTTTCAACTAAATCTGAGTGTGGAGCAATCGCTTGGGATAGAAGGGAATGATTGATGTGTTGTGTGTACAGCTCTCTGGGAGGAGCTAGGGAACCCCTGGAGTCCTCCTCAGGGGCAGAGGTGGCAGGCAGAAAGGCAGACAATCTACAGCATTAACAGACAGGTCACCAGGGTGCTGGCAGGCAGCGCCTCCTCCCCCAGGCCTGCCTCTATGTGTCCAACCTTGTCTATTTAGATGTTCCACAGAGATATGCCATCTGAATCCCCTTACCTGCCATAGCCCTCTCTCAAACTAGGTCTGCTTTCTATCCCATTACAAACTTTACCATAACCAGATTAGCAAAGACCACCCTCCTAAAACAAATGATATCTCTCATTTTATCATCCCAGAAAACCTGAAACATCTCAT
Organism: Megascapheus bottae; assembly: GCF_031878675.1. NCBI lineage: Eukaryota > Metazoa > Chordata > Mammalia > Rodentia > Geomyidae > Megascapheus > Megascapheus bottae. Next base: position 69,818,280 of record NC_143513.1, on the reverse strand, counting down.
CTACCCAAAGGGAAAACTGGGGCACAAAGAGTCAAAAGTCAACAAAAATAAGTTATAATAATAAAGCAAAGTAACACGTTAAAAGATAAGACAGGTTTACAAGACTAGAATTCTGTTCCCAGATGCTAACCCTGTGTGCTTCCTATGCCCAGCCATGCACAGTCCACCCTTGGGCTTGTCTTATACCCTTGGCCTCCATTTTCTCCTTGTAGAAGGCAATAAGGGATTTAGGATATGCCAAGGTGTCCGCTGTGCAGTGTTCAGTATTTATTAAAAAATAAATAAATTTTAAAAAATCAGACCTTTTTTCAGACTGTTTGCATGGACCAGATATGTGGTATCAGGTAGTCAGTATGGGGACAAATAGAACAGAAGCTGGCAGAGAGCTGGAAGAAGTCCTGCACTCAGAGGGCAGAGCAGTCAAGGTCCTAAAAATTGTTGGGAAAAGGGGGATTGTTGGGGCTCACAAGATCCTACCCATCCTTAGATTAGCAGTGAAGAGACGTAGAACAGTGCTGTGGCCAGTATGCAGTCAGTGCCTGTCTCTTTGGTGTGCTGCTCTGCCAGCTGAGAAGCCTTTTTGCCTCAAAGTGACTCTCCTCTCTTAAACCAACCTCTGAAAACACTTGGCTGGAAGGATTCTCCCTTTCTTTTTTTTTTGTCAGTCCTGTGCCTTGAACTCAGGTGTAGAGCACTGTCCTTGGGCTTTCTCCTTGGGCTAGAGCTTTACCACTTAAGCCACAGCACCCCTTCCAGCTTTTTTTTTAATGTATATGATTATGGAGGAATTGAACATGGGTCTTTATGCATGCTAAGCAAGCACTCTACCACTAGGCCAAACTCCCGGCTCCTGGATTCTCTTTTATTTTAGCTTCCTCATCTTCCAAACTTCTTAAAAGATTGAGCTAACCCAGTAGATGACTACCTCTAGAAGAGAAGGGATGGAAGTCAGAGATAGCAATTCTGGAAGGACAGGAGATGGAAACAGGATGTAAGCTTTGTGTGGGCCAGCTGCTGAGAGACAATTCTATTCTGGTTCAAGAAGCCCTGGCTAGACCAAGTTTAGACAATACAGTACTGCCTGAGTGTAGTGAGAATCTTGGCTATTCCCCCAAAGGCCCAAGTGCTAATGTGTGGCCTAGAAGAATGTCATTTGGGCATTGAGGCCTACCTTGAAAGAAAAAATTTGTTAACTCAGGCTCTTTGTTTTCCTCTCGTCCCTCTCTGGTGGCAAGGGAAGCATATGTTCTATTTTAGGTTCTTGCCATGATGGGCTACCTCTGCTAAAGCAACAGGGCCACTGACCGTGGGCTCAAATCCATGGTGAAAGCCCCAAAAACTACAAGACAAAAGCTAGATCAGCAAAGAGCCATACTCCACACAGGGGCTATAGAGAGAGCCCTTTTTTCCTCTGTAAGTTGATTATCTCAAGCATGATAGATAACAAAAAGCTCACTAACATCCTTCCCTTCTTCCCCCATGTTTGTAGGACAGAAACTCTGAGATAGTGAGATAGCCAGTAGATATCCAGAACTACAATTAATATCAGGTATTCTAAACATGCATATTTATGATAAAGTTTGATTTACAAACAAGGGACCACATGAGATTAGCAATAAAAACCCATATTAAAATACAATTGGGCTGTATGCTTTGGCTCAAGCCTGTAATCATAGCTACTCCTAATGCAGAGGTCTGAGGATCTCCTAATGCAGAGGTCTGAGGATCAAGGTTCAAAGCCAGCCTGGCCACAAAAGCACCTGAGACTCTTTTTTTGTGATTAATAGAAGGGTGACATTATATTCACCAGATAGAAAGTGCAAAACCTCACAAACATTGATACCCTTTCTGATGACCTGGTCTTATGACCCATTTCCCTCCCACCCTCCCCCCTTTCCTATCCAATTTCAAATAACCAATTAAGCACATATAAAATATATGATCAGATAACAATGTGAAATATTGTAACAATATGAGATAACCAAGGGATAGCAAAAGAGATGAGAGATAACATAGTACATTAAGAACAACAGTCATTCATTCCACGGCTTTTGTTTCCTTCTCCTGGAGGTCCTTACATTTAGTGTCATTTTATTTGGCCTAATGTCTCTAGATCTTGTTCTATTGTAAATCTCTGCTAGGAGAACCCAAGGTTTCTACTGATTGTGACAAATGAGAGAGAGACTATTGGGCCTATGTTCCTTGGAGTCTGGCTTACTTCACTTAATATGATTTTTTTTCTAAGTCTTTCCATTTCCTTACAAATGGGGTGATGTCGTTCTTTCTGACAGCAGCATAGGATTCCATTGTGTACAAATACCACATCTTGTTGATCCACTCATCAACTGAGGGGCAGCTGAGTTGAACCTGAGACTCTTATCTCCAATTAACCTCTAGAAAATGGGAAGTGAGGCTTGGCTCAAGGGTATGGTGATAGCCTTGAGCAGAAGAGCTCAGGGACAGCGCCAGACCAAGTTCAAGCCCCATGACCCAGCCAAAAAAAAAAAAAAACCAATTGAGCCAGGAGCAAAGCCTAGTGGTAGAGTGCTCACCTAGCATGCACAAAGCTTTGGGCTCCATTCCTTGGTACCACATACTCAGAAAAAGCCTAACATGGTGCTGTGGTTCAAGTGGTAGAGCTCTAGACTTGAGAAAGCCCAAGAGGGCTTTTGTGTGTGTGTGTGTGTGTGTGTGTGTGTGCCAGGCCCTGAGTTCAAGCCCCAGGACTGGCACATACACAAAAATCAATTATAACAAGATATGATCATGGAGCTATTTAAACTATACAAATATTTTCATTTCTTGAATCTTCCTTTTACTGCTTTTATAACAGAGTTGATCCCAGACAACAGAAATTGCAAACAATGAAATCCCCAATAAGGGAGGACTACTGTCAAGTTGCCAGATTTTCTACCATCAGGAATTAGGAACAGGAGAGAAAAGTGGGAGTCATGACAGCATCCCTGTCTGAAAGAAACAAGACTGGACAAAAACTCGCCAACAAAGAACAAAACTGTGAATGATGAAGTAGGAATCTGGTCACAACCAGAAAAGGTCTTGCTCCCACCAGCTGGATAGAATGATACCTCAGGCCAGCAAACAGAAAGCAGGCCCTTACTCCAATATAAACTAGTATCTTTATGAAACGAGAGGAGATGCAGAGAGGTCTGACATGAGAAAATGGTGACAGAGAAAACGCAATGCATCTTCAAGCCAAGAAACACCAAGTATTCCAACAAACACTGGAAGTTGGAAAGGCTAAAAGATTTCTCCACTGCAGGTGGGAGGAGACGGAATTTAGAAGCAAGCTAAACCTAACATGAGACACGGTAACTCTTTCTGTGACTCTCAGAATGGCCAGTAGGTCTTCCAAACTTGTCACCTCCTTTCTGTGAGGACAGAAGCTACTTAAACCTGTGAGGAGCTATGGAAAACATTGAATACTGGGAATTCTGCACACTCTCTGAACCCCCTCCCTCTTTTATCTCCAGCCCCCTTAAACTTAATACCACAATCCCTTACTGATATTAAAAACTGACAAGGAATTTTGCCACCGGCACTAGCATTTTAATATTGAAAGGCTGTGAAATCTAATAAGAGCTACGAGGAGGTTGATAGGAGTGGCCTTATTTTTTCCCCCTTTTCAAGCTTCAATAGAACAGGGATTCAATAAGCAAATGTGACAGAATGTGTAATTTCCCCTTGATCCACCACGGCCAGGCATTTCCTGTTTAATAACCTTAAACCAGTGTGCTCCTCCTGGCTGAGCCCATTCCTCCCAGAACATCTCTCCTTTCCATCTTATCAGAATAATCCTTCATTTGAACGCAGCTCAGACTGGCACTTTGGTGGCACCTTATCACCGCTTGAAGACACAAAGGGAACAAGCTGAAATATTATTTTTCTCCTTTGTGGAAAGGTGTTAATGAGATCTTCCTGCCATGGCCCAGCTTGAGATGATGGGGGATTCTGATCCCAAACATTCTGGTCAAATCCTAGCTTTAAAATCTGTCCATGAAAGAGGAGGGGGTGGGGTTCCTGGCCCACACCCAACCCCCAGATGCGTGGGACTAAAACAGAAGGTTTCCAACTGGAGTGACAAGTAGCAGGAGAAGCCCTGCCTGAACTCAGGCCCTCTTCAGCCTCAATCAGGCCCACATGTGACAATAGTGGCACAAGCTGGAAACGGTAATGGTGGGCTCCAAGAAAGTCAATGAACACAAAGACAGAGGGTTACGTGTCACCTGCCTCAGCCTGGCATGATCCCCTACCAGGAGAGCCAAGGTGGTGCTTCCTGAGGGGGGAACCTCAGTTTTCTCTGGAGCAAAGAGAATTTTCAAAAACAATAATTTCTCAATGCCCAGCAGTGCATTATGATTATAAAAGTATTATACATGCTAACATATAGCATAGAACATGCACTTTCCATGTGTCAGACACACACTGTCACCATACATTATACACATATTATCTTCTCTGCCCCTCACACCTATCCCAGGAAGAAGCCACTACATACCAAGACTTAGAGCGAACTTGTGATTGTTCTGTGACAAAGGACACAAGAGATAAGGGCCAACTGCTTGAAACCTTGGTCCTTCTGATTCCAAAGCCTGTGATCCCAACAACTAAGCCAAGTACCAGCAGATCCCACCAATATAACCTCAGATCTAGATGAGGGGTCAGTGGAGACTGCAAATAGTGCAAGGGTGTTGCTTCTCTGAAGGCATCTGGGCCAGGAGAATGAGTTTAACTACTGATGAAATAAAGTTTGCAAGTTTGTGTCATCAGGATGATTTAGAGTAGAAGGTCTAAGGGCAACAAGAAGGCTACTATCTAAAAAAGAAAAACTATAGCTAGACAAGAACACTCATGTGTGTCTCCTGATGTTCTGGAGCTGAAGGAAGGATGGTAAAAAGGATCTACTAAGAAGAACTATTGCAGGTCATATAACCAAGTCCTGAGGAAGGCGAGGATAGGCTAATGAGGCAGACACAAGCACCAAGCCTTGGAATGGAAAAGGAACTGAGTTCTTCAAACAAGAGGTAGGAAGGAAGGAAGCCAGGAGGACAGGGTTAAGAATCACCCATAAGCAGGCAGTGGGCTGATAAGTTAGTTGCCTCCATGTCTGTAATTCTCATAATAGTCCATCAAGGGCACTTTCTTCACTAACTAGGCCATATCCACCCTTTCTGGTGTTTGGCCACCTTTTCTTTTACTGCTTCTCTCCTGGATGGTCCACAGAGAATAAAGATTGAGAAAATGTTAAAGGGGAAGAAGCCTCAGAAAGGGGAGACAGTAGTCTTTCAATGTGTGACTGTGCTTTTGCCAGGCAAAGAGGGAAAGAATGTACTATGCAGAGAGAAGCTGAAGAGGGAAGCATTCTCAGGCCATTCAGAGGTAGACCATGGATTCTTGGGATGGCCAAGACACATTGAGACAACTGGAAAAGAAGGCGATTGAAAGGTAATGCTAGATTCTCCTGAAAATGCTCTTGAATACTATCTAAGAGAGCTGGGCCTTAGGTTCTCATGAGCAGCAATGATGGCAAAGTTCTTTAAACTAGAGTGACATGTCTGGCTGTATGTTTTGAGTAACTATGTTCATAGAGAACAGGATTGCTACAGTAGCCCAGATGGGGAAGGCAAGCTCTTTCAGAGAAGGGTCAGTAGAAAAAGAATTTTAACTTGCAAGCTATATACTCTCTGTGGCAACTACAGAAATGCATAACTATGATGGGGTTCCAATAAAACTTTATTTACGCCGGGCGCGGTGGCTCACACCAGCAATCCTAGCTACTCAGGAGGCTGAGATCTAAGGATCACAGTTCAAAGCCAGCCGGGGCACTAAAGTCCATGAGATTCTTATCTCCAGTTAACAGCCAGAAACCCAGAAATGGCACTGTGGCTCAAGGGGTAGGGCAGTAGCCTTGAGCTGAAGAGCTCAGGGGAAGTGCCCAGGCCCAGAATTCAAGTCCCACAACCAACAACAAAAAAGTTAAATAAATAAAATTTTATTTACAAGGTATGGTGGTAGGCTGAGTTTCGTTTTGTCCAAGTGCTATAGCTCACCAAGCCCTGGTCATGAAAAAAGGACAGATGAGGAGAAAAAAATCCTTCATAACAAAACCAACCTCCTCTTCAAGATCCTCCTCACAAGATTACATGTATTCTCATCTGTGAACACATCCCTTCCTTCAGGGTCTCTTACCAGAACCAACTCTGATCATCCAGGTATTGTTCTCCACTTACTGTAATCAAGTGCTTTGCTCAGAGAAAGCCCTAGGGTCAGCCTGGCAGCTTAAAATCTAGGCCCTGGAGTAGGATTGCTGGATCATAAAGGAGTTCTGTGTTTAGTCTTTTGAGGAACCTCCATACTGCTTTCCCAGAGTAATAGAACAAGTTTACATTCCCACGAACAATGTAGTGGTGTTCCCTTTTGGCCACATCCCTGCCAGTATTCGTCTTTATTAGTTTTCTTAATAATGGCCATCCTAACTGGGGTGAGGTAAAATCTCCAAGTTGTTTTGCTTTGCTTTTTGTTTTGTTTTGCTTTGCTTTATGGCCAGAGATGTTGAATATTTCTAAATGTGTCAACTGGCCATTCTTATTTCTTCTCCAGAGAAGTCTCTCTTTAAGTCTTTAGCCTACTTATTAATGGGGTTGTTATTTCTTTGAGGATTTGTTTTGCAGGGGGATTGGGCATTTACTCAAATAACCACGAACAAGAGCATACTAAAGCTACTAGCACAACCATGTTCACTGCAGAATTATTTTCCATAGCTAAGATATGGAAGCAACCCAGATGTCCTTCAGTAGACATATGGATCAAATCACTGTGTGCATGCTTCCCTCAGAAAGAATGACATTGACTCATGCATAAGGAAAGAGCTGTAAAAAAATTATATTAAACCAAGTAAGCCAGACCCAAAGAAGCCAAGGCTGCATGTTTTCTTTCATTTGTAATAACTAGAATATCTAGGATATGTTTAGTATATTTAGCTTAATAGCTAGAGGCATATGATTTTATAAAATGATACTTATTAAAGTGAAGTGAAGTGGCTTTAAGACATGATCCTCAGAGGGCAGCACTTTGAGCACCAGAAATACTATCTTACCTCTATCTTACCTCTTTCACATACCTTTATACCTTAAATCCTCACAACTCTTTGGATTGATTATTATTACCCCCACTTTGTGGATAATGAAGTTGAAGCTTGGAAAGATTAAGTAATTTGTTCTGTCCTATAGCTTAAAGCAAGAAACTAAGCTACAAACCAAGTCCTGATTAAGTACAGAGCCTGGGTTTGTCCACATCTACCCCCAAATCTCACTTTTCATTAAGACTGCAAGCTGCTTCCCAGAAGATTTCAAGTACCCATGCTGACTCTTCTCCCAGGGAGGGGAATCTGGACCACTGCCTGGCTCGCCTCTCTGAGGACTCCATTGCTTACTCTGCATTAACAAATGAGCATTTGGGTTTATAAGTCAGCTGCTCTAACCTAAGTTAGGTAGTGGTTTAGGGACTTGGTTGCACATTAGATTCACCTTTTAAAGACCCCAATGCTCAGGCCACATCTGGGCCAATTAAATCCACATCTCAGGGACCACATCCTAAGCATCAGTATTGTTTTACAGCTCCCAGGTGGATGGTAATGTACATGAAGATCATTATTACTGGGTTCATGAACCTCCCAAGGCTGAATCCAATGGGCTCTTGCAAAATTAGACATCTGGTCCTATAATGTTCCCTAAAGTATGCTTAAAAATACAAAATATAAGTGATATAAGAATATCATGACTATAGATAGATAGATGATAGATAGATAGATAGATAGATAGATAGATAGATAGATAGATAGGTAGATAGGATATAGAAGGATAGATAAGATATAGATAGATATAGAGATAGATAGATAGATAGATAGGATGTAGAAGGATAGATAAGATATAGATAGATATAGAGATAGATAAGATATAGAAGATATAGAACGTTCCATCTCTACAGCCAGGTGCATTCTCACTGAGAATAGCATAATCTGCCAGGTTTTAGAGGGGTCACTAGGAACCAGAACAGGAATTATAACCTCTCAACAGCGAGAATAGCAGCCTATGGGAGACCAGCCTGTCCCTCTCTACCCCCAAGACATCTCTCCACAGTGATGAGGCTTCTCTATCAACTTCTCTGATTCAGACAACACATTTGAACCTAGACATCTAGCTATTGGTGTCAGAATGAACAATAACACATTGCTTTTGTGTATGATGACTTGAATAAAATACGAGAGATCTTTTTGGGAAGGCTGGCTGGAAGGGGCAGAGGGGAGAGGCTAGAGGATTGGGATCCAAAGTGAAAGAGGAAGAGGGCAGATGGATAGTAGCTCTTGGCTCTGTCCCTGGAGGCAGATAGTGTGACTAATAGAATAGCTGAAGTCAAATCCTCAGAAGAATTTGGCAATCAGAGGAATTAGCATGCAAACTGCCTCCTCCTGACATCAGCTCCTGGCAGTGTCTGGGGGCAGCAGGCTCTTATTCTTGCAATAAATGCTTAGGGAAATGAGCTAGTGCCAAACCTCTTGGGAGGCCTGAGGGGATGAGCTAGCTACCCATGCTCTCAGGGTTCACAAGTCACAGAGAGGCTGATAGGCTGAGTGGAGGGCAGTGCTAAGCCAAGATATAGATCATGAGTCCTGGGTCTGGGCAAAAGAAGATGATGCCAGACCTTCCAGTGAGGCTATGGGTAGTGGAGCCAGTCAGGGATGTTCAAGGTCACCCCTGATTCTAGAAAGGAGTTAGGGCTGGGGTGGGAGGAGATGCTACCACCCAAATGAAAGTGCCATGGCAGTGATGCATGTAGTGGTCACCTCTGGCAGTGAGTGATCCAATGGGACCTTAGATTTCCCTCCTGCCTGGGCTGGCTTTTAACCATAATCCTTAGATCTCAGCCTCCTGAGTAGATAGGATTATAGGTGTGAGCCATTGGACTCGGGCTTTCTTCCTGTTTTAGATCCTGACCTTCTTCTCTTAGAAATAGAATGTGTAAGACTGCAACCATCATTTCTTGCCTGGCCCCTTGACAATACAAACCTATTCCCAGTTTCTTATCCATTTTCTCAGCCAGGATGGCTCAGCAATGCACAGTCATCCCTGAACTATAATCATCAAGAAGATGGCTTCCACTTGCTTTGCTGGCCAGTAGGAGCCTGAGTAAAGGACAATTAGCAAACAGATGGTCCTTCTCCGACCCCTATTGCATGGTTTCTCCCTTTTAAAACCTTTAAGATTCATTTCTTGAAACCTCATAATTCCTGGGCAATACCAGCAGTTGTATTTCTCACCATCCATGTTTTGGGACGATCTAGACTTCAATAATCACCCACTGAAGTTGTTCAGCCTAAGTTTGCAGTGTAACCTCCGCAGCCCCCCATAAGCTCACAGGATGGAGAGTTCCCAGTGGCCTAAGATGAAAGAAGTCCCAGCTCTTCCTGTCCTCAGGCTTTCTGAGATCCCAATGATGATGAAGCGGAACCAGTAGTCTTTGTGCCTTCACAGTGTACCTGAAGCTCTGTTCTCATAGCCTGTACCCTTCACCATCCTTTCTTGTCTGGTCCTTCTTCCTTTCTTCAACCCCACTGACAAATCTCTACCACAGTTTCCTGAACCCCAAAGGAAACATTTCTTTGCATTTGCCAGGATGTCTTGTGCTTTCCAGGGCACAAGTGAATTCACATGTAGTCTCATTACATCTGAATCAAGTACTCACTGTGCTTTCACTTAAAATCATGTACTTGGGCCCACAAATGTATTGAAGGCAGGAGAAAAGCCTGGTATCCCTGTATCCATTTGTGAATCTTGCCTTTGCTCTGAATCACATTGTTGCCACCCAGATTTCAAAAAGAACAGGATTGGCTGAGATGATGTTGACCAGGACAGTTTCCCTGGGAACACCTCTCTCCAATTAACTCAGTTCTCTTTTTTTATGTAAGCCAAATGCTGCTGGGATGTGGCTTAGGTGGTAGAATGCCTGCCTGGGCAAACAGGAGGCTCCGAATTCTAGTCCCAGTGCTGACAAACTATTTGAAACCAAATGCTCATGTCTGAAGATAGGTTGAAGCATGTATTTACTTTGCCTGTTCCCACAGAAGATACCCATGCCAAGTAATAAATCTCCCTTCCCTGCCCTTCACCAAGACTCATCTATTTGGCAAGTTGGAATGAGTTGCCAGATTTGACATGTACAAGCCATGAAGGTCAGGCCCAGGCCCTAAGAGTCTACTTTTACATCTCAGACCTTGACCTCTCTGCTCAGTCCATCCTACCAGTTTAAACCTCTTCCTTTCTTATGATCATCCTCACTCCTCCCTGGACCTGCTTCTCTTTTACAGATTCTCCAGGCCCCCAAGCCAAGCAGGGAATGTGGCTAGCGGAAAACTGGAGGGAATAGCTAGCAACCCCTGTTGCTGCACATCAAAGTCTCAGCTTCAGCCTCCAGCCACATAGACATGACTCTCTGCTCTCTTTAACTCCAACGTGATGGACTTTCAGGAGTAGCTTACAGATTTGGTCCTATGACATCTTACCATGTAGTACCCAGCTGATGGTTATTGGTTGTCTTTGTCTTTGCTGAAGCTGATGTGTTATGCATCCAGGAGTCCAACTGCATAAAACGTAAGACATACACTTCATTTGGTAAGACATTTATTGAAAAACTGGAAGAATAATAATGACTAAAATTGCAAGTTGCATATTCCAGCCACTGCATTCTAAACTCCATTCATGAATTATCTCATTTAATATTTTCAAAACATGGAAAAGAAGATCTGAACTTGAACTTGAGTTATCTGCCCAAGCTTGCTGAAGTTACAATATGAAGTTGGCCAGGCAAGATGACACATGCCTATAATCTCAGCATTCAGGAAGCACAGGGAGAAGAATCACAAGTTCAAGGCTATATTTTGGCTACACACACATATCCGCAGATATGAAGCCAAGAGGCAACTTCAAGGCAATGCTTTAGCTTTCCACCTTCTAGATATCATTCCTCTCTCCTCCCAGAACCAAAATACATCTGGTTGTATCGTCTTAAACTCTTATAGCTCAACAAAATAACAGAATAAAAAATATATTTTTTGAGTCTCACCAAATAACAAGCCATTGGTCTATGGCTGATAACTTTTATTGATAGCTTACGATTTCTCTACCTAAACTATCTTCTACTAACTTTTCTATACCACTATGACCATATGCCCATACATGTTTCAGACTAACCCTAATTTCAATATTGTCTTGGCTATTTTATACAACCCACAAAACCTTCATGAACATAACATATCTGCCCGTTTTGCTTCTGGCATTCAAGTAAATCACAGATTCCTTTGTCAGACCTTTCCTCCAAATTCCCCAGGGCCCAGGAACCCAGTGGGACAGTCTGTGTACTTCTCCATGGCATGGTAAGGTAGCTTTAGCTCACTCTCATGGCTGCAGCTAATTTACACTTCAGCAAAATGATTGTGCCACATGGCGTAACCATCACAGCTGAGACCGAGCACCTCCCAGTCACGGCTCTGGTGTTTAATTAGCCTCTCTACCTATTGACTACAGCCATAAGCAGCAAGCCACTTCTTACTCATTATGGACTTCAGCTGGTAGTCCTACTATTTTCCAGTAGCCTGGTTTCTCCCCCCTAGGGAACAGGCAGCAGATTGTCATAAAGCCCTGAAGCAAGGCCTTACCACTCCCCTTGTCAGGCTGCTGTGCTGTGGCACTGAGCCCTGCATAAACCTGACTCCATCACATAGATGGGAGGCCTCACTGGTGCCAGAAACACATGTGGCCAGCCCTTCTGTGGATCCTGGAGTTTACAGACTGCTCTGGCCATCACCGATCCACCTCGCCCCTACACATGTGTTTATACAACCCCTCCTCTGGGCCAAGTCCAAGAAACACCAAAAAGATCCTTGGCCAGGAGCCACTGAGGCCAGGGTTCCAAAGAAATAATTCTCAGCTAAAGGCAGGTAGAAAGCTAAGCTTTGCATCTTCTTCTAACTACCAGTGTCTTCACACTAGGTAACCTCTCAGCCACTGAGGCCTTTTGGATGTTTCTAGCTTCCCACCAAGAATGATCTCACTCTGTCTGATGGAGAATAGTGATTGCTCCTGGCACATAGGGCACATGGCAAGTCATCTAGCTCCTTGCTTTTGAAGTGCAAAGAAATTTGAACTAATATGCCTCAGTCCATGTCTAGCTATTAAGTAAAAGTCAAAGGCTCACTAGATGGGAGTTCATGGAAAAAGACCAGACAGACAGGTTGCATCCCTCCAGACAGAGAAAGAGCTATATCTGGGGAAGATACTGTACAGAGCAGACAAATGGTGTGGAGGGGCAGACAAATGGTGTGGAGAGACAGCAGATGTAGACATGCATGATTTTATTTAGTCATCACTGATCAATTTTAAGCAGTTCCATCTTCTATACACCAACTGATCTGTTCTGCCAGGAAGCAGGGCAAGATCAGTACAAGATGTCAGCATTGAGCCAGGACTAATGCAGGCCAGACTGGAAAGTGAGCAATATATTCAGGAACCCAGAGACCAAGAGTAAGGGGTCAAAGCCAAGTTTATGTAGTAGAGTGGAGTTCACAGTCATGGCCGAATCCAGTAAGGATGGGAAGGTACAGTCAGATTGGCAGGAGCCAGTAGAACAGCACGGTACTGGGAGCAAACTAGGAGGCAATCCACATCAGTTCCCATAGCGTCATTATGGGAGAGAGTAGATTATCTTTCGGTCTCAGGCAAATGATTTAATGCTGCATATGTTCCTGAAAAATGAACATTTTGATTTTGTGGCCATGCATTTTTACTTACATAAATGTTATTATGCTATAAGTCTCACTCAATCAACCCTCGGCTGTTGTGACTTGGTTGTGGTGGTGGTGGTGTGTGTATCCAGCCTTCCTCTTTCTAATCACTGCCTGTAGCAAGCACTACAACACTCTAGTGTATGCTCTTGGGGATGGTGACCCACTGCCTCCAAATAACACTGGTCCACACCACCCCATTAACCTGTGAGGCCCATCTCATGTACCCCACTAGTGACCTGTGATGGAAGTTCTTTGGGATATGTGCCCAGAAATAAAACAGTCTGGTCTTCAGACTGTTTTAATAACCAAAGAGTTTGAGAGGGCTCTCCAAGCATTTGCACCATATATATATTTGTCCACCAGCAGAGCAGGGAGGTTCCTAGAGCTGAGGGCATTCTTTGGAACTGCTGAGGCTCTGTTTCTTTTACTTTATCTCCTTCTCCTTTTATATCAGGCATAAAACACCAGTCAGCACAAGTTACATAAAGGTAGTGCTAAAGATCTTCCCCTGATGAGCAATCCATGTCAGTGAAATTCTACCTCCCATCGAATATTCCCTGCCAATTGTCAGGATAAACTGAGGTGAATTCTTAGGCAGTGTTTTTGAACTGGCCTGAGCCCTTAGGCCTACTGACTCCAATGCCCCTGTCTATCAATGTACATAGTGAGTGTTCAAAAATACATATTGCGTTAACTACAAGTTATGTACATTAACTATGTGTAAGGTTTAGATAGATTGTCAAATCACTTTTGTAGTGAGATATTTTCTTATATCTTTTATTTGACCTTTAATATTTCTCTCAGATTATTCTACTCTTTGAATTAAATGTATGTATGTAAATTATATATGTATACATGCAGATAGATAGATAGATAGATAGATAGATAGATAGATAGATAGATAGATAGATTCACTCTCTGCTGTTATGACCTGAAGGAAGAAATCATTTTTCTTTGAGCAAGACTTCTTTTTCTTTTGAGTATTTGAGTTTTTAAATTCAGTATTAATTGTTATTAGCTCTTTAACAAAGCAGTTTATCAATACAATATAACTTGATAAATGTCACCCCTTTCAACTTTCTCACCTACCTCTTCCCTCCCCACCCCTTTCTTCATCTTTTTTTTTCTCTTTTTAATTTTATTTTTTTATTGTCAGGGTAATGTATAGAGGTGTTACAGTTACATTCGCCAGGAAGTAGGTACATTACTTCTCACACATTGATACCCTTGAAGGCAGAAAATCTTATCCAGAATCTATAGTCTACAGTCTAGAGATACATTTCTCTCTTCTCTCTCTCTCTCTCTCTCTCTCTCTCTCTCTCTCTCTCTCTCTCTCTCTCTCTCTCTCTCTCATTTTTGTCTCTCTTTAACTTCATGTCCTCCTGTCTAAAATTGACCACCATCCTCCCTGTGGGTGCAGAGTTCTCAGCATTTTTTTCATTTCTTTTCATATCTTTATGCCTTTATTACAAGCAGGCCTGTTGCAAATTCTGTTGGTTATTTCCCCCAAGAGCCAATCTTCCTATTTTATATAATAAAGGGATTTGTAACTCAATGCAAGAAAGCTCAAGTGGCAACTCTCTTAGCTTTCTTGGCTTTATTTTTTTGCCAGTCCTGAAGCTTGAACTCAGGGCCTGGATGCTTTCCCAGATCCTCTTTGTGCTCAAGGTTAATACTCTACAATTTGAGCCACAGCCCCACTTCTGGCTTTTTCCTGAATACTTTATTAAAGATGAGTCTCACAGACTTTCCTGCTCCAACTCGCTTTGAAATATAATCCTCAGATCTCAGCCTCCTTAAGTAGCTAGGATTACAAGTGTGAGTTACTGACCACCAGCTTCTCTTAGCTTTCTTGTAGGTGGACCTGGCCTTAGATAAAGCTACTCAAGCAGCCACTCTTGGCCATGGCCCTGTAATTGGCTAGGAAGGTATGATTATGGGAGCTGGAACACTATCTTGGGAAAATCTCAGTCACTGACAGTTATTAAACTACAACAGAACCCTGGTATTGCAAACTGGAAAAACAAATTTCTCTCTTAACTATGCCATGAGCTACATATCAGCCTAGCTAATGTGTGTATATATCCCAAGACAAACACTATTTGTAACGAATATTTTAGGGTATGAAGGCTGTATTGTTCTCTCTTCAATTTTGCATCTCTGCTTATGTAGCACCAAAGCAACTACCAAATTTGCAATCAAATGGTGTAACTAATAAGGGGTAAAATCCATGTGGCTCTTTTTCAGAAACTATGTTTACAAAAATAGGCATTTGTCAGAGTGGATTTGATCCGTGGGCTAGAATTTTTCATCCTTCATATGGAACAGCATTTACCTGATTTAAAACTTTATGTAAATGCCTTCATACTCTGTATTCTTCTATGTCTTCTTCACTCAGCATCATATTTCTGAGAATTGTCCAAAGTTATACATGTGGATTTCATTCAACCACTTCCAGTGTCAGAAACTTCATCATGAAATGAATGTTTCAGATTTTGTTTATTCATTCTTCTGTGAAAGGTCAGGTTGATGGTCCAGGCTGGAACAATCATGTTGATTGTCTATCGTGTGATTTTTAAGTATTCACTTTCATAAACAGTGTTACAACTCACACTGATGGAAACACCTGCTGGTGCATATGTGAGTTGTTCTAGTATTCCCATTGCACAACTATGTGATATACAATGCCAGTCTTCCTGTCTGTTTGCCAGCTTTCCATGGTGTTTTCAATGAATCTACCCACCAGTAGAAGGTGTGTCCCCTTGCTCCAGCTCTTACTAATCCTTCCAGATTTGTCCAGTAACATATCTTGCTATGATTTCAATTTGCCTTTTACCTCTTTACTAACAAGTTGTACATTACCAATGATAAGTACACTACCCTGTGTTCACTGGTGATTTTGACTTCCTCTTTGTCAAAACAGAATATTTTGGAGTATAGTAATAAGAGTAGTAATAGATAGTACTAATGATATCATTCCCTATTAATAACTCTTGCCTCTTTTCATCTTAGGTTATTTTATTTGCCATATTGATTTATAAGAGGTTTTCTCTAATTCTGAATACTAATCATATTTTATAAGCTATCAAAACAACTTTTCCAAGACTGTAATTTGGCTTTTGTGTTTTGATAGGTAACTATACATAATTTTACTATGTATCAAATTTCTCATTTGCTTCTGGCATCTTGAGAACTTTCCTAGTTCTCAAGTCACAAAGGAATTCTCTAACATGTTCCTCCAATATCTTTTTTGCCAGTCCGGGGGCTTGAACTCAGGGCCTGAACACTGTCCTTGAGCTTTCTCAAGACTAGCACTCTACCATTTGAGCCACAGCACCACTTCCACCTTTTTCTATGTATGTGGTACTGAGAAATCAAACTTGGTGTCTTTGTGCATGCTAAGCAAACACTCTACCACTAGTCCAGACTCCAAGCCCAATGAATTTTTTTTCTTTGCCAGTCTCAGTGCTTGAGCACTGTCCTTGGGCTTTCTCAAGGCTAGAGCTCTACAGCACCATTTCTGGCTTTTTCTATGTATGTGGCACCGAGAAATTGACCCTGGGTCTTCATGCTTGCAAGGCAAGCACTCTACCACTAGGCCAAACTCCTGGCCCACTCTAATATTTTGAAGCTCTTCTTTTCACATTTAAGTCTTTAAATATCTGATAATTGAAAAAAATCTGATGATTGATTCCAGCATAGGTTCAAAATTGAGGATTTTTTTCCACTCTAGATTGCTACATATACAGTAACATTTTTAGTAGCCTATGTATTTTAAACAGATGTTCAATGTACATTGTCATTAACCAAATCCCTATATGCACAATTTTATTTCTGGAGTCATTTATTTCTGTTCTTTTGATCTTTTTCTTTTCCTGTGTCAATACCCAAATACATTAGTCATTCTAGACTTACTTATAAAGCTAGAATGATTAGAATGATCTGAAAGACCCATTCTTCCCAGCCCTTATTATTTTTCCTCAACAAGAATCTTTCTGATCCTTTCTTTGCTCTTCCAAGTAAAATTTAGAATCAGCTCATTGGATTCTATTTTATTTTTTAAAAAGTTGCTTGGGAGAGATTTACAATAGAACAAAATCTAGAGACATTAGGCCAAATAGTACAACACTAAATGTAAGGAACTCCAGGATAAGGAAACAAAAGTCATTTAATGAGTGACTGTTGTCCTTAATGTACTACATTATTTCTCATCTCTTTTGCCATCCCTTGGTTATCTTATATTGTTACAATTTTTCACCTTGTTATCTGATATATTTTTATATGTGCTTAATTGGTTATTTGAAATTGGATAGGGAAGGGGGAAATCAAGATAAGCAGGGGGAGGGTGGGAGGGAAAAAAATTTTAAAATGATTTTAAAAAAAGTTGCTTGGGTTTGGCCTTGAACTGAATTCAACTTATGGATTTATCCAAAAATAATTAAATCTTGACAGTTCTAAGTCTTTCCTAACCATTATATTTCTTGTAGTTCCACAGAGACATAGGACAATAATTGAAGGCAAATCCATGACCAGTTGAATGGCTACAGCCAAAGGTATTGATTTGTGGTTCTCTGTCAATGCAGACAAAAGTTTCCACCATCTGGATACAGGATTCTGTCCTTGGCCCTGTCCTTTTGAAAATATCTGTCGATCAATTATTCAGATAAAATGCACCTGGTAGGAAGAACACATGCCAGCGATGACATAATCAAAACTCAGAATGATCCCAGTCATCTCATATTCATGGCCAAAGCCTCACAGATTTATACCAAGTATAAATATACAGCCCAGAGTGATTTCTGGAACTCACTTGTACAAATGCAGAATGGTTACAGAGGGAGTATGGATCTGGTAGCTGGAAAAGTTTGGGGACACAAGGGAGGAGCTTAGATTGTCACTGATCACAAACTGAATATAATGTGATAATATAATGTGACCATATAAGGAGCTAATGCAAAATTACTCAGATTCAATATTTAGTGAGAATAAATGTTCATCTCCCTGAAGATGAACCCAGAGAGAAAATAGCCCACACAAAGGAGACAGGGGAGCCGGGTGTGGTGGTTCACGCCTGTAATCCTAGCTACTCAAGAGGCTGAGATCTGAGGATCAAGTTTCAAAACCAGCATGGGAACCAAAAGACCTGAGACTCTTATCTCCAATTAACCTCTAGAAAATGGGAAGTGGGGCTTGGCTCAAGGGATAGGGGGTTAGCCTTGAGCTGAAGAACTCAGGGACAGCATCCAGGCCAAGTTCAAGCCCCATGACCCACAAAATAAGAAAGAAAGAAAGAAAGAAAGAAAGAAAGAAAGAAAGAAAGAAAGAAAGAAAGAAAGAAAGAAAGAAAGAAAGAAAGAAAAGAAAGAAAGGAAAGAAGGAGGGAGGGAGGGAGGGAGGGAGGGAGGGAGGGAGGGAAGGAAAGAAGGAGGGAGGGAGGGAGGGAGGGAGGGAGGGAGGGAAGGAAGGAAGGAAGGAAAGAAAGAAAGAAAGAAAGAAAGAAAGAAAGAAAGAAAGAAAGAAAGAAAGGGAACTATTTCAAACCAACAAAAAGCAGAGTAGCCAAACAAGTTAACCATTGCTATGCTTTTCCATATTTTCTATAAGTTTATTTTAAGTACAACATAACAAGGAGGGTTAAATTTGTCACACCTGGTCTATCCTATCTTCTAAGACATTATTTTACCATTAACATATATCCTTCTGCGTATTTCAGCTAGGCAACATTATTTCATAAAAACATATAGTGTTACTTTGTATGATTTTATATTTTATATAGAATTGTATTTACATTATTTATAGTTTACAACTTGCTTCCTTAGAAAAATCGTTGCAAATAGGAGTGCAGCATTCATCTCTGTACAGAAGTATTTTTATATTGGACCACCTGAGAATGTGTATGTAGTAGCATTGCTGGGTCAGAGCCAAAGACCATAAATGTCACTGGCCACTGCTGAATCAGTTATACCTGCTAACATCATGAGAGTGTGTCCATAATCTCGCTGATGCCACTTGTACAATTATTCACGTGTCATATACTCAGGATATTTGTCTTTGACTGGTTAAATAGAGGCAAGTTATTTCTCCAGTGTTATCCTGGTCTCCTTAGCTCTGCTCTGGTTTAGCATTCACTCCATACCTAGCCTGTCCTCCAAAGTCACCTGCAATAGTTGCTGTCACTTACAAGACACTTCATGTGTAGCAAAGAGAAACACACAAACTAGCAAATGCCAAAGAAAGAATAGCAGTTAATTTCTGTCCCACTGATAGAGATGTATAGCCACTGTGGAAAACAGTATTGCGAGTCCTCAAAAATTAAAAATAAGGCCACCCTACTGTAGTTACCACCCAGGTGGCCTGTTTCAGATAAGCCAACCACAATCTGACAAACTGCCTAAAGGGAAGAGGAAAAGAGAAAGTCACAGTATCTCAGGCCAAAACTACCTTTCTCAGGACACTTGCCCAGGAAGAAGTCTTGCCTGGTTCAAACAAACTAATGAGTCCAGGCCATCCACCATCCTGTGACTACCTCGCTATCCTGTCTGCTCCAAACATACCAACCATGATCTGACAGATTGCAGAAGGGAGGAGAGAAATGAGGAAAGAAAGATGTTGGCAACGTAATGCAGTGGCCAGGACCACATGGAAGACAACTGATTTCCAGGTCCTGCTGCTCATTAGTTTCTCACTGTTAAATAAACTCTTTATAACTGTGACAACAATTAAAAATAGGCCTACCTTAATAATCTAGCTGTATCATGCCTGAGCTACATAGCTAGAAAAAATGAAATTTGGATCATGAAGGAATGTCTGCCCTCCCATATTTATTGTAAAACTGTTCAAAATAGGCGAGATAGGACATCAGTCAAGATATGTCAATGAATGAATGAACAAAATGTAATCTGATATGAGTCCACCTTTTTTAAAAAAGTAAGAAATCTTGTCTGAGGCTGGTGGCTCACACCTGCAATCTTAGCTATCCCAGAGGCTGAGATCTAAGATCATGGTTCAAAGCCAGCCTGGGCAGGAAAGTCCCTAAGACTCTTCTGCAATTAACCACAAAAAAGCCAGAAGTGGAGCCATGACTCAAATGGTTTAAGTGCCTTGAGGGACAGTATCTAGACCCTGAATTCAAGCCCTAGGACTGGTACAAAAAAATAAATAAAAATAAATAAATAAAAAGGAAATCCTGCCATTTGTGAAGACATAGATGAGCTTGGAGGACATTATACCAAGAAAAATAAGCCTCTCACAGAAAGACAAATACTACATGATATCATTTACATGTAGAATCTGCCTAGACAAGCTAATAGAAGCAGGGAGAGTAAAACTGTAGTAGTCAGAGGCTCAGGGAAGAAGAAGAATGAGCATGTGTTGGTCAGTTGTTACAAAGTTCATATGGGGCCAGACATACACACTTGTAATCCTAGACACTCCTGTAATCCTATTGGCTCAACAACTACTTAGGTGGGAAGATTTAGAATGTAGGGAGAGTTATAACAAGCAATGCAGCAAAACCTTGTCTCAACATATTTTTTAAAGTACTGGACTTGTACAGAACTCAGTGGTTCAAGGCTTGCCTGGAATGCACAGTGCCTTGAGTTTCATCTCCAGTGCTGGAAAAAAAAAAACGGTTTCAAGTAGGTTTGATGAATACAGGCTAGAGTGCTAATCCACAGTGCTGTGACTACAGTTAACATGCTGTAGTGTATACTCCTAGCAGATTTCAAGTATGTATCTTAAGTGTTCCCTCCATACACACACAGAAATAAAATGATGCTTTTTAATGTGGAGATATTTATTAATTATACTTCAATGAATCTGGAAAAAAGGTAAAAGTTCACCAAAAAAAAATTCTTAGCTATTCTCAAGCACAAATGACCAAGCCAGAGGCAGGACTGGCCTTGGAATTGGTTGCCATGGGCAACATAACACAACCAAGTCCCCTGTTCTCGGCTTATGTATAGCTTGCTGTGTTTGGGCCTCACAGCCTCAGGCATTTGAGTAAGGACCTACAGGCACACAGTCGAGAACAGTCTGTTCTCAAGGAAGGCAATCATCCAGCCTTGTTAACTCTAGAACAGAGCACTCCAGGGCAGAGCGAGGGCTCTGAGAAGACACAGGACAGAGACTGAAAAGTTTAAAGACTTGGTGGTAGTCAGGCATGGTGGTTTATGCCTGTGATCTCTGATCCTCAAGAGTCAGAGATAAGAGAGTCACAGGATGAGGCCGAAGTTCGTGAGAAGCCCATCTCACAAACAGACTGGGTGGTGGTGGTGGTGATAGTACATGTCTATAATCCCTGCTATTGGTTAGCAAGGTAGAAGGACCATGGTGGGAGGTTCAACTGAAACAGTTGACCAGCTGAACCTCCCACCTCCATACCCAAACCATGCCTGCTTGTGGGAAATTAAGAAAATGGTGGCATAGGAATACTTTGATCAAGAAACAAATACATTTATGATATATGGCTTTTAGTATATTACCTGTATATCAAATTTATTGAATAAATATAAGATACTACTCTCTGATCACAGATAAAAGAATTCAGATGAGACATTTGCACAAAATAATATACTTTTAAATATAAATAACTATATTACTTACATGCAATTGAGAAATAGAAATACCTTGCCTTTAAATAATTTTTCAGAAATAGCTATTTATTAATATGTTGATTATATGATGAATATTATGTTCAAGGCCAACAAGCAATGAATATAAATAAAATTACATACATACATCCTCAAAAAAACCAGAAAGATTCATCCTCATAGTCTCATATGATACTATCTTCTTCCATTTTAAACAGTGACTGATGCTTCGTATGCATTCATTCATTATTGGTATCTTCATATTTTTAAAGGCCATCAAGCTAACCTATAATAGAAAATAGCCCTATTGCAGGAGAAGAAGAAGAAGAAGAAGAAGAAGAAGAAGAAGAAGAAGAAGAAGAAGAAGAAGAAGAAGAGGAGGAGGAGGAGGAGGAGGAGGAGGAGGAGGAGGAGGAGGAGGAAGACAAAGCATCCCAAGCATAGGTCTTTCCATCACCATATAAAGTACTTTAAAATTTTATATATATAGATATATAGATATATATATGTTTCTAGGGCCTTCTGTGAAATGTCACATTTTTAGCTTGGGAGGAACAAGGCTGATGGCATAGGAAACATATACATTGCCCTAGTGACTGCACAATTAAGAAGTTGGGTCAGTTAGGATCTAATCATTGACCCTAGATTTATCACTTCACTTGCCGGATTACATTTCTCGCTAGATAAAATTGGAGACTAGGAGTCTCTTCCTCTTTCTTCCAGGGTACCCAAGATCTTAGGACTCTGCAAATGCTGATGGAAAGGCCAAGTAAGGAACACAACCCTTGTTTCTCAGCCCCCTGTCCTCTGCTTCCCACCATGCCCTCACCAGGATACAGACATCACATTTCTCTGAGCCCTAGCTGAGTGGTCAGGACTAGACAGGGACCCAAGGGAAAGGAGTTCTGCAGAGGCTTTAGCATAGTTTGGATATCTCACAAAGGTACACAGGTGTGCACCCTCCAACACCACTACCACTACTCCCCACAATAACCTGCATTTATGTGCCTGCTCACTTGGCCTCTTTCATGCTCAGTAGCAACATACACCACCTTTGAAGTAGATTACAAAGTGCCTTTGGAGAGAGGTTCATGGAAACTGGGGTATCAGGTCAGGGTGACTTCTAACAGGAGTTAACAGAAGCCTAGATGGTAAGATCCAGGAGGTCAAGAGACCTCTGCAAACCCATCCCAGGGGGGCCCCAGGCAGGGATGGTGTAGGAAGCCCCACTCTGTGGCAAGCATACCTTAGAAGCTACAACTTTTCCCATTTGAATCATGGCATCTGATGAAGGAGGCTAAACCCTCAAAACTGGCTTCTGGGCAGCTCTTCTTGCCTCCAGAGACCCTGAGGATGCAGAAGCCTGTGCTATATCATCAATGGCTAGTACGAACCACATCTTGCTGCCTGCCAAACTTCAGCAATGTCTGAGGCTGCTGTGCCATTGCGGACCACTTAATTTAAGGTGACCAGTTGTTCATGTCCATTCATCTATCAGATAAGGTTCTTCAAAAAGTCTGTATGACTGTCAGGCCCTTTTGCTAAGCTAAACAACATCAGGATCCCTCTGTCCTCCAGATGGAAGAAATGTATTTCCATGTCATTTCAGTGCCCTTCTCCCTCTTTCAGCCTCAGGTATAGGCCTGATTGCATGATTTTCTTTTGTTTTTTGAGAGCATGATTTTCTAAGAGAAAAGCAGGTTCTATACTTCAGAAAGAACATCAGTTCTATACCTTACCTGCATTAACATCAATGATGTGCCTAAAACAGTGTTTCTACACCAGGACACATTGTCTTCTATCACTCCTTTTTGTTTTTTTTTCAAGACACATTTATTATTCCTTTTGTCACAGAGTCATGCCTTTTCTTTTTGTGTGTTAACCACTTAATCCTCCCCATAGACTTAACATGAGTTCCTACATCAGTGGTGAGGATACAGTTCATGATTATTTACATTTTATATTTTCATAGTGTATTCTGAGAGTCAAGAAGCCTGTGAGAGCAGAAGCAACGGCCACACGAGCTATCAACTAAGTAGAATGGCTGGTCTATGGGAAGAGGAATGGATAGAAACTAGAGTTGAGCTTACCCCTGTGCCCCATGTGTACTATGGGCAGAACAGGCCCTGATCATCTTACCTACCCCAGTAGAGAAGAATGCAGTAGTTACAGACTCAGAGCCATGGATTTGGAGGGGAGGGCATGAGTGGACCTGGTGGTAGACTCATCTCAAAGCACCCCAGACTGATGGCTGACTATGTGTAGGGAGTCTGCTCCTAGCTCTGCATGTGACCCATGAAAACACTCTTCCTCCAGGGAATCTGAGAGCCAGGTCTGTTTCTTAGCTCCATCAAGCTAAGGTGTCTGCCTTCCCTCTGTGCACATCTGCATGTTCATGCCAACATCTTTGCTGCTGGCCTTTTTCAGAGTTGAGAACTGCTGGGTCAGCCCCAAATACCCTCACCAAAACTACAGAGGAGAGGTGTCATAGGCTAGGCAGTGGCTGCAAAGACAAAACAGGAAAGGAAAGTTGTGTTTCTAGCCTCAGGATCCCAGGGGGTGCTAAAGCAGATCCAAGTACCACATGACTAATTCAGCCCTGCTCCTACCACCCATGGATGCAGCACTGAGGTGTGGCTCCCCGGTGCAGCTGCACACACAGCAGTCTGAGGGCCTCAGCTGCCAATATTTGTGTTATTTGAAGAAGACAACATCAAAGGTCAACTGTCCAGGCCCTGACTGTCTGGAAAAAGGCTAGGTCTTGTACACATGGATCTCTTGGGATTACAGGTGGTTTAAACTAACTGCAAGACTGTAAAAACCCCTTTTATGGGATTTGTTTTACTGTTCCCTGCTCAGTCCAACCACAGAGTCTTGAATTGAGAAGGTTTGCAGCAGCACCTGCTCACACATCTAACATCCCAAGTGGTTCTATGGGACATAGCCCAGGGACCTTACTTTGAGAACTGGAGCCTGGCTGTAGGAGTAGAGTTCCTTGGCTCCTCAAAGTATGGTCCATGCATATACAATACCTGCATCTTTCAATTCCAAAGCTCAGGCCCTGAGCTCTACTAAATCTATACCCAGTTTTGCAGGCTCCCTAGATGATTCATGGGCACACTGTGGGCTGAGAAACACAGCTCTGGCGTAGAGAGAGGATTCTCAAGCCTCGAGGAGTCCACTGTTAGAATTTGGGGTTCAGAAGGTCTGAAGTGAGACAGGCCATTGGACCTTGCTAATGTGGTCCTGGGGGAAGCGGACACTGCTGTTCATGGACCTAATTTGAGAATGCTCAATTTTTCTCAGCCCTGCCCCACACTGTCTCCCATGACCCAAGTCATTCTGCCATATCCCACTTAGGGGCTTCTGTAATACAGTGAGCCAAGGAAGCAGAGGCCACTCCAAGGACACATCCATCTGAACCTCTTAGGTAAACTGATCTTGTAAGCCCCAGCTCTACCTGAGACTCAAGTTGGCTCATCATTATTGCTGACCACGGGCTCAGATAAAGTTCCATTTCCTGACAGATACAGATACAGATGGGATTTTGTAAAGGCTTCAGTACAAAGCTGCTCTGTGAAGCCCTCCAGGAAGGTGCAAATTGCTAATCTGATTTGAATATGTCACTGGTATGCTTTGGTATCATTAAAAGGTTTTGATACAGGTCAAGGAATAAAAAGTATAAGTTTCTGATATGAACTGTACTGATATTTGTGCTTGAAATAAAATTTTAGTGTCTCCTGTGGAAACCAGTTTCTATGCTGGCAAGAGAGACAAGGACAAGAGAGAAATGAACCACTAAAATCAAGAGCAGGGATTAATTAAGGTCCTGGAATATGCTACCAAATAGCAACAAAGGGAAATGATAATAGTTGGGTATGGTTTCGTGTGTGTGTGTGTGTGTGTGTGTGTGTGTGTGTGTGTGTGTGTGTTTCTGGAAAAATAATTTCATTTTGACACCATCTCCACAAATCAACTGAGCTTATCTTCTCCCATAAAGAGTGAAGATTGCCCTTTTTCTGGCCAGAGGGGAATCTCATTTCCCCTCTCCTTATCATTTATTAGAAATCAAAATATTGTTTCAAATTGGATGTGTTTAATATTTCAGACTACGTAATCTGTCCAGCACAAAAGGGTAGCAGGGTGGAACATGTCAGAAAATGAAGAAGGGAAGAAAAGAGAAATGATCCTTAAGTATATGACCAAAAATCACTACTGGTTCTATCTAATCATTTTCTTGTCCTCTGATACCTGGTTTGTTGGCCAGTTCTCCTCCCTGAACTTGCTCCACTCAGAAAATGGGGTAAATAAGATAGGAATATCCCCCCCACACACACTCTACAGTGTAAACATTCTAACACCAATTTCAAGATTAACTGTCTACAACAGATTCCCTTTTCCAAATAATCTTGGTCATCTGGAAGCTAAGTCGTGTGTACTGACAAAATAAGTGGATTCATTGGATCACGAAGATGTGGCACTTATACACAATGGAATTCTGTGCTGCCATCAGAAAGAATAACATCATCATATTTGTAAGAAAATGAAAAGAGGTGGAAAAAAATCCTATTAAGTGAAGTAAGCCAGACCCAAAGGAACATAGGCTCAATGGTTTCCCTCATTTGTAATAATTAGTACAAACCTAGGACTCTCCTAGCAGAGGATTACAATAGCTCAAAATCTAGATACATAAGGCCATATAGAATGAGGCTAAGTGAAAGGATCTCCAGGATATGGAAACAAGAGCTTTATATTATGTGATTGTTGTTCTTAATGTACTGTTATTTCTCTTCTCTTTTGTTGCCTTCTGGTTAATCTCATATTGTTACAGTATCTCTTTGTTTCCTGATATACGTTTATTTGTTTATTTGAAATAGGAAATGGAAGGGAGGAAAACAAGATGATTGGGAGGGGTTTGAGAGAGGGAAATGGGGACAAAAACATAAGAAGGGGTATCAATGTGTGAGAAGTAATGTACCCTCTATCTGGCAAATATAACTGTAACCCATCTATACATTACAATAAAAAATAAAAATTAAAATTAATGAATAATAAATTAAATAAGTGGAACATTCTGAAAGGAAATTTTGACCTTGAACTATGACATAGGTGGTATTTCTTTATAATGTGATCCAAATGGATGACTATTTGTGGGGAGGAAAGGTTCAATATTTCAGAGGTCCCCTTTTCCACTGGCTTCCCTCTTTTCTCATGCTTCCTGAACTGAGCTCCTTCCTTCTTTCTGGGTATTTATAATGTCCAACAGAGCCCCCTACCACACTGCATCCCACAAGTACCAATGGAAGTCCGGGGAACACTTGCTGCACCGCTCCCCAAACACCTCACCCTCCAGACTTTAAGACACTGGAGGAATTCCCCTATTGCATCAGTTTGGCAAGTTTGAAATTCACTGTGTCAAGTTTCCCCATAATGAGAGACACCTCTACTAACCCAGATGACAGGATCGGCATGAAGGGTAGTGACAATGCAGCTAACTCAATTACCAAGCATTTGGGACGTGCGCTACATGAATGCTAAGTAATAATGTTGTGGTTTTATCTGAAAGCTGTGCGGGTATCACCCGGGAGCATCAGTAAGTCAGTAATACCATTTGCACTAAGTCATCATTAATTAACACTAAATTACTAGGCCCTTCCCAGGGAAGCAGCATATTAAACTGACATCGGTATGTGAAGAGTTCATTATGGTTAATGCTAAGAGAACACAAACTGAAGGACTTAATGGTGGATTAGAAGGTGTTTATGTCCAAACATCTCAATGCCAGCTCCACAGCTTACACATGCCAGTGAAGACATTAGCGTGTTGCTAACGAGAATCACGGGAGACCTGGAAACTGAGGAGGAGGCTCTCCCAGCATGGATACACTGAGAGCATGAGACAGAGCATTCCTCGCCATTACCTTCCATCTTCCCTGCCTCACTCCTCAGCCTGGTGGAACAAGACAAAACAAGGACCAGAGAGATGTCAGCGTCCATGGTCACCTGGAGAATAAGACAGGAACGGGTATGGGATAGGACAATGGAACACCTCCTCAGAGAAGTCTCTTTTGTTGCCTAGGTTTTCCCTTCCCCACCCTGTTACATAGTGATCAGCCATATTTTGGTTTTGAGACTCCCAGGCAGTCTAGAGTGGCTTAGATCTATGTAGGTAGCCCAGGCTAGACTCAAGCTTGCCATTCTCTTGCCACTTCCTCCAAAGTGCTGAGGTTACAAGAGTGCATCATCATGGCTGGCCTGTGATTTCCCCTGTTAGCAGTTATTGCTTCAGATATAAATGTGAAATGAGTCTACTGTAAATTTATGAAGCCGCTGGGCATAAATCAGCCTTGGCATCACTGATATTATCACTAATCTGTTTATACATTATCATAAAAATAAAACGAAGGGTCACACTCGGTATCTGTTGGTTCGCCAGCACTTGCACTTCAGTGGTAACACTCCCAAGTGTGTCAAGAGTCCCTGAGCCATAGGCATCAGAACACAGCACACTGTGGCTGCAGCCAATGGCACCTCCTTTATTACCATCAAGTTGGTGCATGTGTGCATGTATATGAATGAATATGAGTGTGCGTATGTGCGTGCGTGTGTGTGTGTGTGTGTGTGTGTGTGTATTGGTATTGGAGCTTGAACTCAGGGGCACTTCTTTTGTGTCTAAGACTAGCATTCAAGCACTTGATCTACATCTCCACTTTCATGTTTTTGCTGGTAAATTGGAGATAAGAGTCTCACAGACATTTCTGCTCAGGCTGGCTTTGAACCACAATCCTGAGTAGTTAGGAATACAGATGTGAGCCACCACACCTAACTATTCCTCCAATTTCTGAAGATCTTTGGTAAGCATAATTTTCTTCTAAGCTTTTTTATTAGGTGGTAATATATTTATTGAAAAAGAAGAACATTCCTTCTGCTATTAACATAATATTAGCATGAAGACAAAAAAGTATGAAGTCTTTACATTCATTTACTCAACAAGCATTCACTGAGCATGCAAGCACTCAGGATACAAAAATTAGTAAGACAAAAAGGTTTTCTCACAAGGCATTCAAGGCCAAGGTAAAGAAAGAAGAAAAATGAACACATGGTTATAAAACAGTGGAGGAAAAAGATAAACAAACACTTTGGGTGATATGCAAATGTACTAACCAAAATATGGCAGATCAGGGAATAACCCAAGTGATATAATTCCTTAGAAATGTTAAGTCATGATCCAGCAAAATAAACCTCAGGCCATGCAGCCATGATTTATGCTTGTAATCAGGAGGTTGAGACCTGAGGATAGTGGTTCAAAGCAAGCCCAGGCAGGTAAGGCCATGAGACACTTATCACCAATAAAATACTAAAAAACTAGAAGTGGAGCTATGGCTCAAGTGGCAGAACACCTTAAGAGAAAATAAAAAAGCTCAAAGATAGCACCCTGACTGATTCAGGCCCTAGAACAAAATCAATCAATCAATCGATCAATGCAAGGAAAGAAGAGGTCAGATCAAGGGGAGGAGAATATATGAAAGAAGAGAGGAAAGGGGGAAATGTCATACAGTTCAATGCATCTCCTACAAAATTAAGAAAATTGAGGGAAAGAATGGGGAAGAATGAAGAAGGGGTGACAATGATCAAGATGTATTGTATTCATAAACTTCTTTGCTGAAGGGCAACTTCTTTGTACAACTACTTAGAAATAATATAAAAAAACACATTTTTAAAACAAATAGTGTAGGTATGGAGGAGGTCGTGGGTTTTGAAAAGCAGGTAGGAGTTGGGGCATACAAGAAAGGAAGAGACACCTCTCAGAGAAAGGCTTGGAATCATCCAGGAATCATGGCTAGAGCCATTCCACTCATCCTGCCAGCTCCAGCCTACAAAGAGTGGACCACAAGAATACCATGACAAAGCTGAGCCAATTCTTTTCCTCGCATTGGATGATTGGCTAAAAGAATCACCTGCCCCCAAACTGCAGACTCAGTGTCAAGCCTGCTACTTAGGGGCCATGCATCCAGAGAGGTCATCACAGAAAGTGGTCTAGGGGAAGGAGAAATAGAATGAAATAAACACCCAGAGACCAGACCACAGAAACTGTGATTCTGAAGAAGGAAGGAGGAAAGGATATAAAGAAGAAAGAAAGAGGGAATAGGTGGAGGAGAAATTTCCAAGGGATCCTTTCTAGATCTTCATGAGGCCTGGCTCTTCTTATGGGCCTTGATTTGTATCTAGTACATTCAATTCCTTTAAACAAAAATCCCCTTAACTTGAGACTCTGGCTGGGCACTCATAAACAAGAGGCACTGAAGGATCCTGGGTAGGAATGAGCTCCCAGGTACTCCAACATGGGGCACCCACATCACTGATGACCTCACACCTGTCATGTTAACCATCTTGAAAAGAAAGAAGTCAGAACTATAGGGAAACTGACTGGATTGGGGCAGATGGGGCTGAGTTCACCAGAAAGTCTTCCCAACCATTCGTCAATTTTTATATGGATAAAATCTCTGAAGCACTGCCGTTCTTCTGGAGAGCAACATGAGATAAATACAAGGCATTGTTAACAAAAGAGTCTTTCTTCTCTATTAGAAAGCTATCAAAGAGCGTTTGCTTTGCCAGGTAGTAAGGGAGCATGAATCTCCTCTCAACAGGTAACCTTGAAAGTCAGACACAATAGCTGTTCCTTTTCTTGATCCTCTTTTTTCCCCTACCCACCATGCCTCCAGAAGTGCACTTACCACACAGACATAACGTGTGTGTGTGTGTGTGTGTGCGCGTGTGTGTGTGTGTGTGTGTGTGTTGCGAGACCGAAACACCAGGCCCTCCTGCCCTGTCTTGTCCAGGCTTCCAGGCTAATGGTTCCATACAACAGCCTAAGGAATTCTGTTCTTGAAAGAACAAAGGAAAATTCTCTCCTGTGTTGCAGAATCTCCACACAATCCTTTTCTCTGAGAACAGGATGATAAAACTGCTATGTATTACCATTGGAATGTGTCCTGCAATCCTGAAGAGGTACACTGGTGAAGAACAGGAAGACATTTGGCTTGAGTAAGAGGGGGGCAAAAAACAGGAAGGTGTTAGATCCATTCGTTTGTAGAAATGGAGGGAAGCCACAGGCAAGAATAGATGCGTAAGCATCTTCTTGGTGATATTTACAAACATGTAGAGGAAAAGAACAAAATCTGTTTCAGGGACTCAAGTAGTGAGAAATTATTCTCTCTGAGCATATTCTCTGATAGTGGGATACTCCCCCAACAAAAAGAACCCCTGGATGCTTCTGTGGAAATCAGCTAGAAGATACAGGACTCTGAGAATCCCCAGCTCATAAGAAACTCTTGAGATGGAGTTTAGGGTGAGGCTAGACCACATGAGTACTCAAGTTGACAATAATGGAGATGCAATGATCTCACATGCCAAATCTCATCTCAAGGAGGATTCAGAAGAGTAAGGCTTCCTCTATGGTCCTTACTATGCCTGTGGAGTTGTTGCTAGCTTGAGGGTTTGGCACATATTCAATGTCATCTGGAGGATTCTTTGATCACTGAGTACAATCTTTTCCACATCTCAGCACACATGCTGCAGGGGGCTAACTACAATGCAAACATTCCTGTATATATTTCATATACCTATGTTGCCATCATTATAATCTACCCTTTCCTGTGTCTGGCCACACAAGAAACATGGTATGTTACTCTTGAACTTGCCTCCTCTGCTATAGGAAGCTGATTACATTTTCTCCAGAATAATTTTTTGGGTCACATTACCACTTACTATTTTTTTTATTTTGAGGTAAGCCTGGGTCCTAGCCTTCAATGACAGCATTATCCATATATAAACAAGGCACAGTGTTGATTATCAATAGATAAGCAAAAAGAATCCTATTGATAACAGACTAGTAAGCCAATAAATAATACATGTGTCTATTGGTTGTTTGTTATTAATTATTGTATAACAATTTATTCCATATCTTAGAGGAGTAATTAAAGCAACAAATATTTAGTATTTCATGGTCTCTGTGGGTCAGGGATCTTGGTGTGGCTTAGCTGGTCATTTCTGCCTCCATGTGTCTCACCAATTACAGCCACAGTGTCCCCAGGGTTCAAGTAAGGACTATCTGCTTCCCAGGTGGGGTCATGAGGACTTATCTTCTCTCAAATGCTGGACCAAGGCCTCTGGTCTTTGCTGTTTATGGACCATATGCCTCCCTCCAGTTCTTGTCACATGGGTCACTGACATCTCCATCGGGAAGCTCATGAAAGGGTGAGGTTTTGTTTTGTTTTTGTGAAATATCAGTGAGGGAGAGTAGCAAGTAGAAGCAATACTCTTAAGAAACCTAGCTCAGCCAGCAACGCCGCTGTCACTATGGCCCATTACAAAGCCACCGACTCGAAGCGTGAGCAGTTCAGGAGACACTTGGAGAAGTCGGGGTGCTGGACACCCTGACCAAAGTGTTGGTAGCCTCATATGAAGAACCAGTGAAACCCATTAGTGCTTTGGATTTTTTAAAGCATCACTTAGGAGCTGCCACCCCAAAAATGCAGAAATAGAGCTGCTTCCCCTAGAATTGGCAGAAATGGAAAAAAAAATATGAAGCTACTGTAGAAAAAAATAAAAAACTGAAAGCAAAGCTTGTTCAGTATGAACCACCTCAGGAGGGGAAGCATGCTAAATAAGATTCTTCTCAGTTGAAAAGACACTGAAAAATGGTTTTGTATGACTTGAATAGTTTGTATAGTGTATAATCTTTTCTGGACAGAGGCTATAAAACTCTTTTAATATGTTAAGTTCACTTATCACAATTTGTTGTTAACATACATATTTAGAATACCTAATAAAAATTCAATATTACATTGATTGAGTCTTAAAGCAGGAGAATCTAAAGGACATTCTGAAGGAAAACTGAACCGCCAACCAATTAATTATCTTAAAGGACATTTTCAGTCTGGTTGGAAATGATGATACTAGTTGTGATTTAACCAAGGCATTTTAGCATGGAGCTATATTTCTTGGTTGGGCTCAGGATATACACACAGGTACAATCATTCTTTACAATGGTGAGGACAGTGGTTATATTCCATTCAGAAGCTGGAGATATATATGATGTAGGATGTTTTTGTATGAGTTTCCAAGAGTCTTCTGCTATTTATATAAACGCAGAACAAATAACTCTGCTTTGCCACCATTTTGCCTTAGAGAACTGTGTGTCAGTGTGAATTCTAACACCACATTTCCCTTCTATGCAATCATGCCCTGTCATATATGATGCCTTTGCTGTGCTTTAATGAGTTTTAGCTGTATGCCAGCCTTGTTTTCATTTTGCTTAATAATGCAGTTACCACGATTGCAGTTTATATAACCTATCATGCTGATAGGCTGCCTTACCTAACTGCTATGTTGAACACAAAGCAAAGTTAATATAATTGTGGGTCCAGGCACAAGCTAGGATGGGAATGAGCCATATATCATGGAAAATTATAGTTTGTGAGTTAAAAAAAAAGAAACCTAGCTTGGGGATTCAGGATGTTCAATCTGTGTCTTTTATATTTACATGTCTCCATCTTGCAAACTGCCAAAGGCAAAAGCAACATAAATGCAGTCATCCTGACTAGATTTCTCTGTCCTTGCCACTGTCAGCTGTCCTCTCTGCCTCTGTACCAAGAGGTTGAGGCCTCATATATGACCTCTCCTCACATCCTCTCTGCTAGGAAATCTGACCAAAGCTGGGCCAGTCAAATGGAGTCCTACCAGTGTGCAAAGTTAAACTGAAGTAGATGTGGCGTTCACACAGCAAAGCCAGGCTCAAGCTGATGTTGCAAAACAGCCAAAATGAGGCATCATTTGACTGCGGAGAAGGCCTAAGAGAGACAGACACAACTGCCTCCAGTCCTGCATCCTCTCACCTGCCCTGCTCCTTCTGTCTTTGCAGGGTACCTTCACACTGCTGTGGAGGAAGTCTTCCTGGGTTTTCTTCACCATTAGTCCCTGACCTAGATAAGCCCTGCCCTCAGTTTGCTTCATTTTCTGGCAAATGCTTAACATGACTTGTTTTGCCCCTAGAAAGCAACTTTTGATGTGGGAAGTAGCGTACAAGTCCAAGCAAAACATATTTCTGTTCGAAGCATAGATGTCGTACAATTGCTTTCCATATCTCTAGACTGAGCTGGAGGGCCTTATTCTCTCCCATGGATCAGGAGGAAAATGTCATTAAAGCAATACAATTTTGACTTATCTGAAGTCAAACTGCCTAATGCTCCTTAAACTTAAAGTAACTAACAAGGTAAAAACTATACATTTTAGCTAGGCCATGGGTTATACCTGTAATCCTAGCTAGTCTACTCAAGAGGCCGCAACCAAGAGGATCATAGTTTGAGGCCAGACTGTACAATACGTTGTTAGATCTCATCTCAACCAGTACAAAGCTGGGCACAGTAATATGCACCTTGTCATGCCAGGTATAAATAGGAGGATCACAATCCAGGTCGGCCCAGACAAAAAATAAAAACCTATTCAGAAAATAATGAAGGCAAAAATGGCTGGAGGTATGGTTCAAGTAGTAGAACATCTATCTATTATATATACATATATACATATGCATGCCTGTATGTTATGTTTACACGAACACGTGTATGTGTGCATACGAGCCTGCATAGCCACAGGCACATTTAACAAGCCAAGAGAACGGGGTCCCCACAAACAGCAGTCTTTTCCCTTCTCCTCATGTATATCACAGGACAACATGTACCCCTGAGTCAACACTCACACACATTGCTTTCCAGATCACATTTTTCGAAGCACTCAACAGAAATCACATTGTAGAGAAGTTTACAGGACTCCCCCAGGCAGTTCACGTAAATATTGCAAGCAGCAAGTTTATACTGCCAGCTCA